>NC_053389.1:54595495-55195495 GCF_905171765.1 Bufo bufo | reverse complement strand
GAGATGGATCACACTTCTCTGTCGGTCTGGTGAACGCCAGGAGAAACGTTACCTGCCTGACTGCATTGTGCCATCTGTGAAGTCTGGTGGAGGAGGTGTAATGCTATTTGGTTGTGTTTCGGGGTCGGCCTAGGCCCCTTAGTTCCAGTAAAAGGAAATCTTAATAATTCAGCATACCCAGACATGGTGGACAGTTTTATGCTTCCAACATTGTATAAACAGTTTGTTTCTTTTCCATCATCACTGTGCCCCAGGTCCATAAAGGCATGGTGGGGTGAGTTTAGGGTTGAAGAACCTGACTGACCACACAGAGCACTGACCTCGGCCCCATCCAACACCTCTGGTATAAATTAGAGCAGGGATTGCGAGCCTGGTCCTCTCCTCCAACATCGGTGTCTGACCTCATAAATGTTCTTCTGGGTGAATGGGCAAAAACTCCCACAGACACCCTGCAGAGTCTTGTAGACCAACTTCATATTAATACCTGTGGGGTGCCCTAAAAGCTCCTGTAGGTGTAATGTGTAGGAGTACCAGTACTTGTGTCCATATATTGTATGTAATGAAAACCTAATTTCTAAAACCTAATTGTTTTTTTGTTTTTCAGGATCTTCTGGAGTTGTTACTTTCGGCTTAAGGATGCAACGCAGTATAAAGTAAGTTATTTATTTATTTTTTATTTATTTATAAAAGTGGCTCAAATCAATTGAGTTTATCTATATCAGTACCTGGAGCTCATTAAAATCCAAGGGTATTGACCAGCTGGTTCCTTCAGAGTGAGAACTGCTGTTTTCAGTAGCTCTCTACTTACGTTAAAAGATTTATTTTTTTATTTTATTCCGTGAGTGTTCAGTAAGCTTGTCTCAAAGTATTTTTGCCTATGCAGTCATTTGCCATTAAAGGAACAGTCTCGGAAGGCAGCATTTACT
The DNA here is from genome assembly GCF_905171765.1 of Bufo bufo. Classification (NCBI taxonomy): domain Eukaryota; kingdom Metazoa; phylum Chordata; class Amphibia; order Anura; family Bufonidae; genus Bufo; species Bufo bufo. The sequence goes on along the minus strand of NC_053389.1, from coordinate 55,194,569 downwards.
GAAAAGAAGCCGGCACGGCCCTCATGCTTCTGTCCCCCTGCCGATCAGCATTGACGCTGCACTTCACCACACAGCATTGCTGTTCTAACACCGGACACAGTAGTTGACTAACATGATGATGGGGTGACAACATAAGGAATGGGTCACCTCATTTCACTACAGCAGTTAGAGGATTTATGTTTCCACATGTCGCCCTGTATGTGTTGGGTCACTTCACCCACATACTCGAGACAGGAGGTAAATGATGCCAGAAGAGCGAAATGTAAAAAAGAAAACTTTTTAAAGAAAAAGTTACCCACTCCTGGGCAGACAGTACAGGTAACCTTAAAGGGGTTATCCAAGACCTATAATGTCCCCCCATATGCCCAAGTACCTCACACAGATAGTACTTACCTTGCTCCCCACAACTGCTTCTGATGCTGGCATGGCCGCTGCTGCATCTCGTCTTCTGCGGATAAAAACATCCAGGAGGGGAGGCGTTGCCGGTTGCGCAGCCAATAGCGGGCTGCAACGGGAACGAGCCTCGTTGGCATCGCGGGTGATGATACGGACACTCATTACCGTCATGGCCTGCTATAGGCGGCCCCCCCTCCTGACGCCAGGTGTTTTCATCTGTGTGATGGGGAGATGCGGCGGCTGTGCCGCATCAGAAGTGAGACAGGTGATGGGGGGGCCATTATGGACCTTGGATAACCTCTTTAGTGAATGGACACTTAAATAAAAAATAGTAAAGTAAACATTAAGTTTTTTATCACGCGCGTGCAAAGCGCATTGCACTTGCGCGGAAAAAACAGAATGCAATCGCAGACAAAACTCACGGAACTTGCTTGCAGAATCGCGCGATTTTCCCAGAACGCACCCACAACATATCCGGACCTAATCCGCGACGTTCGTCTGCAAGGGGCCTTAGGTACCGGTCCATATGTAAAATACACTATATGGAGAAAAGTATGGACCACACCTCTAAATCGTTGACTTCAGGTGTTGCAATCAGTCTCTTTGCCACAGGTGTGTAAAACCCAGCCCCGTGCCTTTCCTTCGGCCTTTACAGACATTTGTGAGAGAGTGGCTCGTTCTAAAGAGCTCAGTCAATTTCAACCTGGTCCTGTAATAGGATGTCACCGCTACCACATGTCAGTTCCTGAAATTCCTTCCCTCCTAGATCTTCCTCCATCAACTATGAGTGGTAGTGTAAGGTGGAAGGAACCGAAACCACTCAGCCACAAAGTGGAGACCACGTAAAGTTACAGAGCGGAGTTGCTGAGACACGCGGTACATAAGTTGCCAACACTCTGCTGGCTCCAAATTTTCTCTGGCATAGACATCAGCATAAAAACTGTGCTGTCCCGGGAGCTTCATGGCATGGGTCCCCATGGCCGAGCAGCTGCATGCAAGTATTGGATGGAGTGCTGTAAAGCAGTCTTCCTCCACTATGGTCCTCAGGGCCCACCTGATGTTCATGTTTTCAGAATCTCCTTATTATCGAGCAGGTGATATAATTAGTGTCAGTGCATCAGGACTTACCACAGGTATTCATTCTGTGGTACTCTCAAATCATAACTGGTAGGTGGACTGGAGTTGGGGAACACTGGTGTAAAGCACTCCACTACTGGACTGCAACAGGGGAAACGTGTCCTGTGGCGGTCTTATGGATGAGTATGGGGTTGGCGAATGTTACCTGCCTTGTGCCAGCTGTAAAGTTTGGAGGGGGGCTAATGCTATTGGGCTGGTTTTCAGGGATTGGCATCGGCCTTTTAGTTAGAGTGAAGGGAAATCTTAATTCTTCCACTTACCGAGACAGTAGGGTTGTTTTGGGTATCGAGCTTTCGATACCCAATCGATACTTTTAGCCCGGTATCGATACGATACCAGGATTTGTCTTTTATTAATACTAGGCTGTGCTACTGCACAGCCCAGTATTAGAGCATATGGATCGCGCTGCTCTCAGCGTGCGCCATGTGCCGCACCTGAGAGGTTAACTGCCGCTAATCGCAACGCCCTGTCAGAGGTTGGGGGCCGGCAATGTGTTTCTGCCGCCAGCTGTATTTGTATATTAAACGGTTGGTGGCTCAGTGCGCCCCCCCCCATCCCTAGTATTGAAAACATTGGCGCAGTGCGCCCCCCATCCCTAGTATTAAACATTGGCGCAGTGCGCCCATCCGCAGTATTAAAAACATTGGTGGCAGTGGTCAGAGTCCCCCTCCTCTCATTGGTGTCTGTGGCAGCTTCTGATCGGATTCCCAGCCATGTAATCCTGGGGCTCCTACGGAAGCCCTGGCTGCCACGGTAACCTCCCTGCTGCTGTGTGTACTATGCACAGGGCAGCAGGGAGAGTGTGAGGTCCTAGTCACCCTGATAGAGATCTATTAGGGTGAATCTGACAAGGGATTAAAAGATCCCAGGTTCTAGCCCCTAAGGGGGAAATGGTTATTAAATAAACTGTAAAAAAAAAAAAAAAAAGTGAAAAAATACACACCAAAATATTAAGTATAATTCACCCCCTTTCCCAATTTTACATATAAAAATTTATAAACAATAAATGAATAAAATATTTCATATCGCCACGTCCGAAAAGTCCAAACTATTAAAATATTGAAAAATTATCTCCTATGCGGTGAATGCCATAAAAGAAAAACTGCACGATTTCGCCTTTTTTGTCGTCACCTTGTTCCCCCCCAAAAAATAGGATAGGACTGTTTTGATTATGGGCTGGACGTTTCATAAAATGTGGAATGCACGCAGCTTTTTTTGGCGTTTTATTTTTTTCGCGTAGTATCGCAATACTTTTGTTATGGTGTCGAAACCGAATCAAAATTTTGGTATCGAAACAACCCTACGAGACAGTTTGGACAATTCCAATGCTTCCAACTTCATGGGAACAGTTTGGAGAAGGCCCTTTTCTGTTCCAGCGTGACTGTGCCCCAGTGCCCAAAGCAAGGTCCATAAAGGCATGGTTGGGGGGATGTTTAGAGTTTAAGAACTTCACTGGTCGCACGGCCCCATCCAACACCTCTGGGATGAACTAGAATGGGGATTATGAGCCAGGCCTCTCATCCAACATCAGTGTCTGACCTCACAAATGTTCTTCTGGATGAATGGGCAAAATTTCCCACAGATACCCTCCAAAATCTTGTAGAAAGTCTTCCCTGAAGAGTCGAAGCTGTTTTAGCTGAAAACTGGGAACCAGCTCCATATTAATGCCTATGAAATTTCAATTCGATGTCATTAAAACCTGTGTAGGTGTACCAATACTTCTCTCCATACACTGTATGTCTATATAATGTCCTCAAACAGCAGGTTTTCAAGATAATGCATTAGAATACATATTTTTCTTACCTATGGCCTTAAAACAAATGGCTTACGGTGGAGAGCTACATCGGAGCACATATCTGTCTCTGGACGAGGAAGAAATTGTCTTCATCTAATGTTAGTAATTCCATAAAAAATCTTTGTTGTAATGAGGTGCGGAGTAGATGAGACATTGCTGCTCTGCCTTTACTGCAATAAACCCTTGTATCAGGCCACCTGTACACGAACGCACATTAGAGCCACACAAATTTCTGTACGTTTCTGCAGCATATCCGCACCAAAACCTGCAATGTCTAACAGCGGTTTTTGGTGCGGATTAGATGCGGTTTTGCCTCAGATCTTATCCTTCCATTGAAAAGGGTGAAATCTGCAGCTAAAACCACACGGCGGGTAACGGTGCGAAAAAAAATCTAAGTGCGCATGAGATTTGTGTAATCTTCTGTATTGCGCTGCGTTTCTTCTGCACGTATTCTGCAATATGTGCAGGTGGCCTATAAGTGGTTACCGTCATGGTTTTCTACAAGACTTTGTATGTCAAATGAAGAAAGGACGGTCTCTGACTTCAGGGGTCACTGCTGGGGCCAGTTATTGACTGCTGCGGTCACGTGAAGGATGGATGTCATAGCTGCAGGATCGGCGGGAGATTGCTCAGCTATTTTCAGATTTCCCATAGAAGTGAATGGAGAACACTCGGTGCATGACTGGTGCACGCTGTACACTTTTGGGGCCCCATTCTAGAGATGGGAGTGAGTTCCATCTCTGGGACCTGCGCCTATCTGACATTGTTGGTGTATCCTAATGATATGGCGCCAACGTCTCAGATGGCACAGCTAAGTTAGAGTCCATACCTTTGACAGCGTCAGCACTCCAGACACAACAGACTATTTGACTGCTTGGGGCCTGACAGGCTGAGTATTTACATATTTAATCCTTGTGGCTTTTAATTTAATTTAATTTATTTTATTTTGTTTATTTTTTTTAACTCGTTTTATTGAAGGATAAACAAGTAAGGTATAGCAGCGTTAGGCTACTTTCACACTAGTGTTTTATGCGGATCCGTCATGGATCTGCAAAAACACTTCCGTTACAATAATACAACCGCATGCATCCGTCATGAACGGATCCGGTTGTATTATGTCTTCTATAGCCATGACGGATCCGTCATGCACACCATTGAAAGTCAATGCGGGACGGATCCGTTTTCTATTGTGTCAGAGAAAACGGATCCGTCCCCATTGACTTGCATTGTGTGTCAGGACGGATCCGTCTTGCTCCGCACCACATTGCGACAGAAAAACGCTGCTTGCAGCGTTATTCTGTCCGCGATGGGAGCGCAACCAAACGGATTGCATTTTAGTGCATTTCGTTTAGTTAAGTTTTGTCCCCATTGACAATGAATGAGGACAAAACTGAAGCGTTTTCTTCAGCAATTGGGATCCTATGATGGATCTTAATAGCTGACTTAATAATGCTAATGTGAAAGTAGCCTTACATACGTTAGAGCAGGGGTGCACAACCTTTTTTGGTCTGGGGGCTGCATTGTCGCATCGCTCTATTTCAAGGGGCCGCAAATAAAAAAAAATATATATATTAAAAAATATAACGATTGGCGCTCATCGGCCTATTACACAAGCCAGTGCAAAGTGACTGGGGAGGAATGATCACTACCACAGTCATTCCGCCTTCATTTAGATTACACAGGGAGATGTGCTGCCGATAATCGTACATCTTTCATCCTGATAAAATATGCAAATCAGCCGAAAAATGAGCAATTACTTGTTTATCGACTGATCAGCTGCACGATTATACCAGGCAGATATAAGATATGAGCTATGAACACTTCTTTTTCCCAGTAATTGTTTCAAATATCGTGCTGCAGCATAGCCCCTGAAACCGGAGAGTTATACTTACCTGCTCCCTTTAATGACCAGGCTTGAAAAGGCCTTAAAGGGATTCTGTCACCTCGTTTTAGCTTATAGAGCTGCGGACATGCACGGCTAGATCGCCGCTAGCATGTCCGCAATATACCTGTACTATAGGGCTCTGCGCTTTTATTGTGTTAAAAAAAAAAAAAAAAAAAAGAGACACCCAGAGATCGGGAGTGCAGGAGAAATACCTGTGAACCATCCGCTGTGCGGCGCTCCGGGCAGGAACACAGCTGATCGCAGGACAGGGGCCACAAACCATGGCTCTGGTGGCCACATGCCGCAGGTTGTGCACCCCTGCGTTAGAGATTACAGATGCTTACATGTCTCTTAGAGTGAATAAAGCCTTGATCAAGTACAATACCTGTGCATACATGGTGTTAGACATTATTGTAGATTCATTATAACAGAATGCATATGTCTGAACACTGTCAGAGGTGATGTGCACCACGCTCCCCGCACCTTCCAGAACTTCTGCGGGACCACCGCCTGTTTTTGAACACTAAATTTTCAAAGAGGATAATTTGGTTAACCAGAGATCTCCATTGGCTTTATTTTATTTTGTTATACAGTATGGCCTTCAAACCGTCAGTATTTCTTTGTGAGGCGTGTTATAAGGGGTTGTCCAGGTTCAGAGCTGAACCCGGAAATATCCCTGTTTTCATCCAGGCAGCACCCCTGACACGAGCGTCGGAGCATTTCATGCTCCGATGCTCTCCCTTGCCCTGCGCAGGGCAAAGGCCCTTTTTGTAGATCCGGTGACGTACCGTGCTCTCCATAGGGACTGCTAGGCGGAGGCTTCCGCCTAGCAGTGTTCCTGGTGACGTCACTGACACTAATGGGCGGGCTTTAGCGCTGCTTTAGTCTGTAAAATGGCTAGGGCAGCACTAAAGCCCACCCATCAGTGCCAGTGACATCACTGACAGCACTGCTAGGCAGAAGCCTCCACCTAGCAGTGTAAAAATATAAACAAAAAAGCCCTTGAAATGCTCCGATGCTCCGGGGCTGCCTGGGTGAAGAAGGGGATATGTCTGCGGTCAGCTCTGAACCAGCCAACCCCTTTAACCACCTCCCGACCGCCTAACGCAGGGATGCGTCCTGCGGGCGGCCGGGTTATTCCTCCTGGACGCATCGGCGCGTCATCTCGCGAAACGCGAGATTTCCTGTGAACGCGCGCACACAGGATCGGAAGGTAAACGAGTTCATCTACAGCCTGCCAGCGGCGATCATATGCTGGCAGACTGTAGATGCAATTTTTTTTAACCCCAGAAAGGTATATCAGACGCTGTTTTGTTAACAGCGTCTGTTACACCTGTTCCTCTGGTGGTCCCTTTTGCTTGGATCGACCACCAGAGGACACGGGCAGCTCTGTAAGTAGCACCAAGCACCACACTACACTACACTACACTACACCCCCCCCCCCCTGTCACTTATTAACCCCTTATTAACCCCTGATCACCCCATATAGACTCCCTGATCACCCCCCCCCTGTAAGGCTCCATTCAGACAGACAAGAATAGGACATGTTCTATAGGCTCTACAAAAAACGCAGTGTTCGCCCGATCAGGCCTCATCTTGTGCGCACACTTGCGTTCAGTCCGCCCCACCGCAGTGACAGAAATATATATTTTTTTCTGATCACTGCAAAAACACCGTAAAATCGCTGAGGCGCTATAAAGATCACTTTTGAGGGGAGTTCATAGATTTTTTTTTTTTTTGGCACAAGTTAGCGGAAATTGTTTTTTTTTTTTTATTTTCTTACAAAGTCTCATATTCCACTAACTTGTGACAAAAAATAAAATCTCATATGAGACTTTTGTAAGAGAAAAAAAATGAAATATATCATTTTCCGCTAACCTGTGCCAAAAAAAAAATATTGTAGGAACTCTCCATGCCCCTCACGGAATACCTTGGGATGTCTTCTTTCCAAAATGGGGTCACTTGTGGGGTATTTATACTGCCCTGGTATTTTAGGGACCCTAAAGCGTGAGAAGTAGTTTGGAATCCAAATGCATAAAAAATGCCCTGTGAAATCCTAAAAGTACTCATTGGAATTTGGGCCCCTTTGCGCACCTAGGCTGTAAAAAAGTGTCACACATGTGGTATCGCCGTACTCAGGAGAAGTAGGGCAATGTGTTTTGGGGTGTATTTTTACATATACCCATGCTGGGTGAGAGAAATATCTCTGTAAAATGACAACTTTGTATAAAAAAAAATGGGAAAAGTTGTCTTTTACAGAGATATTTCTCTCACCCAGCACGGGGATATGTAAAAATACACCCCAAAACACATTGCCCTACTTCTCCTGAGTATGGCGATACCACATGTTTGACACTTTTTTGCAGCCTAGGTGGGTGAAGGGGCCGAAAGTCCAACGAGTACCTTTTACGATTTCACAGGGCATTTTTACGCATTTGGATTCCAAACTACTTCTCACACTTTAGGGCCCCTAAAATGCCAGGGCAGTATAAATACCCCACAAGTGACCCCATTTTAGAAAGAAGACACCCCAAGGTATTCCGTGAGGGGTATGGTGAGTTCATGTAAAATAAAAATTTTTGTCACAAGTTAGTGGAATATGAGACTTTGTAAGAAAAAAATGAATAAAAAAATAAAAAATCATTTTCCGCTACCTTGTGACAAAAAATAAAAACTTCCATGAACTCACTATGCCCATCAGCGAATACCTTAGGGTGTCTACTTTCCGAAATGGGGTCATTTGTGGGGTGTTTCTATTGTCTGGGCATTGTAGAACTTCAGGAAACATGACAGGTGCTCAGAAAGTCAAAGTACGTAAATTCACATTTTTGCACCATAGTTTGTAAACGCTATAACTTTTACCCAAACCAATAAATATACCCTTATTGCATTTTTTTTTTATAAAAGACATGTAGAACAATAAATTTAGAGAAAAATTTATATAGAAATGTAGTGAAAAATGTCATTTTTTTGCAAAAATTTCGGTCAATTTTGATTAAAATAAAAAAATAAAATAAAATGTCAGCAGCAATGAAATACCACCAAATGAAAGCTCTATTAGTGAGAAGAAAAGGAGGTAAAATTCATTTAGGTGGTAAGTTGTATGACCGAGCAATTCGATACCAAAATTTGGATTCGCTTTCGTCACCATAAAAAAGTATTGCGATACTCAATACCACGCAAAAAAAAAAAAAACACCAAAAAAAGCTGCGTGCATTTCGCATTTTATAAAACGTTCGGCCCATAATAGAACAGTCCTATCCTATTTTGTGGGGTGACAAGGGGACTAAAAAATGGCGAATCGCATGGTTTTTATTTATTTATTTCTGTTACGGCGCTCACTGCATAGGAGATATTTTTTTATAATTTAATAGTTTGGACTTTTCGGACGCAGCGCTATGTAATATGTTTGTTTATTTATTGTTTATATATTTTATATGTGAAATTGGGAAAGGGGGGATTTAAACTTAATATTTTAGGCTACTTTCACACTAGCGTTTTTCATTTCCAGCATAGAGTTCGGTCACAGGGGCTCTATACCGGAAAAGAACTGATCAGGCATATCCCCATGCATTCTGAATTGAGAGTAATCCGTTCAGGGTGTCTTCAGTTCAGTCATTTTGATTGATCAGGCAAAAGAGAAAACCGCAGCATGCTACGGTTTTATCTCTGGCGAAAAAAACTTGCCTGAATGCCAGAACCGGCATTTTTTTCCCATAGGAATGTATTAGTGCCAGATCCGGCATGCGCAGACCGGTACAAATGTGTAAAAAGATACAAGACGGATCCGTCTGTCCGCATGACAAGTGGAGAGATGGATCCGCATCCGGATGCGTCTCACAAATGCTTTCAGTCACATCCAGATCGGAGCATCCGGCGGGCAGTTCGGACGACGGAACTGCCTGCCGGATCACACTGCCGGAAGTGTTAAGTAGCCTTAGTGTTTTTATTTTTTTTTATATAACCTACTATTAGCCCCCATAGGGGCTGGAACCCATGTCCTATTCACCCTTAGGCCCCTTTCACACGGGTGAGATTTCTGCGCGGGTGCAATGCGTGAGTTGAACGCATTGCACCCGCACTGAATCCGAACCCATTCACTTCTATGGGGCTGTGCACATGAGCGGTGATTTTCACGCATCACTTGTGCGTTGCGTGAAAATCGCAGCACGCTCTATGTTGTGCGTTTTTTCACCAAACGCAGGCCCCATAGAAGTTAATGGGGCTGCGTGAAAATTGCAAGCATCCGCAAGCAAGTGCAGATGCGGTGCGATTTTCACGCATGGTTGCTAGGATGAAAGTCTATTCACTGTGGTGTTTTCCCTTATAACATGGTTATAAGGGAAAATAATAGCATTCTTTAATACAGAATGCTTAGTAGAAGGTCAATTGAGGGTTAAAAAAAACTATAAAAATGAACTCACCTCCTCCAATTGATCGCGTAGCTGCCGGTCACCTGTTCTTTCTTCAGGACCTGTGGTGACGTCACTGTGCTCATCACATGATCCATCACCATGGTAATGGACCATGTGATGAGCTCAGTGACGTCACCACAGGTCCTTTGGCAGGTCCGGAAGAAACAACAGGAGACCGGCAGCTACGCGATCAATTGGAGGAGGTGAGTTCATTATTATTTTTTTTAACCCTCATTGGCACTGCGCCACCAATGTTTATTATACTGGGGGGGGTGCGCGCGCGCACTGCGCCACCAATGAAGAATACTGACTGGCGGCGGCAGCAGCACAGGGGGGAGGGAGAGACTCCTTCTCCACTGCGCTGCTGAGAAGAACATTGGCAGCGGGGCAGAGAACTATCATCTCCTGTGCCCGCCGCTGTATTCAACTGCAGAGCTGCGGCGGCGGGTCTAGTCGCAAATGGCGACAAGACTAAAAAGTCTTGTCGCCATTTCTAAATTCTAATGCGCATTGGCGACCATTTTGGTCGCCATCTGCAGCCCTGATATACACCACTTATCTCTCGTTAGTGTATACTGTCTATTGTACTTCCCTTTTTTAACATCACAGTCGCTTATTGAGGGGTGCGGGTGAAGCGTTCCATATTGTCTGCTTCTTCCTATTGCCTTTCCTACCCCACAATTGACCGCTCTTGCTGCTGTTTTTTTTCTGCGGAACCCCTGACAAGTTTCCAAGGAATTCCAGAAATCCACCTGATTCATAAAGCGGCACCATATTCACATTCAGAAACTGCCCTCGCGTTCATCTTTTGTATCTCATGCATCCGCACCCTATAGAGTCCTAGTGGTGTGTTTGTGTTTAGCTATATAGATATTTTATACTATTTGAATATAAATTGATATGTTTTTATTTTTTTTATTTTGTGTGCGTTTCTTCTTGTAACAGAAGATGGTGCTGTTTCTAACCTTTTGAGTTTAACCTATCCCTTGTTTGCACATTAGGCAAAATCCCCCCCGAGTTATGTCTCTAAATCCACGCCAGTTGTCAATACCTAGCTTTCATCGACAGGTTGTAAGTAAGTGTAAGAGGAAGCCTGCTATTTGTCCTATGTTCTTCTGGAACAGGTGGTTTAGCACTCACGCGGACAGAGCAGATAATCAATGCACGCCGAGCGTATGGTGAACTATAAATTCTATTTCCCCGACTGTTGTTTAGTGGGGAAGTGCGATGTAGGTAACGATCGGACAGCGGTTCTGCTATATTTACATTGTCCTCTGTGGAGGACAGAAGACCTACCATTCGGACATACTGCAAGTGTGGATTAGGCCTCCCGCTGTAATGGTCTTGATTTCCCGATATTGAGTCACAAGTTGTCTGTCCTATATATGGCCACCCAGTGGTTGTGATGTGAGTTGAAGCCTGTCCTGATATTGTATTGAATTGGTTTCATGAGAAATTGGAAATTCCTTAAAGGGGTTGTCTCACTTCAGCCAATAGCATTTATCATGTAGAGAAAGTTAAAGGGGTTTTTGGAGACTTTCATACTGAGGTCATCAAGATCTGATCGGTTTGGGTCCGACCCCCGTCGATCAGCTGATTGAGACTGTAGGGGCACTCCTGTGAGCGTCGCACCCTGTCACTGGCCTAGAAAAAGCAGAGAGATCACGTTCATTGACCACATTGCCTAGGTGCAGCTCAGCCCAATTCAACTGAATGGGGCGCGGTGCAATACCAAGTACTGCCGCTATACAGTGTACCGAACTGTGAGAAGGCAGCAGCCATAACAGGGGTGCCTCTGCCTTCCCAAAACGAGAAGGTGATCGAGTGCCAGACCCCCACCGATCAGATACTGGTGACCTATCCTGAAGATAGTTTAGCAGTATAAAAACCATTTTAATACAATGCACTTACTAATGTATTGTGACTGTCCATATTGCCTCCTTTGCTGGCTTGATTCATTTTTCCATCACATTATACACTGCTCGTTTTCAGGGTTTACGACCAGCGATGTGCTCTCCTGTGGTCCTGGTCACCAGAGAGGCTGGCGCTTTTTCCTATAGGTGTGCAAGCACGACCACTGCTGCTGGATTTACAGGGTGGTCGTAACCACGGAGACGTGTATAATGTGATGGAAAAAATAAATCAAACCAGCAATGGAGGCAATATGGACAATCGCATTAGTAAGTTCCTTGTATTAACTTTCTCTACATGATAAATGCCATTTGCTGAAGTGAGACGACCCCTTTAAGAGACTGCAATGAAAGAAATGGGGGTTAGTCAGCACATCCCAGTGCGCAGGTGCACGTCACCATGGCTGAAAGCAATAAACGAACACAATGCAACAGCAACTTGCAAACACAAATAATAACGTAAATACAATGGTGCCGTACTCGCTATAGAAAATGTACTAATGTTACGTTATAAATGGTAAATGTGAGATTCTTGGCAAATACTCTTTGTACAAAATTATTTGTGCCTGTCTGCCATCGGCAAGGCGATCTCTTTAGGACAGGAACCTAGACTAAATACTACCTCCGCTGGTGCCATACTGGCCTCCAATAAATTCAGGGAATGCAGGTTCCACATGCATGCTGAGCCCACACTATATTATACCTCATCTGGTGCCGAAGGGCCTCCAATAAATGCAGGGAGAGCAGGTTACAGCTTTAAGGCTACATTCACACGACCAGATGTGTTTTGCGGTCCGCAAAACACTGATCCGCCAAAAATACGGATGATGTTGTTTTGGCTCTGTATTGCATCCTTTTTTTTTTTTTGCTCATTCATTGTAACAATGCCTATTCATGTCTGCAAAACGGACAAGAATAGGACATGTTCTATCTTTTTTGCAGGGCTACGGAACGGACATACAGATGCGGACAGCACACTGTGTGCTGTCCGCATTTTTGGCAGACTCATTGAGATGAATGGGTCCTCATCCAATCCGCAAATAAAAAAGAAAAACGGAACGGACACGGAAACAAAATACGTTCGTGTCAATGTAGCCTTGTACTTGCACTAATTAAAATCAGCCTATGGGGCAGACAGGCTAGCTAGGAGTGCACGACCAATGGGGTCAGCCACACCTCCAATGGGGACCGCAGAAAAAGGGGTCTAAAATATAGAGTGGGCTCAGCATGCATGTAAATACATTTTTATAACGTAGCATTAGTACATTTTCTTTAGTATGTATGGCACTATTTGTATTTTTTTTTTTTTTTTGCTTTAACCCCATGAAAGAGACGAGCCCTATATGGAGACTTATTGGAAGTGCTCCATGGGAAATAATCTGCAAAGAGGTGTCCCCCAAGGAAAGAGTGGCATCTCACTGGCTCCACCTTGTGGAAAAGGCTCCCTTTGAGTCAAAATCCAACTTTTACAACAAGCCTTGAAATATGATCAGGGAAAATTGTCATTCCATGGCTGATGAGGAGCCTTTTTCCACAAGGTGGCGCTAGTGAGATGGCACTCTCTCCTCAGGAAATACCTCTTACTTGCAGGGTGGCACTTCAGAACCGGAGAACAAATCTCATATGTCCTTGCTACTGATGGCTGGATCTTGGCTGTGTGTAGAGGGATGGAAACGATCTACTATATACTATATAATTCCCAATACTTGCATGCAAACGTTGTCTGGCGTATTCTTGTGTTGTATTTTTTTTTTGGAATTCTATTATACATGCAGCATTGTAGACATGCAAAGTTTCTTTTTATAAGGACTCTTCTCGAGTATGCCTTTCAGTCGCAAATTTGAATTTTTGCCCAATTTTTGATATGTCCACTGATTGCTGCAGTCAGTGGTATATATGAGCTTTCACGCCTCAATATATTATTTGAAGCCTGCACATGCTGAACTTTATTATTGTTGCTTTTAGGCCTCATGCACACGACCGTTGTTGTGTTCCGTGTCCGTTCTGTGATTTTCTGCGGACCTATTGACTTTCAATGGGTCAGTTGAAAACTCGGATAATGCACCGTTTGTCATCCGTGATCCGTGTTTCCAGTCCGTCAAAAAAATATGACCTGTCCTATTTTTTTCACTGACAACGGTTCGCGGACCCATTCAAGTCAATGGGTCCGTGAAAAAACACGGAGGCACACAAGATAGTCATCCGTTTTTTTCCTATCATTTGCAAGGCAAACTTGACTTAGATTTTTTTTTCACTTTTCATGTCTGGTGATCCTCCAAAAATCAAGGAAGACACACGGAAACAAAAACGGATCACGGAACAGCTTTTTGCGGACCACTAAAAAATACTGTCGTGTGCATGAGGCCTTAATCATATTTTTATTTGGTTTTTACATACATGCGACACAAACAGGACCGTGTAAGGGCTGGTTCACATTTGTGTTGCGATCGTCAGACCCCCCATAATGGAGCAGAAGAGCGGAAAGTAATAGCAGTGATGTGAACGAGCCCTAATTGGTATGCAGCATCATGTGAAATGTCAAAACAGAAAATTATCAAAACAGAATTACAATTAGGACGTTACACAGCTGCTGATAAAATACTACCGCCACTACTGGTATAGCAAAGGGCATAAGATAGCCAAGAGAAAATCATGTTTGTCTCACCAGATGGAAGTGCAAGGTTCTCACTTTTACCTGTTGTTAATATAAACTTTTACGCATTTTTTATTTTTATTTAAATGACATATTTACGCAAAATTGCATGGAGGTGTCTGTGTACAGTATGTATAAAGTGGTGGGTGTGTGGTAAAGTTGGTAATTTTATGTTTTATTTCTATACGTCAAAACTGCTAAGATTGATCTGTCTACCAGAGGTGCACAATGTCCAGACACCCCTGGCAGTCTCCAGTCTCATAATATATATTTTTTTATCTGCCCATAGTGCCCCATATACTTGTTTTTTGTTTCGGCGCCTTCTTTATCCTTTTCTCGCTGCACCCTGGCAGGATGTTTACATGGCCTGTTTTTGTCCCAAAAGGATGCAGTGATGCTGAGAACAGTGGAAGGAAAGCGCGGACATGAAAAACGGGTATATGGGCAAAACTATGCAGTGTTTGGGGTACTCTGGGCAGATAAAGGGTTCTCCGGTCTAGGCTACTTTCACACTAGCGTTAATGTTTTCCGGTATTGAGATCTGTCATAGGGGGTCTCAATACCGGAGGAAAAAAACGCTTCAGTTTTGTCCCTATTCATTGTAAATGGGGACAAAACGTAACTGAACAGAATGCTCCAAAATGTATTCCGTTCCGTTCTCATTCCGGAGAGCAAACGGCTGCCACCAATGAGAGAGGAGGGTCAGGGCGCATTGCACCACCAATGATAATTAACATTTAATATACAAATACAGCCGGCGGCAGAAACACATTGCCGGCACCCAACCTTTGACAGGGCGCTGCGATCAGCTGCAGTTAACCCCTCAGGTGCGGCACCCGAGGGATTAATTGCCGCGGATGTCAGCGGCAGTGTGCCGGCAATGTGTTTCTGCCGCCACCTGCATTTGTAATGTATTAAACGTTAGTTATCATTGGTGGTGCAGTGGCCACAGCCCCTCACCTCCTCCTCCCCTCTCATTAGTGGCCCAGTGGCCACAGCTCCTCCCCTCCTCCTCCCCTCTCTCCTCTCATTGGTGGCAGCGGCACAGGGGGGAGGGAGAGACTGCTTCCTTCTCCCCTGTGCTGCTGAGAGCAGCGCGATCCATATTCTCTGATACTAGGCTGTGCAGTAGCACAGCCTAGTATCGGTAAAAGACAAATCCCGGTATCAGATCAATACCGGGCTAAAAGTATCGATTGTGTATCGAAAGTTCGATACCCAAAACAACCCTGGTTACTAAAGGACATGTCGGGAGAGGGGACAGCTCTCCTTTAAAGGGAATCTGTCACCGTGGTCTTGGATTATTGGCAGTAATACAGGAGTAGTATAAGGAGTCAAGATCACCATTTTTATTTTCCTACTGCCCCCCGCTGTCAGCGCTCAGAGCTGCACTGAAATACATTGTCAGGAGTCAGGACTGCTGTGCATGTGCACGAGTCCTCTCCATTATGTTGCAGTCCGGACTGTGTATTTCCATTTCGTCCACCATGACGGCTCTACTATGAGATTGACCCCTTGACCTCTGTAGGGGCAGGAACACAGAGTTTAAAAGGCCACCACCCACTCACCCTCAGTGTTTCCTGTCCCTACGGGGGCACCTCACAGAGAGGCCTCCTGATGGAGGTGAAGTCTTTTATTATTTTAAATACCTTTTGGGATCTGTGTCCCTTCCCTCTGCCCTCCTGCGGTTGAGTGCAAAGCTGGGCAGAGGATATCAATGGAGCTGATCTCGTTCCTGTCAGCAGGGGCCTGTATCTCTCCTCACAGCGTCGTCCCCCCTTCCCTACATTGAGGAAGCTGACCATGCGCCGCAGAGACGCTGCACGCCGACTCTTGGTTGAATAGCCTCAGCGCCGCACTCTGCTACGGACCGGCAGGAGGTTGAAGGGTCGGAGCTTGGACCCGACGCGCGCGCATGCGCACAACGCAATGACGTCACACTCCGCTCTGGGTATTTAGAAGCGGCAAGTTTGAATATGTGGTGGAACACAACCTGGTCTTCCTCTTAGTGCTCCAAACTACAGATGTCTGTCCCTGACGCCCCTGCAGTCCAGATGGAATTTTCTGAAGCCCCCTCGGCTACTCCAACTGTGAGTGGTGAGAAAGAAATGATGTATCATATCGACCTGCTATACTTATCATGTCTACTGATACCTGGTTACTCTCTTATAAGGAGTAAAAGAGCCCAGAACCAAAACTAAAATTCATAGGTGTGCGACTTGTAGCAAGAGACTTCCAGAAAATCACAAAAACAAACTCTGCCAAGTTTGCATCAATGATCTTGTAAAAAAGGAGCAACCATCCATACTGGTGGAGGTCAAATCCTTAATTCAGAGTGAAATAAAGTCCTCCCTGGCCTCTCTCAGATCTGTCCCTCCTACACCACCGGCAAAAAAAACCTAGGGTGTCTGTTCCATCCTCCTCTGATTCAGAGGACATGGACGAGGAGCCCTCCACCTCTAGACAGAACGTTGATATTGACTATCGGAGGGAGAAATTGTGGAGGATAGTAAGAAATACTTTTTCTCATCCGAGGACATGGAGGAATTATTGGGCGCTGTCAGAGCAACCATGGGCATTGAGGAGGTGAAAAAAACACTATCTGTCCTGGATGTAGAGTTGTTGCGATACCAAATTTTTGATTCGGTTTCGATACCATGAAAAAGTATTGCGATATTCGATACCACGCGAAAAAAATAAACAAAAAAAGCCACGTGCATTCCTCATTTTTAAAAATGGCGAATCGCGCAGGTTTTATTTTATTTTTTCTGTTCCGGCATTCACCACCTAGATTTTTTTTTTATATTTTAATAGTTTGGACTTTTCTGACGTGGCGATGTAATATGTTTATTTATATATTTTATATGTGAAATTGGAAAAAGGGGGGTGATTTATACTTCATATTTTAGTGTTTTTTTTTTTTTCACTTTTTATTTAATAACTATTTCCCCCCTTAGGGGCTAGAACCTGGGATCTTTCATCCCTTTTCCTATTCACCCTGATAGATCTCTATCAGGGTGAATAGGACTCCACACTGTCCCTGCTGCTCTGTGCTTTGTGCACACAGCATCAGGGATGTTACCATGGCAACCAGGGCTTCTGTAGCGTCCTGGCTGCCATGGTAACCGATCGGAGCCCCAGGCTTACACAGCTGGGGCTCCGATCAGAAGCTGCCACTGCACCACCAATGAGGGGGAGTGGAGAGGTCCCTGTGGCCACTGCCACCAATGATTTTAATACTGGAGGGTTGAGAGGGGCCGGCGCACTGTGCCACCAATGATTTTAATGGGATGGGGGGATTGAGGGGGGGGGGCACACTGCACCACCAATGATTTTACCCCTTTATACAGGAGGCGGGTACTAGCAGATCAGCGGCAGTTAACTGCCGCTGATCGCAGCTCCCTGTCAGGGGCAGGGTGCCGGCAATGCGATTCTGCTGCCGGCACCCGCCTCCTGTATGTGTTAAAGACTGACTACTGTATATGAGTCCAGACTTTCACTATTAGGCCACACAGAGCGGCGCCCAGCGATGTCTCAGCACTCACCATTTAGTCCTGGGCGCCGCTCCGTTCGCCCGCAGTGCCCCATTACTGTCTCCTCTCCTGCTCCACATGCTGCTGATTACTATCGGAGCGATGGGAGGAGACATCAGCTTCACTAGTGGGCGTTCCTTCTCCCTGGCTGTAGCGCTGTCCAATCGCAGCGCAGGGAAAAGGAACGCCCACTAGTGAAGCTGATGTCTCCTCCCATCGCTCCGATAGTAATCCTATCATTGGTGGCGCAGTGCGCCCGCCCCTCCTCCGCCCCTCTCTTCTCATTGCCGCCCCTCTCTTCTCATTGCCGCCCCTCCTCCGCCCCTCTCTTCTCATTGCCGCCCCTCCTCCGCCCCTCTCTTCTCATTGGTGGCAGCGGCAGCAGCACAGGGGGAGGGAGGACAGCTTCCTTCTCCCCGTGCTGCTGAGAGAGAACATGAGCGCGCCGATAGCAGCGCGCTCATGTTCAGAGATACTAGACTGCGCAGAAGCGCAGCCCAGTATCGAAAAAACGGAAATCCCGGTATCGTATCGATACCGGGACAAAAGTATCGATTGGGTATCGAAATTTCGATACCCGCAACAACTCTACCTGGATGAGTTGTTTGGGGGACTCTGAGCCAAAAAACTAAAAGTATTTCCAGTGAACGAAAACATGAGATTATAATCCTGGATGAATGGACGGATCCTGATAGAAGACTGGGGGTATCCAGGGAATTCAGGAATAGGCTATTATTCGTTCCGGCTGATGTTAAATTGTTTAATGAGACTCCAAAAATTGACGTCCAGGTGTCAAAAAGACCTCCCTCCCATTCGAGGACTCGTCACAATTGCAGGACCCAATTGAGAGGAAGGCCGACTCACTTCTAAAAAGAAATCCTGGGAGGCGTCCATGTTTGGTATTAAAACAAACATAGCTGCGACGTCAGTAGCTAGGTCCATGTGTTTCTGGCTCAATGAGTTGGAAAACCATATTAAAAATAAAACCCCAAGAGAGGAAATATTAAATTCTATTCCACTCCTTAGATCAGCCACCGCATTCTTGGCGGATGCCTCAGCTGAGTCTGTGAGGTTTGCCGCCAAGGATGCTGCTCTCTCCAATTCAGCTAGAAGGGCATTGTGGATGAAAGCATGGGGAGGGGATAGAACCTCAAAATCCAAGCTATGTTCTATAGCTTTTACTGGGAAATACGTTTGGACCCATGCTAGACTCCATCCTTGAGAAAGCAGCAGACAAAAAAGGTTTTCCGGAGGAAAGTAAAAAGAAGCCCTTTCGTTCCTTTAATTCCCAGACTAGATCCTATAGGGGCAAAGGGAAGTCGGGTAGGTGGAGTTACGAGAAAGGAGGGAAAGGCAGAGGATTCTTTCTCAACCCCCAGAATAAACAATCAGATAAACAATGACGCCAGAGTAGGGGGGAGACTGTGGAATTTTCTGTCCCGTTGGGAAACGGTCCCCAAAAATCAATGGGCCTTAGACATCTTACGGAATGGCTACCGGATAGAATTTTCCTCAGTCCCTCCAAAAAAGTTCAGAATAACATCTCACAGCCAAAAGACTCTAGAAATAATCTGGCAGGGGGTCCTTCATTTATAGATTCAGGAGTGGTAGCAGAAGCCCCGAGTGCGGAAAGAGGTTACTATTCCAATTTATTTCTGGTTCAGAAACCAGACTGTTCCTTCCACACTATTATAAATCTAAAGGGACTAAACAAACCTATCACATACAGAAAGTTCAAGATGGAATCCATAACATCCATCATTCCTTTGATCAAAGCCGGAGATTTCATGACGTCCATAGACTTAAAGGACGCTTACTATCACGTCCCCATAAACAAAACATCTCAGAAATACCTCAGATTTGCCCTAGTAGACAACTCGGGAGAAGTAAAACACCTCCAGTTACCTTTTGGAATTTTCTCTGCTCCAAGGGTATTCACGAAGCTCGTAGTGGAAATTTATATCCCCCTCAGAGCAGAAGGAATAAAAGTGTTGCCGTACCTAGACGATTTCCTAGTTCTAGGGTCCTCGGAACTAGAAACAACCAGCCTTACCAACGACCTAATACGCAGGTTCTCAGACCTAGGCTGGATAATAAACCTAAAGAAATCGTGCATCAACCAGAATGAAATTTTTGGGAGTGATCCTGGATTCAGTTTCCCAGATTACATCCCTCCCTCAGGAGAAAATAAAATCCTTTTATAGACAAAACAAGAAAGTTCCAATGTCAGTCTTAGTGCTCCATCCGCAGTGCCATGAGCCTCTTGGGAATGATGACCTCCTGTATAACTGCAGTATCTTGGTCCCAGGCTCATACCAGGATAGTCCAGTTGTGGATCCTGAAGAATTGGGACCAGAGGCAGTGCTCTCTAGAAAAAAGAATCTCCATCCCAAACTGCGTAAGATCAGATTTAAACTGGTGGACTGAAAACAAAAACTTGCTAAGAGGTGTACCCTGGATAAAGAATCCAGAAATACTAATATATACAGATGCAAGTGGCACAGGATGGGGAGCAAAGGTAGGCTCACTAAACTACCAGGGCACTTGGTCGGATATCATAAGAATAAAGTCATCGAACCACAGAGAACTGAGGGCGATCTGGGAGGTTCTGAAGGCGTCACAGGACAAGGTATCTGGAAGACACTAGGGTTGGACGATATCAAAAATATTCCCACGATAACGATATTAAGAAATTTATCGCGATAACGATATATATCGCGATAAATGCCCATTTAGAAGAAAAAAACACTTGGGGCCACAAGGAGACATTATACTGTATGGGGGCAGCCACAAGGAGACATTATACTGTATGGGGTAGCCACAAGGAGACGTTACACTGTATGGGGGGCAACAAGAAGACGTTACACTGTATGGGGGGGGGGGGCACAAGGAGACGTTACACTGTATGGGGGGGGGGCACAAGGAGACGTTACACTGTATGGGGGCAGCCACAAGGAGACGTTATACTGTATGGGGGCAGCCACAAGGAGACGTTATACTACTGTATGGGGGCAGCCACAAGGAGATGTTATACTACTGTATGGGGGCAGCCACAAGGAGACGTTACACTGTATGGGGGCAGCTACAAGGAGACGTTACACTGTATGGGGGCAGCTACAAGGAGACGTTACACTGTATGGGGGCAGCTACAAGGAGACGTTACACTGTATGGGGGCAGCCACAAGGAAACGTTACACTGTATGGGGGCAGCCACAAGGAGACGTTATACTGTATGGGGGGAGCCACAAGGAGACATTACACTGTATGGGGGCAGACGGGCAGTTCCCCAGCCTCTGATCAGCCCCCCCCAGCCTCTCCCTCTTATCAGCCCCCTCTGGTAACCCCCCCCCCCCCCTAGTATTAATCATTGGTGGCAGTGGCCACAGGGTCCCCCTCCCCATCATTGGTGGCAGTGCCCCTTCCCCCCAGTATTAATCATTGCTGGCAGTCGCCACCGGGTCTCCCCCCCCCATCATTGGTGGCAGTGGGCAGTGCACCCCCCCCCCCAGTATTAATCATTGGTGGCAGTGGGCCCCCCCCTCCTTCCCCAGTATTAATCATTGGAAGCCACAGGGTCTTCCCCCCGATCATCGGTGGCAGTCGGCCCCCTCTCCTCCCTCCCCAGAATTAATCATTGGAGGCCACAGGGTCCCCCCCCCCCATCATTGGTGGATGTGGGCAGTGCCCCCCTCCTCCCTCCCTCCCCAGTATTAATCATTGGAGGCCACAGGGTCGTCCTCCTCCTCCCCCCATCATTGGTGCCAGTTTGCAGTTCCGATCGGAGTCCCAGCAGTGTAATGCTGGGGCTCCGATCGGTTACCATGGTAGCCAGGACGCTACTGAAGCCCTGGCTGCCATGGTATGTTAGTGAGCAGCATTATACTCACGTGCGTCGTGGCCGCCGGTCGCTCCTTCTGTCTGTGCGGCGCATTGCTAAGGCTTATAGCATTAGCAATGCGCCGCACAGACCTATGAGAAGAAGGCGCGCCCGGCGGCCACGACGCACGTGAGTATAATTCTGCTCACTAACATACCATGGCAGCCAGGGCTTCAGTAGCGTCCTGGCTACCATGGTAACCGATCGGAGCCCCAGCATTACACTGCTGGGACTCCGATCGGAACTGCAAACTGCCACCAATAATGGGGGGAGGAGGAGGACGACGACCCTGTGGCCTCCAATGATTAATACTAGGGAGGGAGAGTGGAGGGGGGGCCCACTGCCACCAATGATGGGGGGACGACCCTGTGGCCTTCAATGATTAATACTGGGGAGGGAGGGAGGAGGGGGGCACTGCCCACATTCCCGGCACCCTACATCTCAGACAGGACTCTGTGATCACCTAAGGGGTTAATTGCGCGGATCACAGCGTCCTCTCAGAGGTCGGGTGCAGGAAATGCGAGTGACAGAATTCCTTCCCTCCCCCACGCCGGCCGAACTGCTAAGAGCGCCGCCGCAAGCGACCAGCAGGTATCGGGGACATTTGCACGAGTAGAACCCTAACCCGTATCGGTTCATGCTGGGGCGGGCGGCCGCAGATTTAGAAGCGGTCAGCGTACATGACCGCTCCTATGACGTCACGAAATACCGCGGTATTTACGAAACTGCGATATCGCCATATCGCCGTTTTTTTAATACCGCGGTATATCGTGATACCGGTATATCGCTCAACCCTAGAAGACACCTGAAAATTCTTTCGGACAATATAACAGCAGTCGCATATTTGAAGCATCAGGGGGGCACACCCCAAGCTTAAAAAATCTGGCGGAAGAATTATTCTTCTGGGCAGAAAGAAATGTTCCCTCCATCACGGCTATCCATTTAAAGGGTACATAAAATATACAGGTGGACTTCCTCATTAGGAAGACCATAGATCCAGGAGAATGGGCCCTAAACTCAGAGGTATTCCATCAGATCACCAGGAGATGGGGGACCCCCCAGATAGACCTGTTTGCGTCAGGAAAAAACGCTAAACTCCATTCTTTCTGCTCCCTAATCCCCAGGGACGACCCTTGGGCAGTGGATGCATTCTCAATCAGGTGGACTTGGGGTCTAGCCTATGCCTTTCCCCCCTTGGGTGCTATTACCCCGAGTACTGCAAAAGATAAGATCGGACCCAGCAACAGTAATACTGGTTGTTCCATACTGGACAAAAAGAAATTGGTTCCCAGTACTAAGGGAACTAGCTCTGGAAGAACCCTGGAGAATTCCCCCACAGGGGAACATCCTTTCTCAGTGTCCAATCTTTCATCAGAATCCAGGACTATTCAAGTTATCAGCCTGGATCCTGAGCGCGAGGTCCTAAAAAGCAGAGGGCTGTCTGAAAAGGTTATAAATACCCTCAAATCCAGCAGGAAAGAAGTCACCTCTGCGATCTATCTTAAAATCTTGAAGTATTGTAGCTGGCTAGGCCAGAACCCTCTGGTAGATTCTGCCCCAAATATTGAGAAAATACTTGATTTTCTTCAAAAGGGATTAGATCTGGGCCTTGAGACCAAGTACTCTTAAAGTGCAGGTCTCAGCCTTGGGGGCTTGCTATGATACAGACTTAGCCAGTCCTAGGTGGATAAGGAGGTTTTATAAGAGCTGCCTCCAGGTTAAGACCATCCTTAACCTCTAGGACGCCTCAATGGGACTTGAACTTAGTCCTGAGACTTACAAAATCACAATTTTTTCCTATTCAGGATATTTCACTCAAACACCTGTCATTAAAAGTGGCCTTCCTAGTAGCCATAACTTCAGTCAGACGATTGGGCGAGATCCAGGTGCTGTCCTGCCGGGAATCATCCCTCACTATTGTTCCAGACAGAATAGTATTACGTTTAGATCCTGGTTTCTTGCCGAAGGTCGTATCAGACTTTCACAGAGATCAGGAAATTGTCCTTCCATCTTTTTCCATGGATTGTCCCTCACCCGATCAGTTTCAGCTCCTGGATGTTCGGGATACTATCATACAGTATCTAGCTGCAACAAAGGAATTTAGAAAGGATGATAATCTTCTTGTTCAATACGCAGGTCCAAACAAGGGAAAAAAGGCATCCAAAGCCTCCATTGGATGATGGATTAGATCTACCATTGCCTGTTGCTATCAAAAGTCAGGTCTAAACTGCCCCACAAATATAAAAGCCCACTCTACAAGAGCTATGGCTTCTTCGTGGGCAGAAAAAGTGTGTCTCTCCTTAGACAAAATTTGTAGAGCGGCCACCTGGTCAAGTATAAATACCTTTTATCAAACATTACTGCATTAATGTTTCGGCTTCTGCTGACTTGGCCTTCGGTCAGAAGGTTCCGCAAGCAGTTGCCCACCCTATTTAGTAATCTGGTAGCTCTCATAGTAGAGCAGTCATGGTGGACGAAATGGAAAAAACTTAATTGGGCTTACCGGTAATTCTGTTTCCTTGAGTCCACCATGACGGCCCAGATATCATCCTCCCCTTGTGTATGAATTAATACCCAAACATTTTTTGGCACTCTCGCCCCAAGCCTTCAAAGCCCCAGTCTGCGAAAAACTCTTCTGCATGACTGCGCTTAACCACATGTGGGGGGCCGCTTGCTTGACTTCAAGGAGTCGTGGCGTGCAAGCGTGGACGACGCATGGGTCCTGGAGATCATTTCCTCCGGTTACAGAATAGAGTTTTCCACTCTTCCTGCGAGTCGGATTTTCATGTCGCGACTCCCGTAAAGGCGGCTGATTTTTTTATTTTTTTTTCTCTTTCCGGGCCATTCATTCCCTTCAATCCCTCGGCGTGATCGTTTCTGTCCCCGAGTCGGAACGGTTCCAGGGATTTTATTCAAATCTTTTTACGGTCCCCAAAAAGGACTGCTCCCTCTGCCCTATCCTGGATTTGAAGGCGCTTAACCGCCTTGTTCGGACCCGACACTTCCGCATGGAGTCGCTCAGGTCGGTGATTGCCTGGGAGGGCGAATTTTTGTCATTCATCTACATACATACCTCCATATTCCCATTGCCGTGGCCCATCAACGGTTCCTTCGCTTCGTGGTGGGTTCTCTGCATTTCCAATTTATGGCTCTGCCCTTCGGCTTAGCGTCCGCCCCAAGGGTCTTCACGAAGGTCCTGGCCCCTCTACCTGGACGACCTGTTGGTGAAGGCTCCGTCTCTGGAGGACAACCTGGCCAGCCTCCAATTCACCCTGTCTGTCCTGTCTCAGTTTGGGTAGTTGGTCAACTATCCCAAGTCCTCCCTGGTTCCCCGCCAGAGAATGGATTTCTTGGGCATGACCTTAGACACTCGCCTCTGTCGAGTGTTCCTTCCCCAGGACATGGTGGTGGCTCTCCGAGATGCAGTGGTTCGCCTTCGCAAGCCGTCCCCTCTACGTCTTCGGACGTTCATGCAGGTTTTGGGCCGGATGGTTGACTCCTTCGAGGCGATCCCATTTGCGCAATTCCATTCCAGGCCTTTTCAGCTGGTGATCTTATCCAGCTGGGACAAGTCCCAGCCGGGCCTCAACCGCCTGGTTCGTCTTCCCCGTCTTGTCCGTAAGGAGTTGTGCTGGTGGCTTCTACCTCGCACCCAATCTCTGGGCAAGTCCTTTCTTCCCCCTCGTTGGCAGGTGATCTCCACGAACGCCAGCCTGATGGGTTGGGAAGCTGTCTTCGGGTCCCTATCTGCTCGGGGCCTGTGGTCAGCAGTGGAATCCTCCCTGCACATCAATATTCTGGAGCTCATGGTGATCTTTCTGGCTCTCTCTCATTGGACACACCTTCTCTCCGGTCTTCCAGTCCGTATCCAGACAGACAACTCCACTGCGGTGGCGTACCTGAATCATCAGGGGGCACCAGAAGCATGAGGCTCATGGAAGAGGCATCTTGCATACTTAGGTGGGCGGAGTCCTTCGTTCTGGTCCTCTCCGCAGTCCACATTCCCGGGGTCGACAATTGGGCGGCGGACTCTGTCGCCAAAACCCCGACCCGGGTGAGTGGTCTCTTCAGCCAGAGGTGTTTCTTCGTCGGTGTCAGCGTTGGGGCACAGCGGACATAGACCTTTTCGCCTCCTGTCTCAACCACAAGGTCCCGCGTTACTTCGAGGTCCCGGGACCCTCAGGCGCTGGCCTCAGATGCTCTTGTCCGTCCTTGGTCCCAGTTAGGTCTCGTGTACCTCTTTCCTCCCATTCTGCTCCTTCCCAGGGTTCTCAAGCACCTGAAGTCAGCCCGGGTTCCGGCGATTCTGGTGGCCCCGGACTGGCCTCGCCGTGCTTGGTACGCGGATCTTCTGTTCCTACTCGCAGACGCGCCGTGGCTTCTCCCTCTACGTCCCGACCTCCTTTCCCAAGGTCTGCTACTCCACCCGAATTTACATCAGCTGCGTTTAACGGCGTGGCTGTTGAGGCTGAGGTTCCGCGGTCTCTCGGAGTCTGTTATCCAGACTATACTCCTCGCACGCAAGCCCCAGTCTTCCAGAATTTATCATCATACTTGGAAGACTTATTTTTCCTGGTGTGAGGCTGCTCAGTTTCACCCTCTCTACCTGTCTATTACCAGGGTCTTATCTTTCCTCCAGGCAGGCTTTGACAAGGGTCTTCGGCTGGCCTCTCTCTCAAGGGTCAGATTTCGGCCCTATCTGTTCTTTTCCAGAAACCCCTGGCTTCTCGCCGCCAAGTGAGAACCTTTCTGCAGGGGGTCGCTCACCGCGTTCCGCCTTTTCGTCCTCCTGTGGAACCGTGGGACTTGAACATTATCCTGGACGCTCTTCAGGCCTCCCCTTTTGAGCCTTTACAGGATATTTCTCTTTCCTTTTGTCTCATTTAAGGTCGCCTTTCTTGTGGCGATTACTTCTATTCGCAGAGTTTCTGAATTTGCTGCGCTCCCTAGCAGATCCCATTTCTTGCTGTTTCATCAGGATAAGGTCGTTCTGCGTCCGGTCCCTTCCTTCCTCCCTAAGGTGGTGTCCTTATTCCACATTAATAAGGAGATTGTCCTTCTGTCCTAACCCCTCTCATCCTAGGGAGCGTTCTCTTCACAAAGAACAAGACAAAATGCCAGGATTGGAACGTACAAATATAATTCTTCCTTTCAATATACAATATAAAAAAAAAATTGAAAAAATTATAAATAAACACTGGCACTTTATCCAGAAAGATAGAACTATTGGAGCATTATTACCGAGTAAACCGACTATAATTTACACGAAGGCCCCAAATTTAGGCTTAAAAATTGCTCCTACGGTAAAATCCGGTACTTCCATCCCCGATCCATCTATACAAGGATGGCTTCAATTGAAAGGTTTCTTCAGATGTAATACCTGTCCTAATTGTAAAAAGACACGCTTTAATAAAAAAAACAATGAACGTCATATCCACCTCTAATGGTTTTAAACATGAAATACAGGACTTTTTAACATGCAACAGTAAAAATGTAATTTATATTCTTCAATGTCCGTGCAACAAACAATATATAGGACGCACGAAAAGAACTTTGAAAGAAAGAATTTCTGAGCATTTTTATAAAATTAGAGCGGGATCAGATAAACATATGGTATTGAGACATTTTAAGTTGTATCACAACCAAGACCCAGGCTGTCTCTCCTTTGCTGCAATTGAAAAAGTTAGACCCCATTGGAGAGGAGGAGACAATATTAAACATATGTCTCGTGTTGAAACACGATTTATATTCAATTTTAATTCAATCATACCCATGGGCTTGAATGCTGAATCTGAACTTTTCGGCTTCTTGTAACTAATTCCCGTGGGGGTGGGGGCCCCCCTCCCGACGTGGCCCAGAGGTGGATTTAATACCCACTCTGGTCCCCCTTGGGTGGGTGACCCCCATCCTTAATCTCTCCACTCCAATGATACCATAAACAAGCAAGAAATAAAGAACATAGTCTGAATCATTTTAATCACTGTTTTTATACTTTTTATACATCTTATGCAATTTTAATGTTTATATATTTTTTCGCAAGGTTATATTCTTCGTAATATTTTTCGTAATGTTATACAATATATTTTGTTCCCATATATATAAAACGCATGTGCACTGATAACTATCGCATTTGCGCTTTATAATGCTCTTATTAAGATAGAAACAACGAATATACATTTTAACATAGATTTTATAATGATATGTTTTAGATAGAAATTATGAATACATATTTTAAACTATTCTATTTATATATAAAGTTTATTTCTATAATTTTATTTTTATGTCCTTTGCAAGACTATATATTGTATTTTACTGTATAGAATCAATGGAAACTAACCTGATTTGCAATTCTATATATAATGGACAACAAAACGCATATGCATCGAAAATACCGCATCTGCGTTTTAATAAAATCGCATCAATAACGCATATGAAGATTTTTGCATAATAAGAAGGGAATCTCAATGAGAAATGCCAGATAATAGTATTGCCATAATCGACTACACCGATATAGTACTTAAAAGTACCTTTTTTACAATAAAGAATAATCATTCAAATAGCTTCATGCCAGATTTTACGTGTGACCGGATTCAAAACCACACTTTTGTTCCACCTTATTTTAAAGGATGTTGGGTATAAAAAGGGGATCAAACCCCCTTACAGATTACCACTGAGGAAGGGGCCAGGAAGGGACCCCGAAACGCGTTTGGTTTCTGCATATCTTGAACATCAGCTGATGAAAATTTATGAGACCCCAACATCCTGATTACTGGACTTTAACTTTGTTGGAAATATCACTTTTGCCAATTTGGAGGGAACACCCTGTTAATTACTAACCAGGTTAAGCCTTGCAATAGCGGTGAACATTGCCAGGAGTCCCCTGAGTTGGGAACCGCATGAAGACTCAAATCACCCCAAGCAAGCGTCTGGAATCGGGTACCGTTGGATCTGATACAGTGAGCCACGTGGGACGCCACGGTTATACTCACATCAGACGGCAAAACTAACAGGTGTAATATATCGACTGTATACTTATCTGGCTTTTCGGATCGAATTGAATTCGAATAAGTGAACTGCCTTTTTTTCGAACATAGACATATTAATTCCTTCTGATCATCGAATATTTTATCTGGCACATTTTCTTCTGATTGTCGAATATTTTATCTGGCACATCCCTCATTGAATATAATAGTGTTCTATCGAAATATTTATTGAACATATATCGAATATTTCAACTATGCACACTTTTATTCATTGATAATATTTGCCCTTTTTATTTTCTCCATTTCTATATTAGGTGCATTTTTATTGTATATTTATTGCATATTAGGTATATTTATAGATTTTGAACTTATAGCCTTGTCTATTATTTATTCTATTTAGGTGATATATTAATATTATATTATAGATTTTATTGATTTAGATTTACTATAGATCTATTAACTATTAACCATTAAAATATTATTGCTAAAATATTATTGCTACTACTCGTTTTTAGTCTCTATTTGGTCCAGCTGGTGAGTGCTCAGTCTTTCTATATATATATATATATATATATATATATATATATATATAATATATATATATATATATATATATAGCGTTCTCTTCACCGTTTGGATGTTGTTAGGGCGCTTCGTCTCTATCTTCGGTTGACTGAGCCCTTTTGCCGGTCGGACTCCCTCTTTGTGATCCCTGAGGGTCCTCGCAAGGGCCTGCAAGCTTCCAAGGCCACCATATCCCGTTGGATTAGGTCGGCAGTTAAAAGGCCTATGTTGCCAAGGGTCGTGTACCTCCCTTTCGATTGACCGGTCATTCCACTAGGCGATCGGGGCTTCTTGGGCAGTTAGACATCAGGCCTCAGCTTCCCAGGTCTGCAAGGCCGCCACCTGGGCCTCTGTCCATATGTTTTCCAAATTTTATCACATCCACTCCTTGGCCTCTGCTGATGCCAGTTTGGGTCGCAGGGTTCTGCAAGCAGCCGTGAGTTAGTTGCGTTGCATGGCTGTTTTTCTGCCCTCCCTTGTGGACTGCTTTAGGACGTCCCATGGTGCAGAGAAAACTGGATTTTTGTACTCACCGTAAAATCCTTTTCTCGTGGGATGCATTGGGGGACACAGATCCCACCCTTTGTGGCTAAGTTTTTTCTCTTGGTCCTCTCTGGTTTAGGACTTGTTGGCTTACATTTTTTTCTTGTGCTCCTACTGCTTTTCTGCCTACTGGTTTGCTCCTGCATCTGTAGTGGGTATAGCCCAGATAGGAGGAGCCAACACTTTTTTTACTTCTAGTGTCAGTCTCCTAGTGGCAGCTGGGCATATACCCATGGTGCTGTGTCCCCCAATGCATCCTACGAGAAAAGGATTTTACGGTGAGTACAAAAATCCAGTTTTTCTGTTCTTAACGTTATTTTTCTGGCTGTACCTGTATGAGGATGTGTTTTTTCAGGACAAATGTATTTTATTTTTGTGCCACCATGTTGCGGTACATATAATTTATCGATTTTTAGATTTTATTAACTTTGTTGGGGGAAAAAAACAGTACCACCATGCACTTTAAATGTAAATTACTAGCTTTTATTATAGGGGTCAGTACAGTTACTGCAATGCCAAATATATATGGTAAATTCAGTTGTTTGGACATGATTTGGAAAGACACAGCCCTGTCTATAAAAGTCGGCAACGGAGTGCCGCGCAGGCGCAGTATCGCTGAGTGCCTACGCCTGTACGATACTCCGGCTCCTGATGCAACAGCGCTCTGATTACGTCACTGGGCTCGGTGCATGCCCAGTGACACTATTGAGGCTTTTGCCCTCAGGAGCCGGAGTATCGTACAGGTGCACGCATTCCTGCGCGGGATTTCGGAGGCCAAGAGAGGAAGACGCAAGGATGGTGGGGTGAATAAATTACATGAGGTAGTGGAGGGGGCGGCACTGTTCGGCAAGGATGTGGGAGGACATTTATTTCTTAGGAGGCGTGCTGGGCTTGGAAGAAAGGCAGGCTGGGCACTGCAGGGGGGGCGTTACTGGGCACTAGAGGAGAGTAATAACGCCCCTCTGGGCACCTTGAGGCTTAATTAGCTTATCAGAAAAATCGCTTTTTCATCTGAATGAAAAGTTGAATAAAAGAAAGAGGACACTTGCAGGAATGAAGGTAGTTTATTGCACATTGCTATGTTAACGGTTTCATATGATCAAAATAGGTGACAGATTCCCTTTAAGTACATGTAATGATTGATTAAAACAAGCTGTTTAGCTAAAAACCCCTTTGTTTACATCAGTAAAAAGGCGTATTAGTGGTCACTAAGGGGTTAAACCAGGTATTAGCATCATCCCAAAATTCTTAACCACATTGCCTGACTTAGGCAGTGCCTATGCATGGCCTAACTTCTACAGATTCAAACTAAAGTAACGCTGTCAGTATAATTCAGTAGATACAGGTCATGCAGAGACGCACAGCATTATAAATCCGTATAATGCCATGTGCTCCTTCGAAATGAACCGTGTCTATAACTGGGAATCATGCTCACACACAGCGCTTGATTTCTACACAGGCCATGCTAGTCCGTCATGTCTGGAGGAAACCAGGCGCTGCTCATCACCTGCCCAATACCATCTATACAGTGGAGCATGGCTGTGGGGGGTATTTTTCAGTGCTCTGGGGCAAAGGTTCGCCTTCCAACAAGTTAATGACCCTAAGCACACAGCCAAGACAACACATGAGCGGCTTAGCGACAACTCTGTGAATGTCCTTGAGTGGCCCAGGAATAGCCCGGACATGAACCCAATCAAACATCTCTGGAGAGACCTGAAAATGGCTGTCCAACAGCCCCCATCCAACCTGACAGAGCTTGAAAGGATCTGCAGAGAATTTACTCTTCGCCAACCAAAACAGAGGGACTCCTGCGTATATGTTTCAGACGGCCAGAGGAACTTATTAAGCCTTTCTCTGAGACAGAAGTACTACGTATTCACCTTTGTTCTCATGGTATTTCCAGATGTGTGAGAATCCAGGAACACTCATAAAGTGATGACGCACTGGTATGGTACCCAGAAACAAATGGATCTCTTAGATTTGCAGCCATCGGAGGTGTGCCGGAGATGCGAAGACAGGGAGGCTACACTGAGTCACATCTTCTGGTTCTGCCTGAAGATTTCAAATTATTGGGAAACGGTAACGAGAAATGTTAATGATTACTTTGACTAATATTAAGCTAACTCCAGAGTCAATACTATTATAGCTTCCAAATGACCTAGCCACCCATCTATTACAAGCGGCAAGGCTATTGATTCCTCTCAAATGGCTCAGTAAAGAACCCCCCCCAACTTTAGAGCAATGGGCTAATACAGTGGACCAAATATGTCGCCTTGAAGAACTGGCGGGGTGGGAAAACAGGAATCGCCAAAGATACATGAAACTTTGGGGACCCTGGAAACAATAGCGTGCATCAGGACCTAACAACAAAGTGCCTTAGACGCCCCATCCATCTATCTGGGCAGCCCTATCAATATAAACATATGGACCACATCCTGTCACTTATGTAACACTGAGGCAGTCAAGGAGGAGCAATAATCTGGGCTCCCACCCTGTCCTTGTCACAGATCTGCATGCACTACTTTTAGTCCGGCTGCCACTCGGCGTGCTCTGCTGTGCTGCCGCCAGAACTCTACCCCCACCCCCATTATAGTCATGGGGACGGAGCGGCAGTCCAGGGGCACACGTGAACTAGCGGCAGGACAAATCCAACATGCTGTTCACCCGCCGGTACAGCCTTCCAGAATCCCTTGCCGCTAGTGTGAAAGTACCCTAAGTCCTGAATAAAGGGTCTGACTACTTATGTCAATTCAAGGTTTTAGTTTTTTCCTTTTTATAAATTGGCAAAGATTTCAAACGTTCTGTTCTCACTTTCTCATGATGGGGTAGTGACTGCAGAATGATGGGGAAAAATTTTAGCTTTTTTTTATTGTACCACAAGGCTGCAACATAAAGTGAAAGGGTCTGAAGGCTTTCCGAATGTGCTGCATAGTAATTATTATAACAATAATAGCATGTCGCCAAGAGCCATAACATTCATTTTTCTGGTCTATTTGGCTCTATGAAGCCATTTCTTTAGCCATAAAGAAGACCACTAGAGTAGCAGCGGACCAGGAGAGTTAAATTAATTTATTTTAGCTCTTATGGGGGTCTGATCTGAGCGTTGATGAGGGTGTGGTCTAAAGGTGGTCTGATCTGAGGGGTTTTATATCTGATTAAGGATATGTTTTTCCCTATTTTCCTCCTACTTGCATCTTATCAGGTACGTCTTAAAGGGATTCTGTCACCAGGTTTCACCCCTGTCAGCTAAACATATGCTGATGTTCAGGGCCTCATCAGGATTCCTAATGTGGGCTTCTAAATGTGATCCGTAGCCTTATTTTGCTAAAAAACAGGTTTTTACTAACCTGTCACTCAAAGAAATAAGGTGCCCAAGGGGATGTCAAGGGATGCAAGGTGCCGGCCGCACCCACTGTCGTTCGTGCCCAGCGCCGCCTTTACAGACTTCTGCGCCGCCTCCTAATCCTCTGTGCCGCCTCTCGTTCTCCCTCCCTTTTCCTCCTGCTTTAAGATAGAGCCCTGTGCGCACAGGGCTCTGAGAGGCTGGCGCCAGAGTGCAGGTCATACCTGGGTTGAGCGAAGTGCCGGCGCATGCGCACTTCGCTTCAAGAAGCCAAATCGAGAAGTCCGCACGGGCGCATCAGGCAGAGCCCTGTGCGCACGCGCGAGATCTTACAGCAGGGGGAGGGGGGATGGAGGGAGAGCGAGAGGCGGCACAGAGGATTAGGAGGTGGTGCAGAAGTCTGGAAAGGTGGCGCTGGGCACTAACGGCGGTGGGTGCGGCGGGCACCTTGCATCCCTTGACATCCCCTTGGGCACCTTATTTCTTTGAGTGACAGGTTAGTAAAACCAGTTTTTTAGCAAAATAAGGCTACGGATCACATTTAGAAGCCCACATTAGGAATCCTGATGAGGCCCTGAACATAAGCAAATGTTTAGCTGACAGGGGTGAAACCTGGTGACAGAATCCCTTTAAGCGAAAAATGTGGTAATCCTTAACCACTTACCGTCACACTAACGCCGAAAGGCGTCATCTCTGCGGCGCTCCCAGGTCACACTAACGCCGATTGGCGTCATCTCGCGTGACCCGAGATTTCCTGTGAACGCGCGCACACAGGCGCGCGCGTTCACAGGAACGCATAGTGCACAAGTTCTTGTGCAGCCTGCCGGCCGCGATCACAGGCTGTAGATTTTTGAATCGCCGAAAAAAAAGGTTATGTATGACGCTATTTTCAAAATAGCGTCTGATATAACTGCTGCCTGGTCCTCTGGTGGTCCCTTTCGCTTGGATCGACCACCAGAGGACACAGGCAGCTCAGTAAGTAGCACCAAACACGACACTACACATTTACACATTACCCTGTCATTTATTAACCCCTTATTTAGCACCTGATCGCCCATATTAGACTCCCTGATCACCCCCTTGTCCCCCCCCCTGTCACTGATCACCCCCCCTGTAAGGGTCCCTTATCACCGCCAGTTAGTTAGCTACTTGCTAGGTAGTTTAGCGCCCAGCCCACCGCAGTCACTGATTAGTCGCTGATTAGCGTCATCGCTGTCGCTAATCAGCACTAGTACTATATAGTATCTGTAAGTGATCAATACTGATCGCAATCAGATCTATATAAGTACATTAGGGTCACCTTAGGCTCTACAAAACGCAGTGTTCGCCCGATCAGGCCTGATCTTTTGCGCACACTTGCGTTCAGTCCGCTCCACCGCAGTGACAGAATTTTTTTTTTCTGATCACTGCAAAAACACGGTAAAATCGCTGCGCCGCTATAAAGATCACTTTTGAGCTTTTTGGATCTTTATTAGCGGTCGCAGCTTTACTTCGCAAGCACTCCTTTTTGCTAGGTAGGTTTGCTCTTTTCCCCGAGTAGTCTCAGAGGAATACCCCCTAAATTTAGTGAACCCAAAATGTCAAACAAGGGGTATTCCGCTGAAGAGGCCTACAGGATTCTGGCCGTGATGGATGAAAGCGATGGGGACGCCTCATCCGCTGAATCCAGTGGTTCAGAATATGAACCTGTAGACAGCAGTGGCACTCTAACCGCTAGTGAGGATGACTAGGTAGAGGTCCCTGCTACGGCCAGACGTACCCGATCCCATGTCAGGGTTCTGCCTACCCTGCATGATGACCCTCATTTGCAGCAGAGTGGTGCTAGCGCTGATCTTGTTTTATGGTGCGGCATACACCAGCAGCGCAGCACACCCTGGACCTTCTACCAGCACTGCCGTATTCCCTGGTGAAGTGGCGAGCACCAGAAGGGCAGTTCCAGCTGGTACGGTGGCACGTGCAGTAACTCCCCTGTCGCAGCCACCGCGTTCACAGGCCTGTAGAACCCTTAGTCTCCCAGAGGTGCTGGCAAATCCTAATTGGCACTCCCCTGCTTCCGCCGCACTCGTATTGCCCCCTTTCACCGCCCAGTCTGGAGTTCGCGTGGAGACGGCTCATTTAGGATCGGCCCTTCAGTTTTTTGAGCTGTTCTTCACCGCGGATCTCTATGACCTAGTTGTGGCAGAAACCAACCGCTACGCCACACAGTTTATTACCGCCAATCCGGAAAGCTTCTATGCCCAGCCTTACCGGTGGAAACCAGTCACAGTTTCAGAGTTTAAAATTTTTTTGGGCCTTATCCTCAGCATGGGTCTAACTAAAAAAAATGTATTGCGGTCATATTGGTCTAAAGACCCAATACATTACATGCCCATGTTCTCTGCTGCAATGTCTAGGGCACGTTTTGAGGTCATAATGTGCTTTATGCATTTTACGGACAATAGCACCTGTCATCCAAGAGGCCACCCTGCTTATGACCGGCTCCACAAAATTCGGCCCCTCATAGACCATTTGTCATCCAGATTTGCAGATGCGTATACCCCTAATCAAAACATCTGCATAGACGAGTCCCTAGTACATTTTACCGGGCGCCTTGGCATAAAACAGTACATCCCCAGCAAGCGCGCCCGTTATGGGGTCAAACTGTATAAGCTCTGTGAAAGGGCCACAGGCTATACATATCGTTTTAGGGTCTATGAGGGAAAAGACTCAAAACTGGAGCCGGTCGGATGTCCTGACTACCTGGGGAGCAGTGGCAAGATTGTTTGGGACTTGGTGTCACCCTTACTCCACAAGGGGTACCACTTATACGTGGACAATTTTTACTCAAGCGTGGCCCTCTTTCGGCACTTACATCTAGTCGGAATTCAATGCTGTGGCACCGCGCGACCTAGTCGCCGGGGCTTCCCCCAAAGGCTCGTTAGTACCCGACTTGCACGGGGGGAGAGGGCTGCCTTGTGTGACCAAGAACTGCTCGCGGTGAAGTGGAGGGACAAGAGGGACGTTTACCTTCTGTCCACCATTCACGCAGACACGACTGTCCAAATTGAACGGGCAACTGGAGTCATTGTGAAACCCCTCTCTGTCCACGACTATAACCTTCACATGGGAGGGGTGGACCTTAATGACCAGATGTTGGCTCCCTATTTAGTTTCCCGACGCACCAGACGCTGGTATAAAAAGGTGTCTGTATATTTAATTCAATTGGCGATGTATAATAGTTTTGTTCTCTACAGTAAGGCTGGGAGAACAGGATCCTTCCTAAAATTCCAGGAAGAGATCATTTCGGAACTCCTGTATCCAGGAGGGTCCGTGGCCCCAAGGCCCTGATGTAGTGAGCCGGCTACATGGCAGACACTTCCCGTCTGTCTATCCTGGTACCCCAACTCAACGTTCCCCAAGAAAAAGATGTTGTGTCTGCAGCAGGGCTGGAATAAGGCGTGACACCACCGTTTTTTGTCCTGACCAGCCTGCCCTATGCATAGGGGAGTGTTTCCGCAAGTTCCACACTCAGGTACACTATTAGTGTAGGGATTGCGTACACAGGACAGGCACACAGGGCTATTAGGGCCCTTTCACACAGAGCTGCTACAAACCTCTCCTTTCACCTGGGACAAAGTGCATAATGTACTTCGCCACATCTCTGGGCGATTTGCGCTTTGCACATTGTCCCATGGGGAAGGAGAGGTTTGTCCTCTAAAGGTAAAAAAAAATAAAAATAAAAAAAATCACCGGTAAGCAAAAAAGTTATTGTTCTGTTTCAAAAGTTTATAAAAGTTAATGTTCTCTAAAGTTAATGTTAATAAATTTATTGCGTTGCGGCCTGTTTTTTTTTTTTTTACCTTCTAGGTGGACCAAGCGATCAAGCAGCTGCAGCACTGATGTGCATTCGGACAGAAGCATTGCGCTGCTGTAAGATTACACACAAGTCGGTGTATGCGGCGCTGCAAGACGAGATTTCTCCTCTGCAGTAAAAGATACGTTTGCCGGGGCATATGAGCTGAGGAGGTGGCGGTGTTCATATACTTTGGCAAACACTTTGTATATATAAAAAAAATTAAAAAATCCCGGCAATGATTTATTTATCCACATCGATTGATGTGAATGGATAAATCTGGTTTGCTAGGGCATACGAGCTAAGTGGGTATGGATGTTGGGCGGAGATCCTATGTCCTGGCAGACGCCTTTCCCCTCCTTTTTCTTTTTTTGGCAGAGATTTTTTCATCCACATTGATCGATGTGAATGAAGAAATCTGTGCCGTTCATTTTTTCTTTCAGCCCAGAGGCTGAACGGAAAAAAAAAATCTCATTACCCGTATGCTCAATATAAGGAGAATAGCAGAAACTCCTAATGCTGGGCATACATGTAATGATTGCGGAGACCCTCAAATGCCAGGGCAGTACAAACACCCCACAAATGACCCCATTTTGGAAAGAAGACACCCCAAGGTATTCGCTGAGGGGCATATTGAGTCCAGGAAAGATTGAAATTTTGTCCCAAGTTAGCGGAAAGGGAGACTTTGTGAGAAAAAACGAAAAAAATCAATTTCCGCTAACTTGTGCCAAAAAAAAAAAAAATTTCTTTGAACTCGCCATGCCCCTCATTGAATACCTTGGGGTGTCTTCTTTCCAAAATGGGGTCACATGTGGGGTATTTATACTGCCCTGGCATTTTAGGGGCCGTAAAGCGTGAGAAGAAGTCTGGGATCCAAATGTCTAAAAATGCCCTCCTAAAAGGAATGTGGGCCCCTTTGCGCATCTAGGCTGCAAAAAAGTGTCACACATCTGGTATCGCCGTTCTCAGGAGAAGTTGGGGAATGTGTTTTGGGGTGTCATTTTACATATACCCATGCTGGGTGAGAGAAATATCTTTGCAAAAGACAACTTTGTATAAAAAAAAATGGGAAAAGTTGTCTTTTGCCAAGATATTTCTCTCACCCAGCATGGGTATATGTAAAATGACACCCCAAAACACATTCCCCAACTTCTCCTGAATACGGAGATACAACATGTGTGACACTTTTTTGCAGCCTAGGTGGGCAAAGGGGCCCACATTCCAAAGAGCACCTTTCGGATTTCACAGGTCATTTTTTACAGAATTTGATTTCAAACTCCTTACCACACATTTGGGCCCCTAGAATGCCAGGGCAGTATAACTACCCCACAAGTGACCCCATTTTGGAAAGAAGAGACCCCAAGGTATTCGCTGATGGGCATAGTGAGTTCATGGAAGTTTTTATTTTTTGTCACAAGTTAGTGGAATATGAGATTTTGTAAGGAAAAAAAAAAAAAATCATCATTTTCCGCTAACTTGTGACAAAAAATAAAAAGTTCTATGAACTCACTATGCCCATCAGCGAATACCTTAGGGTGTCTACTTTCCGAAATGGGGTCATTTGTGGGGTGTTTGTACTGTCTGGGCATTGTAGAACCTCAGGAAACATGACAGGTGCTCAGAAAGTCAGAGCTGCTTCAAAAAGCGGAAATTCACATTTTTGTACCATAGTTTGTAAACGCTATAACTTTTACCCAAACCATTTTTTTTTTTTTTTTACCCAAACATTTTTTTTTTATCAAAGACATTTAGAACAATAAATTTAGAGCAAAATTTATATATGGATGTCGTTTTTTTTTGCAAAATTTTACAACTGAAAGTGAATAATGTCATTTTTTTGCAAAAAAATCGTTAAATTTCGATTAATAACAAAAAAAGTAAAAATGTCAGCAGCAATGAAATACCACCAAATGAAAGCTCTATTAGTGAGAAGAAAAGGAGGTAAAATTCATTTGGGTGGTAAGTTGCATGACCGAACAATAAACCGCTAAAGTTGTGGAGTGCCGATTTGTAAAAAAGGGCCTGGTCACTAGGGGGGTATAAACCTGTGGTCCTTAAGTGGTTAAGTCTAGTTGTTTGCATTTTCATTTTGCAAAGATAAAAGTATCACAAGAAGCAAACTTTAAAAATAATTGTAAAAATCCAAAACAAATATATAAAATGGTACCTAAAAGTCACAAAATTATATGGAGAGTCCCAAAAAGTTGATTTTATACCTTTTGACATAGACTTATGATGGCAAAACTGTGTCAGATCCTGAGGGACCCAAAACAGTTTGGATATGTTTAAATGGCAACAAATGCATATTAGAAAAATTGGACGTGTATTTTCCCTGGAATCCGCATTCCTGCTGCAGATCCGCCCTATCCAGCCAAGAAGAGACCTGCCATTTCTTGACGCAGATTTGAAATCCGTGGCTGTATCTTATGCAGAATACACACAGGTATTGGTGTCGGGGTCCACCTGAATAACCTGCAGTGTGAATATGAATAGGCAGATAAAGTACCGCACCCCGTGGTTGGCACACTTTTTTTATTTTCCCGTTTAAAATGCCCACTGTTCTTTACGCTGTGGGTCAGGTTTAAAATAAGCACGGTGCATGTGGGCGGTAGTACACAGAGGGATATGATTTCATGTCAGTCATAAGGACTTGAGAGAGCATCCGACAGCTGCAGAGATTTGAGACTTCACAAATCTAAAGGCTAGTTAACACCCTTTGAAAGAAGATCGTGGTAATGGGTGCAAAGCACGTTACAGACCTAATAGATTAAAAAATACATCATTTACGTTAAAGGACTTGTGCGTAATGAGGAAAGAGCGAGTTGAATGGATGATGCAGACGCCGGGACAGAAAAGCACTAAAATGCAATTTTATATACTGTGCTGGTTTGTCAGTAACGTATCTCTGCACGGTATTCGCCATGTCATCCGATGCTAAAACGCTTCAGATTTATCTATGGTTTCTTCCTTGCATAATCGGAAGCCATGTTCCTTGCAGATTTGCATAACACATTCTTAGGGCTCATGACTGGCTGTTCCGTGCATGAAGGACCGCAATTTGCGGATTCTGCAGACGGATCCAGACCCATTGAATAGGTCAGTGTCCGTCCGCACTGCAAAAAAGTAGTGCATGCACTACTTTTTTTGCGGTGCGGAGGCACAGACAGAAACCCCACGCAAGCACTCCGTAGTGCTTCCATTCCTCTGTTCAACACCGAACCCTCCGGATTGTGCACCTACTGTTTGCGGTCCGCAATACGGGCACGGACGGGCAACTGCCGCGTACATGAGCCCTTATACGTATAATTGCTCTGCCTGGAATATGTGAATTCCATCTTTTAAAGGGATTTTCAGGCAGTAGAATACTGATCACCTATCCTCAGGATAGGTAATCAATATCAGATCAGTGGTTTGTGAGGTTTGACTCCAGGCACCCCCGCTGATCAGCTGTTTGTAATGGACAAACCCTGCAACATCCTCAAAGCATAGCTAGTACAGCGCCGTGCATTGCATAGTGGCTGTGCTTGGTATTGCAGTTCAGCCCCATTCTCTTGAATGGAACTGAGCTGCACATAAGTCACGTCGCTAATGATCGTGATGTTACTGACCGAGGAAGAGGCAGAAGCTCTGATCATGGGGATACTGGGTTTCAGACCCCCCACAGATCTGATATTTTAAGAATTAAAGGGTCGTCTCATGCTTAATTAATTGGTTGTCTCATGGAGGCCAATGGACGTCATTCAAAGGGGTTAGATCAGAGCGCCACAGTGAAGAGCTGATCTGCACAAGTAGCTTGATAGACATTACTTGGAAAGCTGTTCATCTGAATGGCCGCAATGTAATATACATTTTCCCCTGCAGGCATAGCATGGTTTTCCCTGGAAAAATCTGCATTTTTTTTTTTTTTTTTTTATCTTTTACACACACACAGAATTTTTTAAATGTAGAATTATAGTGCTTTTGGTGTATAAAAGTAAACTTTTTTTTAATCCCTTAGAGAAACCATGAGATATAACTTATATTTGCGTTCACCATCGCCCGCAGTGATTCTCGTGTTCCCGTGTATTGTGGCCAAGTTAGGGATGTTGCATCCGGCGGCTAATGCTTTGGATGAGATGTGATCAGTTACCAAATGCTTTTAAGACCTCGTTTTCTCTGTCCTCGGGTTAGATGATCATCTTTTAATTTATCATGACATTTTAATAGTTCTTCTCTTTTGCTCTTCAAAGGTCGTTTTTTCAACCCAAAGCAGAAGCTGTTGCCAAGAAGGAAAAGAAATCGGAGGAGGTTGAGATAGAGTCTAAAGAAGGAAAGAAATCCTGCGACAAAGATAAAAGGTAATGGTTTTTAACAAACGATCACACAAGTGTTTGTGTTTTTTTGCATGGAACCAGCTCCACTTTACCCAACTCTACCCTGTATTTCCGGTTATCCACAAGGCCTGAGTTGAAAATGGCACCTGATAGGAGGAGGTTACAAGCAGGTCATATCAGTACCATAAGGGACGTGTCCATGCTGGTGACTAGCGACTGGTCCCTACACTGCTACCAGCTACATTGCGGGTGCACCACATCTACAGGAGAACACATTACCTGGTACCAAAACAGAGTAGAGTCTAATGGAGAAGGGTAGAACCAGTACCATGCAGCGGAAAAGTGTTGCAGGTGTCAAGCGCACAGTGTTTGTGTAAGGGCTCATGGACATGACCATTGGCTATTTTGCAGTCCGGAACAGCCGGCCCCTAATAGAACAGTCCTATCCTTGTCCGTAAAGTGGACGTGCGATGCAGACAGCACACAGAGTGCTGTCCACCTCTTTTGCAGCCCCATTGAAGTGAAAGGGTCTGCATCCAACCCACAAAAAATGTGGATCAGATGCAGACAGAAAATAAGTTTGTGTGCATGCTGAGTTTGGGTTAGTATGGGGATTCGCTCTGGTAGGCAGGGTGAGCGGACGCAGAACAGAGGCAAAAAAAACTGTTTGTAAAACAAAACTTCAGTGTTAGTTCACACACAAAGCAACGTTTTCCAGTCTTAGTGTTAGTTCACACAAAGGAAAGTCAACAGAACAACAAATTGCGATATGGCGATTTGGCCGACCCAAAAATGCTGCGATTATTTTTTGCTTTATAAGACGCACTCCTCCCCCCCCCCCCCCCCCCAAAAGTGGGGGGGAAATGGCAGTCTGTCTCAAAGCGATGGTTGACTTTTTACGTGGCTGACACTGATGTATCGGCGGCGGCTATGCTGCACAGCGTGGCCGGCTAAACATCAGTTACAGTGCAGGGAGGGACTGGAGGCAAGTCACGACGGGCCCCGCACACATCAATTGTCTTTGTATGCAAAGTCTTTCTTTACTGCTGAAACAATCGCTCTCCTATTGATAAAATCACCAGCCTCTGTACTCACTATGAATGCACTGCAACGAGCAGGCCGGCTGGAGCATGACTGACGTCAGTAAAGAAAGACTTTGCATACAAAGACAATTATGTGCGTGGTTTAGGACACATGAGGGGACATTAATAAAGTAATGCTGTGACACATAAGGCCATGAGGGGGACCAGCATAATATGCTATGTGTGTCATTCACACATATAGCATCTTATGCTGGCCCCCCTCATGGCCCTATGTGTCATAGCACA
Organism: Bufo bufo; assembly: GCF_905171765.1. NCBI lineage: Eukaryota > Metazoa > Chordata > Amphibia > Anura > Bufonidae > Bufo > Bufo bufo. Next base: position 55,152,062 of record NC_053389.1, on the reverse strand, counting down.
CATCCCCCTTAACAGTGCATCATCCACAGATTCCCCCATAACAGTGCATCATCCATAGGTCCCCCATAACGGTGCGTCATCCACGGGTCCCCCATAACGGTGCGTCATCCACGGGTCCCCCATAACGGTGCGTCATCCACGGGTCCCCCACAACGGTGCGTCATCCACGGGTCCCCCACAACGGTGCGTCATCCACGGGTCCCCCACAACGGTGCGTCATCCACGGGTCCCCCACAACGGTGCGTCATCCACTGGTCCCCCACAACGGTGCGTCATCCACGGGTCCCCCACAACGGTGCGTCATCCATGGGATTGTGCTAGACCTCTAGCACAATTCCCTTAAAATATTGCATCGCGTATCGTTATTGCAATTTTTAGGGCCCTAAACGCAATCGCACAAAATTCCCATATCGTGCAGCCCTAATATATATTTTTAATGATGGCATGTTACTAGGATATGCAATTGCGTTATTCATTGAGGGTCCGACCTCTGGGACTCCTGCTGTCCTTGAGAACAAACTGACCTGATTATACCTGCCCAGGACACTCTCCCAGCCACCCATTGTACAGGACTCTGCAGTACAGCTCCATTCAAATGAATGAGACCTGAAAAAAGCATCAGCTCTGGTGCTGCTTCATTCTGCGGATTGTGGGGGTCCCCGCATCAGACCCCTGACCAATCAGACAGTGATGACAGCATTATGCCTTCACTCTATGCTAGGATACCCCTTTTAATGATGCACCAAAATGATACACAACTGACAATACTAGCTAATTCCTCAGGCCGATGTTAAAAGCTGAGAACTTTGCCAATATCTTCCAGTCAGGAACATATCGGAGCCCCTCATGCACCACATCACGGTGTCTCAGCAAGCATGGGGTCCTACCACTCAACTGCCCGTGGTGTGTGAGCATTGTTCAAACCTTGTTCACACACCACGGGCAGTTGAGTGGTAGGACCCCATGCTTGCTGAGACACCGTGATGTGGTGCATGAGGGGCTCCGATATGTTCCTGACTGGAAGATATTGGCAAAGTTCTCAGCTTTTAACATCGGCCTGAGGAATTGGCTAGTATTGTCAGTTGCGTATCATTTTGGTGCATTTTTTGCAGTGATTTTTGTATGTATATTTTTTCATCTGCACAATGTATTATTTTGTGTAAGATGTCCTTGTGGTGCATGCAGTCCGCCCCGGCATCCTCCATTGTACGCAATTTTTGCAGGTGATTGCTGTTCTGCGGACCGCATGCGGAGGAATTGCTCCCCCGGTTATAGACTCGCTACAGTGTCTGGGTTTGGAGCTTTTTTTTTTTTACCCGTTTAGGCCACTTTTTTCAGTGAGTTGTTAACCCTTTTAACCACCTCCGGACCGCTGTACGCACAGACGCGTCCTGGAGGTGGTTGATTCATTCCGAGTGGACGCATATACGCGTCATCTCGCGAGACGCGAGATTTCCTGTGAACGCGCGCACACAGGCGCGCGCGCTCACAGGAACGGAAGGTAAGAGAGTTGATCTCCAGCCTGCCAGCGGCGATCGTTCGCTGGCAGGCTGGAGATGTGTTTTTTTTAACCCCTAACAGGTATATTAGACGCTGTTTTGATAACAGCGTCTAATATACCTGCTACCTGGTCCTCTGGTGGTCCCCTTTGTTTGGATCGACCACCAGAGGACACAGGTAGCTCAGTAAAGTAGCACCAAGCACCACTACACTACACTACACCCCCCCCCCGTCACTTATTAACCCCTTATTAGCCCCTGATCACCCCATATAGACTCCCTGATCACCCCCCTGTCATTGATTACCCCCCTGTCATTGATCAACCCCCTGTAAAGCTCCATTCAGATGTCCGCATGATTTTTACGGATCCACTGATAGATGGATCGGATCCGCAAAACGCATCCGGACGTCTGAATGAAGCCTTACAGGGGCATGATCAATGACTGTGGTGATCACCCCATATAGACTCCCTGATCACCCCCCTGTAAAGCTCCATTCAGATGTCCGCATGATTTTTACGGATCCACTGATAGATGGATCGGATCCGCAAAACGCATCCGGACGTCTGAATGAAGCCTTACAGGGGCATGATCAATGACTGTGGTGATCACCCCATATAGACTCCCTGATCACCCCCCTGTAAAGCTCCATTCAGATGTCCGCATGATTTTTACGGATCCACTGATAGATGGATCGGATCCGCAAAACGCATACGGACGTCTGAATGAAGCCTTACACGGGTGTGATCAATGACTGTGGTTATCACCCCATATAGACTCCCTGATCACCCCCCTGTCATTGATCACCCCCCTGTCATTGATCACCCCCCTGTCATTGATCACCCCCCTGTCATTGATCACCCCCCTGTCATTGATCACCCCCCTGTCATTGATCACCCCCCCTGTCATTGATCACCCCCCCTGTCATTGATCACCCCCCCTGTCATTGATCACCCCCCCTGTCATTGATCACCCCCCCCCTGTCATTGATCACCCCCCCTGTCATTGATCACCCCCCCTGTCATTGATCACCCCCCCTGTCATTGATCACCCCCCCTGTCATTGATCACCCCCCCCTGTCATTGATCACCCCCCCCTGTCATTGATCACCCCCCCCTGTCATTGATCACCCCCCCTGTCATTGATCACCCCCCCTGTCATTGATCACCCCCCCCTGTCATTGATCACCCCCCCTGTCATTGATCACCCCCCCTGTCATTGATCACCCCCCCTGTCATTGATCACCCCCCCTGTCATTGATCACCCCCCCTGTCATTGATCACCCCCCCTGTCATTGATCACCCCCCCTGTCATTGATCAACCCCCTGTCATTGATCAACCCCCTGTCATTGATCAACCCCCCTGTCATTGATCACCCCCCTGTCATTGATCACCCCCCTGTAAGGCTCCATTCAGACATTTTTTTGGCCCAAGTTAGCGGAATTATTATTTTTTTTTCTTACAAAGTCTCATATTCCACTAACTTGTGACAAAAATTTCAATCTTTCATGGACTCAATATGCCCCTCACGGAATCCAAATGCGTAAAATTTTTTAGACATTTATATTCCAGACTTCTTCTCACGCTTTAGGGCCCCTAGAATGCCAGGGCAGTATAAATACCCCACATGTGACCCCATTTCGGAAAGAAGACACCCCCAGGTATTCCGTGAGGGCCATATTGAGTCCATGAAAGATTGAAATTTTTGTCCCAAGTTAGCGGAACGGGAGACTTTGTGAGAAAAAAATAAAAAATATCAATTTCCGCTAACTTGTGCCAAAAAAAAAAAAATTCTATGAACTCGCCATGCCCCTCATTGAATACCTTGGGGTGTCTTCTTTCCAAAATGGGGTCACATATGGGGTATTTATACTGCCCTGGCATTCTAGGGGCCCCAAAGCGTGAGAAGAAGTCTGGTATCCAAATGTCTAAAAATGCCCTCCTAAAAGGAATTTGGGCCCCTTTGCGCATCTAGGCTGCAAAAAAGTGTCACACATCTGGTATCGCCGTACTCAGGAGAAGTTGGGGAATGTGTTTTGGGGTATCATTTTACATATACCCATGCTGGGTGAGATAAATATCTTGGTCAAATGCCAACTTTGTATAAAAAAATGGGAAAAGTTGTCTTTTGCCAAGATATTTCTCTCACCCAGCATGGGTATATGTAAAAAGACACCCCAAAACACATTCCCCAACTTCTCCTGAGTACGGAGATACCACATGTGTGGCACTTTTTTGCAGCCTAGGTGGGCAAAGGGGCCCATATTCCAAAGAGCACCTTTAGGATTTCACTGGTCATTTACCTACTTACCACACATTAGGGCCCCTGGAAAATGCCAGGGCAGTATAACTACCCCACAAGTGACCCCATTTTGGAAAGAAGACACCCCAAGGTATTCCGTGAGGGGCATGGCGAGTTCCTAGAATTTTTTATTTTTTGTCACAAGTTAGTGGAAAATGATGATTTTTTTTTTTTTTTTTTTTTTTTCATTCAAAGTCTCATATTCCACTAACTTGTGACAAAAAATAAAAACTTCCATGAACTCACTATGCCCATCAGCGAATACCTTGGGGTCTCTTCTTTCCAAAATGGGGTCACTTGTGGGGTAGTTATACTGCCCTGGCATTCTAGGGGCCCAAATGTGTGGTAAGGAGTTTGAAATCAAATTCTGTAAAAAATGACGAGTGAAATCCGAAAGGTTCTCTTTGGAATATGGGCCCCTTTGCCCACCTAGGCTGCAAAAAAGTGTCACACATCTGGTATCTCCGTATTCAGGAGAAGTTGGGGAATGTGTTTTGGGGTGTCTTTTTACATATACCCATGCTGGGTGAGAGAAATATCTTGGCAAAAGACAACTTTTCCCATTTTTTTTATACAAAGTTGGCATTTGACCAAGATATTTATCTCACCCAGCATGGGTATATGTAAAATGACACCCCAAAACACATTCCCCAACTTCTACTGAATACGGAGATACCAGATGTGTGACACTTTTTTGCAGCCTAGGTGGGCAAAGGGGCCCACATTCCAAAGAGCACCTTTCGGATTTCACTCGTCATTTTTTACAGAATTTGATTTCAAACTCCTTACCACACATTTGGGCCCCTAGAATGCCAGGGCAGTATAACTACCCCACAAGTGACCCCATTTTGGAAAGAAGAGACCCCAAGGTATTTCGTGATGGGCATAGTGAGTTCATGGAAGTTTTTATTTTTTGTCACAAGTTAGTGGAATATGAGACTTTGTAAGAAAAGAAAAAAAAAAAAAATCATCATTTTCCGCTAACTTGTGACAAAAAATAAAAAGTTCTATGAACTCACTATGCCCATCAGCGAATACCTTAGGGTGTGTACTTTCCGAAATGGGGTCATTTGTGGGGTGTTTGTACTGTCTGGGCATTGTAGAACCTCAGGAAACATGACAGGTGCTCAGAAAGTCAGAGCTGCTTCAAAAAGCGGAAATTCACATTTTTGTACCATAGTTTGTAAACGCTATAACTTTTACCCAAACCATTTTTTTTTTACCCAAACATTTTTTTTTTATCAAAGACATGTAGAACTATAAATTTAGAGCAAAATTTCTATATGGATGTCGTTTTTTTTTGCAAAATTTTACAACTGAAAGTGAAAAATGTCATTTTTTTGCAAAAAAATCGTTAAATTTCGATTAATAACAAAAAAAGTAAAAATGTCAGCAGCAATGAAATACCACCAAATGAAAGCTCTATTAGTGAGAAGAAAAGGAGGTAAAATTCATTTGGGTGGTAAGTTGCATGACCGAGCAATAAATGGTGAAAGTAGTGTAGGTCAGAAGTGTAAAAAGTGGCCTGGTCTTTCAGGGTGTTTAAGCTATGGGGGCTGAGGTGGTTAATGACCTGCATTTGCTTTGTTTTTGGATTTCATAAATTTTTTTTTTTTCTTCTTTCCTCTTGAAATAGCACCGAGCAGCCATTAAAAGAAAAAAATGGTAAGTTATCTACGAATGGTGCAAAGTCTCCGATAAAACGTGTGTCAAAGAAATTGACGCGGGTTCTGACAAGTGACAGTGAAGATGACGAATCGATGGAAGTTGAAGTGTCCGCTACAGAAAAAGATAGTAAAACCACTGACAATGCAAAGGTAAGTTGGAGATCCCAGGATAACTGCATTATGATGTGAAGGTCAGTGATTCCGAGAGATATGCCCATAAACATAGTTTATGTACCGTCATATGAAGAACAGACATATTGGCTGTTAGTAATGAAATACTGCAAATGATACGTCAGACAGCCAGCAGGTGGAGCATTTGCACCAGCGTACGGACTGACTAAAGGTATTCACTTGGCTGTTAGCTTATTACAGGGAGTCTGTCGGCTACTTCTCACATCAAACCGCTTGAATCGCCTTATACATCATATACACAGTTCACAAATGTTACTTTTGTCTGCAAAGTGTGATGCTGCTACAATGAAGTTTGGAGTGATACGCTAATTAGCTTGCGACTGCCCAGGGGGGCTGGTTTCCCTTGCTGGGAGTGGCCAGGGGGGCTGGTTTCCCTTGCTGGGAGTGGCCAGGGGGGCCGGTTTCCCTTGCTGGGAGTGGCCAGGGGGGCCGGTTTCCCTTGCTGGGAGTGGCCAGGGGGGCCGGTTTCCCTTGCTGGGAGTGGCCAGGGGGGCCGGTTTCCCTTGCTGGGAGTGGCCAGGGGGGCCGGTTTCCCTTGCTGGGAGTGGCCAGGGGGGCCGGTTTCCCTTGCTGGGAGTGGCCAGGGGGGCCGGTTTCCCTTGCTGGGAGTGGCCAGGGGGGCCGGTTTCCCTTGCTGGGAGTGGCCAGGGGGGCCGGGTGCATGAGGCCTTACTCTGATAACTTGACTGACGCTATAAAGTACCAAACGGACACTTCTGGAACAACCCTTTTTAACGAAAAGTTTCACACAAGCGTTTAACGGGTGCATTTATTTGGTATGTTTTATAGCCAAGTGTCCCGGTCTGACTGGGTCTGATGTCTTGAACTGACGGCAGGTTGTCCCATCTCAATGAGTTAGGGAAACGGCATAACTTGCTGTGCCACACTGTTTCCATACCTCCCATGCACTGCAATTGGCGAAATTGAAGCTGCGGAGCACCGCTCTGCTGTTTCCCGACCATCTGGTGGTCAGCGCTCAGCGCACTGCTCAATTACCTACTCGTCAGTGAAGGAGACCATACATTTACATGCTGCCTTCCCCTCCACAGTTTGGGAAGGAGCGATCGCTAATGCCATTGCTTGCCCCTATACTGAATCTTTATTCCCCGGCAGCAGAGTAGGGTTGCACCGAGTATTGAACTTTTGGTACCCAATTCATACTTTTGCACCGGGCCGATCCAATACCGGGATTTGCTATTTTCCAATACTAGGCTGCGCTACTGCATGAACATGGTGTGCGCCGAGGGCTGAGTTCGGTTTCAAGTTTTAAAGTGGTACCAACTACCGAAGTTATTCAACGAAGTCCCACGCGACTTTGTTAATAACTTACTTCGGCTCATCTGAGCCCATACATTCTAATACTGTACGAAGACGGATCTCTGTACAGAATTATTCCGAAGTTTTGAACGAAGCGACTTCGGGTGAAGCATCCCAAGCTCGCTTTGCTCAGCACTAGTAATGACGATAAAGCTGCGCTCACATGGAGCGCCGCCTCCTCGTCTCACAGCTGATCGGCGGGGGTGTCAGGTCAGTTATTGATGACCCTATCCTCAGGATAACCCCTTTAATTTAGTCCCATTCTCTGCTTTACTCTTAAAGGGTCACTGAGTTTTGGTAAAGCTTTTGATATGTCATAGAGACAGACGTATCGCAAGTTTTACGTATCGCGATCGCGGAGGTAGAAGCTTGTGCATGTCTTTTGCTCTCTCCTCGGAGATGGGCCCATCGCCTTTTCATGTGCGACCTACTCTACTCATTCTAGCGACCCCTCCCGATCCAAACTTTTTGATTGTGTTTCTGACAGATCAAAAGTTTTTCCGAAACTCAGTGACCCTTTATAGAGACAGTAAATCTTCAGTCTACATGGACTCTGGGTACCGTGGATGCTCGCAGCTGTCTGAGGCTGGGGTGACTCTAATGTTCCTCAAGAGGATTAGCATCAAGAAGTCCAAACCAATGGCTTACTCTCCTGAGTGATAATTTCTCACAAATCTACAGTTCTGAAGACCTCCAGGCCCTTTTATTTTCCGATGTGTGTGCGGTATTAGCAGCTCTTAACCAATAAGCCGAACTTTTATGAGCGGCTGAATTTACCCTTTGTATTCCTTTAAATGTCCGCGGTAGAGCATTGCGGTCTTGTTTTGTTTTCCAATCCGTATCACAGGGAGCCACAATCCATCTCACTGTACACAAGCATTAACACATTTGAAAATACCTCAAGTATGTCATTTACACGCCGCTTTTAGTGCTTAATGAAATGATCATTGGCTGTTGTTTATCTGCAGCCACTTGTTACAGCAGGTGCAGTCCCACATCTAGCATTGCAGGTCCTGTGCCTGTCAGGATCGCCATGACATTTTAGGGACTGTAGTCTGGACTTGGGCCAATAGATTCTTGCTCGGTATCACTCACAGCTTTTGGGATTGTAGCCAGAAAGGTCTAAGCATATTAAAGTGACAAAGTAAAACGTGCGTAAATTGGAGGTGTTGAAGTTTATGTTCCTCTTAACCAGATACTCGCTTTCTTGGTTAAATCGCCAACAGTGTTGGTGCTGCACCTGCTCGCTAATAAATGAACCTACCAATTTTTTGGCCAAACTTTTTATAGGGGAATATTTATTGAGAGTGGTGCTTTTTGCCCCCGGTCTTTATCTCCTGCGCTGCTGGAGGATGCACCTAAATTTATGACGAGGAGCAGGCATCATCATAAATTGGGTGCATCCTATGGCAGTCCGTGCGCCTAAACAGAAAGCTGCGAGAGCTCTGAGCTCTGGTTGCATCTTAGTCACCTAGAGCGACTTAAAAAAAAAAGTAATTGTTTCTAAAAAAAAATTTAATTGAAATCAAACCCCCCCCTTTTCCTCAACATGAAAATAACCATATATTGCTGTGTCCAAAAATGCCCAAAATATAAAAATATTTATCCCATATGGCGAACGGCAACAGAGAAAAATTTCAAAATGGCCAATTTGCCTACGGCCTATTTTCTTTTCGTCGCTTAACCTCCCCAAAAGATTTAATAAAAAGAGGTCAAAAAGTCATAAAGCCCCAAAATGGGATCAATGAAAAGTACAGATCGTCCCGCAAAAACACAGCTCTATAGATAGAAATATTAAAAAAAGTTATGGGGGTCAGAATATGGCAATAAAAAGAAGACATTTTTTTTTCCATTTTTTTTTTCCAGTAGTAAAACACTAGAAACACTATACATATATGGCATTTTTTGTAATTGGTAAAACTGACCTGTTTCCTTCATTCACTGGGTCAGTACAAATAGTGAACACTGTAAAAACAAAACCCATAAAACCATGGAGGATTTGGATTCCCCCCCCCCCCCAGCTTACTACTACACCCTATGCAAAAGTCCATGTCTTCAGCTGCCAAGTACACATGTAACAGGTCCGCCAGTGTCAAAGGTACAAAACTGCTGACAGATGCCTTTTAACCCTGAAACCACTTACATCAACGTTTCATCTTCCGTTTTTCTGATGCGTCATAAAAACAGGAAAAAGAAACCCCCCAAAAAACGGATCCGGTAAAAAAAAACAAAAAAAACACAGTACAGTTCTACCTCTTCTGTACGATCTTTACCTGTGCCAGGATGAACATCACTTCTGGACACCAGGTGAGGGCAGCTCCATTTGCAGCTTCCAGCAGCCTTTCCTGACCTTTTTAGATGTGAGGATTTGATTGATCTGTATTAGTTTTGGGTTTTTGTTTTCGTTTCTCTTTTACTTTTCATTTTTATCGTATTTTGAGTTGAGGTTTTGGGAGTCTGGGAACCAATTACTAGATTTCCATGGTTTCAAGTTACAGCGGTTTCAATTTACAATGGTTGTTCCTAAACCAATTAATGGTGTAACTTGAGGGATGGCCGTGTTGCAGTCGAGGGTAATGTAATCCTGACCGTCACATGACTCGAGTGGCTCTCGAGTGCTGTACATGTATAGCCCTTTTACCATTTAGTTACTACAAGTCATCTGAGGTTAAGGTTATTTTTAACTGCAAGACGCGTTCATCGAATATCTCCTAAACAAACTTCCTCCAGGAGGAGCGCTATTTTTACGTTTTTGTTAGTTTTCATAACTGTAAAAAAAAAAACTCTGGGTCAACCTGGCAAACACAGAAAGCATGAAATTGGCTTATCATCCATATCCCCTACAAACAAGATAGGGTTAAGATTTCAGTGTATCTTCCCTCTGCACAAGTGTATAGAAGAAGGGTGGGCCAAGTAATTTTTCTTTAAAAAAAACTGCATGGTTGCTTTTCAGAATAAGGCGACCTGCACACGTTGCGGAAAAACCTCAGAGTATTACAGTACCGGAAGAGTGTAGCAGATTCCGCAAGTTTTCAAATTTGTGAGCCTTTCATTTATGTTTGTGGATTTCACCTTTTCAAATTCGCACCAAAAACTGCTGTTAGACATTGCGGATTTTGGTGCGGATACGCCGCCGAAAAGCCCATAAATCCACACGGAAATTTGTGCTGATCTTATGTGTGTTCACTGCACCCATGTGCAGGTAGCCTTATAAATAAATAATAAATAAAAAAAAGTTGTTATCCCAAACCCTCCGTTCCAGCACCTCCTCTTCGGTCTCCACTTTAATTAAGACCTTTTAATATGGGACAGTGATCCCGATCATTGCCCCCATTTAAAAATGTGCACCAGTCGGGCAACAGACCAGCAAACACTTGCTTGTGGATAGATCAGATCTTTTATGCAGACATTAAAATCGCTGTTGGCAGCACAACGCCTTTGTTTTAATGGAGGTGTGCCACCATCAATAATGAAAATGGATGTAAATGAATGATTGGATTATCGATCGATCACTTGGTCACATACAGTGCGCCATCTCAATAGAGCTAAACGAGCATCGGTTGGCTTGTTAAATAATCAGTCGTGTTATGGCATTGATCCTTGCCCACCGACACGCCACTCCTCTTGGTGGGCACAGCTACTGGCGTTGCTCACCTTTCCCGGGGTTCATTTCTCTATGCCAGTATCCCTCTCCCGCTGCCCCCTAGGCCGCTGGAATGAAATTGTTCTTTTTCCGCCTCTCCACGCAGGGTGAGGCCTGCTTCCTGACACCAATGCCTCTCTGCCTGTAACGCTCTCTCTTGCCCTTAAAGGGCCAGCACACATCCCTTGATCTTTCCTAGCCTGTGGCTGGCCAACCTGATATACTTAAGGTATTTCCATGTGGGAGGGTGTCTGAGCAATATGTTCTAGTACGCTAGTTTCCCGCACAGATGTGCTGTTAGCTTGTTTGCTTGTTCCATGTACCGACTTCTGGTTTTGACCCTTGGCTGCCAGGCCTGACCATAGCCTTATCTCTGTACTAACCATGAGCTGACCTTGGACTGTTTATTGGATTGCCTGACCCCAGCCTGTTTCTTCCTACTATTTCCCATGATCTCTTGGTGCTCCACAATGTGACTATTTCATTATAATAGTATGTTTCCTTTTTTTATTGCACAGGTGGTCACAAGTGGAGCAGTTATTAGTTCTAGTAGCAGCCATTCCCCAGATGCCTCCTGTCGTACTGGTTCAGCAGATGTGCCTCCCTCCAGCATCCCTAAACGTAAAACAGGTATTGTCCAATTCAATGTCAGAACTCTGGTGTCATAAATGCGGTTGTTGAAGGTTTATCTGCTTGTTAAATTCTTTTTAAATTATTATATATATATATTTTTTTTTTAAAGCTCGTAAGCAGATGCCAAAAAGGAAACTCGAAAGTGTGCAGGAAACACCTAGTCTGCAGAAAAAAGAGAATGATGTCGAAGAAAAACCTGCAAAGCGTCAACTGCAAGAAACGGGTATACTTTGGTTTTGTTATTTAGGGTGCATATGTATGTTTATGACCAATGTAGAAGGCACACGTGGAGATCTGCTTAATGCACATATCCACTCATCCAATCATGAGGTAGGGACACCATGCATGAAAACAGTTTTACAGACCAGTAGAAGAAGCACCTGCTTATCTGAGCTCCTTCACCGAGGCCCAGGCAGTGAAAACATCCTGACATCTTGCCCTGTCAATCAAAGTGGGGATGACTCTGCAGCAGTTGCAGATAGAGCTGAGCCTCTAGGTGTAACAGCAACGCCCTCATTGCACCTAGAGGATCATTTGCATACATTAAAGCAATGCACATATGAACATGAGACCAACACAGATGTCTTCAGCTGCCAAGTGCACATGTAACAGGTCAGCCAGTGTCATAGGTACAAAACTGCTGACAGATGCCCTTTAACAACCAATTGGAAAGCTGCGCCATTTTGCAGTAAACAGCATTCCAGTGCGAATTTGGGTGGTTGTGTTTTCAGGTATCCATTTTAAAGGATCAGTTCAAACTGTCCTCATTTTGCATACTGATGATTTAATTTCCATCGACATGCGGCCGTAACATTGAGTCCTCAGTATTAAAGGGGGTTATCCAGTGATGGATGATGATAGTATAGGTCTATGATGGCTAACCTCCGGCACTCCGGCTGTTGTAAAACTTCAATCCCCCCCCCTGCTGTAAGCAGTCTGGGCATGCTGGAAGTTGTAGTTTTGCAACAGCTGGAGAGGCGCAGGTTGGCCATCCCTGGTATGGGTTATCATTATCAGATTGGCGGGGGTCAGAGTCCTAGCACCTCCGCCTATCATCTGTTTCAGGGAGCCGCCACACTCCCCGGAGCTCTGGGGAGCCTTCCAAGCACAATGCTGTACATAGTAACAGCTGATGGGTGGGGGTCCTCCACCGATTTGATATTGATGACCGTTTTTGAGGATAGGTCATCAATAATAATTACTGGATAACTCCATTAATTTTCTCAAATTAAATGCTTCAAACATAACATATTATGAAGCTTTCACAATTCCAAGATCCATATTTGATTTTGTTTTGAGCTCCATGCCTTCCCAGAGCCATAACTTTCTCGCCCAGTTTCCTTGGGGGACACAGAAGACCTTGGGTATAGCTCATCTCCATAGGAGGCGTGACACTAAGTGAAGACTGTTAAGCCCCTCCTCCACAGCTATACCCTCAGCCTGGAGAGAGAGACTGACAGTTTTTGCTTAGTGTCCAAGGAGGCAAGACACTCCCTGCTCTGCAGGGCTGTTTTCTCCTTGTTTAAATTTTAGATTTTTACTTTTTTCTTTTCTTTTTGTTCCAGATCATCAGGGACAACAGAGACGCACTAGACCTCTCTGTTTCTCCCGGGGTTGAGCTGCGCCAGTGCCGGTCACCCGCACTGCTGCCTCCCCCACAGAAGGCAAGGTGGATCAGGGCAGCCCAGCTCCCCTGCATCCCGCCAGCGCAAGGGTCGCCCGCACGCCAAGTCCCTCTTCCAGCGTCCTGCCACTACGGTGCCAGTAGCTGAAGGGGCGACCCTGCTGGAACGGACCGAGGGTGAAGACGGCTGTGGTAAGAGATTGGCTTCTCCAGCCCTACGTCCCCGTCCCCCCCGGTCTCCTGCGTGCCTGACCCTATACTGGGCCTATGGACCCTTCTGTCCCTGCTAGACCTAGGCTGGCCCCTGGGCTGCCGCAGAGCGACCTTCTGCTCCCTCTCTCCTGGCCTCCATAGGTCATTGGCACCCTTCTCCCTACAAGAAGAATGCCTGGGGAGCTGCAGAGGTCCGCAACTAGCTGCCCCTGACGGAGGGGTAATGCAGGCGTCCCACCCTCACAGGCACCCGGTCTCAGGGTCCCCCTCCCTCTTACCGGCTACTGCTTCAGGGCCAGAGCCTTGCTGCCCCTGACCCTTCTCTGCCCTCACGGGCACCGGCCCAAGGGCAAGGTGGTTGTGGCTGTCGGCCACATGGGGCGCTGTTATAAGCCAGGGCCCGCTCCATGGGTAAAATGGCTGCCGGGCGCAGGGTCCTCGCTTCCGGGCAGCGGGGTGGGCACCCGCGGCCTGCAATATGAGCGCTATGCTCCAACAGCCCCAGGCCGACCGTCGGAACATTCCGGTCGGCCGGGCACCGCAGGCTTTGCGGCCGCGATCCCGGCGCTCTATCTGGGTCCCCGGCTCTTCCGGCCCGGTAGTTCCCCGGCCGGTACTTTAATACTGTGCGGCCCCGGTCAGCCGGGCGCCTCTAAAAATTTAGGCCCCGGCTTCACGGCCTACAGTTACTAGGCCGCAAAATTCCGGCCTCTGTTGGAGGTGGCTGGAACTTCTCCAGGCGGGAATTCTTCCTGTATGGTCCCCCTTTCATTGGCGGACTACTGCAGTTTCACCGAATACGGTGCTGGCCATGTGCACGACCTCCTTCCATAGGCGGAACGCTACACTCTCACTAGATTCGTTGCGATCTGTGCATGACCCCCTTTCTTAGGCGGAATACTGCACTCTCACCAGATACGGTGCTGGCCATGTGCACGATCCCCTTCCATTGGTGGAACGCTGCACTCTCACTGGATTCGTTGCCGATCATGTGCGTGACCCCCTTCCATAGGCGGAACGCTGCACTCTCTGGATTCGCTGACGCCCATAGGCATGACTCCCTTCCGTGGACGGCATTCGGCACTCTCACTGGATTCACTGCCAGCCATGTGCATGACCACTTTCCATAGGTGGTATGATGCACTCTCATTGGATTCGCTGCCGGCCTTGGGCATGCCTCCTTCCCTGTGGCGGCATACATACACTCCCTCGGTCGGTGATGTTCTCTCGCCGGTACGTTGTTGGCCATGTGCATGAACCCCATACATGGCGGGGTGCTTGCACTCTCACTGGATCCGCTGCCGGCCATATGCATGACCCCTCTTCCGTGGGCGGTGTACGCACTCTCACTGGATTCGCTGCCGGCCATGGGCATGCCTCCTTCAGGTGACATACACACATTCTCACCGACTGATCGCACTCTCCCTGGATGCGATGCTGGCCATGTGCATGACCCCCCCCTCTTTTCTGGGCGGCATACTACACTCTCACCGGATACGTTGCTGGCCTTGAGCATGGCCCTCTAACATGGGTGGAACGCTTGCGCTCCCATTGGATAACGTGCTGGCCTTGTGCGTGACCACCCCTCATTCCATGGGCGGAATTTTGCACGCTCACGAGATTCAAGGCTGTCCTTGTATGTGCCGTATTGGACTTGCACATGTTCCCCTTCATTGGGAGTAGTTACACTCTCACGAAGTTTCGGTGTTGGGTGAATTGTTGCACACTCACTTAATGCTAGGATAGCCCTGTGCATGTCCCCCTTTCACTAGGTGGACCTCCTGCATTCCTGCTGGATACTGTGTGGCTATGTGCATGGCGCCCTTCGGGGCGAAGTATGGTATGCCCTACTTCTCTGACGTAGGTACGGCCTTAGGCATTCCCCCCTTTTTTGGGGCGGGCTTTTGCATTCTTGCCGACTGCAATTTGCCAGGTACATTTCCCCCCTTTCGGGGCGGTCAGTTTTGCGTTCCATTGCATACCATACTAGTCTTGTGCATAACTCCTTTTCAGTTTGCACTTTGCACTTCCGTAGATACTGTGGCACTCTGGCTGGCCTTCTTCTCTGAGTGATATTTTTGCAGTGAGCGGACGTTCTTGTGCGTTGTTTGGGCCGTGTATACCTTCTCGTCCCGTAGGTGGGTTGGCCTTCTCACTGCTTACGGGGCTACTCGTACGTATGCCTCCTTTCCTCCTGCGACATATTTTATTTTATTTTTTTTTCTCTTGGGAGACGGTGTTTGCAGCAAGCCTTGCACTATTCTCTAAAGAGATCATTCTGTCCACCTGTGTAAGCCTAAGGTGTTGTCCAACAAACAATAAATGAATGCCTTATATATAAGTAGACGGCCTCTACCTACTCGCTACTGCTCCGAGCTGGGCGGTGCTCATTCATTTCGTTGGCCCTTCCGCCGGGGAGTGTTCGTGGTTCCTAGACACGTACCCATTCGTCTTCCCGCAGCATTGTTTCCCTGCGCTAGTGGTCACATGGTCGAGAGTGCTGTCTGCAGCGCCCTTCGCATTCTATGTTGGCTCTGGCGGGACTACGGTCCCCTCGCCTACTACTATTTCCTCCTACCAGGTTCGGGCCGCTCTTCTTTGGAAGGTCACCCAACTTCTCTTGGGTGCTCGCTTACCCAGGTCCGGAGGACCTC
This sequence comes from Bufo bufo, assembly GCF_905171765.1. Lineage (NCBI taxonomy): Eukaryota > Metazoa > Chordata > Amphibia > Anura > Bufonidae > Bufo > Bufo bufo. Next base: position 55,136,318 of record NC_053389.1, on the reverse strand, counting down.
CACCTTGAGTTCTTCAGGGTATTCGCCTTCTGCGAGGCGGTGAACCGGGCGTCTCAGTGTAGCGGGGTTCTGCTTTTGAGCTGTCCTTTGGCTTCTCTGTTGTCCACTCCTCCTTTCTTTTGGAGGGTGTTATGCCGGCCTCTGTCTCGACTGCCTTTTCTCGCCGGTTCTGTTTGGCTCCCACTCGGTACGGATCTCTCCGATGTGGCTTCTGTTCCGGCCACGCTTCAGAGGATGTTCCTTCTCTGCCCTCCCCTCTGGGAAGAGCATGGTTGTTCATGTGGATGGTTCTGGTGTTCCTTTTGGCCTCATACTGTCCCCCTTGTCCACACTGACTGTACTAGCTGTGTGCCTATCTAACGGGTCTACCGCGTTCTGTCCTCCCGCTGGGTGCAGATTGCGTTTTTTCCATTCTAGGCAATGTTTCTGCTATGGATTTACCTTCTCGGTAACTTGGGAGGACTACCATTTAGTCCGTCTTCCTGTGGTGGCTACATCGGCTTGGGCTTTAGCCTGTCTTGTCCTGGCATCGGGCGGTTGCTGGGCGGACCCTTCGGTTCCTGTCCGTCTGCTCCCCCACTCCGGGTGGATACGGGACAACTTTGCTCGGGGCCGACGGGACCAGTTCTACCGACCGTTCTGCCCGTGTTACTGATCATTGGGTTTTCGCCCGCTTGCTTTCTCAGAGTGGCTCTTGCTGTGGTTGCCGCACCAAGGGCAGGGTTCTGCTTTTGGTGTCACCATTCATTTTGCCAGAGCTGTCGGTTTTTCCTGGGCCGGAGGCATTAGGCTTCGGCCATGCATTTGTGCAAGGCGTTCACTGGTCTTCCTTGCACACCTTACAGAGTTCTGCAGGGTGCATACTCGGTCTTCGGCGTATGCTGCCTTGGGCCGCCTGGTCTGCAGGCGGCGGTTTTTTGATGCCTTCGGGTGCTTCGCCTTGGTGCTGTGGTCCCTCCCCTTTTGGACTGCTTTTGAACGTCCCAAGGTCTTCTGTGTCCCCCAAGGAAACTGGGCGAGAAAACGAGATTTTTGTATAACTTACCAGTAAAATCTCTTTCTCGCTCTTTCCTTGGGGGACACAGCACCCACCCATTCTTTGTTCTTCTCTGACTGTTTCCGAGTTTGTTTTACCCTTTGGGTAGTTGGCTTGTTGGTTCCACTTTTTGGACTTTGCCTTTTTTCACTACTTGGACACGCAACTGTCAGTCTCTCTCTCCAGGCTGAGGGTATAGCTGTGGAGGAGGGGCTTAACAGCTTTCACTTAGTGTCACGCCTCCTATGGAGATGAGCTATACCCAAGGTCTTCTGTGTCCCCCAAGGAAAGAGCGAGAAAGAGATTTTACTGGTAAGTTATACAAAAATCTCGTTTTTTTTCTTATTTTTCCGTTCACAGCCTTATGAGGGCTTATTTTTTGCAGGACAAGTTGTACTTTATAATGGCACCATTTACGGTTGCATACAGTGTAGTGGGAAGTGGGAATAAAAGTCAAAATTTGGTGGAAATGGGAAAAAAAACGCAATTCTGACACTTTTTTTTTTTGACACCATTCACTATGCGGTAAAATGTACCTGTTACCTTCATTCTCCAGGTCATCCTTATGGCTGATCGCATACATGTGCCGCGAGTCTCTGCTGTTTTAAAACGGCGCCATGATTAAAGACACGACTTCTGTCGTACATGTACGGCGGAGGTCGTGAAGGGGTTAATTACATTTTAATTTCAAAATATGTTTATTATTTTTCCAGCTTTAAGTGCAGTCATGAAGACAGAGGAAAAGGAAGAGGATGAAAAAGTTGACGATAAATCTTCTGAGCAGATAAAAGAAAAAGGTACATTGGAAAAGGGAAAATGTCAGAACATTGCATGCATCTTAAAGGGTTATTCCTGGCTTATAAAGTGATTGAAATATACTAGCAACATGCATAGTTTTACAATTGGTAAGACCCTATCTCTAGGGTGGCGGTCTCGCTTGGCATCTAAAATGAAAGGGATTCTGAGGAATGTCTACAGGAAATGAATGGAGTATATCCCCCCTGCTCCAGAGACCAGGAGATTTTCTGCCCATAATGAGCACCGAACAATATACAAGTCGATCAGCGCTCGTTATTACTTTCATTTTCACTGCGCAATGATCGGTGGGGTTGAATGAGATGTGATCGCCCGTGCCCCCTCCTCTCATATCCTCTTTTATGCCCATATAAAAGAACTGATTAGCTGCCAAGCCAGTGCTTGTTTGTTAGCTGGTTGCTGTCCTGTTCACAATGGGCAATGATCGGGACTGAGTGCTCTCTTTGCCGTTCATCATACTGTGGACAAGGACCTATACTGTCCTGCCTTGTCTATTTCTCTAGCAGTACAATAGAGGGGTCATTAAAGGTCCAGGACTGACAGCATAGGTCACAGTATCAGACAGGTGGGGGCCAATGTAAAAGTGGAAATGCATCATATATTTGGGTAGTCACATAAAATATTACATACCATTATACAAATATTTGTATTCGCATAATGTCATCTGATGTTATTCCCGTTGACAAATTAACCGATCTCACTTCATTTTAACACCTTTTCAATAAAATGTTATCTATTTGATTCTTAATATTTTTCTTTTTTAAAACAGTTGCAAGCCCTAAGCCTGTTAAGGTGGAACAAAATATAGAAAATTCAGAAAAAATGACTGCGGACAAGTCTCCTGCTCCAACCACGGACAAGTCTCCTGCTCCAACCACGGACAAGTCTCCTGCTCCAACCACGGACAAGTCTCCTGCTCCAACCACGGACAAGTCTCCTGCTCCAACCACGGACAAGTCTCCTGCTCCAACCACGGACAAGTCTCCTGCTCCAACCACGGACAAGTCTCCTGCTCCAACCACGGACAAGTCTCCTGCTCCAACCACGGACAAGTCTCCTGCTCCAACCACGGACAAGTCTCCTGCTCCAACCACGGACAAGTCTCCTGCTCCAACCACGGACAAGTCTCCTGCTCCAACCACGGACAAGTCTCCTGCTCCAACCACGGACAAGTCTCCTGCTCCAACCAAGGGACCCAAAAGTCTCGGCAGGTAAGAGCCAAAGCCACTTCAGTACTGCATGTAATAATTAGGAGAGTCTAATTGTCTGGAACTTGTTTTATTTTACCTAGAAGTGCAATATAATGTCCTGAAGCGGACAGCTAAGTGAAGAGATTCCTCTGATTAGACGAGAAAGTTGTAGTGACTGCAGGCTTTCCTGCAAAATATATTTATTTTTATTCCTGGCACTGGATACTGGAAACCTGGTGGACCAAGTTATAGTCAATGGGATCAGTTGGGTGCCATTGGTCTCTGGCTTATGGGTCCAGCACTTTCGTTATCTGCTCTTATAATGGAACATAAAAAGTGAATTTTTGCAGTCTCAATAAGTCTACCCCAATGACTTAATTACATCTGTGTCAGAGGCCTCTTTAAGACCTTCTCTTGCTTTTCCCGTTACTTTTGATAGGAAAAATAACACAGCATGCAGCATTATTCTTCCTGTCAAAACTGCTGAATCCCTGTATAAGTAATTGGTCTCTTCTTGCATGGCGCTGGTGTCCATGAGCGTGTGACAGACCTGCCACCGCATTGTGGTTTCCATTTATAACAGACTCCAGATGTAAACAGAGGGTCTCTGATTATTCGCTGTTACCTGCATATTGACTATAAACCATTTAATTTTAGTTTCTTTGGTACCGGGAAGCAAGAGGTTTCACAGAAGGAGACAGATTACAATCCGTCCAAAAGTCGTTACCATCCCGTGAAGGATGCCTGCTGGAACGCCGGCCAGATGTAAGTGTTGCGTGCATTATTTGCTTTTGACTGATGATTATCATTCAAATAGTATCTATAAATGAGACACAGCGCAGAAAATTGTACCAGACGTCATTTTCACACTTCTGATAATCGGTGGTGTGAAAAAATATTTGCCCCTTCTATAAATGAGCGAATCAATTAGTCTCATCATCAGGGCTTCTTCTCCTGGGGGAGCTGTCGTCGCTGCCGCTAGATTGACAGAGATGGACATCTCGCCTGGTCCTGAGAATGTTCTGCTCGCTCCGCGGTTCCGGTTAGCAGAGCAAGGGCACAGGTTCTGCTTCTGAGCAACGTCTTAGCTGGTGCCACTCCTGTGACCGGAGCAGCAGCACAGGCAGGGCTAAATGTATGGCCCTGTCAATCCAGCAGCAGGTGGGTGCTTCCTTACCTGCAGGGAGAGCCCCCACAGGTGAAGACGACGACGCATCGATTCGCTCATCTCTACTTCTCTCAGTTCTGTATTTGCATATTTGTCACACTTGAAGGAAAAATGCTGTTTTTAAAAAATTTCATTTATTGAAGGAAAAATGCTGTTGAGTTTTTCCTGGCTCTGTGTTAAAAAGTAATTTTCCCCATAGCTACTAAATCAGCCAGGTCACCAAATTCACAAAAATTCCCAGGGAAGACACAGTGATTTATTCCCCCACCAGCAATGTTTCAGTTCCTCTATGGAACCACTTTCAAGCCTTCAATCCTGTGATTATATTCATTGGGTCAATAAATCATTGGGTTGAAAGTCATTTTCAAAACTGTACAGATCGCCTAACTTCTCTCCAGTTTTGTGGTCTCAGAAGTTCAGGAGTGACATGCTCTGGGGGTTGTTTTACGGGCAGTCCCACAGAGATAAAGATGTTTTCGAGCACTGAAAGACTAAGACCAGGCATACCTGGATCGTCAAATCATTATTTTTTTTTGTACAAGTTATGTTTAGGAGGATGAAGAAAGAGATTTGCGTGTGTGTTTTATGTAGTTTTTATTTTATGCCAATAGGTAACCCGTTTACCCAGGGTAAAATTAGTTTTAATGCTACATCAAGCATTCAAAATAAACGCAAAATATTTATTAAAACGAATTATCCGAAGCCTGAAAATCTACTTGTATTTGATGATTTTGTGTTCTAGGGTTCCATACTTAGCTGTTGCACGTTCTTTTGAGATGATAGAAAATGAGTCTGCTCGGTAAGTTGTTTTTCTTTTTCCTCATTAAACCAAAAAATTAATTCTACATCCTATTTTCACAATATATGAACACTTATTTTTGAGCAGTTTTTGAACTGCAGTAGCAGAATCTCGGCGAGGAAGAGGAGCTTGTGCCCGTCACATATGGCGTGTGCTTTCTGGCCAAGCAGTATTTTATTTTGCACTACAGCTAGTCTCTGTTGCAGCATGGGAATGCTTGAGCATGCTCCCTAAATTAGATGGGAACGCTGCTTAATCGAGCAGGCCGAGCTAAATAGGCATCTGTATGAGAGGGTCAGGAGTGATGGCTGTCGGCCATATGAGCCTTTGGCTGATAGCAGTCTTGTACATACGGCTGATTTAGCACTTTACCAGAAGCTGTCTTCTCCTCTGGCTGCACTGCATAACATACAGGAACATCATATTGTATCTGCATGAAGTGAAGTTCATGCTCCTAGCTTAAAGGGTTGTTCCAGTTTAGTATTGATGGTCTACACTCAGGGTAGGTCATCAATATCTGATCAGAGGGGGCCAACTCCCATCACCCGCCACCAGTCAGGTGCACCATGACCTCTGAGAGTCAGACACCCCCACCACCACCAATCCGATATGACTACAGGCTATCAATATTGAACTTTCAGCAAACCCCTTTACGGTTATCCATTTATTTATTTTTGTCTTTTTTGTGGTTAGCTGATTCACAGCCCACTAGCATTGAGACACCTTTTTGGCAGAAAATAGGTGAAAATATTCTCTTATTGTATTGTAGAATCTAGCAATGGGCAAAATAGGCAAATTCACCAGAGAATTATTAAACCACAGTCAATCTCCTGGGATATGGACTTCAGCACTTAACTGTTCTACCAGAAGCCCAGCTCGGGCAGAAGGGGGAGGGGGGGGGGTGGTCTTCTTTAGCTGCTCATGTCTCCTGATTTAGCAGCTGCGCCCAGTCATGTTTGAAGGCTGGCATTCCAGGCTTTCATACAAGACTAAAATGACAGCATTAGCACTACATCACCAGGAGATATCACTGTTAGAAATCAAGTTGGGAATAAACGCGGTAAAACCTGCTTTTACTTGAACTTTCAGCTGCATTCACTGCATCCTTATTTCTAACAGTGATATCTTCCCATGTACTGAAGATTTTGCTGTCATTCTGGTATCTTTCAGCTTTCAAACAATACAAAGCCCATATCGCTAGCTGCTTCCTATCCAGAGATATGAGCAGCTAAAGCACCCCCCTCTTTCATTTTGGAGGAGGAGGATAGGGGCAGTTAGGGAGCTGGCAGGCATCAGGAGGAAAGGAAAAAATCTATAGAAATTTGTAATTATTTTCATTGTAGTGACCGACATAATTAAGTTATTTATACCAGACGGTGAACATCGTAAATAAATTCCACAAAATAATGTAAAAATTGCTGCTTTTTATCTTTCCCCTTAAAAAGAAAATAAGATATTTAATACACTATATACCGTATTCCCCAAAATGATTCCTAAAAACCCTATAACTAATCCTGCAAAATAAAAGAAAAATTTAGAAGAAAAAATTAAAAAGCTATGAACGTAAAGCGGGAAAATGTTACTAGTCCTTAAAGGGGTTTTCTCACTTCAGTAAGTGGGATTTATCATGTGTAGAAAGTGAATACTAGGCACTTACTAATATATTGTGACTGTCCATATCGCTTCCTTTGATGGATGGATTAACTTTTCCATCACATTATACACTGCTCGTTTCCATGGTTACAGACCACCCTGCAATCTATCAGTGGTGGATGTGCTTGCACACTATAGGCAAAAGAGTCAGCCTTTCTGGTGGCCGGGACCATGGGAGCTCACATAGGCTAGTGCCTTTTCCTATAGTGTGCAAGCACGACCACCACTGATAGATTGCAGGGTGGTCATAACCATGGAAACGAGCAGTGTATAATGTGATGGAAAAATGAATCCAGCCAACAAAGGAAGCAATATCTCTTATTCTATAAAAAGGAGTTTGTCTGTCTGGATGTTCTTTATGCGCGACCAAACGACTGGACCGATCTTCACCAAATTTCAGCTCTCTAGGACGTACAGTTTCTGAGAGATTCCCCAAAAATGACCGGCATTAGCCAATAGAAGCTCCCAACTGCCATGCACACGGTCACATGTCCCTTATCAGCCAAAAGCTCGCAGGCTCTTAGTCTCCACATACACACAGTTTTATTCCAGGTTTCCATAACAACCCAGCCACTTTTCTTTACTGCTATAAGTCAGCTTTAGGCTAGGGCTACACGACGACCTGCACCGCTCAGCAGACAGTATCACACAATAGACTTAGATACACAGCAGACAGTATCACACAGGATAGGATTAGATACACAGCTCAGCAGACAGTATCACACAGGATAGGATTAGATACACAGCTCAGCAGACAGTATCACACAGGATAGGGTTAGATACACAGCTCAGCAGACAGTATCACACAGGATAGGATTAGATACACAGCTCAGCAAGGATTAGATACACAGCTCAGCAGACAGTATCACACAGGATAGGATTAGATACACAGCTCAGCAAGGATTAGATACACAGCTCAGCAGACAGTATCACACAGGATAAGGTTAGATACACAGCTCAGCAGACAGTATCACACAGGATACGGTTAGATACACAGCTCAGCAGACAGTATCACACAGGATAGGATTAGATACACAGCTCAGCAGACAGTATCACACAGGATAGGATTAGATACACAGCTCAGCAGACAGTATCACACAGGATAGGATTAGATACACAGCTCAGCAGGCAGTATCACATAGGATAGGATTAGATGCACAGCTCAGCAGACAGTATCACACAGGATAGGATTAGATGCACAGCTCAGCAGACAGTATCACACAGGATAGGATTAGATACACAGCTCAGCAGACAGTATCACACAGGATAGGATTAGATACACAGCTCAGCAGACAGTATCACACAGGATAGGATTAGATACACAGCTCAGCAGACAGTATCACACAGGATAGGATTAGATACACAGCTCAGCAGACAGTATCACATAGGATAGGATTAGATACACAGCTCAGCAGACAGTATCACATAGGATAGGATTAGATGCACAGCTCAGCAGACAGTATCACACAGGATAGGATTAGATGCACAGCTCAGCAGACAGTATCACACAGGATAAGGTTAGATACACAGCTCAGCAGACAATATCACACAGGATAAGGTTAGATACACAGCTCAGCAGACAGTATCACATAGGATAGGATTAGATGCACAGCTCAGCAGACAGTGGGGTGCTGTAGAGGTCACTGTTATGGGGGAAACTGTCGACACACAAACTTTAAATGAAATACCGTAGATTAAATATACCCGTGCGAAGCCGGGTCCTTCAGCTAGTGGATAACAATAAATTAGGAAGTGCCTTGTATTAACTTTCTCTACATGATAAATGCCACCTACTGAAGTGAGACAAGCCCTTTTAAGGCTAAAATTAATTAGGTCACAAAGGGGTTAAAAATGCAATTGTGTCCCCTGAGTTGTGCGCCAACAAGATTCACTGCAGACACACACTAAAAATCTACAATAAAAAAAAATTAATGACTGTATGGGCCAGTTCACATGACTGATTTAGAAAAACACACTTAAAAAATTGGCACGGAATTCATTTAAAAAAAAAAAAATTTTTTTAGTGTAAGTGTTTTTTCATGTTTTTTTTTTTTTAAACCAATGGGTTTAATACAAAGCTGAATTTTCAGCCTGAGGTTTTTAAAGCAGATCTGCTTCCTATTCATTTCAATGGGAGACTGCGCTTATTCTGCCCCAATACAGAGCACACTTCTTTTTTACACGTGTGGGAAAAAAAAAAGTGCTGCTTCCCAATGGGAGGCTGTTTTGAAGCATTTTGAGGCAGAAACGTTCCAAAATCAGCATCAAAAAACTCTGGTGGTTGATTAAATGTGTGACCTTTTTTTTTTTATCCAGAACTCCTACAAGCTCTTCAATCACTTAGGAGCAGTTGTTGGTTCCACCTCTCTTCAAATTTTTCATTTATTTGTTGTTTTAGCTTAAAGAACATAGAAACGCTGAGTAATTTCCTGCGATCTGTCATCTGTTTGTCTCCGGGGGAGCTTCTGCCATGTATCTATCTCTGTCTGAACCGCCTGGGTCCTGCCTATGAAGGTCTTGAGCTTGGCATTGGAGAAACCATATTAATGAAAGCTGTTGCACAAGCCACAGGTAAATGAAACGCTAAGCAAATACAAGGGAAAAGTGCAATTTCCTAGCACCAAGTTGGCATTATATACAGAAATAGTTTCTTAAAGGGGTTTTTATGGGTAATAGCTTTTTAGGATAGGTCATCAATATCAGGTTGGTAAGCGTCCGACAGCCGGCACTCGCACCCATCAGCTGTTTGCAGTTGCTCTGAAAGTGGTGGCGGACGCACTGTGCATGCGCTGCCGCCTTCCATTAGGAGCGGTTGCTGGTTATGCGCGGTGTGCTCCCATTTATTTCTTTGGGGAGAGCACTTTGTGGTGGCCAGACCGGAGTCCTCCGGCCACCACTTTGTCCGCTCCGTTCTTGATCCAGCGGTGGGACCCGCACCTATCGGACAATGGGGTATATCCTAGCAATATGCCCCACATTGTCTCAGATGAGAATACCACTTTCCAGGGGTACTCAACCTGCAGCCCTCCAGCTGTTGCAAAGCTATAACTCCCAGCATGCCGTAATAGCTGTAGGCTGCCCAGGCATGCTGGGAATTGTAGTTTTGCCGCAGGTTGGGCATCCTGATCCTTGTGTCTCCCCCCACATTCATCTGATTACCTGTTTGAGTTCCAAGGTTTTACTGTGTATTTTACATGTATGTCTTATCTGTGTTCTCCTACTTCATGGCTATTGAAATTGTTTATCTTCTTTTCTCAGGTCGACAATTAGACAAAATTAAGGCTGAAGCTCAGGAGAAGGGTGACCTAGGACTTGTTGCAGAGAGCAGCCGTGGTAATCAGCGCACCATGTTCACACCTCCCAAGCTCACAGTCCCCGGTGTTTTTAACAAGCTGAAAGAGATAGCCAGGATGTCTGGTAATGCTGTAAGTGATGATAAACAATTGTTTCCTTCCTTAGAACCCAAATCCTTTTGCAGTAAGTTTTACCCTATTCCGCTTTACGTGGGCCGACACAGCAGACAATTATCGGGAAGTGAGAGCTGTATTTACCTGCAGCGATCGCCTCCTCTGTATGGGGTCGAGGAATCGCTGCTATATCACTCATCTCCATACAGAATCATTGTTTCTGGGCAGCAGATCCCTGTTTAGGGTCCTTTCACACGTCCGCAATTTTGTTGCGGAACGAAATTGCGGACCCATTCATTTGTATGGGGCCGCACGATGTGCTGCCCGGATCCGGAAATGCGGACCCGCATTTCCGGGTCCTTAATTCCGATCCCGAAAAAAAAAATAGAACATGTCCTATTCTTGTCCGCAATTGCGGACAAGATTAGGCATTTTCTATTAAGTGCCGGCGATGTGCCGTCCGCAAAATGCGGAACGCACATTGCCGGTGTCCGTGTTTTGTGGATCCGCAAAACACACACGGACGTGTGAATGGACCCTAAGACCGCACGATCTGCTGCCCAGAAACGACAATTTAGGTGAGGTCGGTGATGCTCTCACCTGATGAACGAACATCGGGCGATCAGCTGCACCCTTAGGCCCCTTGCAGACGAGTGTGTGTTACGCTCCCAGCCTGACCTCCCATCACTGCCGGGGTCACATAGCATTATATTGATTTATAATGCTATGTAACCCTTACAGTTCTGGAATGTATTGGATAATCTAATGCATTCCAGAACTGTAAGGGTTACATAGCATCATAAATCGGTAAAATGCTATGGAGGCCGGAAGCTGCAATGCGGACTCGCAGCGTGACACGCGCTCGTCTGCAAGGGGCCTTACACAGGACAATTATTGAGAACAAGCATTCGCGATAATCGCCTTGATCATTGGCCTGCATCAAAGAAAGCTTTGATTTAGGTTATTTAATCGCTAAGATCCTGCTGTCTATATAACTCTTTAGATGTCACAGCCGCAATAGAATTTTACACGGTTTGGAGGTGCCCCCATGTCTGCCATAGGTGAAATCCTATTAGACTATACCAGTGGAATGGCCCAATAGATTGTATGCAAGTAATGCACTTACAAGAAAAAAAAAGTGATCATAAAATTACAGGTACCCCAACATGGTGCTATTGGAAATTACAACATGTCTTGTAAAAACACCCCCTAGGCTGTTACAGTTAAAGAAAGATTAAAACATTATGGCTGTATACAACAATAGAAATGAAAAAAATAATTTGCTTTGTTCCTGGAGAGAAGGAAAGATTCTCACTACAACAACCTGGTGTCGGCAGGGATGAAGCACACATGCCTGGAGGTTGACCCCACTATTTATCTCTGGCCATACACAGAGATAAATCATTACACCAACAGATTATCTGACCAATCATTACACACACACAGATCTTTTGTTATACACACCAACTATTGGTCTGATTGGACGGATATTGGTCCGATAATCTGTTGGTGTAATACAGGCCTAAATCTGGCTATTCATCTCAGTGTATGGAGACCTCTCAATAGTGGCTTCCTCTCCCTCTTCTTACTAAGAACACATGCTTGCCTGGCTGAGCACAAGGGGATTGGCAGTGATGGCAGCCATCTTACGTCTAGGGCCAGCCTTAGGGCTGTATTACGCCAACAGATTATCGGACCAATATCTGTCCAATCAGACCAATAGTTGGTGTGTGTGTAAACAGTCATCTGACCAATGATTGAGAAAATCTGTTGGTGTAATACAGCCCTTGGTCTTTCAATTAATTCACAAATAAAATGGCTTCCTCCTGAGTACAGCCGCACGCACTCTGTTAAAAACTTTACTCGCTTTACGTTCTGTCTCCATTTTATTGCAGGCTACGAATAAGAAGATTGAGATCATTAAGGGCTTGTTTGTTGCGTGCAAGCATTCTGAAGCGCGATACATAGCTAGGTATGATATTTCCGTAAGATCCACTTTAAATGTCCCACATATTTGGATATCCCACAAATTAAAATAAAAAAATCTCTGGACTAAGGCTACTTTCACTCTAGCGTTTTTGCTGGATCCGGCAAGGTTCAGCAAAAACGCTTCCGTTACTGACAATACAACCGTCTGCCTCCATTATGAACGGATCCGGTTGTATTATCTGTAACATAGCCAAGACGGATCCGTCATGAACTCCATTGAAAGTCAACGGGGGACGGATCTATTTTCTCTTGTCAGATTGTCTCAGAGAAAACGGATCCGTCCCCATTAACTTGCATTGGGGGGTCGTGCCGGATCCGTCTTGCTCCGCATCCCAGGACAGAAAGCAAAATACAACATGTTGAAGTTTGTTCTCCGGTATGGGAACGCAACTAAACGGAACGGATTGCATTTTGGAGCATTCTGTTCAGTTCAGGTTTGTCCCCATTGACAATGAATGGGGACAAAACTGAAGCATTTTTTCCGGTATTGAGCCTCTATGATGGAACTCGGTACTGGAAAACTAAAACGTTAGTGTGAAAGTAGCCTAATGCACACCATTATTTTAACAGCGGCTCTCCATTTTAATTGATAGCTTTTTCTTAACTCGCATTTTCTGGAGGGGACACTTTCCCTTTCAGTGGGTGGGCAGCAGCTCTTGTCGCCCCCTTCTTCCCCTGCATAGAATATAGTCCCTCACACACAGCACCAGATTTGAGAGATAAATGGCATGCAATGCAATTTCCTGCAATTGACCATTCACACAACCGTAGTATATTTCTGTCCGCATCCATTCTGCAATTTTGTGGCTTGAATGTGGACCCATTCATTTCAATGGGGCCGCTAAAGATGCGGACAGCACACCGTGTCCATTCCGTGGCCCCACAAAAAAAGATAGAACATGTCCTATTCTTGCCCGTAATTGGAGGAGGATGTTCCGTTCTGCAAAATGTGGAAGGCACACAGTCGGTGTCTGTTTTGCAGATCGGCAAAAACACTCACAGTTCTGTGAATGAGCACTTACTATGAGGTGATTACTGTCAGAAGGAAGAGAGCAGGGAAGCTACTGAGCATGTCAGTCCACCGCTAAATGCAGGAAAGGTGGACCAGAAGTATAACCAGCAGGGGGTGCTACCAGAGAGAAAAAATGTCATGTATATTCCAACAAAACTTCATTTCACATTCCCCTATTAATTGCATAGTAATGTTTTATATAGAATAAACTCCTTTGAATTAATATTTAGCTTTTTTGCTCCTTTTTATGGATTTTCTCATGTGTTTATCTAGAGCTCTAGGAGGAAAACTTCGAATAGGACTGGCAGAGCTGTCCGTTCTCTCAGCGATTGCCCAAGCTGTTACCTTAACACCACCGGATCAATGTGAGTATTGGCGTTAATAAATCCTGTTTCATAAGTTTTACTGCATTTTTTTTTTAATTTTTTTTTTTTAAATCATCAACATTAACTGAGCTAAGTGACCGACCAGAGAGTTGTACGGTACACTGCTCGCTGGATGTAGTTTTGTAGCATCTGAAGAGTCTCATAAGGAACACAGCACTATTAAAGTTCTGTATTATTATTTTATACACAGTTTTTGAGATGAACAGCATGTCTGAGAAACCAATCACCGACAATTATCAGGAACAAACTCTGAGTTCCCAGTAATTGCCTGACCATTGGCCGAGGTAATAGCTGCGCTCACACCTCTCTTTATGGGAATAAAGAGTCTGTACTGTGACCATCTGTCCTGTACTGATTCATTGTTTCCCAGCAGCACATCCCGGTTTATCCTGATTTTATGTGCTGCATAAATGATTGCTCTGTATGTCATACTTTACCTTCAGGCAACGCACCGGGTCTCGCACTACCTAGAACAGGGGTCAGCAACCTTCGGCACTCCAGCTGCTGTGAAGCTACAATTCCCAGCATGCTCCATTCATTTCTATGGGAGTTCAGAGAAGGGAAAGTATGCATTCTGGGAGTTGTAGTTTCACAACAGCTGGAGTGCCGGAGGTTGCCTTCCCCTGACCTAGAGACACACTCAGATATGTAGGTTCTGGTATCTGTTTTGTCAAGGGTAATACACACTGAGAGCGGCACTGCGCCAGATATAGAAAAATAGCAAAAAAATTGCAAAGCTTAAAAAAGCAAAAAAAAGACAAAGAAGGGCGCACGCCTCCAAAGAGGCAGAATCCAAGTCCTCACCAATTCCTAGATGAGCACAGTGAAGGCAGCACTCCAAAAATAATCAAAGTTTTATTCACCCAATGTTTCGTCATGGATTATGTCTGTGTGTATTATACAATTATTGGAGAAAAATACACCCTCCTTAAATTCTATAGGCCCCACCATACACATTAGATTATGGTTATCCAGACCCACCGACTATCTGATTTCTGGGGGGCTTCCTGACTCCTCCCTAACAGATGATGTCAGAGGAAGAAGCGTTGGGCAAGTTGAATTTCAATGCCCAATCTTTTTGTTCTGGCAGAGGAAAATCACAGAAAAAAAATGCACTAACACAATAGATGCAAACATTATATATGGACTAAGCCCTCACTCCGATATAATCTGAGACTCTCAGCCAATATATTTTGATCAAAACACATCTGTGCCCGCCTACCCGCGCCAAGGTGGTCTTAAGTTTAGAGCAGGACCTGCCTTACTATCTATGCCGAGGATAAAGAGCCACCAGAATCGTCTGCCAGTGGCTTTCTCCCATTTAGCCATTGGAATCGCACTAATTCCTGGCTGAGCAGAGCATACCAGTGTGTTGGGGAACCAGATGTCGGCATTCAACCAACAGCTGGTGTATGTGCACCGTATGGTTTTTATTGGGCCCAGTCAACCATTGTGTGGACTTCAACAAAGAAACACCAGAGATTTCATTATGTAGTCATGTTTTGCCAAAAAGTAAACCAAGATTTAGGAACCCTGTGTAAATAAAAATAAAAAAAGCGAGCTTTTGGCATCTTAGTA
The DNA here is from genome assembly GCF_905171765.1 of Bufo bufo. NCBI lineage: Eukaryota > Metazoa > Chordata > Amphibia > Anura > Bufonidae > Bufo > Bufo bufo. The sequence goes on along the minus strand of NC_053389.1, from coordinate 55,121,284 downwards.
TTCTGGATTGCTCATACATGTCGTAAAAAAGCCATGAAAATGAGATCTTCATCCATGACCTGGGAAGCAGTTGTCGCTGGTCATCAGTTTGGGAAGGGTTATCAGACATCTCCAAACAATTTGAAACTCCCCATTCTACAGTGAGACTCTTTAGGCAGTGGGATATTTTAAGGGCTTTTAATTGGCTCAGAGCATCTCCAAAACGGCAGGTCTCTTGGCGTGTGCAGTGGTTAGTAGTTACTACATGGTTAAAGGAAGGACAACTCGTAAACCTCTGTCTTGGTCATGGATGCCCAAGATTGTTGCATTGGAAAAGACTAGCGCGTCTTGTCCAGTCCCAACGAAGAGCTGGCCATGATAAAGGTGTCGGAACAAACTGCTGTGGAGCTGCAGACCAGCCAGAGCACCCATGCTGATCTTTTTCTATTACCGAAGGCACCCACATTGGCCACTTGGATCATGAACCAAAAAAGGTGGTCTAGCCTGTTCAATTATGTTTTTTTTTCTCCCCATGATGCGCTATAGGAAGAAGACGAGTTGAAGGAGGCAGGGTGGTGATCTGCTTGGAAACTATGATGGTTTCTTGCAGTCCTGTGGATGTTACTTTGACATATAATACCTACCTAAACATTGTACTCCCTTTAGGAAAACTAGAAGAATGGTCAGAACTCTGGAAACTGAAATTTAATGTGGATAAGTGCAAGATAATGCACCTGGGGCGTAAAAACCCAAGGGCAGAATATAGAATATTTGACACAGTCCTGACCTCAGTATCTGAGGAAAGGGATTTAGGAGTAATTATTTCAGAAGACTTAACGGTGGGAAGACAATGTAATAGAGCAGTACGAAATGCCAGCAGAATGCTTGGATGTATAGGGAGAGGTATAAGCAGTAGAAAGAGTGAAGTGCTTATGCCGCTGTACAGAGCACTAGTGAGACCTCACTTGGAGTATTGTGCGCAGTACTGGAGGCCATATCTCCAGAAGGATATAGATACTCTAGAGAGAGTTCAGAGAAGAGCTACTAAACTAGTACATGGATTGCAGGATAAAACTTACCAGGAAAGGTTAAAGGACCTTAATATGTATAGCTTGGAAGAAAGACAAGACAGAGGGGATATGATAGAAACTTTTAAATACATAAAGGGAATCAACTCGGTAAAGGAGGAGAGAATATTTAAAAGAAGAAAAACTACCACAAGAGGCCACAGTTTTAAATTAGAGGGGCAAAGGTTTAAAAGTAATATCAGGAAGTATTACTTTACTGAGAGAGTAGTGGATGCATGGAATAGCCTTCCTGCAGAAGTGGTAGCTGCAAATACAGTGAAGGGGTTTAAGCATGCATGGGATAGGCATAAGGCCATCCTTCATATAAGATAGGGCCAGGGACTATTCATAGGATTCAGATATATTGGGCAGACTAGATGGGCCAAATGGTTCTTATCTGCCGACACATTCTATGTTTCTATGTTAATAGCAGTGCACTCTTCCAGGAGGTTAATGTCCCAGTGACCACACTGCAAAAATTGTTCAGGAACGGTTTGAGGAACATGACAAATAGTTGACTTGGCCTCTAGATTTCCCAGATCTCAGTCTGATTGAGCATCTGTGGGTTGTGTCAGATCAATGGAGAGACTGCCTTTCAAGTTACAGGCCGGTATTCTAGCCTGGAGCATGTGTCACCTTTCATTCGGAAAGGTAATAAAAGCTAGGTCAGTGGCGGTCTGTTAGAACAGGGTGACCTGGAACTCGGCCCCCTATTACCATAGATGAGTAGGCGTCCTGCCACTCCATTCAGAGTCACTGCTACTGAGCTTCAAACTGGAATACCCCTTTAAAGGATCTGCAGGTAACTTTTTTTGTTTCTAGATTTCTCTGCAGTCTTATGGAGTCCATGCCTCGTATAGTCACACGGGGACTTAAAGAATATTAACATGAATGACTGATATATACTTATCGAAATCTACATTTCTATATCATTAAAAGCATTTTTAAGTTCAGTTTTGTTTTTTTCTCTTCAGCATCACCAGATGCGGTATTAGATGCTTCAAAGGGTATGAGTACAGATGCCAAAAAAGCTTGGATTGAAGAGAATGCCTTGATCTTGAAGCAGACATACTGGTGAGATTCTTCCGCATGTTGCACTTATAATGTAAAGCGAACTGAAATGTAAAATCTTATCGTACTAGTACCATTTTATATTTTTATGTCATTAATGGGGTTGTCCCATGAAAGCAACATATGCCCTATCCACTTACTGGTATCTCCTATTCACAGGATGGAAGATAAGTGTCTGGCGGGTTTTCCAATGGCATGAGCCCCCGCCAACTGTTGGAATGGGGACCCGTGTTCCGCATTTAAATGGAACAGCAGACTCTTGTGCTGGAGCTGCTGCCGTGTTTGGCTCACTGAGCATTGTGTAGTCCGGGTACAGTTGTGTCCGCGTCTCACATGAGAGCGGGACTAAGAATTAAAACACAAAGTGGGAATGGGATTTATCACACGTTGATCTCCAAACTTGCAACTTTTAGCATTTTTACACCACTCCAGTTTTGAAAAGTAGATGGAAAAGTCAGCCTGGTTAGAACCCAGATTTATCACTGGGACTTTTTTTTTTTTTTTTAAATAGTCGGGTAAGAAGTCCCAAAGCCACTCCAGTAGATGGGTGGTGGAGAAAACTGGAGTAGCATTTCTAGACCAAAGTGTGAAGTTTAGGCCTCATGCACACAACCGTGCCCGTATCGTGATCTACAAAATACAGACACCTTCCATGTGCAATCCACATTTCTGGCTCTCATCGCTAGAAATTACTATACAAGAATAAGGACATGTTCTATAATTTGAAGAATGGACATTATTTTTTTTGGAGGTTTTTTTGTGTGGACCCATAGAAATGACGGGGTCTGTGTGGAGTCTGCGAAAAATCTGGATGGGACACGGATGCAAAATACAGTCGTGTAAATGAAGCCTTAAAGATGAGCCAAATAAAAAAAATATATAAAAAAGTGAGGCATTTGATTTGGCACAAATTCTGCCCGCACTCTTGATAAATCCCCCCCAGAGTAAGTTGTAAAAAGTTGCACAACTTTCAATTCTAAAGTGATTAATCTTCATCAAGGTAATTCTGTATTATTATTTTTTTCTTACAAAGTGAATTACCAAACTATGATTTGGTTATTCCCGCCGTCCTGAAGCATGGAATCAAAGAACTTCCTCAACACTGTAAACTCACTCCAGGTAATAATTATTTTTTTGTAATTCATTTTGTTCTATTCAGTGGGGGAATTGCTGAAGCATCACTATTCATTTTCTTTCAGGGGTCCCCTTAAAGCCGATGTTGGCACACCCCACCAAGGGTGTTGGCGAAGTATTGAAAAGGTTTGATGAAGCTGCTTTTACCTGTGAATATAAGTACGATGGAGAGCGCGCCCAGGTATCCGTATAATCGGTTAATAAGAGCTAGCCGCATGTTAAAGGGGTTGGCCGAGATTTTGATATTGATGGCCTATCCTCCGAATAGGTCATCAGTATCTGATCAGTGGGGGTCTGACTCCTGGCAGCTCCACCGATCAGCTATGTGAAGATGCAGCAGTACTCCGGAGAGCGTTGCTGCCTCCTCATTGTCTACCAAGCACATAGTATAGTGGTCATGCTTGGTATTGCAGCTGAGGCTCATTCATTTGGATGGAAATGAGCTGCGTCCGATAAACGTGACATCACTGGCCTAGGAAGAAGCCGCAGCACTCGCTGGAGCTCCACTGCCTCTTCAAACAGCGGATCAGTGGGCGTGCAAGGAGTTGGACACCCACAGATAAGATATTGGTGACATATGATAAGTCTTCAATATAAAAATACAGGAAAACCCCTTTAAGTGTACTTTTCAGAGCCACTACACATATTGTTATGCAGAGAGTAGCAGGCATAAACACCCATGTACATTTTTCCTTTCCTAGATACATATACTGGAGAATGGAGAAGTTCATGTCTACAGCAGGAACCAAGAAAATAATACTACAAAATATCCTGATATAATTGCCAGGATCCCGCAGGTAATCTTCTGGAAAAATGAGGGCTTAATATCTCTTTTCCATCTGTTTGTCTCTCTTACCCTTCATTACTGCAGTCTCATTTTCTAAATTACTTTGCTGCAAGATATTCCCTTTACTGCGCTATAATGGTGCCCCCTGATGTTCACGTCGTCCTGCTCAGCTGATTGAGAATGGTCGCACATGCTCCGTTCCATACTTCATCTGCCACCAGCTGTACCTCCTTTTAGAAGGCCCGATTGAGGTTCTTGACAGCTGCAAGCTGCGGTTTTGTGTCCGGTTTGCAAAATGGAACAAACTGAATCTGGCATGAAAATCAGTGTAAGTCAATGGTGCCGGACCCGTTTTTTGTTAGTGAAAGAACCAGATCCGGCGCCCATTTACTTACAATGATTTTCATACCGGATCCGGTTTGTTCAGTTTAGATTTAATACAACCGGATCCAGCCAAAATGGATGCATCCGGATGTATTAAATGAAACTGATCCGTTTAATTCAGGTTTAGAGATCCTCTGCCGGATCTCAAAACTGGAAAGCCACATCGCAAGTGTGAAACATGCCTAGGGCCTCATGCACACGACCGTCGTTTTGGTCCGCATCCGAGCTGCAGTATTTGCAGCTTGGATGCGGACCCGTTCACTTCAATGGGGCCGCAAAAGATGCGGACAGCACTCTGTGTGCTTTCTGCATCCGTTGCTCCGCTCCGTGGTCCGCAAAAAAAATAATATAACCTGTCCTATTCTTGTCCGTTTTGCGGACAAGAATAGGCAGTTATATTATAGGCTGTCCGCAAATTGCGGAACGCACGACGACGCCATCAGTGTTTTGCGGATCCGCAATTTGAGGACCGCAAAGCACACAACGGTCGTGTGCATGAGGCCCCTAAGTCTGATTTTTCATATTTTTTTTTTACATAAATCTAAGGATAACCCACTTAATCAGAGAGCGGCTGTCTTACAACGATTCATTAAGATGCCTGCAGGGTCCAGCCATGCCAGGCGGACACTTAAGCACTAATTTGCTGTACCCTTCAGCGACTGAAAAGTTCTAGCAGCCGACAGAGAGCCCTGCGGTCTTTCTCGCAGACATCTGTATCGTGTAGCAAGCATCACCGCATCAAAGACTTCCTGCTGGATTCGGATATCATAACAGAATAGCATCGGGCTCCGTCCTTTGCTGGAACTTTCAGAAATAATATAAAAATGTCCTCCTGCAACCCATCCTAGAATATGCCTGGGACAGGTTTCCACCACTTGCAGGGCTGTTTAGAGGGGTGCTCCGGCACCTGCCTTCACTTCACACTGCTGAGCCGTGCTTTCAGGCTGCTCTACCTGAGAGCATATCCTGTGCACGATCTGTTGTACAGTAGGAACTATTCTGCAATAGAAGGCAATAATGCGATACTGTGTGCGATAAGCTGCTGTTGCTGAGTAGTCTGACAGGAACAGGGAGGAGGGATGCTTTCCTGTCAGGCTGTTCAGCCATGACAGCCTCTCACACACAGGATTGCATCATTGCTATCTATTGTAGAGCGGAGTTCCAAAAGACAAGGCTCATATATTGGCTTCATCATAGACGTAGAAGTGTGACTGCCATAATGCGGTTCTTTATTTCATATAATGGTGATAGTGAAGACTTTTAAATAATAATTATAAAAAAAGGGAGAGAACCTTATTTTTTCCACCAGTTACTTTTATTTCATGTTCATTATGGTCTTATTTTTAATATATTTTCAACGCCAGGTGAAGAAGGATACAGTGAAGTCCTGTATATTTGACTCGGAAGCTGTTGCATGGGACCCTCAGAAAAAGCAAATCCAGCCGTTCCAAGTTCTAACTACACGGAAAAGAAAGGTGTGTGTGTGTGTGAATATTTGAGGGAGATTATATTTCATACAAATTGTATCATACTGATGCATAATCCAAGGCCTACTGTGTGCATAGAAAATGACAGCAAGATCCATTTGTATCCCTTTTAAAGGGGTTTTGGGAGTTTGTTATTCCCTATCCACATGATCCGGGATAAAACGGAGGTCCCATTCCACTGTCCTGAAGGAGCAGCAGGTCGATCATGCACCCTGACGCTTCATTCATTCGCCATGGGTTCTCAGGATTGTGAGGGTCCCAGCGGTCAGACCCCCACCAACTAGTTACTTATTTCCTAGCCTGTGAAAGCTTAGAATAGCCCCTTTTAATGTCCAATTAAAGCTGGCTATACACTTTCAATGACTGTTGGCCAAACCATACACATGCATGCTCGGTTTGGCCAAGTGTGCGTGTGTTTACAATAGGGTAAGGGTAATAAGATGCTTCCAGATACTTCTGGTGGCAGCCTATCTCCCTTCAGAACGAAGGTTCTCAGGCATGTTTAAATTCATGGGGAAGACCCTGGACATGCAGAGCAAATCGGCCAAATATTTCATACACATTAGGGTGCATTCATACGACCGTAAGTGTTCTGCGGTCCGCTAATTGCAGATATACCGACCGTGTGCATTTCGCATTTTGTGGACCGCACATCGCTTTATAGAGCCTATTGAAAAGGACATGCTGTATATTTTTTGCTGGGCCGCAGAACGGAACCACGGATGAAATGAATGGGCCCGCGGAGCAGATGTAGATCCATTCATATGGTCGTGTGAATGCTCCCTTAGGCTGGGTTCACACTTGAGCGTTTTACAGCGCGTTCAAACGCGCTGTAAAACGCTCAACACATGAAAACCAATGCTTCCCTATGGCCCTGGTTCTCACTTGAGCGTTTTACAGCGCTGAAAAACGCGCTGTAAAACGCCCTACGCTCAAACAAGTACTTGAGCTTCTTTGGGGCGTTTTGACGCGCGTTTGTGGCCATAGGACATTGCAGTCAATCACACAAACGCGCGTCAAACGCGCGTTTACTATTGCAAAAAACGCTTGTCAAAAACGCGCGTTAAACGCGCATATCAAAGACGCTCAGGTCTGAACCCAGCCTTAGATGGAACGGTGGTCACCGTGAAATCGGAGGTTCATCCAACCCAAGGCTGTTTGTGGTCCGAGTGATTTTTCTTTTTCTTTTTGCAAAGTTTTCAGCTTCAGTCTTCTGCAACATTGCAGAGAAGTTAGTTTTGGTATGGCATTAGACCGAAATATCTCTAGTTGTGTAACTGTCCTTCATTACAGCACATTGTAAGCCTGCCAATAATTCTGGAAGGCGTCCACTAAATACCTCATGGGGACAGCCTCTCGGATTTCCTGCCATTGCTAATTTGCCTGTTACTTGTACGTATATAGGAGTTAGCCAGCCCGCTCTCCAGGACCCAAACACGTTGGTCTTTTCTGGACTTCAGATTGGCACTGACATAGCTGTGAGGTTTTTTTTTGTTTCGTTTTTTTGCATTCATTGATATACATTTCCCTTATTGTTCATATTATGGGGGAAATGCAATGAAAATAATTGGTTTAGTTTTTATTACACTCCTGATCCTGCGTGCACAGGGGACAAGTCGTTATATGTTCCTGATTAAGGTGTAATGAATTGGGTTCGGATTGCTGTATCCCGATGCTGAACCCGATTCTTCTAAAAACTGCCTTAAGAATATGGGCTCTGTCCTACTGTAAAATGTATGAAGTTTCAGCTAATATTGTGAGACTGACTTCGTCTCGCCTTTATCACTTTGTTTCTCCGCATAAGTTACTGTGTCCAAATACGAAGCTGAACTCTGCTTCGTTAATGAGGCTTTGTATTTTGATACAGTAATTTATCCGAATAAACAAAGTGACATGTGATAGAAGCGAGACGGAGTAAGTCTCGCCATGTTTGCTGAAACTTTGGAAAGGCCTCCGCGTAGGCCATACATTTTGCAGTAGGACGGATCCGATATTATTTCAAACGAATCGGGTTCAGATAGCACAATCCCAACCCGATTCGCTCAAGCCTATGTATGATGTGCAGTAGGTTTTTCTACTAACCCTTAAAGTGTAGCTAACCTTTTGAAGAGCTTTATTAAAAACTATTCTGAATGCCATAAAATTAATATGCTTTATTTTTTTACTGTTGTTTACTTACAAAATAGGCACACGTAGTTCAGTTGTCTATAGGGCTTTAGAGTTTGTACTCTCGTCCATCTATGAAATGTCATCTGTAGACCGCTTCCATTGTTCGGCCGCAGTGAGATTTTTTCATTTTTATTTTTTTTATTTATTTTTTTTATCTCTGGCAGGAGCACACATTGCTTCTCCTACCTGTGCCAGCTCTGCTAAAGTCAGGCTTCGCACATCCAATGTGCTATGCCAGGCTTCAGCGGAGTGGACACATGTAGGAGCAGTGGCATGCTGTGCGGAGCTCCTGCCTGCTCGATCCGCTAGACACTCAGCATGGCACATCCGGTACAGGTTCTGTGTTGTGCTATGCCAGGCTTCCTCAGAGCGGGCACAGGCAGGAGCATCCATGTATTCTCTTGCCAGTACAGGGCTCAGTGTGGCCCCACGGTAGACTCCGTATACCACTTTGTCATCATGGATTCCAAAACGCTATAGACACTGCCTGTTCTGTAAGTGAGTTACAGTCCATAAAATTAATCCGATAGCATTTAGAATAGTTTTTAATACCATTCTTCAACAGTTTAGGTACTCTTTAAATGTGTGCTGTGATGACCTGCATTTGTTTCGGTCTATTCTACGTGTTCATCTTCTTGACTCTTTTAGGATGTTGAAGCTTCTGACATAAAAGTCCAGGTCTGTGTGTACGCTTTCGACATGCTTTACCTTAATGGAGAGGTAAGTACCACACATGAGTTTTTAACAACTAAGCAAGTTTATTTCTAAGATGATTTTGATGCTGAAAACACTTTTCACACACTATAAAATCTGAAACCTGAGATCCTAAAGGGGTTGTCCAAACTTTGGTTGCAATTTTTTTTAGTTTTTCAGCACTCATTTTTTGTGGGATGCAAGATGGTATTTTTTCTGTTCTTTTGGTTTCTCGCCCAGTTTCCTTGGGGGACACAGAAGACCTTGGGGACACAGAAGACCTTGGGTATAGCTCATCTCCATAGGAGGTGTGACACTAAGTGAAAACTGTTAAGCCCCTCCTCCACAGCTATACCCTAAGCCTGGAGAGAGAGACTGCCAGTTTTTTGCTTAGTGTCCAAGGAGGCAAGACACTCCCTGCTCTGCAGGGCTGTTTTCCCCTTGTTTAAATTTTAGATTTTTACTTTTTTCTTTTCTTTTTGTTCCAGATCATCAGGGACAACAGAGACGCACTAGACCTCTCTGTTCTCCCGGGGTTGAGCTGCGCCAGTGCCGGTCACCCGCACTGCTGCCTCCCCCACAGGAGGCAAGGTGGATCAGGGCAACCCAGCTCCCCTACATCCCGCCAGCGCAAGGGTCGCCCGCACGCCAAGTCCCTCTTCCAGCGTCCTGCCACTGTGGTGCCAGTAGCTGAAGGGGCGACCCTGCTGGAACGGACCGAGGGTGAAGACGGCTGTGGTAAGAGAGAGGCTTCTCCAGCCCTATGTCCCCGTCCCCCCCGGTCTCCTGCGTGCCTGACCCTATACTGGGCCTATGGAGCCTTCTGTCCCTGCTAGACCTAGGCTGGCCCCTGGGCTGCCGCAGGGTGACATTCTACTCCCTCTCTCCTGGCCTCCATAGGTCATTGGCACCCTTCTCCCTACAAGAAGAATGCCTGGGGAGCTGCAGAGGTCCGCAACTAGCTGCCCCTGACAGAGGGGTTATGCAGGCGTCCCACCCTCACAGGCACCCGGTCTCAGGGTCCCCCTCCCTCTTACCGGCTACTGCTTTAGGGCCAGAGCCTTGCTGCCCCTGACCCTCCTCTGCCCTCACGGGCACCGGCCCAAGGGCAAGGTGGTTGTGGCTGTCGGCCACATGGTGCGCTGTTACAAGCCAGGGCCCGCTCCATGGGTGAATTGGCTGCCGAGCCAGGGCCCGCTCCATGGGTGAATTGGCTGCCGAGCCAGGGCCCGCTCCATGGGTGAATTGGCTGCCGAGCGCAGGGTCCTCGCTTCCGGGCAGCGGGTTGGGCACCCGCGGCCTGCAATATGAGCGCTATGCTTCAACAGCCCCCGGCCGACCGTCGGAACATTCCAGTCGGCCGGGCACCGCAGGCTTCGCGGCCGCGATCCCGGCGCTCTATCCGGCTCTTCCGGCCCGCGGGGTAGGCACCCGCGGCCGGCATGTGCATGCGCCGGCCGGTACTTGAATACTGTGCGGCCCCGGTCAGCCGGGCGCCGCTAAAAATTTAGGCCCCGGCTTCACGGCCTACTAGGCCGCAAAATTCCGGCCTCTGTTGCAGGGGGCTGGAACTTCTCCAGGCGCAAATTCTTCCCGCCGGGAGGTTCCCCCGGCCCCAGGGGATCGCAGCGCCGCCCTCCAGGCCGGATCCCTGTTAACCCTTTGGGTACAGGCTGGCTTCAGATGGGCCTGTATGGCTGCCCCCAGGGGATCGCAGCGCCGCCCTCCAGGCCGGATCCCTGTTAACCCTTTGGGTACAGGCCGGCTTCAGTTATATATATAACTTGTGGGCTGCGCAGGACGCTGCAGCCTCATCTCAGTACATGCCCCCCTTCCGTAGGCGGCATGTTGCGCTCCCCGGCTGCCAGGGTCATTTTCCCCTTCTAGGCGGTTACTTGCCCTCTCCCACGATACGGCGCTGGTCAAGTGCATGCGGCCCTTTCTGTAGGCAGCATTCGTCACCCTCTCCAGTTATGGTGCCTGCCATGGCAGGATACCCCTCCTGGGCGGGATACTGTACTCTCCCTGGCTGTGGGTTGGCCTTGTGCATGATCCCCCTTTCATTGGCTGACTACTGCAGTTTCACCGGATACGGTGCTGGCCATGTGCACGACCTCCTTCCATAGGCGGAACGCTACACTCTCGCTAGATTCGTTGCGATCTGTGCATGACCCCCTTTCTTAGGCGGAATACTGCACTCTCACCGGATACGGTGCTGGCCATGTGCACGACCCCCTTCCATAGGTGGAACGCTGCACTCTCACTGGATTCGTTGCCGATTATGTGCGTGACCCCCTTCCATAGGCGGAACTCTGGATTCGCTGACGCCCATAGGCATGACTCCCTTCCGTGGACGGCATTCGGCACTCTCACTGGATTCACTGCCAGCCATGTGCATGACCACTTTCCATAGGTGGTATGATGCACTCTCATTGGATTCGCTGCCGGCCTTGGGCATGCCTCCTTCCCTGTGGCGGCATACATACACTCCCTCGGTCGGTGATGTTCTCTCGCCGGTGCGTTGTTGGCCATGTGCATGAACCCCATACATGGCGGGGTGCTTGCACTCTCCCTGGATGCGATGCTGGCCATGTGCATGACCCCCCCCTCTTTTCTGGGCGGCATACTACACTCTCACCGGATACGTTGCTGGCCTTGAGCATGGCCCTCTAACATGGGTGGAACGCTTGCGCTCCCATTGGATACGGTGCTGGCCTTGTGCGTGACCACCCCTCATTCCATGGGCGGAATTTTGCACGCTCACGAGATTCAAGGCTGTCCTTGTATGTGCCGTATTGGACTTGCACATGTTCCCCTTCATTGGCGGAGTAGTTACAATCGCACGAAATTTCGGTGTTGGGTGAATTGTTGCACACTCACTTAATGCTAGGATAGCCCTGTGCATGTCCCCCTTTCACTAGGTGGACCTCCTGCATTCCTGCTGGATACTGTGTGGCCATGTGCATGGCGCCCTTCGGGGCGAAGTATGGTATGCCCTACTTCTCTGACGTAGGTACGGCCTTGGGCATTCCCCCCTTTTTTGGGGCGGGCCTTGGCACCCTTGCCGACTGCAGTTTGCCAGGTACATTTCCCCCCTTTCGGGGCGGTCAGTTTTGCGTTCCATCGCATACCATACTAGTCTTCTGCATAACTCCCTTTCAGTTTGCACTTTGCACTTCCGTAGATACTGTGGCACTCTGTGGCTGGCCCTCTTCGCTGAGTGATATTTTTGCAGTGAGCGGACGTTCTTGTGCGTTATTTGGGCCGTGTATACCTTCTCGTCTCGTAGGTGGGTTGGCCTTCTCACTGCTTACGGGGCTACTCGTACGTATGCCTCTTTTCCTTCTGCGACATATTTTTTCTCTTGGGAGACAGTGTTTGCAGCAAGCCTTGCACTATTCTCTAAAGAGATCATTCTGTCCACCTGTGTAAGCCTAAGGTGTTGTCCAACAAACAACAAATGAATGCCTTATATGTAAGTAGACAGGCTCTACCTGCTCGCTACTGCACCGAGCTGGGCAGTGCTCATTCATTTCGTTGGCCCTTCCGCCCGGGAGTGTTCGTGGTTCCTAAATACGTACCCATTCGTCTTCCCGCAGCATTGTTTCCCTGCGCTAGTGGTCACATGGTCGAGAGTGCTGTCTGCAGCGCCCTTCGCATTCTATGTTGGCTCTGGCGGGACTACGGTCCCCTCGCCTACTACTATTTCCTCCTACCAGGTTCGGGCCGCTCTTCTTGGTAAGGTCACCCAACTTCTCTTGGGTGCTCGCTTACCCAGGTCCGGAGGACCTCCACCTTGGGTTCTTCAGGGTATTCGCCTTCTGCGAGGCGGTGAACCGGGCGTCTCAGTGTAGCGGGGTTCTGCTTTTGAGCTGTCCTATGGCTTCTCTGTTGCCCATTCCTCCTTTCTTTTGGAGGGTGTTATGCCGGCCTCTGTCTCGACTGCCTTTTCTCGCCGGTTCTGTTTGGCTCCCACTCGGTACGGATCTCTCCGATGTGGCTTCTGTTCCGGCCACGCTTCAAAAGCGGTGCCTTCTCTGCCCTCCCCTCTGGGGAGAGCATGGTTGTTCATGTGGATGGTTCTGGTGTTCCTTTTGGCCTCGTACTGTCCCCCTTGTCCACACTGACTGTACTAGCCGTGTGCCTATTTACCGGGTCTACCGCGTTCTGTCCTCCTGCTGGGTGCAGATTGCGTTTTTTCCATTCTAGGCAATGTTTCTGCTATGGATTTACCTTCTCGGTAACTTGGGAGGACTACCATTTAGTCCGTCTTCCTGTGGTGGCTACATCGGCTTGGGCTTTAGCCTGTCTTGTCCTGGCATCGGGCTGTTGCTGGGCGGACCCTTCGGTTCCTGTCCGTCTGCTCCCCCACTCCGGGTGGATACGGGACAACTTTGCTCGGGGCCGACGGGACCAGTTCTACCGACCGTTCTGCCCGTGTTACTGGTCATTGGGTTTTCACCCGCTTGCCCAGGCGACTCTAGTGGTCTCGCTAGTTTTCGCTTCTAGCCGAGTTTTCGTCCAGGATCTGTGGTAGGACTTAGGGCTTTACCTGGGGTTCTGTGGGAAGCTGGGCGTTCCCCCACTCTGCCTTTCTCTCTCCCTCCATGGTTCTGTCTTTCTCCAGTCCGGCCTGGACCTGGGGCTGGGACTCTGTTGCTTGAAGTATCAAGTGTCGTTCCTGTCCTTCCGCTTTCAGCGTTCCCCGACCCTCTGGGCCTGTCAGGACCTTCTTCCATGGAGCGGCTCTTGGGTTCCTTTGTACTGCCCTCCGCTACCGTCCTGGGAACTACATACTGGGCTCTTGGCGCTCCAATTTTTCCTTGGAGCCGTTACAGAAGTTCTCTCTACTCCTTCTGTCCTGTACGGTTGTGTTTCTGTAGCCATCGTGTCTCTGACGGGTGCCTGAGTGGCGGCCCTTCTTGTTCCGAGCCTTCTGTCTTCCCCCAGGACAGGGCTGTTCTCCATTCCGTCTCTTCCTTCCTTCGGAAGGTGGTGTTTGTCCTTCATTTCATTGAGGCAGTCGTCCTCCCCTTCCCACCCCCGGAAACGGACACTTCACCGTTTTGGACGTTGTTTGGGCCTTGCAGTTTTTGCTTGGAGATCTCCGACTCTTGTCGACGTTCGGTCTCTTGTGTTTCCAGGAGGTCCGCGCAAAAGGTTGACGGCCTCCAGGGTGGCTTTCCTCCGCTTTCTCAGAGTGGCTCTTGCTGTGGTTGCCGCACCAAGGGCAGGGCTCTGCTTTTGGTGTCACCATTCATTTTGCCAGAGCTGTCGGTTTTTCCTGGGCCGGAGGCATTGGGCTTCGACCATGCATTTGTGCGAGGCGGTCACTGGTCTTCCTTGCACACCTTACCGAGTTCTACAGGGTGCATACTCTGGCTTTGGCAGATGCTGCCTTGGGCCGCCTGGTCTGCAGGCGGCGGTTTTTTGATGCCTTCGGGTGCTTCGCCTTGGTGCTGTGGTCCCTCCCCTTTTGGACTGCTTTTGAACGTCCCAAGGTCTTCTGTGTCCCCCAAGGAAACTGGGCGAGAAAACAAGATTTTTGTATAACTTACCAGTAAAATCTCTTTCTCGCTCTTTCCTTGGGGGACACAGCACCCACCCATTCTTTGTTCTTCTCTGACGGTTTCCGAGTTTGTTTTACCTTTTGGGTAGTTGGCTTGTTGGTTCCACTTTTTGGACTTTGCCTTTTCTCACTGCTTGGACACGCAACTGTCAGTCTCTCTCTCCAGGCTGAGGGTATAGCTGTGGAGGAGGGGCTTAACAGCTTTCACTTAGTGTCACGCCTCCTATGGAGATGAGCTATAGCCAAGGTCTTCTGTGTCCCCCAAGGAAAGAGCGAGAAAGAGATTTTACTGGTAAGTTATAGAAAAATCTCGTTTTTCCCGTGGATATGCCATAAATGTCTAATACCACTTTATATTGATATGTCAGCACTACTGGACATTTACCTGGCTGCTTAGCTATAAGCTGCTCTTCCTTATGAAGCCATTAAAGTTTGAACCCGTCAGACAAATCGGTGATACCTGCTAGATGGCATCATGAAATGTTTGTGCGGCTGCCTATAAACTGTACTGTAGGCAGTGACTGACTTTGCAGCATCTCCGCGACTCATTTGTAAAGTACAGGGTAGCCGGAAACGCTTTCCTTTTGCTGGAGCGTTTCGTTAGAAAATTGATGTGAGACTCTTAGGGCTCATGCACACGACCGCTGGTCAGCCGTTCCGTGCATTGGGGGGACTGCAATTTGTGGTCCCCAGTGCATGGGCAACATCCATGCGGATTCCGCAGATGAATCCAGACCCATTCAACATGTTCTACTTTTTTGCGGGTTCGGAGGCACGGAGAGAACCTCACGGAAGCGCTCAGTAGTGTTCTGTGCCTCTGTTCCGCACCAGACCTTCTGGATTGTGGACCTATACTGGCACGGCCGGCACACGGTCACGTGCATGAGCCCTTATGTTTGCAGTATCATTATAAAGGAATGCCACACATTAAAAAATGCCTAAAAGTAACCCTGTTCATCCTCTTTTCATCTCCTATTTCCTCTTATATCGCAATTGGGAAATGTATAGTTTTCTCTGTGTGTCCTGGGATATTAGCTGTGCCCCCTCCCCCTGGAGCAGCAGCCTCTCTGTTGCGCCCTGTCTTCTATTTCGCTTCACCCCTTGACTAATTTCAAACATCATACATACAGTCGTCTGAATAAACCCTATATGCTGATATTTTGCGGTTTTTGAGCGCGTTCCTACATTTTAGTTTTTTTTTTACTCATTGATGTTGTTGGAGAAAAAAAACTAAGACTAATCCATAATGGGGTATACCCTAAAATCCCCTTGGCTTTTGAGCAGCACGTCTTAGTACAGTGGCCATCAACTCCTACGAGGGATAATTAAGACAAAAAGTTTACTCTGAAAAGGAAGATTACAAAATGTTTGTGTGTCATTGACTCTTCGGTAAAAGTGGATAATTTTATTGTTTTATTTGTCTTTCAGTCTTTGGTCAGAGAGCCATTTTCTAAACGGAGGCAACTCCTTAGAGAATCCTTTACCGAGCTGGAAGGACAGTTCATGTTCGCCACATACATGGATACTTCAAACACAGATGAAATTTCAGAATTTCTTGATCAATCTATAAAAGGTATTTAAGAATTAGAAAATGTGTTCTCCTTTTACATTTAAAGGGAATCTGTCATTAATCATGCAGTCTGGCGTGTGGGTAGTGCGGTAAAGAGGAGCGGCAGAGCAGTTTGATAAATAGTTTGTTTATAAAATATCACTAGTTATTTCTTCTGGGCTTAGGAGTCCAGTGGGCGGTCCTACACGGTGATCGACAGCGATCTCTATCTACAAGGAAGGCTGTCAGTCACCGAATAGGACCCACCCACTGGACGACTCAGGCCAGACTGAGCAGGGATTACAACCATTCATTAAGAGGTAATACAGAATGTTTCTCGGTCTGCTCGGATCCTTCTGCTCTATGACATGCTATCTGCAGGTTGGACTGAGTTTTCAACGTGATTAGTTCCCTTAAATATGTTTAAATTTATTCTTTGCTCCCACTTTTCCTGCCCAATTCAGATTCTTGTGAAGGTTTGATGGTAAAAACGTTGGACCAGAATGCAACATATGAAATTGCAAAACGTTCCCATAATTGGTTAAAGGTGGGTATTACTATAATTTTTTTAATTTTTTTTTATAATCTTTCTTGGAATCTAAAGCATTTCGATTTTCCATTTCGGGTCCTCGTTATTTTATCTTTCTTTTTTTTTCTCTAGTTGAAAAAAGACTATTTGGAAGGTGTAGGAGACACCTTGGATCTGGTGGTGATTGGTGGTTACTTTGGAAAGGGAAAGCGAGCGGGCATATATGGAGGATTTTTACTTGCATCATACGATGAAGAAAGTGAAGAATATCAGACCATATGCAAGGTTTGTCTGAAATTAGTGAGCGCCTGGTTACATTTAAATGGGTTATCGTCAGCAAATACCATTTATCATGTAGAGAAAGTTACTAATGTATTGTGATTGTCCATATTGTTTACTTTGCTGACTGGATTCTTTTTTCCATCTTATACACTGAGAGGGTTATGACCACCCTGCAATTCTGCAGCTGTGGTCGTTCTTGTACACAAATGGGACCATGTGAGAGCACAAAGGCTGGTGCTTTTTCTTATAGTGTACAAGCATGACCACCACTGCTGGATTACATGGTGGTCGTAAACCCCTGGATACAAGCAGTGTATAATTCGATAAAAAAATGAATCCAGCCAGCAAAGGAAGCAATATGGAGAATCACAATACATTAGTAAGTGCCTTGTATTAGCTTTCTCTACATGATAAATGCCATTTGCTGTAGTGAGAGGACCCCTTTAATGCAAATTCTTTTCTGTGGCTATTTTCATGCTGGTGTCGTGGTTCCACTTTTTACAGGATATCTGATAGACCTGATCTGTGACTCCAGGCCTGATCTACGGTGGAAAGTTTCTGCCACATGCGAACATAGCTGCTTGCCCTGCTTGTACGATCACCGTAGTAGAACAGGGTCAGTAAGTAGTAGTCAATTTATTCTTGGACTACTACTAAACAAGCATTGGCAGCGGTAGTATTACTACTTCATTTGGCAGTGGAGAGCAGAACAGAATTGCAGTTACATCGTAAGGGTTGTGCGGTAATAAACACACCATGCATACTAGAACTTGCAGTCTGAAGTCTGAAGATGTGCACTGTGCGAAAGTCACATTGTCACGTGTCTTTACTGGTACAACTGCCCATGAACAGATGTTTTTCTGTTGGATACTTGGCTGCATGGTCATGTAGGCTGACATTCAATAAACAGTTTATGCCAAAATTGTGGTGCCTGCCAAATATGCACAAAATGTGTGGCTTTTCACGGCACTCGCCAAATTTGATAAATGCCATGAAAGTTGGTCCTGGTCTTTAAAGCGGTTCTCCACCTTTTGAACAAATTGTGTCCCCTCCCTGATGTCCCTGTAGAGGGAAGCATTCACACCTGCTCCCTGCAGCTCGGTCCTGGCTCTTTCCGTCCGCGACACTCTGATCCCCGCTCGTTAACTTCTGGTCTAGAAAATGGTCATTTGTGCTACTGCAGCCGATGACTGGGTCACGTGCTGCTTGCGGGAAATGGCACCACTGTGGCCAGTAGTTGGCTGCAGCAGCAGCACACGTAACCCCCGTCTGTGCCACAAGTTAACAAGCGAGGACCAGAGTGTTGAGAACAGAAGGAGCTGGAATCAAGTGTTTGGGAGCAGCCAAGTATGCTTCCCTCTTCAGGTCCGTGAAGGGGGTGGAGACCCGAAATTTGTTCAAAAGGTGGAAAACACCTTTAAGCATTCCATTTACTTAACAAGCGAAAAATGGGAACAAATTTGTAACGTTCATTTTGTCAATAGGGGGGGTCCCTACACAGTCCAATAATGTGTCGATTGTGTAGGGGACAGTTGACATGTATATTTATATGCTTCATTAGTTTACTTTTTTTATATATATATATACACCCGTTTTTCTTATTTAGATTGGAACAGGCTTTACAGATGAAGACTTAGAAAATCATCACAGTTTGCTAAAGGTAATTTTCCCATATAAAAGGGGATCCAGAACATGATAAAAAATGGAGTTAAAACGAGAAAAAAAATATACATATCAAAATAAATATTATACATGCACCTGGAGGCATAAACACCTGGAAAATAAAATGGAATGTACTTACCAGGTCCAGGATATGGAATGTGGTTTATATCTACCCGATGCTCTTGTTTTAGTCCTTCCATATACCAACAACAGAATCCAATGGAGCAGGAGACACGACTACCTTTTCTTGACATCTGCATAATAAAAAATTCAAATGGTGTATTGGATACCTCCATCTTTAGGACGCCCACCTCCACTAATTCCCTTTCACGATGGGAGAGCAGCCATCCCTGTCCCTTTAAAGAAGGGGTTCCCCCGTAGCCAATACTTGCGTATTAGAAGAAACTGTTCACAACAATCTGACTTTTTTGAACATGCGACGGATTTAAAAAACAGATTTCTCGATCGAGGGTAACCCCCTAAGTACTCTGAAACCTGCGTTTCAGTTTGCACTTGAAAAAGATCGTACATCCCTCTTAACACCTAAAACTGCAAGCATGGCTGCAAATGATGTCAACAGAAATGATAAAAGGGAGATCTGTCTCATCCGCACCTTTTGATGAGGTGGCCTCAAGTGTTAGAGGGATTATCTCTAAACATTGGAATATTCTACTGATGGACCCAGATATCCGCAAAGTAATCGGAGAATATCCCAGTATTACATATAGAAGAGGGGGAAGTGTTCGCGACTAGTTAAGAGTCACTATATAGCACCGCGAGCGACTAGAACTTGGCTAAATAAGCCTATTTCTGGCTGCTGTAAGTGTGGAGGTTGTGTCGTCTGTAAATACATTTGTTGTGGGAGGACATTCAACAGTAATGGCACCAACAAAGTATATGAAATCGGAGACATGATTAACTGTAAGTCGAGAGGCGTAATCTATAAGATGACATGCGTTTGTGGAAAGGAATACATTGGTAAAACCACAAGGGAGCTTAGACGTAGAATTGGAGAACACATTGGTGACATAACAGATCGAAGCGTGCCACATTAGGAATGACCATGAGGGTAGGACTGAATGGGAGAAGGCGCAATTGGGACAAGAGTGTTGCAATGTGAGGTCAAATAGAGTCCCTCAAGATGTCTTTGCATATGGAACGTACATTATTGTATATGTGATCTACACTAGATGTGTTACCTTATTTTGATCATAAATTTATTGAAGTATCGTCACCTTTTTTATTATTATTTATCATCTGGCCCCTATTGCTTTTTATTGCTTTCCAAATACATATAGATTCCCGTACTGGGTACTGCCTAAATCTGGTTGGAGTACCATTACGTAAAGAGTTCTATCAGCGACAACATAGGGAGATGTGGTGCCAGGCTCTGTCCGAATGCTTAGCAGCGCACCACGCTTGGTTGCCACGTCACACTCCTTCTGGCTGCCCTATTTAACAGGGAAGCGCGTGCACTGGGCGTGCGTTCCAAAGCACGGAGCGGGTATAGGTCTGGGCCATTAGCCGGGAGCATTTAAAAGGGGCATGGGCACTCTACAGCATGCCCCTTCTTTACCTGCGGAGAGATTAAGGTCAGGTGGGGACACTTCCCTACCCCCACTAGGACACGGACCACTGTCTTTTTTTTGGTCATGAGTTTTGGGTTTTATGACACGTGTTCCCATTACTCCATGCTTTCATTGTGAAGCTTTCATTTTTGACTGACATTTTTTAGGGTCTTCTGATTTTAAAACGATGGAGATCCGTTTCTACACACTATAATGATAGAACAGTGACTCAACTCATATTTATATTTATTATTGTCCTTGTTATTCCACAAGTCTTTTTTGCTTTTTTTTCACTCACAAATCCCCTGATGTGTCTCCGTTTCTGAGACGAAACATGTCATGTCGGGAAAATAGTGAGGGATAGGTGTAGGGAATAGGCCCCAGTTAGGGACAGGTTCCTGACGGGGTCGCCCCTATCGAAGCGGGTGCTCTGTAATTGCTAGGCAGGGACTCTTAGCCCCCATTCCCGATTTTATGGGGGACTTTTTCTGAGGGCCACTTAGTTTATGTCCCGAGAAGACTGGCAAAACCAAGAGCTCCTGCTCTATTGATTCTGTTATATGGAAGGACGAAAACAAGAGCATCTGGTAGATATAAGCCACATTCCATATCCTGGGCCTGGTAAGTACGTTCCATTTCATTTTCCAGGTGTTTATGCCTCCAGGTGCATGTATAATATTTATTTTGATTATGTATATTTTTTCTCACCTTATTATTTGAGCACTTTTGCATTTTAATCTAAGTGAGTAAAAGTTACGTTTTAACTCCATTATTTATGTTCCGAATCCTTGACTAGTGAGAGGGTGTTTGCTTGAACGCCATCGTCATCGTGTACTGGCTGTGATTTACTAATGGTAATTTTCCCAAAATGCGCTAGGGTACTGTTACATATCGTATGTGTATATTATTTATTTTATGGTGCCTTTAACTTCCAGGGTGCTGTAAATATGCAAAGCAAAGGGACTTAAGCTGGACAACCCTTTTATTTCTACTGCTTCTGAAATCCTGTGTGTTAAAATGTTTTAGCGGCACTTGCTTTATACAACTATGTCACCTCTGCAGCTCTGTCTACACCAACCAGGGTTGCGGACCAGAGCAGTGGGGCTGAAGTGGTGATGGATTACGTAGTGCGTATACAAACTTTTATTAGCGTAGCACATTAAGGGGCTTTGGGAGCTTTTGAAATCGGACAGACAACCCCTTTAAATATGTGGCATAGAGCTATAAAAGAAGGAAGTACAATAAGCAGTGTGCTCTACTGCTACAGAAGGAGCGTACCCCGTCTCTGAGGGTTTTAAGCCTAAGAAGGAAAGGAGAGCCAATAAATAAAACTTCCTTTATTAAGTCTTGGAAGATGACAAAAGTAAAAACATAAGCAAGACCTATGCGTTTCGAGTGCACATCCCCCTCTTGATCATGGCATGGGAGCCATTACTAGACAGCCCTGGGATCCTTTATTAGGCACAGAGCTGTAATGATCACTTGGTCAGCCCAGGCGTTCAGGCCTGACAGGACCACAATTGGCATCGATCATGGTGCCATGGACCTAAGTGGCCAGGACCAGAGTTTTCTCTGATCCCAGACGATGGGGAAAAATCATGGCTGTCCATCACAGTCCAGCTTCTGATGCTGCGTCCATGGCTCTTGTGTCTGCTCTATGAAAAGTGACAAACACGTATGGCATTCTGCGGTAAGGTGTGCAACGCGTCAGCTGAGATTTACTTCTTCTACAGCTATATACTGCTACTACATCCAGGCGGGAAGCAAGCCAAATGCATGATGGGGTTACTTCTGTGAAAGCATGAAATGTTATCTGGAAAATGTGTGCAAATTTAGGTTTAGCAAACCGTTTGTCTGAAACTTTGACTCTAGATTTATTGTTTTCTATCCACCTTTCTAGGATCACGTTATTGACAGTCCGAGAAGTTACTATCGCTGGGACAGTGCTACAGAGCCAGACCATTGGTTTGAACCTGTTCAAGTCTGGGAAGTAAAATGTGCAGATCTTTCAATTTCCCCTGTCCATAAGGCGGCTATAGGACTGGTATGTTTCAGATCATCCCTTATAACACTACATGTGAAACCAAGGTTAGAGAGGGAGGGGGGGGGGGGGGGGGTCTGTTATCTTTGTGGACATGTATACTCAAGCACTTTTGTTTAGTTGCATTCTTTTGTTCCAGTTTTTAATTGGCCCAAAAAAATTGCAAAAAAACGCACAATTTAAATGTGTGGGAGTCACATATAAAAAAACAAAACTCCAACCCTCGGGGTACAGCTGCACAGGGTGAATTTTCTGCTGCGTAATTTTTATTTCAGATGAAATTAATTACTGAAATTCCACTGCAGAATCTGCTGCAAAATCCACATTGCATAGTGAAGGGTGCAATCTGCAGCGGAAACCTGTACCATAAACCTGTTCCATTGCCTGAGGATACATTTTGTAAAATGCTGTCTTGCACTTCACTGGTTCTTTATTAGGGCTTATGCAAACATCCTTTGACAATTGGCTGTTGGAGAAGTCATTAACACAAAGGTTCTAATGACGCTCAGTGTTAGATTGTGTTGGTCTATAATCAGATAATCGTCAGACCACATTATATTAGTAATCCGTCCATAAACTCGAGTAAGTCTGTTGCAGCGGTGCATAGCATGTAATGCATTGACTCTTTAATGATTTATATATGAAATAAACAATTGACAATTTAAATGGTTTGTTTTTTAGGTGGAAGATCAAAGGGGAATCTCCCTGCGTTTCCCTCGTTTTGTTCGTGTTAGAGATGATAAAAAACCCGAAGAGGCAACAAACAGTTCTCAGGTAACCTGTTATATCGATGCGTCTCCCTGTTCCTCTTTTCACTCTGTGATGTCATAGCTGAAATACATTAGTAGTTAGAAAGCTATCATTACACATTGCCTATCGAGCAGTTCCCTTTGTGGCTTTCAGAATGTAAGCAGGACTGGTTGCCTCCACTTGCAAAGATGTCTAGGGGGTGAGGCGGCGTGATCTCACTACACACTACGCTCTGGCACTTTCATTTATAAACGTATTGGTGAGTGTTCCTGTCGGGCTGCTCAGCCGTGATGGCATATCGTAGACATTACCGTCTGCTGTAGAGCAGTGCAGTGAGACCCTCCAACCGGCAGCTCTGTAAGTGGAGGCAGCAAGTCCTACTCAACTTCTAGGACAGGTTGCTGGCGGCCCTTTGAAATCATTCCTGGAGAACCCCTTTTAACGGATTGAGTAGTGTGCAACCAATGGCTATCCTGCTGTTTTGAAACTACAAGCCCAGGATGTCATATTGTGCTACAGCTTTAATGGCCTGCTGCTCTCTTCTTGCTGGTCTGGGCTCAAAACACCAGAAATCAAAGGTCTTAGCAGTGACCAACCTTCCCTGGCATTACTGGTGTGCTGAGCCATGTGAGAAAGTGGAAGCTAGCAGGTTAACGGCAGCGGTGGGGGATCAGTGAGGTTGAGTATGGCTTAATTTTTATTTTTAACCCTTGAAAAGGTATTCAAACCCCTTGAAATTTTCCAAATTTTTTTTTACATTACACCTGCAAACTTAATGTATTTTAGCAAGTACAGTGTGTGTGTGAAGTGAAAAGAAAATAATACATGGTTTTAATTTTTTTTTAATAAATACAAATCTGAGAAGTGTGGCGTGCATTCTTATTCAGCCCCCTGTACTGAATTAGTAAATAGTGTCCACCTGTGTGTAATTTATTCTCAGTATAACTTAGGGCTGAAACTATTACTCGATTGAATCGAGTAATTCGACGCACAAAAATTCTCGATGCAAATTTTTTGCATCGAGGGTTCGTTTGTGTCATGTGACCACCTAGCGGGGGTGAAGCGCTTGCTGTTACTCACCGCTCCGTAGTCACCCGCCAGCCTGCACCGCGCTGCACTGTATCCTGACACATCGTCAGGTCATAGTGCACGTAAGCGCGCACTATGACCCAACGCTGTGTGACGTCAGAACAGAAAGGTAAGTACTGGCGCTGGGGACATGGCTAGGAGGGGGAGATGGTGGCACTGAGGGGGCAGCTGGTGGCACTGGGTTGGCAGCTGGTTATTAGAGTACTTGATAAATCGTTGGATTAATCGATGGAATACTCGATTACAAAAATAGTCGATAGCTGCAGCTCTACTTTAACTACAGCTGTTCTGTGAAGGCCTCAGAGGTTTGTTAGTGAAAATTTGTGATCAAACAGCATCATGAAAACCAAAGAACACGGCAGACAGGTCAGGGATAAAGTTGTGGAGAAGTGTAAAGCAGGGTTGTTATAAAAAAAATATAAAATAAAGTCCCAAGCTCTGAACATCTCACGGAGTACTGTTCAATCCATCATCTGAAAATGGAAGTAGTATCGCACAACTGCAAACCTACCAAGACATGGCCGTCCACCTAAACTGACAGCCCTTAGAGAAGCAGCTAAGAGGCCTATGGTCACTGTGGAGATGCTGCAGAGATCCGCAGCTCAGATGGGAAAATCTGTCCACAGGAAAACGATTAGTCGTGTACTCCACAAATCTGGCCTTTATGGAAGAGTGGCAAGAAGAAAGCCATAAGTCCCGTTTGCAGTTTACCACAAGCCATGTAGGGGACACAGCAAATATGTGGAGGGAGGTGATCTGGTCAGATGAGACCAAAGTTGAGCTTTGTGGCCTAAATGCAAAACCCTATGTGTGGCAGAAAACTAACACTGCACATCACCCTGAACACACCATCCCCACCGTGAAACATGGTTTTGGAAGCATCCTGCTGTGGGGATGCTTTTCTTCAGCAGGGACAGGGAAGCTGGTCAGAGTGGATGGAGCTAAACACGGGGCAATCCTGGAGGTAAACCTGGTAGAGGCTGCAAAAGACTTAAGACTGGGGCGGAGGTTCACCTTCCAGCAGGACAACAACCCTAAACATCCAGCCAGAGCTACAATGGAATGGTTTAGATCAGACATGCACAACCTGCGGCCCTCCAGCTGTTGCCCTGCTGTAAGCTGTTCGGGCATGCTGGGAGTTGTAGTTTTGCAACAGCTGGAGGTCCGCAGGTTGAGCATGCCTGGTTTAGATCAACGCATATTCATGTGTTAGAATGGCCCAGTCAAAGTCCAGACCTAAATCCCATTGATAATCTGTTGCAAGACTTGAAAATTGCTGTTCACAGACTCTCTCCATCCAATCTGACTGAGCTATGTATTTTGCAAAGAAAAATGGGAAAAATTTCAGCCTCTAGATGTGCAAAGCTTATAGAGACGTACCCCAAAAGACTTGCAGCTGTAATTGCAGCGTAAGCAGGGCCTACAGAGTATTGACTCGGGGGCTGAATAATGATGCACTTTCCAGTATCACCATGTATCATTTATTTTTTTTCATGTGTTTTTGGGCAGCTTTTGATGGATGTCCAGATTGATATGGGGCCTAAGCTATTCAGGATCAAGTATGTAACAGGCTGGAATCCAGAATGTGGTTTAGGCTTGCTGGTCCCTAGGACTATCATAAATCTCATCTAAGGAGAAGGCACTAAACACATGCTCCTCCATTTCAGAGTTTTACCACAGGGTAGAATTAAGCAGAATTGGTTTGTCCACATAGACAGTGGAGGCTTATGGGTGTTTACGGCAATTTAACAAATGCAAAGTAAAAATATTCTTATGTGGTTTTTAAATAATTCTTTTTCCTAATTTTCATATTTTTTATTGTAGGTCGCAGAACTGTACAAAAAGCAGCAGCAAATACAAAATGTTAGTGCGACAGAGAAAGACGACGACGACTTCTATTAGAGTAGTGTCGATAATGTGCACTCGTACGGTGGGGTAGACAATACGCCGAAATTGTGCTTATTTTTTTAAATAAAGATTTCTTTATACATTCATTAAAACCAGATCATGTAATGTTTTTCTCTTGGCGGGTTTCCTGTCTGTTACTGAAGTTACTGCGCTGTGACTGGACCATCCACGAGACGTTCTATATACATGTGTATATAATTTATGCATCATTTTCTTCTATTTGTACCTCCTACATTGTAAGCTGTAGGGACGATACAAAGCAATGTTGACTGCAGCTAAGATTCCTGATTGTGCTCAGTTCCCGCCAGTGGGACACGAACGCAGATGAGTGCGTCAGTGAAAATACAACTCTGTAATGTACAATTCCTTGACTTGCTGACTTCTACGTAAAATAAACAATACAACAACACTTTAGGGGCTTTGAGTTGTATGCTATGATATAAGTACTGAAATCGCACTGGAGAAGTGAACCATGTAGCAGTCAAGGAAGTTGGCCTGGTCTGATGAACCAGGTTACCTTCTTTTTCATGTTAATGGCCTGGTGCATGTGTGTCTCTCTGGCTTTTTCACAGTTGCATCATTAATCCAGTAGCCTGGTCCAACAGATGATCAGGTTACCAGAGATCACCGTATTGGGTATATATCGCCGCATACTGCTGGATCCCCATTGACTATAATGGGATCCAGCGGTGTTCCTGCATGCAGCAGTTTTTGTACGGCCAACGGTTGCCATATGTTCTACACCAGGCTAATGGAATAGCTTCCTGGAATGCCAAAGCAACTGTGAATGGAGCCTTACCTTGGCAAAGGAATAGCAACGCAGTAAACTATTCAGAGGCAAGCTGCCCGAGACATTGTGATGCTATGGCCAATGTTCTGCCTAAAAACTTTGGGTCCTGGCATGGTATGTGCACCTACCTAAACATTGTAAGGACCAAGGGCACCCAAGTGGCTTCTTACCGTAAGGTGATGCTGCAAAAAGGATTTGGGAATATGACAAGGTTCAAGGTATTGACTTGGCCTCAAAGTTCTTCAGATCTCGACCCATGCTACTGTGGGGAAGAGCTGAAAAAATAAGTCCAATCCATGGAGGCCGCACCTCATAGTGTAAAGGATTTGCTCTTGGTGCCAGATAGGGCAGGGCACCTTCATGGTATTAATTTACAATGTTGATCCAGGGATCTGATTGCCAGCAGGGCAAGGATTTTTTTTCCTCCTCGGTATGACAAATTGAGTCTCCTTTGTAAGTATAAAACAGTTGATGGACCCGGTTTTGCACAGCTTTCCTCCACCGTCACTGTAGCTCTCCCTGCTGTGTGTATCGTGCATAGCATCTTACTAGATCTCTCTGTTCTTTGGTTTCCTGGTCGGTGACAAGCCGACAAAGGAGGAGCACTTTCCTTGATGTCACAACTACAGAACAGTGGTTATGGCCAGTAAGCGCTGTTACTGAGGGGAGCACGAAAAATAGGGTTTTCTAATAAAGGTAAGTTACAAATGTATATAATTGACAGTCGGGAGGGTAGGTGGGGGGTCGATGGTCAGTTGGAAAATAATATCGCAACCCCTTCAACAAATTTTAAAAAAATCCATAAAATAAAAAGCGTGTCACCCAATAATTATGGGCTTTTAATATGAAGGTACAACAAATATCAGTGGTTACAACTTGCAGATCAGTGCCTTGCTATTTTATGTACTCTTATTTTATTTCTGATTATCAAATACATAACTCCTTAGTCATACATTCCAACAAATCCATATTCCTTTAGCCTTTTACAACAGAAAAAAGCCTTTTGTGTTTTTAATACATTTCTGTACAAAATTTGAAAAAAATCACAGCAATGTGTTCAGAGACCTAACGTGAGATATACTGTATTTCGATAGTTTTAAGAAGCGTTCTTTCAATGATTAGCAAAATGGTACAGGAGGCCTCAGATTTATTAAAAGGGCCTAGGTTTTGTAGTAAATTCATTTTCAAGTGCGTTATCAGCGACGCCTATCTGTGGTAGGAGTTAAAAAAAAGTTATAAAAACGCATAATAGATGCCATGTTATCCAATTGTTTAGTATATCTATACCACACGCAATATAGTAGACTTAAAGGGAACCGGTTACTGTTTAACCATAAGAATCATCAGCATCCTGAGAGAGTTCTCCCTTCACCCTAATCATCCTATTTTTTTTTTTTTTTTTTTTTTTTTAAAGGGATTCTGCCACCAGATTTAACCCTATTAAGCTAACTAGCCTATTCCTATTTTTATCTATGCCCCAGTTACGCCAGAAATCAAACTTTTATAATATGCTAATTAGCCTCTGGGGGGGGGGGGGGGCGCGTTGTTCCTGCTCCTAGAGGCTCTGTTCTCCCACCTTTGTCGCCTCCTCCAAGTCCTGATTGACAGGGCCAGGCAGCGCTCCCATCTGTCTGCCAGCCCTGTGCTCTGGAGAAATCTCGCGCCGTTCAGCATTCGGCGCAGGCGCGGTGAGGAAGCTGGCACGCTTGCGAGCGTCTTTCCCTCACCGCGCCGCCTGCGCTGAATACTGAATTCCTCACTGTTTGCGGTCTAGCAAAAATAAATTCTACAGGTCGTTAGGATTGTGGCAGTACCAAAAAGGTATTTTTTTTTTTAAGTTTTATATAAAAAGTTTTTGTTTTTTTAGTATAAAATTTTATTTGTTTTATGTTCCCCTAGGGGACCTGAAGCAGTGATTATTTTACGGCTTCTGTAATGCTTTGGAATACATGGTATTCCAAAGCATTATTGCCTGTTAGCATTACATTGACAGGCAAACTATTAGACTATATTGGACTCCAATCGGTACCCCGATGCAGTTTGCAATGGCCTGGACATTGAGATTGCAGCACACATAGTGTGCAATCTTCTTCTGAAGGACCGCCATAAAAAAGCGATGCATCAGTAGTAGTCCCTTCAATGACTCTTTGAAACAATATAAGACGGCTTCTAGGGAAACTTGTCCTTGTTAGCCACTGAATACTGTTACCGTGCAGTTTTTTTTTCTGAACCCTGAAAGCTGGGCTCTTTTTTTTATATTTTTTTTTTATGAGCAACAAATGTTGCTTGTTATTCTATAAGAATAAAGATTCACTATAGGTAATTTTTTAGGTCGGATGTATGGAAATGAACCATCAGAAAGGCCTCCTTTAGACCACGTTTACCCGACCATATTCCGGATGAAGTTCCCTACAGTTCCATTTAACCAAACTTACAGCCTCATGGGGAGGCTTGAATGTTAAGTCATTTCTCTAGTACATCTTTTTGTATGTGTTAGCATTGATACATATTTTCCAAGGCGATTTGACATATTTCATGACTTCCATTGAGTCGCATCTCTTGGTTGCGTCTGGTACCAGCAATTTTTTGAACATTTCTAGGGCCTCTGTGCTAAATGTTTTCCATTGATTTGGAAGTCGGAATATTCTGCTGCTTTTATGCCACTTAGTATATTGAACAAAGTTTTTATCCGCTGTGATTGCCGACGTCCATGGAAAATAACCTGTCAAAATGCAAAAGAGAAGTACTCCAAATGCCCAAATATCCAAACTTCCTTGTGCGTTTAGCTTATCCGCTGTTCCCAGACTGCACATCTCCGGTGCCGTATATGGCAGATTTTCAGGCATTGATTCGACATATGTTCCGGCTCGGCACGAGAGACCAAAGTCCGTCAGTTTGACTTTGCGACATTCCTGATCGAAGATGAGAATGTTTTCAGGCTTTATGTCGCGGTGAACAAGGCCTTTCTTGTGCATATACTCTAGGGCGCTGGAAAGTTGAATAGCGCATCGCTTAACTGAAATCTCTGGCAGTCCAATCTACAAACGCCAAAAAATTAGAGTAAATTGCACATAAAAAAAAACCAATAGCTAGTCTCTGGTTATCCTAAAGCATTATAGAACAAACAAGGTACTAGTGGGAATTTTTATTCTAGCCCTACATAAATATAAGATACAGATTTATTATTCATCTAAACACGGTTCTATACCCATGACTTGTCCTAAGGCTACTTTCACACTTGCGTTTTGGGCTGATCCGTCATGGATCTGCAAAAACTGATCCGTTACAATAATACAACCGCATGCATCCATCATGAATGAATCAGTTTGTATTATCTGTAACATAGTCGAGACGGATCTGTCATGAACTCCAGTCAATGGGAGACGGATCCGTTTTCTATTGTCAGTGAAAAAGGATCCGTCCCCATTGACTTACATTGTGTGCCAAGACTGATTTGTTTGGCTCAGTTTCGTCAGACAGAACGGAGGCAAACTGATGCATTCTGAGCGGATCCTTTTCCATTCAGAATGCATTAGAGCAAAACTGTTCCGTTTTGGACCGCTTGCGAGAGAGCGCTGATCGGATCTCACAAACGGAAAGACGAAACGCTATTGTGAAAGTAGCCTAAGGGCTCTTTCACACTTGCGTTGTCCGGATCTGGCGTGTACTCCATTTGCCGGAATTACACGCCGGATCCGGAAAAACGCAAGTGAACTAAAAGCATTTGAAGACTGATCTGTCTTCAAAATGCGTTCAGTGTTACTATGGCAGCCAGGACGCTGCCATAGTAGTAGTGGGAAGTGGGGGAGCAGTATACTTACCGTCCGTGCGGCTCCCGGGGCGCTCCAGAATGACGTCAGAGCGCCCCATGCGCATGGATGACGTGTCCATGTGATCACGTCATCCATGCGCGTGGGGCGCCCTGACGTCACTCTGGAGCGTCCGGGAAGCCGCACGGACGGTAAGTATACTGCTCCCCCACTTCCCACTACACTTTACCATGCCTTTCAATGGGCATTAATTCCGGATCCGGCCTTGCGGCAAGTGTTCAGGATTTTTGGCTGGAGCAAAAAGCGCAGCATGCTGCGGTATTTTCTCCGGCCAAAAAACGTTCCGGTCCGGAACTGAAGATATCCTGATGCATCCTGAACGTATTTCTCTCCATTCAGAATGCATTAGGATAAAACTGATCAGGATTCTTCCGGCATAGAGCCCCGACGACGGAACTCTATGCCGGAAGAAAAGAACGCAAGTGTGAAAGAGCCCTAAGTCTGTTAAACCTACTGAACTTGAAGACCTTTTTATGATAAAATATACAGAAAATAAAAAACATTGAGAGAAAGCACTTATCCAGGCAACTGTTTTGCAAATTTAAAGGAGTTGTTGAACCCGGACATATCCCCTTCTTCCTCCACTCACTTCATTCTCTGATGCTCTCCCTTGCCCTGTGCTGAATCACACAGGGAAAGGGCTTTTTCTGCAGATCCGGTGACGTACATGGTCTCTGCTAGGTGGAGGCTTCCACCTAGCAGAGACCCTGGTGACATTACCCACATTAATGGGCGAGCTTTAGCGCTGCCCTAGCCTATAAAAAGGCTTGGGCAGCGCTGAAGCCCGCCCATTAGTGTCGGTGACCTCACCGGGCTCTCACTGCTAGGCGAAGCCTCCACCTAGCGGTGTAAAAATGTCAACAAAAAAGCTGTATCGCGTAGGGCAAGGGAGAGCATCTGAGCATGAAATGAGTGGGTGAAGAAGGGGATATGCTGAACTAAACCCGGACAACCCCTTTAAGAGGTCAATCCAATTATATGAGTAGCCCAATCGTGGACTCGTGTGCCAACATCAATACAAAATTTAGCTGTTCTTTTAGACACTTTTTTTTAATGTTTATTTTTATTGTGTCCTTAGTCTGAACTTGTTGGGTTGGCATGTTTTTATTTTCTCCATCTGTAGATAGTCTTCCAGGCAGTGAAATGAGTGATTCATGCTTATTTGGAGATAACAGATAAATGCTCATAAAGAAAAAAAAAATGGCGTCCTGGAGGGCAGAGTTGATTGGGTATTTGAGGTCATTAGCCTTTTGGGAGTGTAACTGGTTTGAAATTAGATATAGATATCATTTTTTATATATTTTTTGCAATGAGAAGTGTCCTTGGGGATTGCCTGTTTAACATTTCTATACATTTCACACCTTATATTGAGTTTGTTTATTGGAGAAATTTCATTTTTAATATTGGTATTGGATGACTTTTTTTTACTTTGGTCATTTATTCTACCAAAAAAATACGTCATTTATTCTACCCAGTCCTATACAGTATGTCATGATGGCATGAACGTATTTTTACATGAATAGCTTGAACTGTACATCCTTTAGTATTTTATATGTATTTAAAATATATAAACTACTGCAACCAAATGCTGGCTTTGTAGTATCGAGATACTTTTTCTTCATTTTTTATTTTATTTATTTTTTAGTACATACCTGAGGCTTCATTAGAGAGAAGAGATTGTCATGTGCTAGTTCTTGGGCAAATATGTAATGTCTCTCTGTCTGAAAGGCGATTCCAAAGGTATCAATAATACACGGATGAGTCGATAGACATAGTGAAAGACAGTACTCGATTAGGAACACGTGAAGATCTGTCTTGTTTTTCTGCATGAATTTCAGTGCCATTAAATTTCCTAAAAATGGAAACACAAATTTCATTGTCTTTTGTGCTATGAAATTTTCAAATGCTTTAACATTTAAGCGCAAATAATTTCAGAGCAAATGACGGATTAAAGTGCTGAAGTATAACGCATCCAATTCACGCATAGTTTGTGCAGTGGTAAAAGGCATCGAACCAATGGAATGTTTTCTTCTGTGACTATCTTCTCAAAACAAAAAGATGACTACATTGTGATGGACCTCATCCAAGGTATACTTTAGATCAACCTGTACTGGATTGATGTTTATTATGACTGACCAGAGCAAGCATACCGCGATATCCTGGCAATGTGTTTTACCCTTGATATACTCTCACTGACAAAAAATGCACTCGAAATTCTGCAAAACTTGGCATGCAGTTGCCGGTATGTCTCGGGCAGATAGGTAAATTATTACAGGTTGGACGATTAGACACTGGGTCTTGCCACAAGAGCGTGTAAAAGTGATTCCCCTGCTGGCCTACAAAAAGGCTTTCAGAGGCTACTTTTGGGTGGTGTACCTTTTGGTGAGAGACCATTGACTGCTAGACATGCATATAGAGATGAGCGAATTGAAGCTGACGAAGTGGAATTCAATCTGAATTTCAGGAAAAATTTGATTCGCAACGAATGTGAATTTCCTCGCGCTTTGTGGTAACGAACCACAATTGTTCCTAAAATGGCGGCTACACGTGTGAAGACATGGGGCAAGGAGCTCTGGGCTGACCCACAATGCCATGCATGCAGCCAATCAGAAGACAGCCGGCCCTGTGATGTCACAGCCCTATAAATACGGCGGCCATCTTAGTCAGACATTTTCAAGCGTTCTGAGTGCAGGGACAGACGTGAGAAGGCGCTAGGGACAGCAATCGGAAACACCTCATAGTGAAAAAAAAAATGATTTATAAGTGCAGGGAAAGGATAGGGAGGAATCATTTCACAGCATCTTAGTGCAGGGAGAGACATCAGAAAGCGCTAGGGACAGTGCCATAAAAGCGATTTACAAGTGCAGTGAAAGATAATTTGGGGATTCAAATAGCCATTATACAGCTCTGTCATTCCAGCAATTTGTTCTTGGGGTGCAAGTGCTATGTTGAAAAGCCTTTAGTGGCTTATATCTTTTCAAACAAGAAAAATATATTCTCAGTTCACGTCGGTGGTTATATGTGTTAAAGCATACAGAAAAAATATATATGCGCACTTCACTGGGGCAGTTATTTGTGGCAAAAGCGTTTAGTGGCCTATTTCAGTACAGAAATAAAAATATATATGCAGGGCCGGCGCCACCAGTAAGGCGACTTAGGCAGTCGCCTAGGGCGCCATTTAGCAGGGGGCGCCCGTTGCGGTGTAAAAAAAAAAAAAAAAGTTGGTTATATAAGTTCGGCCGGCGGCGCCCCTCATGCTGCGCCTCCTGAGTCTCCGGCCGCCGGGTCATTGCTGCGCAGCCTGCGCCTGCTGTGTGTCTGCTCTGTGCTTTTGTTAATGTAGCGTGGCCGAGCTCTCTTCGGTCCGCGGTACTGGAGCTTTTGTTTCCTGTACCCGGCCGGACTGACAGGAAGTGCTCACTTAGTGTGCACTTCCTGTCAGTCCGGCCGGGTACAGGAAACAAATGCTCCTGTACCGCGGACCGAACAGAGCTCGGCCACGCTACATTAGAGGTGGGGGGGGGGGGGGGAATAATGAGATTGACAAGGGAGGGGGGAGAATAATGAGATTGACAAGGGAGGGGGGAGGGGGGGGAATAACGAGATTGACAAGGGAGGGGGGAGGGGGGGAATAATGAGATTGACAAGGGAGGGGGGGAGGGGGGAGGGGGGGAATAATGAGATTGACAAGGGAGGGGGAATAATGAGAGTGACAAGGGAGGGGGGGAATAATGAGATTGACAAGGGAGGGGGAGGGGGGGAATAATGAGATTGACAAGGGAGGGGGGGAGGGGGGGAATAATGAGATTGACAAGGGAGGGGGGAGGGGGGGATAATGAGATTGACAAGGGAGGGGGGGAGGGGGGAATAATGAGTGACAAGGGAGGGGGGAGGGGAGGAATAATGAGTGACAAGGGAGGGGAGAGGGGAGGAATAATGAGTGACAAGGGAGGGGGGGAGGGGAGGAATAATGAGAGTGACAAGGGAGGGGGGGAAATAATGAGAGTGACAAGGGAGGGGGGGAATAATGAGAGTGACAAGGGAGGGGGGAGGGGGAGGGGGAGGGGGGGAGGGGGGGAATAATGAGAGTGACAAGGGAGGGGGGGAATAATGAGAGTGACAAGGGAGGGGGGGTGGAATAATGAGAGTGACAAGGGAGAGGGGAGGGGGGAATAATGAGAGTGACAAGGGAGAGGGGAGGGGGGAATAATGAGAGTGACAAGGGAGGGGGGGAATAATGAGAGTGACAAGGGAGGGGGGTGCCGGGGTGGAATAATGAGTGACAAGGGAGGGGGGGTATAATGAGATTGACAAGGGAGGGGGGGAGGGGGGGGAATAATGAGATTGACAAGGGAGGGGGGGAATAATGAGATTGACAAGGGAGGGGGGAGAATAATGAGATTGACAAGGGAGGGGGGAGGGGGGGGAATAACGAGATTGACAAGGGAGGGGGGAGGGGGGGAATAATGAGATTGACAAGGGAGGGGGGAGGGGGGGAATAATGAGATTGACAAGGGAGGGGGAATAATGAGAGTGACAAGGGAGGGGGGGAATAATGAGATTGACAAGGGAGGGGGGAGGGGGGGAATAATGAGATTGACAAGGGAGGGGGGAGGGGGGGGATAATGAGATTGACAAGGGAGGGGGGAGGGGGGAATAATGAGTGACAAGGGAGGGGGGAGGGGAGGAATAATGAGTGACAAGGGAGGGGGGAGGGGAGGGGGGAGGAATAATGAGTGACAAGGGAGGGGGAGGGGAGGAATAATGAGAGTGACAAGGGAGGGGGGAAATAATGAGAGTGACAAGGGAGGGGGGGAATAATGAGAGTGACAAGGGAGGGGGGAGGGGGAGGGGGGAGGGGGGGAATAATGAGAGTGACAAGGGAGGGGGGGGAATAATGAGAGTGACAAGGAGGGGGGGTGGAATAATGAGAGTGACAAGGGAGAGGGGAGGGGGGAATAATGAGAGTGACAAGGGAGAGGGGAGGGGGGAATAATGAGAGTGACAAGGGAGGGGGGGAATAATGAGAGTGACAAGGGAGGGGGGTGCCGGGGTGGAATAATGAGTGACAAGGGAGGGGGGGGGGTATAATGAGATTGACAAGGGAGGGGGGGGGGAATAATGACATTGACAAGGGAGGGGGGATAATGAGAGTGACAAGGGAGGGGGGAGGGGGGGAATAATGAGATTGACAAGGGAGGGGGGAATAATGAGATTGACAAGGGAGGGGTAAGGGGGGGAATAATGAGATTGACAAGGGAGGGGGGAGGGGGGGAATAATGAGATTGACAAGGGAGGGGGGAGGGGGGAATAATGAGATTGACAAGGGAGGGGGGGAATAATGAGAGTGACAAGGGAGGGGGGGGAATAATGAGAGTGACAAGGGAGGGGGGGAATAATGAGAGTGACAAGGGAGAGGGGAGGGGGAATAATGAGAGTGACAAGGGAGGGGGGGGAAATAATGAGAGTGACAAGAGAGGTGGGTGCCGGGGTGGAATAATGAGTGACAAGGGAGGGGGGGAATAATGAGAGTGACGGGGGAGGGGGGGAATAATGAGAGTGACGGGGGAGGGGGGGAATAATGAGATTGACAGGGGAGGGGGGAGGGGGGGAATAATGAGAGTGACAAGGTAGGGGGGGAATAATGAGAGTGACAAGGGAGGGGGAGGGGGGAATAATGAGAGTGACAAGGGAAGGGGGGAATAATGAGAGTGACAAGGGAGGGGTGGAATAATGAGTGACAAGGGAGGGGGGGAATAATGAGAGTGACAAGGGAGGTGGGTGCCGGGGTGGAATAATGAGATTGACAAGGGAGGGGGGGGGGGGAATAATGAGATTGACAAGGGAGGGGGGGGATAATGAGAGTGACAAGGGAGGGGGGAGGGGGGAATAATGAGAGTGACAAGGGAGGGGGGGTGGAATAATGAGAGTGACAAGGGGAGGGGGTGAATAATGAGAGTGACAAGGGAGGGGGGTGCCGGGGTGGAATAATGAGTGACAAGGGGGGGGGGGGAGGGGGGGAATAATGAGATTGACAAGGGAGGAGGGAGGGGGAGGGGGGGAATAATGAGAGTGACAAGGGAGGGGGGGAATAATGAGAGTGACAAGGGAGGGGGGGAATAATGAGAGTGACAAGGGAGAGGGGAGGGGGGAATAATGAGAGTGACAAGGGAGGTGGGGGGGAATAATGAGAGTGACAAGGGAGGTGGGTGACGGGGTGGAATAATGAGTGACAAAGGAGGGGGGGAATAATGAGAGTGACAAGGGAGGGGGGAGGGGGGGGAATAATGAGATTGACAGGGGAGGGGGGGAATAATGAGAGTGACAAGGGAGGGGGGGAATAATGAGAGTGACAAGGGAGGGGGGAATAATGAGAGTGACAAGGGAGGCGGAGGGGGGGAATAATGAGAGTGACAAGGGAGGGGGGGAATAATGAGAGTGACAAGGGAGGGGGGGGGTGGAATAATGAGATTGACAAAGGGAGGGGGGGGGGTAATGAGAGTGAGGGGGGAGGGGGGGGAATAATGAGAGTGACAAGGGAGGGGGGAGGGGGGGAATAATGAGAGTGACAAGGGAGGGGGGGAATAATGAGAGTGACAAGGGAGGGGGGGAATAATGAGAGTGACAAGGGAGGGGGGGGTGGAATAATGAGAGTGACAAGGGAGGGGGGGTGGAATAATGAGAGTTGACAAGGGAGGGGGGGGGTGGAATAATGAGAGTGACAAGGGGAGGGGGGGAATAATGAGAGTGACAAGGGAGGGGGGGGAATAATGAGAGTGACAAGGGAGGGGGGGAATAATGAGAGTGACAAGGGAGGGGGGGAATAATGAGAGTGACAAGGGAGGGGTGGAATAATGAGTGACAAGGGAGGGGGGGAATAATGAGAGTGACAAGGGAGGTGGGTGCCGGGGTGGAATAATGAGATTGACAAGGGAGGGGGGGGGGGGGGAATAATGAGATTGACAAGGGAGGGGGGGGATAATGAGAGTGACAAGGGAGGGGGGAGGGGGGGAATAATGAGAGTGACAAGGGAGGGGGGGTGGAATAATGAGAGTGACAAGGGGAGGGGGTGAATAATGAGAGTGACAAGGGAGGGGGTGCCGGGGTGGAATAATGAGTGACAAGGGGGGGGGGAGGGGGGGAATAATGAGATTGACAAGGGAGGAGGGAGGGGGGAGGGGGGAATAATGAGAGTGACAAGGGAGGGGGGAATAATGAGAGTGACAAGGGAGGGGGGGAATAATGAGAGTGACAAGGGAGAGGGGAGGGGGGAATAATGAGAGTGACAAGGGAGGTGGGGGGGAATAATGAGAGTGACAAGGGAGGTGGGTGACGGGGTGGAATAATGAGTGACAAAGGAGGGGGGGATAATGAGAGTGACAAGGGAGGGGGGAGGGGGGGGAATAATGAGATTGACAGGGGAGGGGGGGAATAATGAGAGTGACAAGGGAGGGGGGGAATAATGAGAGTGACAAGGGAGGGGGGAATAATGAGAGTGACAAGGGAGGCGGAGGGGGGGAATAATGAGAGTGACAAGGGAGGGGGGGAATAATGAGAGTGACAAGGGAGGGGGGGGTGGAATAATGAGATTGACAAAGGGAGGGGGGGGGATAATGAGAGTGAGGGGGGAGGGGGGGAATAATGAGAGTGACAAGGGAGGGGGGAGGGGGGAATAATGAGAGTGACAAGGGAGGGGGGGAATAATGAGAGTGACAAGGGAGGGGGGGAATAATGAGAGTGACAAGGGAGGGGGGGGTGGAATAATGAGAGTGACAAGGGAGGGGGGGTGGAATAATGAGAGTTGACAAGGGAGGGGGGGGTGGAATAATGAGAGTGACAAGGGGAGGGGGGGAATAATGAGAGTGACAAGGGAGGGGGGTGCCGGGGTGGAATAATGAGAGTGACAAGGGAGGGGGGTTATAATGAGATTGACAAGGGAGGGGGGGAATAATGACATTGACAAGGGAGGGGGAGATAATGAGAGTGACAAGGGAGGGGGGAGGGGGGGAATAATGAGAGTGACAAGGGAGGGGGGAGGGGGGGAATAATGAGAGTGACAAGGGAGGGGGGAGGGGGGGAATAATGAGAGTGACAAGGGAGGAGGGAGGGGGGGAATAATGAGAGTGACAAGGGAGGGGGGAGGGGGGGAATAATGAGAGTGACAAGGGAGGGGGGGAATAATGAGAGTGACAAGGGAGGTGGGGTGGAATAATGAGAGTGACAAGGGAGGGGGGAGAAGAGAGTGACAAGAGCCAGACTGCAGCCAGAGACCAGATCATCTTATTGTCCTGGTGGTAAGTAGACAATGCAATATGTTTATTATGTAATTGTTTAGTTATTAATACTACATTGGAGACTAATTTACCTTACATTTAGGGCACATTGCCGGCACTAACAGAATATGCCTATTCTTGTCCGCTATTGCATACAAGAATAGGACATGTTCTATTTTTTTCCGGATCGGAATTGCGGGTCCGCAATTCCGGATCAGGGCCGCACGTCATGCGGCCCCATAGAAATGCATGGGTCCGCAATTCCGTTCCGCAAAAAAAGACAGCTACAAGAAGCTGGATTAACCCTAAGGGAAACCTAGCAGTTCTTTTTATTTAAAAGCTGAGAAAGGGGTGGAACATATGTGATGTCATGATATGGGCAGATCATCTGATAAGGGGGGGCGGCAATTTTTATCTTGCCTAGGGCGGCAAAAATCCTTGCACCGGCCCTGTATATATGTACTTCACTGGTGCATTTATTTCTGCTAAAAGCATTTACTGGCTGGGAGTCGGGAGCCAAACATGCCCGGGGTAGACCACCTGCTTCGCAACAGCCTACCTGCCCCTAAAATAGTGGTGCAGGGGTTCACGGAAGTAGCGGCGGTAGCAGTCAGTCAGTGCGGCGGTTATATGTGTTATTTTGTATTTCAGCACAAAAAGAAAAATGTATTCTCAGTTCACTTCGGTGCTTATTTGTGTTGAAAGCGTTTAGTGGCCTATTTCAGTACAAAAAGGAAAAAAAATATACGCACTTCACTGGTGCATTTATTTCTGCTAAAAGCGTTCAGTGTCCTATTTCAGTACAAAAAGAAAAATATATACGCATTTCACTTCTGCAGTTATTAATTCAGTAAAAAAACTAAATATATTCAGCGCTGCAGTAATATTTGTGGTAAAATCTTTATTTATGTATTTCGGTGGAAAAATAAATTTTATTCAACGTTCAGCGCTGTAGTTATATGCGGTAAAATCTTTATTGAAGTATGTCGGTCGAAAAACAAAATTAATTCAGTGGTCAGTGCTGCGGTTATATGCGGTAAAATCTTTAGTTGATGTATCTTGATTAACTTCGCAACTCTTCCGGGCTCAAAGCTATCTTGACGCTTTGCCTTCTCATTGTCTGTAGCTACTAGAGGCCTGTTCATGGCAGGTTCCCCCAGAAGTATCTTGGTCGATCATGCTGCTGCTACCTCCACA
Source organism: Bufo bufo (assembly GCF_905171765.1). Taxonomy (NCBI): domain Eukaryota; kingdom Metazoa; phylum Chordata; class Amphibia; order Anura; family Bufonidae; genus Bufo; species Bufo bufo. The sequence goes on along the minus strand of NC_053389.1, from coordinate 55,081,476 downwards.
CTGTGATTGTGCCATTCTTTGGCTTCCTCATGATGCTGCCACCTCCAGACTCTGTCATTGTGCCACTCTGTGGCCTCCTCCTGATGCTGCTGCCACCTCCAGACTGTAATTGTGCCACTCTGTGGCTTCCTCATCCTGCTGCCAACTCCAGACTGTCATTGTGCCACTCTGTGGCCTACTCATGCTTCTGCCACCTCCACATACGGTCATTGTGCCACTCTGTGGCCTACTCATGCTGCTGCCACCTCCACACACGGTCATTGTGCCACTCTGTGGCCTCCTGATTCTGCCGCCACCTCCAGCCTCTGGCATTGTGCCTCTCTGTGGTCTCCTCATGCTGCGGCCACCTGCAGACTTGGTCATTGTGCCACTCGGTGGCCTCCTCATGGGGCTTCCACCTCACCACTATTTCATAGGTCCACTCTGTGGACTTCTCATGCTGTATCCACCCTCCCCACTTCATGACTGGTCCACTATTTTGACTTTCCTTTACTTTTATTTCCACGAGTTGCTTGTCATCTAGGCCGTTTTAACCAAGGTGTTGAATATGACCACATTTTGAGACCTTACCATATGCTAGATATATCAATATATGTGTTTTTTGCTCTGAAAAACTGGCGTCAAACACTCTGGGACTATCTTAAGAGGTAGTGGCCTGGTAGCTTCACAGCAGCAAAGTCCAGATGCCTGTACAGGGGTTAAAGGGTAAAAACAGGAGAACTACCAGGATAATGCCCTTAGGCTTAACCCAAAGCCAAACCAGTTGGTTGGTACAGTGGGTCCACTAACGGTATATATCTTGCTGCACCCAACAGGGCACAGAAAGGGACAACATTGAGAGAGCATTTACACTAACAAGGACATGAGAAGGTGAACAACTTCAGAAATATTTTTATCTACTGTAAAAACACAGGTTTGTAAGATATTGAGACCAGACTGTATCCTGTGAGATATCAACTGGACTCCAGTCCATTACTTACATTTAGAACCCCATGAAAAGAAAATCTGTATCTGCTGCTTGAAATAACTGTTCATCATAGTAGTCTCTGGGGTGGAAGCATTTTTCCAGGTTAACTTATTGTACAGTTTTGTTATAATAGGACTGAGGGGTATGGACTGCACTTGAAATGGGCAGACACAGAAGATAGAGAGACCAGTGGTTTTAGTGGAAACCCATCAGTGGCTCCTAGAAGACAGGAATGATAGGTGGAAGCACATTTGAGTCTTGCATTCCTATGAACTGTACGTTTTCTTCTCTCCGCAGGCAGCAAGTTGGATGTATCACCATCCATATGTGGCTATTATATGTGGAGTGAAAGGGGTTCTACCATGAAAATAATATAAATTTTGTAGAACAATTGGAACAATAAATTGGGAGAGCTATGGATCCATGAGAGGTACAGGGTTGGTCTCTTGAATGATGATTCCACTAATGCAGTCTTAACATTTTAGTCTCTATTATTGGCTTTTACAACTGGCCGTACATTAACTACAACCCTGGCGGAAGGACGAATAATCCTTTTAGCGAGATTCTCTCATGGAAAAAATGGATGTGTGGGTGATAGATCTTTTGTAAGAAAATTGGATGAAAATTTCCGACACTTTCTTTTCAGATTATGACAGCTTGTTCATGGGTTGGCTAACATGATCAATCAATGTTAAATTTTATCAGACAAATGGTTGAAACTGTCCATTTTCCTCAGCTTTGTTCTGAGTCATATGAGCTCCTTTAGATCTTAGGAGCATGGAAATGCAGAATGATTGGAAGTTGGGACCCTTTCTAATACCAAAGCATTATTTGAATTTATAAAGGTTATTAAAAACGATAATTCAATCACTCAGAGTTGCTGTGTATCAGCAACTCCCATTGTGGTGGTTTGAGCCTTCCTTGTAATTACGATTCAAAATAGTTTTTAAAAAAAAATAAGCAGATAAAGGAGCAAGGACATTGACAAAGAATGTATCTGATGAAATCTGAAATGCATAATAATAAGAGATTGCCCCTTGTAATGACAGTATATGGAAAGCCATTCATCTGAATGGCCACTGTAGCTCGCCCAAAAAGTATTTGTATTGGTTTTAGGGCTCACGCACACGAATGTGTGCCAGCCATTCCATGCATTGGGGACCGCAATCCGTGCGGTTTTTGCAGACAGATCCAGACCCATTCAACTTGAATGAGTCCGTGATCCGTCAACACCGCAAGAAAATAGAACATGTTCTATTTTTTTTGCGGTGCAGAGGCACGGAGAAAAACACCACAGAGGCCCTTAGGGTTTGGAAGAGGATTTAGAAGAGGTTTTGCCAGCATTTTTCTTATCCAGCCATTGGTTGCGATATAATTCAGAAACATTTTTGGTGGCGGAAATGCAACAAAAAATGCTTCTAAAGCACCTTCTATAACTGCAAGTGGTTTTTGCTGCTTCCCCATTGACTTCAATACAAAATCCATAAACAATCCGATTCGAAGACGTAATATGCCACTTCAGAAGCTGATCTCAAATTAGTGGAGTAAAAGAACGCCACCATGTGCACAGGGTGACTTTATTTTCCATCGATGTCAATGAAAAGCTATTGATGGTGGATTTCACAGAAGAAAACATCTGCAGATTTTATTCATGTGAACATAGCCTGACCATGATTGATCCAACTTCCTAACCTAACTTCTTCATTATATGAATGTGACAGAGGGGTGTAGAGCTGTTAACAATCAGCACTTTTTGGAGGACCGCTTTAAATATTGATGCATTCTGACTTTTTGGTTGTTTTCATGATTTTTGTCATTTAAACTAAATCAGTGATTTCATTGTTGTTATCTAAATAAAGTGTTTAAAGGGTTTCTCTCACGCCAGCAAATGGCTTTTATCATGTAGAAAAAGTTAACACAAGGCACTTACTAATGTATTGTGATTGTCCATATTGCCTCCTTTGCTGGCTGGATTTTTCCATCACATTATACACTGCTTGATTCCTTGGTTATGACCATCCTACAATCCAACAGCGGTGGTTGTGCTTGCACACTACAGGAAAAGGCGGCGGCCTCACTGGTGGCCGGGAGCACGCATAAGTCGGTGCTTTTTCCTATAGTGTGCAAGCACGACCACCGCTGCAGGAATGTAGGGTGGTGGTGACCATGGAAACAAGCAGGGTATAATGTGATGGAAAAATTTATCCAACCAGCAAAGAAGGCAATATGGACAATCACAATACATTAGTAAGTGCCTTGTATTCACTTTCTTCATTTGCTGAAGTGAGACAGCCCCTTTAGACAGTGTGTATATTACATTTACATGAAACTGCATCTTATTACAAATACCATATGATTTTTTATACCTTTTGTTTGGTTTAATGCAAGTAGAACATGTCCATAGGAACCACTGCCCAGCTCCTTGATAATGACGTAGTTCTCTTCTACCTTGATCATGAGAAGATTTTGAGAAGTGAGAAGGAGCATTTCTTCCAGATAGTTGTCATTCCACCTTTTCTCGTTCAGATTCATTTTCCTTCGGTGACAGATTCTTCTTTCTGTATTCTGATAAGTGATATAATCAGTTAATTTTACTGACCTCATTGTTATTATAACTACAAGCATGATTAATGTTACCCCTCAGTTATAAAACGCTAACGCTGCGCATTGAAATTGCAGCGCCAAGAAGGGTAAGCAGTAAGGTTATGGAAATTGAGGAAGCAGCAGAGGTCGCTAAGATCTGCAGATGATGAAATTATCAAACACCTAGCTCCAATATGTGGCATGTGGGAGGGGCATAAAACCTAGATTAAAAGTAAAGTTTTTTAGCTACATGAAACCTCCAAAAAAATCAGCTCAAGTCGTGTGGGATGATTGTGCGATGCCTCCTGTTTGCCGACACATCAGTTATCACCACTGAATAAAGCTGAGTTCAGAACAAAGTTTTAAAATGATTCTCAAGTTCAAAAATAAAATCCCAAAGTTATTCACCGAAGTCCCGCAAGACTTCGGTGATGACTCACTTTGCTTCGCCGGAGCACATACATTTCAATGCTGTATGGAGATCTCCGTACAGCATTAAAACGAATTTTGAAGCGACTTCGGATCTTGCTTCTGAAGCTCGCTTTGCTGATCCCTAATCAACACTTGTCAGAAACTGAGAGGGACAGAAACCCTAAACTAAGAGACCTTGGTTTATCACTCCGGCAGACTGGTAAGTGCTTAGGCCGAGATGTCAGCACTGTTCAACGTTGCGTGTCCTCATGGTTGGGAGAACAACGATGAACTGAAATGACAGCAAAAGGTGCACAGAGGTGAAACGCCGCATGGATGGATCGTCTAATAAGAAGAATGAAGCGTAGTGATCAATTCTGTACTGTACTGAAAGTGAAATCAGACGTCGTATGAAAAGCCTAGGGTGGCAGCAGAAGGTGTTTACAGAACACTGGGCTATAAGCCAGACTGGTGTTTGTTCCATTGACCTCATGCCACCGCTCTCAGAGGCTATCATAGTGCACAGCAAGGTAGCAATGGAGATCTAGCTTCTTCAGTGATGAATTACACTTTTGTCTTGGATGCAATGATAGCAGGATATTGGTCTGGAGAACACATGGCCAACAACACATGGGCCCTTCACAAGAGAACATCACACCGGTCTTACTCCTGGGATTATGGTGTGGGGTGGCATAATGTAAGGTAGCTGGACCCATCTAGTCTTCATTTCAGGTACACCAACAGCTTGGAGTTACATTGATTTGGTTGTGGAGCAAGTGGTACCATCATCTCTCCAAAGTGTCCCACAAGTCATTCTTCAACAGGACAATTCCAGGCCACATGTTACTCGTACTACTGTGTGCAGTCTGTGAGGCCTGAACATGCTAGCATGGCCTGTAGCATCTCTGGACTTGTCTCCCATCATCACATCTGGGAGATCATTGGTCGGCAATTGCAAAATGAACTGCTAGCAGTAGAACTTTAAGATTTGCGTGCCAAGTGCATTTGATGTGGTAGAACATCCATTAGACATCCCGTAACATTAATAACCTCATTGATAGAATGCTACGGCGTGTAAGTGCATTTATGTCTGCACATGGCGCTCATACTCAAGACTGAATACATTTAAATATTTTGAATATTTTGTTTCCATTTTTTATAATTTGCATATCATTAACCTGTCTATCGATCCTTTGATTTCCATAATTCCACGACTTTTTTTAGTGTTGCAATTTCAATGTTGAGGGGTGTAATATGCAGGGACAACCATATACCAACAAAATAGCTACTGTATGGCACTATCAGAATACAAGACGTATAAAGGGACTGAAGGGTATGATACCTGGTAAATAGAATTAAAGGGGATGTCCCACAAATATTATATTTATATGGTGTTCAAACCAGCAACTGGACCTGAATACTTTTGTAATTGCATGTCATTAAAAATTTTGCATAGCCACTGAGCTATTCAATAAAATGCTCACTGAGATGGTCGCACATGCTCAGTTTTATCCTTCAACTGTCTCCTGAGCTGTGATAGGGAGAGAGCTCCAGGAGAATGGACACGCCTCCTGAGCTGTGATAGAGAGAACATGGACACGCCCCCTGAGCTGCAGCAGAAAAGACACTCCCCTGAGCTGTCTGCTTGATATAAATCTAACAGAGCATTGAATGAGGAGATCTCTGGATCCATGTGAGGTACAGGGCTGGTTCTAGCTTTGTTAGAAAGAGATTGTCATGTAGTAGATGATATCTGATTTCATTTTTTTACATTATTTATGGGATAGCTCTTTTAATGAATTGTATGACATCGGGCTCCTCGCTCCCACAGCTGCACAGATAGCGTGCAGCTACTACCTCTGTAAGAAACATCCTTGCAGAGTTAAATGCAGAACGTCTGGATGTATACAGTCAACGGCCGGTGTGCAAGTGGTCAAAAATATTCCTGATGATGAGCTGATTGATCGCTGCACTGTTGAATTATTTGTTGGGTGCACGTCATGTATCTCAACTCACTTTCTGCCGTGACCACATCTTGTTGCTGTATTTATAAACCTGCAAGATGGGTAGCCCATATTCAGATTGAAGTTGAGTATGTGATTTGAAATATGATCCATGCATTATACGTGCTACACATCTCAGCCTCAGCTGTTCGCCATAAGTAAAGCTTTCTAGACCAGTTTTACTCAACCTTCTTAAACGAAGTATCCTCTAGCAATAAAAAGTTTAGTCGGCAGTTCTGAACCCATAAAATATTGTAATAATCTATGAACAGCATCTACAGTATGTTTCTCCTAGTTCCCCCATAACTTAGTGCCTCTAACTTGTTTTAAATTTTTGCAACGATGGAACAAGATTTGGTTTGTCAAAGGACATGAATATTGTCAATTTTTTTAAGGATGGTACATATGGCATTAAAGTACAGTTGATATCACTATCTGCAGCCATTACTACAGATTTGGACCCAGTAATAGTTAAAAAAAAAAAGTAACTCTAAATTCTTCACTCAGTTGTGTGACTGCAGAAAGGGATCTCTGTGCATAATCCAGAAGAACACAAGTATATCATCCGTTAGTTTTTCCTCCAGGGTGCCATTTTCCATAATGGCTGTGCTTCTTTGTACAATCATAACTGTGAAGGAATAAGTCTTTTTTGGTCTTTCCTAATGTCTTTTTTTATCTAAATATTACATTCTTTAGCTGCACAGCTAGATGCATTTCTCTCAGTAGCAGAGACGTCTCACTTCTGTAGAATCTGCTAGCACTGTACTGCTGTGTTGTCCTTTCCCATACATTTAACTATGTTTGTTTTCAGCTCCGAAGCTCACAGAAAGATAAGGATGGGGAGAGCAGACGTACAGAAATGCAGGAGGCTCCTGTGATCTTCAGAAGTAGTGTGGAAGCAGGTTTTTTTATTAGGCTCAAGATCAGCTAGCTCTGACATGCCCCTACTTCCTCTCTGTTGTCTTCTGAGTCTCTGTTACTAGGGACAGATTTTGCTTGACAATAGGCAGTCGACTGCAACTAGTGGAAGTGTGACCCCTAGTGGCCATGACTTTACAGCTTTTTTCAGGTAGATGCAGGCAGATTTTTTAAATACCATTTAGAAATTTGCTATTTTTTTTAGTATTCTCTAATAAATGAAATGAGATTGTGTGAAAGTACCGCGACTCTTTAAGCTTCTGTATACAGTAAGTGTTGAATTTTTCAAATCCTACTTCTGTGCCTCTTTTAAAATTTCCCAGTCTTTGAGATGCATACAGGGGCGTATCTATAGGGGGTGCAGAGGTAGCAGGAGCCTGAGGGGGACCAAAGATCCTTGTGCCGCATAAGAAGACACCGGTATTATAGAAAGTGCCTGCTGGTCAAGTTACACCTCTGGCTGGAGGGAAGGGGTTAGGTCAAGAATCTGGCATGGGTGGGGGAAAGGGGGTCCAATTTTTGCCTCAGGCAGCATGACTGCTATATTCTCCCCTGCCCCTCGCCACAAAGCACTGAGGGAAGGGGGGCCCAAGCTGAACTCTTGCACCAGGGCCCATGATCCTTTAGCTACACCCCTGGATGCATAGATGATGGTTAAGCAAAAATGTTGGTTCATAAAGATTTTAGTTGATGGGTCTTATCTGTGCCATTAAAGCTCACTTGGCAGTCTTTGTGTGTTGTAAGTTTACCATCAGTATAGATGAGGATTCTTTACTGTAAAAGCAGTAAGCCTTTGGAGCTCTCTGCCACAGGATGTTGTGATTATAGGTTTATTGAAAGAATTCAAAAGGGGTTTGGTGCATTTATTTTTGAGAAATAATAATACACACTTATATGTACTAGATACCTAGAGATCCGTCATCAATAAAAGGATTTATTTTGATTGCTATATTCAGATGCGGACACAGCCATGTGCTTCTTCATAGAGATTTTGCTTTCCTCTAGATCAATACTGAACTTGATGGCATTTTATTTAAGCATTACTATGTTTTTTTTTTTTATAAGAGAACGTGCAGCTTTCTTCTTGCTTGCATTGTATAGAACCTTCCTATCAGGGACAAACGAAACCATAAAAACTGTTCTCAGTCCACCTTTTGCAGCTCCTAAGGGCATGTATCCAGGTATTTTCTGAATGCACAAAACCTGTGTGTGACTATATAGCAATAGAAAAAAAATCTATGTCATTCTGACTGAACACACAATTCTTTATCATGCAGGTTGATGACCATGACAAGCAAATTACACCTTCATTTTTCCAGTCCTGTGTCTTTACTCAAAATTTATCCCGCACGACACATCCCTTAGTTTTGCAATCTACCGTATGAGTTGAGATTCCAGTGCTCTTGTGCAATAACACATTGATTGATTGAACTGAATACTAAAAAAAGACAAAAATATAAAATACAAAATGCATATTATATTAACAAGTGAATTTTAATACTATACAATGAAATATCTTCTGTAATTGGTAGAGAAGCCTCCGATAATGACCCTGTATGTCTTCAGGTTTTAATTTTACCTTTGCTCTGGTGGGCTATGTGTCCAGGGTAATTGTTGATGTAATCCTGGGAAAAGAGGAAAGAGTTCTCACACTAGCTAATTAAAAGGGGTTTTCCAGTAAAAAGTAAATGAACCCTTTGGAATTACAGTACCTGGATTCTGCATTGATTACTAATAAAATGTGGTCTGATTGTTATATAAGTCACAATTATAGACAAACACAACCTAAGTTTTGAGTATGCATCCACGTGAAGGAGAAAATGTGAACCCTTGAAAAAACCATCTGATTCCCTTTGAGCAACAATCGCGTTAACCAAACATCTCAAGATTTTTCGCAACATTGAGTAGGACTTTTGGATCATTCCTCACTGCAAATGTTTTTCAGTTCTTCAATATATGTGGGAGGCCTTGTGTGCACAGCCCACTTCAAGTCTTGCCACAGCATCTCAATGGATTTAAGATCAGGACTCTGACTTGTCAATTCCAATGTACAAATCTTCTTTTTCAGTTGATTTACTTATGTGCTTTGGGTCATTGTTTGGTAGCATTAACCCAACGTCTCTTCAGCTTGAGATCATGGACATTGTCCTTACATTTTCCTGTAAAATATTTTTCTACATCTTAGAATTCATTGTTCCCTCAATGATTGCAATGTTTCCAAGCCCTGAGGCAGAAAAGCAAGAGTATTTGGAACATCCCCCTGGGAAAATTTGAAGTAGGCTTGTCTTGTGGAGTCACCCATCTTCTCTTCAGCTTGAGTTCATGGACTGCTGCCCTTACATTCTCCTGCAAGCCGTCCAGGCCCTGAGGCCGCAAAGCAGCTCCAAACCATGAAGCTCTGTCCACCATGCTTCACAGTTGAGGTTTTGGTATTGGTGTGGTGTTTTTTTCCCTCTAATAATATAATTGCGCATTTGTGCTAAATAGTGCCACTTTTGTCTTATGTGTCCGTAGAACATTTTTTTCAGAAGCAGTATCGAGTGTTCAGGCGGTGTTGGGCAAATCTGATATGGGACATCAACATCTTTCTTTGTGGTTTTCCTTCCATGAATACCATTCTTGTTCATTGTTTTTCTAATTGTGAAAACATGAACAAAGATTTTTTGCAGTTTTTACAGTATTTTGTAGGTGTTTTACTGTTATTCTTGGTTTCTTTCTCATACCTCTTTCAGGACTGGCCGTTATACTCTTAAAGTGATTGTAGCAGGGGGATAGCAACAGTGCTGAATTTTCTCCATTTGTAGATCATTTATTTAACCGTAGATTGATATACAGCCATGCCTTGCAAAGTAGGGCCCCACACGAAAGAGTGGACAATAAATTCAAGTCTTAGTTTTTTTGATGAAAAGATACTATTTAAAGGACCACTGAATAGAAATTGCCCTAGCAGTATAGCAGTATCTTCAACTCATGGAGCTTGAATACATGTAGAATGCAGTGTTAACTCTTAAGTATTTATAGTATTATTATACTTGTTATTCTCCCCTTTGTCCCACTAGTGGGGGCATATCACAGGGCAATAACAAATTATAAGCATGGACATTTTTATGCTTACAAAAGTTATCGTTTATGAATTAATCATTACTTGTTTGCGATATAAAGCCAGACCCCTTACAGAATAATGAGAACTTTAGTCCTCTACAGTGTAATCCCACCTATGGAAATCCCTGGCAGCATCAAAACAGAGGTGCTGCACAGAGCTGAGCAAGATATGGATAATGAAACACAATTATAACTGAGCTATTGTGGCATCATCTAGTGATCATCCATTAATGGGTACTTTTCTGTATTTTCTGTTAGCTGAAAAAAAAAAAATTAAAGACTAAATGTCTAATTTTATCCCATTACACTTGAGTAATCCTGCACATTTTAATGCAGAAATAAACATAAAGTGCTGGACAGAGAGCATAATTCTCATCTAAAGAAACTATCCCTACTAAGGCTATGAGGAAAAGTTTCCCTGCTTATAGGCCCAGAGTTTTTAGATGTTCCTTCAACCTCATTGCATGTAAGCTGTTCGGACACCAGGAGCGCCATGCTCCCAGTAAATGAACACTGAAATGCTTGGGTCGCAAACTCTACTGCTGGGTGTCTGCTGTGTAAAATAGCAGGCACTAGTTGGCTATGGCTACTGCTCAGCTCCTGAGCGGGAACCATTTAAAAAAAAGAATCAAACAAAAATTACCATACAACAAAAAGTCATGTGTGGAAGCATATCTACAAAACCAAATTTCAAACATCACACATGTAATACAGAGCCCCCAGAGGAAGCACGGCGAAACGTACGTCGGGGTTGTTTTGCCCACCCAGCTCTTGGTCTGCATGCTTCACCTTATCTTACACTTGTCCACCAATAATATGTCTTGTATGCTATGTAGCCTTTGCTAGGGAGACACCTTAGATCCTCCTGGGACTAAGTGTGCTGATCTATTAGATTCAATTTAGGTGACCCCCATTACTGTTATATATATATGCTGATGTGATGAATGTCCCATGGTCCTTTGCTTGTATGTCCGTTCTTTGCATTGACCTTGCATATAAATGAGTTTACCTGAACATTTTTATGAAAAAAGGCATAAATAAGTATGTAATGGCTACGTGATAGTAACTGACTTTTTTCAAATAAAAATTTGCTCACCAAACCGCCATTTCATCACTGTCTATATTCCGGCCTGGTCTGTGTAATCCTTGGGTTGGTAGTTGGGTTTACAGTTGGTCTGCACTTAACTGAAAGCAAGACTGATGTTATAGAATGATTTCCTGCTCTACTCTTAACCTGTTCTAGAGATTGTTCCCATCCTCAAACAGCCCCCTTCGAAATTGGTGCTCTAGGCAGTCGCCGTTTTTCACGCTTTAAAAACTAGCCTTAGCTGCAATGAAAATTGCTTGGAGCGGGTGCTTAACTAGAAAAGACTGGGCCCATAGCAAATTTTTGAATGGCCCCCCCGCCAAGAACTTCCCCTGAACCCTCCCTTTTACGGCCAATCAAGACCACCTGTGCTTCCAACAGAACCCTCCAACCACTCAGTAGTTATGCCCCCTTAGTGCCCCCACACAGTAGTTATGTCCACTTACTGCTCCCAAACAGTAATTATGCACCATTAGTTCCTCCACATAGTAGTTATACCCCCTTAATGCCCCACACAGTAGAATGCTCTGTTAGTGCCCCCATAGTAGTTACACCCCTTTAATGACCCCCCACAGTAGCGCTCCCCCTTAAATATAGCTGAAGGCCCCTAGTGGTGGAAATAAAAAAAACTGTAATACTTACCTAGTCTTGTTCTCCAGATAAACAAAGCACATCCCTCGCACCCCAGCAGGCACAATACAGTGAAGTAATCCCACCTATTGGGAGGAGTGGACGAGGACTGCCACTGCAGGCCCTATAGCAGCTGCTACGGCTGACACCGTGGGAGTACCTGATGTACCAGATTCTCATGTTACTACGTGTTCCCAATATTTTGGTCCATTCCTATTAAATAGTTGAGTCATTATTGCTTTTTATACATATTTGCTTGCTACTGATTCTGGGGGCCCACCTTAGGGCTCCTGCACATAAACTTATTTTTTTTCTGTGTCCATACCTTTTTTTTTTTTTTTGTGGCCTGTATGTGAAACCATTCACATCAATGGGGCTGCAAAAAACCCGGAAATAACTCCATGTGCATTCCGTGTCTGTATGGCCGTTATGCAAAATTATAGCCCATGTCCTATTATTGTCGGCATTACAGACGAGGATAGGACTGTTCTATTAGAGGCCGGCTGTTCTGTTCCGCATAATGTGGAATGCACACACCCGGTCTCTATGTTCTGCAGATCCGCAATTTGCAGACTGCAAAACATCCAACAATCGTGTTCATGAGCCCTTATAGTGATAACAGAAATATTAAAGATGAAGTATGATGGCAGACACTCACAGCAAAATGCACAAACATACATGTGTCAGAATTTAGGCTACTTTCACACTTGCAGTAGCAGGGTCGGCAGGATATTCCGGCGGGGGAACAGCCTGCCGCATCCGTGCTAACGCTAGCCTACCGTGCCGCCGGAAGTCCACTGTGGTTTTTGTCTGGCCACCTTTCGGCATGTTTGCCGTCAAAGTGAGCGGACCTCCAGCGGCACGGTGGGCTAGCGTAAGCAGGCTGTTCCCCCACTGGAATAGCCTTCCGGACCCTGCTACCGCAAGTGTGAAAGTAGCCTTACACGTATATGGATATCCTGCTCTTAAGTTAGTCAGAAACAAGACACATGCAGTTCCTATCACTTCAACAAATGGCATTTGTTATGTAGAGAAAGTTAACACAAGGCACTTACTAATGTATTCTGATTCTCCATATTGGCATTTTCCATCACATTATACACTGCTCGGATCCATGGTTTTGACCACTCTGCAATCCAGCAGCGGTGGCCGTGCTTGCACACTATAGGTAAAGGTGTTGGCCTATGTGCACTTCCAGCCTTTCCCTATAGTGTGTAAGCACGGCCACCGCTGCTGGATTGCAGGGTGGTCGTAACCACGGATACGTGCTATGTATAATGTGGTGGAAAGGAGGCAATATGGATAATACCAGTATATTAGTAAGTGCCTTGTATTAACTGCATGATAAATGCCATTTACTGAAGTGAGACAACCCCTTTAACCCCTTTAAGCATAAATGTCTGGCATGAAATGTATCAAATCTTAACCTTCTCAGATTGCACATAATCTACAGTATATTTAAAAGGGTTGTCCTACCATAATGGCCTATCGCCTATCTACAGGATAGGTGATAAATATCAGATTACTGGGGTCTGACTGCTGGAACACCCACTGATCATGAAAAAAAGGGTCCTGAGACATTCAATATTAGTTTTCACAAAGTTTGCTGCTAAACTGCTTTTTGATCTTTGTTTCAGTTGTTTCTGTGATGTAGTGAAATATAATTACACGCACTTCATACGTTCAAAGGCTTTTATCGACAATTACATGACATTTATGCAAAGACTAAATTGTGAGTGAGCCCACTCCCTTGGATGAGAAGCAACCCCACACATGACTGGTCTCAGGATGCTTTACTGTTGGCATGACACAGGACTGGTGGTAGCGCTCACCTTTTCTTCTCCGGACAAGCCTTTTTCCAGATGCCCCAAACAATCGGAAAGAGGCTTCATCGGAGAATATGACTTTGCCCCAGTCCTCAGCAGTCCATTCACCATACTTTCTGCAGAAGATCAATCTGTCCCTCATGTTTTTTTTGGAGAGAAGTGGCTTCTTTGCTGCCCTTCTTGACACCAGGCCATCTTCCAAAAGTCTTTGCCTCACTGTGCGTGCAGATGCGCTCACACCTGTCTGCTGCCATTCCTGCGCAAGCTCTGCACTGGTGGCACTCCGATCCCGCAGCTGAATCCTCTTTAGGAGACAATTCTGGTGCTTGCTGGACTTTCTTGGGCGCCCTGAAGCCTTCTTAACAAGAATTGAACCTCTTTCCTTGAAGTTCTTGATGATCCTATAAATTGTTGATTGAGGTGCAATCTTAGCCACAATATCCTTGCCTGTGAAGCCATTTTTATGCAATGCAATGATGGCTGCACGCGTTTCTTTGCAGGTCACCATGGTTAACAATGGAAGAACAATGATTTCAAGCATCACCCTCCTTTTAACATGTCAAGTCTGCCATTTTAACCCAATCAGCCTGACATAATGATCTCTAGCCTTGTGCTCTTCAACATTCTCACCTGAGTTAACAAGACGATTACTGAAATGATCTCAGCAGGTCCTTTAATGACAGCAATGAAATGCAGTGGAAAGTATTTTTTGGGATTAAGTTAATTTTCATGGCAAAGAAGGACTATGCAATTCATCTGATCACTCTTCATAACATTCTGGAGTATATGCAAATTGCTATTATAAAAACTTAAGCAGCAACTTTTCCAATTTCCAATATTTATGTAATTCTCAAAACTTTTGGCCACGACTGTATGTGCACAAGGGTCTTAAAGGGGTTGTCTCACTTCAGTAAGTGCCATTTATCATGTAGAGAAAGTTAATACCGGCAACTTACTAATATACTGTTATTATCCGTATTACTTCCTTTGCTGGCTGGATTCATTTTTCCATCACATCATACACTGCTCGTTTCCATGGTTACAGACCACCCTGAAATCCAGCAGTGGTGGTCATGCTTGCACACTATAGGCAAAAGCGTCAGCCTCTCTGGTGGCCGGGACCATGGGAGCACACATAGGTTAGTGCTTTATCCTATAGTGGGCAAGCACGACCACCACTGATGGATTGCAGGGTGGTCGTAACCATGGAAACGAGCAGTGTATAATGTGATGGAAAAATGAATCCAGCCAGCAAAGGAAGCAATATGGATAATAATATATTAGTGAGTGGCTTGTATTAACTTTCTCTACATGATAAACCCGACTTACTGAAGTGAGACAACCCCTTTAAGACCATGTTCCCTTGATCATAGGGGTCCCAGCAGTCAGACCCCCACCAATCAGACACTTATCACCTGTCGTGTCATAGCTGTTTCACCTTTTCACATTCCCTATCCTTAAAGGGGTTGTCCAAGTTATATTTATTGATGACCGATCCTCAGGATAGGTCATCAATATCAGATTGGCTGGGGTCCGACACCCGGCACCCCCGCCGATCAGCTGTTTGAAGAAAAGGCGAGCGCCGTGCCTGCGCTGCCTTCTCTTCACTGTTTACCTGCTAGCCGTTGCATCTGCATCGGCAAACAAGCCGTCACATTCATTTCAATGGTACGGATCACTATAGAAGGATAGGTCATCAATAAATATAACTTGGACAACCCCTTTAAAAGGTTTTCTTTGGGTGTAAAAAAAAATTAATAAAATTAAAAATCTGGCCTAAAATATGTGTCAAACTAAAATAGAAATGCTCGCTTGTTAAAGGGCCTGTGTCCACTTTTCTACTTATCCTGTATCCACAGGATCGGGGATAACTAAGTGATCCGTGGGGGTCTGAACGCTGGAGCCCCCACTGATGCCAGTCCCAGCCTGCATAAAATTATTATTGAGCATAATAAACGAACACTGTGTGTATCCACAGATTTGGAGCTATTCTGCTTATGTCCACCTGGAGAGAAGGTAGGTGGTCTTCATATGCGTAGGATGGCTCCACACTTATTACTCGTAGTCAGAGCTGCCTTGTTCACCTCTATATGCCCATGAGCAACCAATGCACTTTTCATTAATACGCTCGGGCAGCCTACCTAGAAGCAGGATGGCCCCACAATTTTGTGCATTGCCACGGGCATCATATTCACTTTTATAGGTCTCTGTGGGAGTGGCCAAGCATGATGTTACTGCCCATGAGCAACCAATGCACACCCCCATGGAATCAGGCCATGTAAGCCACGGTGGGGGACTATGAAGTATGCATGCATGACCACTGGACCATGCACAGTTGGTGGACATGTCTAGTAGATATCAGAATAAATCAAATAACCTTTCACGAGATCTTGGTAAGAATATATAAGCTAGGAATAGAGGAATAAAAATTTTTAGTGCAGATACGAAGTGGCCAGGACAGGAGCTGCTGCGCATGCGTTCCTATGCGTGCTCCTATGCGCCCCCACCACCAGAGAGGCCATGCTTTTTCCTTTAGTGTAGAATGATCGTAACCCCTGGAAACGAGCAGTGTATAATATGATGGAAAAATGAATCCAGCCAGCAAAGGAAGCAATATGGACAATCACAATACATTAGTAAGTGCCTTGTAGTAACTTTCTCTACATGATAAATGCCATTTGCTGATGTGACACAACCCCTTTAAGCTAAAATACAGGATGCCACTTTGCACAGATCAACAAATATCACCGCCGCTTGGTATTTTATACTGTAAAATTTTCTATTGGGTTGCCTGCTTTGTTGTCATTAGTTGTAAGCTTTTTGCAAACCTGCAACCTCTGCACCGGGGAAATCACATAGACTCAAATACTTGCAAAGATGGGCAAAGTGCTATTTCCACCCACAGCATTGATATTTTCTGTTTTATAATTGCACATCTATAAACCTATGCATATAACACTTGCACTTAACATTGCATACCTTAAAGAACTGGTGAAGAAGTTCGATGCTTTCCTCCTAACGTTGTCCAAACTTTTCCTTGACCAAAGAGTAATAGTAGCGATAGACTTCGGCAAATCTGTTCTTGTCTTCCTTCCTTTTCTAAACTTTTAGATGGACTGAAACCGAATAACTGTGAGGCTGCGGTGACTTCCACTGTTTATTCATGACAGGTTGAAGAAAATAGAGCTAGAGGTGAATCTGCATGTCTGTCATTTATAAAGCACTTTCCAGAATGTGCGTCTAAATTTAGTCTACAACCCTCCTCGTACTCCTACTTGTTATTAACATCATTCAGCTAGTCTGAACCAGCACCTTTTGGTGGACGTGTTCTCCTCGGTTTTATCGTTATCGGTGGTTCTATTTATAATGCTTGTCCCCATATCTATGTTCTGGACGTAGCATTTATGATAGCCATTCGCATTTCTGTGCAACTAAAATGATTCTTCTATTGAACCCTATTAAAGGGAACCTGTCACCAGGATTTTGTGTATAGAGCTGAGGACATGGGCTGCTAGATGGCCGCTAGCACATCCGCAATACCCAGTCCCCATAGCTCTGTGTGCTTTTATTGTAGAAAAAAAAACGATTTGATCCATATGCAAATTACCCTGAGATGTGTCCTGTCCCAGAGATGAGTCCAGCGTGAAGGAGCCCGGCACCGCCACGCATCCTCAGAATCTCCTCCTTGCCCCACGACGTCAGACAGCCAGAGCGCCGTTATCTCTCGATGTGCGAGCTAGCGCATGCGTAGTTCCTTCCCTGAGGCTGATGCCAGCACAGGGAAGAAACACTATGAGGACACTGCGCATGCGCTAGCTCGCGCATCCCGAGATTACGGCGCTCTGGCTGTCTGATGTCGTGGGGCAAGGAGTAGATTCTGTAGGATGCGGGGCGGTGCTGGGCTCCTTCACGCTGGACTCATTTGCATATGGATCAAATCGTTTTTTTTCCCCACAATAAAAGCACACAGAGCTATGGGGACTGGGTATTGCGGATGTGCTAGCGGCCATCTAGCAACCCATGTCCTCAGCTCTATACACAAAATCCTGGTGACAGGTTCCCTTTAATATTGAAAACAGATTTCTAGATCAGTCTTAAAATAAAACAAACAAACAAAAAATATATATATTCGTATATGTATATTTTTTATTAACTTTCTGCTGTAGGGCTGTCTGCAAATAATGCTGAAAAAATATAAATAAAGAATAAGCACCAAAGAAACAAAAAAATAAATGCATAATATTAAAGTGGTTTTGTGGAAGTTCAATATCGATGGTCTATCCTCACTGGGGGTCCATCACTGGGGGTCCAACTCCTGGCACCCCCTGCCGAATAGGTGTTTGAAGAGGCTGAGGTGTTCCATGGAGTGCTGCAAACTCTTCCTCTGTCATTGACATCACATTCATCACTCACATAGCTTATGTGCAGCTCAGTCCTATTCAAATGAATGGGCCTGGGCCGTTATTCCAAGCACAGCCACTATGCAATTGCAGCGAGCCCTTGAGTAGCCAGTGCAGAGGATGTGAGTGGTAGTGGCCCAGATGAAGTGTTATGTCACAGGGTACTCCCTCAGGCTGTCGCTCTCTGTGGTTCGTTTAGTGAAAAGGAGATAAAAGAATCAGGTAAATTTAGAAGAACAACAATTGTTTTTAATAACTGAGTGCAAAGCATGAGTTACAGTACACCCAGCTGATGTCTGTACAAGGTGCAGTGTCTCTATCCCCAGATGATGTGAGATATGGTGGTATGCAAGACTATAGCACTCTAGGGTAGTCCTTCTTGCTCTCCTGGCACTTGTGGCTATAGGTCTCCACTTATGCAGGCTTTTGTATGTGCTTGTCCTAAACTGTGGTGATGGGTGTCTTAACTTGTTATCCCTCACCTTGCAGCAGAGTCTGTATAGCTGTAGTGCTGATCACTCTGTGGACTTTGTACACTGTATTTTGCAGTTCTTCTGGTGGCCTTGTACCCTGCAGTCTCCCAGGAGTAGTGGTCCTCACAGATGAGCTATTTTCATAGTCCTAGGGCTTTTTGAGCGAGAGCAGAGGGACCTGCTCCCTCACTCCAGGCTTGCTAAGCTAACTCTACCTAGAACTCACTACAGCTCCCCCTCCTGGCAGAAATTAGGAACAGCCCACTCCCACCAAGAGGGGAGGAATAGATTGGAAAGTTCCATTCCTAGTGCCAACCATACCTTATTATTCCTGAAGCATACAGCAGATACATAACACCTAATATGACTTACAATATATAATAAACAATTGCAGATACCCCATGTGGGGTATTGCAAAATGTATGGCGCTGTGCTGGGTATGCTATGAGGAGGATGCAGCGCTTGTTCTGACTGCTGGGAGTTGGATCCCCACTGATCTGATATCGATTACCTATCCTGAGGACAGATCATGAATATTCTACTCCCGGAAGACCCCTTTAGTATTTGTTATCCTACAAATGTGAATCTCATAATGAGTCATTTCAAAGTAAAAAAAAATAGAAAAAATTGCAAATTTTTCTGTCTCTACCATTATTATTTTATTATTCTGTTACTCCTAAAATTGAAAATCCCTATGCAAATGCCCTATCGTAACTTGATGGACAAAATGGCTTAGAAAACAATTGCATTTCTTGACAAATTCTCAATAGTTTTTACAAACATAGGCCTCATGCACACGACCGTTGTTGTGTTCCGTTCCGCAAAATGGGGTTCTGTTGTTCTGTGATCCGTTTCCATTTTTGTTTCCGTGTGTCTTCCTTTATTTTTGGAGGATCACCAGACATGAAGGAAAGTAAAAAAAAAGTCTAAGTCAAGTTTGCCATGCAAACGATAGGAAAAAAACGGACGCGGACGACAATCTTGTGTGCCTCCGCGTTTTTTCACGGTCCTATCGACTTGAATGGGTCCGTGAACCGTTTTCCGTGAAAAAAAATAGGACAGGTTATATTTTTTTGACGGACTGGAACCACGGATCACGGACGCGGATGACAAACGGTGCATTAGCCGAGTTTTTCAACGGACCCATTGAAAGTCAATGGGTCCGCAGAAAATCACGAAAAACGGAACAACGGACACGGAACCCAACAACGGTCGCGTTCATGAGGCCATAACCATACTTTTTTTTGTGTCATTTTGCTAATTTGCTAATTTGTGTCATTTTTATAATTTGTGTCATTTTGCTAATTTGCTAATTTCCTGGGTGCATGAAAATTCTAATAAATTATTGGTTGAACTGAAAAAGGTCAAAATTGACCCATTTGTATGGTAACCTAATATTAGCCCTCTTCCTGGCAATAGGAAATATAGGAGAGTCTAATGGAAGAGTGAGGTGAGAGGTTAGGCATTCTTCTATGTCATGCCTTAACCTGTCCAGTACATAGTTTAGCTTCCTGTAGCGAATTCCTCTTCTGTGTGGCTGCTCGAGGAGGAGAATAGGGATGAGTTGGAAGTTACTGAGGTTGCTGAGTCCAAAACTCCTATCTAGTAGGCGATAAATGTTGCATAATCTGGGATCAAGTCAATACAGCTTGTCCTCAAATTAGATGTTAAGTAGGTAACGGGAACAATGGAATGTGTGCAAGGATTTATCCCACAATGACCTTCTGCATCTGGGAAATAGCAGACAGGGCACAAAGTAAAAGCATGAAGGAACATGATAGTACGGACATATGACTGTTTCCGAGTCAGTTGTTTATGCGTCGTCCTGGTGACAATGGTGAGGGTCCTTCTCGGAAGAGGTTTACTTTCAGCAGCAGCAGCTCTCCCACTACTGCTTGGACAGACAAATTGTACAAGAGAACTGTTTACAAGATCCTGGAAAGGACAACTGTTCTGAGGTTCACCACATGCAAAATCAACATTGGCAACAACATCCTCATTCATCCCTACCTCTTTGTTATCACCTTAAATTGTTCATTTTTGACTGCCCTGCTCCAGGTTTTTGGTATGGTATGCTCCTCTAAAGAAATGTCATATATCATAGTCCCCAAGACAACTTTGTCATAGCTGATGTGGTACAAGTCCCTGAAAAATAACAGGCTGCAGAAGATTCACCATGGGCTTCTTCTTGTTGGAGACATTGGAGATAGACTGTGCCCACTGCCCACTGAGTGGTTATGTCACCATGGATGGTGTAGAGAATATTCATAAGGCAATTGTTGTAGAGATTAGCTAATTTATTTCTTATCGTTGATTGTAATCGGCAAATATGAACTTTAGATTAAAGTTTAGAACGAAGGATTATGGGAGATTTGGAAAAAGGGTCTGATTTTCTCTCCAAGGAATGACCACTTATGTCCATCCGTTGTCTCTGGTACCTTTTGTAAGATGATCTATCTATTAAGAATACTGCTCTACTGTTTAGATAAAATGTATATGTTGAGCTTGTTTCTGGGGCTCTGATACTTGCTAGTATATACATTTCTGCAGCTACTGTTGCAACAAAGGGTGATTCATTTTTGGACCCTTGCTATAAAGACAAAAATGGAGAATTTTTTTTGAGCATTTTCAGGTAACTCTTTTTTTAAGACCAAAGGTCAGCTGGACAAGAGGATGTTTCACTTATGATGAAGTCCCTATATCATCTTTCCGCTTCCATACTAAAAACAAGACTATCTTGAGACAGTTTAGGAAGAGTTAGTGGAAAGGAGTGGACCACTACCTTGCACCAGTACCTGCACCTGAAGCATTGCAACACCAGTGGAGCACATGTTGATGGAGATGAAATGCTACCCCCAAACATGTTTTTATATTTGTCTGGGCATAGGGGGGTGGAAAAGCTTTTTCTTTTCACATGCAATTTATTTGCCTGATGATCGTAGTGCATGTGATACTTCATGACCACAGCCCAAATGTCTGAAGAAAAAAAATAAATCGGAAAATATTCCCTCAGACCCCTGACAGCCTGTAGGAACTAATATTCCTTGTTATTTTCGGTTTTACCACTAGAGATGGCCTTTCGGTTCGCCCGGCGGTCGTTTCGCGGCGAACTTTGCTTGTTCGCGATTCGCCGAACATATGGAGAAATTCGCGCCCGCCATATTCTTTTACATTGTGAAGAACTTTGACCCATGACACATCCATCAGGTGGTACAGGACAGCCAATTGAGACATTTCAGCACATGGACATACCCCCTACCTTATAAATAAGTGTAGGGAGAGGTTGCTGTGTGGAGCAGGGACAGGCTGTTAGGGACACCAAACGCTGGCTAATAGGGGCACACAAGTCCTTTTAAGGACTGGTATAGGTGTGCTATCGATAGGTGTGATACACAGAGGGGTGCGATATACTTATAATATACTTTTATAATGAGGCAAATGATGGCTGAAGCAGGAAAAGATGGGAGTGGTGGAAATAAAGGTAGATTTAGACCTTACGATGGCTGATCTCTTTTCCACTAGTGCTCCCTGGGCCACGTATGCAGTGGAGGGACACACCCTTTCTTCCCTCAGGGAACACCTTGGCCTGGTGGTGGCTGAGGTGCCCTCGATGGTGGTATGTAAGGCAGGGGAGTAGCTGGAGGGCCCACAGAGGCATGGTGGGTCAACTTGATTATAATAAATAAGCCTGATTGATTATAGTACATAGAGTCTCTCTCTTTAGATAATGGAGGTTGTAGTACATACATAAGCAGTAGGCACAGTTCTGAGGTATATAACATAGCAGAATTCTCCCAAGGGTTGTATACAGGAGGTGTCAATGACGGTAGTAGTCCTCCCTGAGTCTCTCTCTAAGTACATTTCCCAAATAACCACAGGCATGCAATTCAGTTCTCATTAGCACTTTCTGCAATGCCCAGTTTGCGGGGGCAGAGCTCAGATCGGATGGCAAGTCTGTCTCAGAAGTGTTTTGGGCGCTGGGGGCAATTAACCCTTTCCACATGCAGTAAAGTCTATTGCCATAAACATGTGTTTACTATACTGCCTCATTCCAGCATGGCTTTTGTTTGTGGTTTGCAACCAACTGCAAATGTAATGTGCCTTAGTTCAGTTGCTTGTATGGCTGCTTTTAGTCTCAAGGATGAAGGTTCCCTGGACTAGGCCTAGTTATGAGCAGCTCACACATGCATATTCTTCCTCTAGGCCGTCTTAGTAAAGACCCCTAAGGTGGGAAGTGGGGCTAGCCCATCTGTCGGCAACCTAAGGCTAAATGCCCACGATCAGGATTGCATGAGGATTTTCCGCACGGATTTGCGTGAGGATTTTTCGCACGGATTTGCGTGCAGAAAATCCGCACCGTAGGTCATGTACATTTTATTCTATGAGAATTTAAAATTCTAAATGCACATGATGCAGATTTTTTCCGCGCAGATTTTCACCTGTGGAGCGGATTTTAAAATCCGCAGCATATCAATTTATTTTATTTTTCCTGACCGGATTTTTTTCATTCACTTACTTTTTATCCGCATGTGGAAAATCCGCACCAAATCCGCATGCAAATCTCCGCACATGAATCCTGACCGTGTGCATGTACCCTTAGACTGCCAGTACTATCCCCTTTCGGGAGTCACAGTGCACAAATATCATCTCAGCAAACATTTTAAAATGATGACACTTCGTATCAACCCTTTAACAGTAAATTACAATATTAACCCTTTATCAGTGATCAACTGGGTCACTGCTCATCTATGATGTAAAACTAAGCCAACTTATAGTTGACATAAACATAGAATAGGCATTCTAAAGATGTGATATAATCCAGCATCAGCCACTATGATAAACCCAGTGCAGTTTAAGATGGTAGGGTAGATATACTAAGACTGATGTTACAAATAATGGTCGACAGCAGTGTTGGCGTTAGTTTAAAACTAAGCTAGTGTAGATTTGATTATCATTTACACCAAATATTTGAGTAAATGATAATAAATCTCTCAGGCTGTGGGAGGTCACACCCTAAACCCCAAAGTTAGATGTCACAATTTATAGTGCAAATATGGCATATGTGATTGGTAAAATGGTTGAGAAATCTGGCTCATTGACTTCTTGTTAGGGAGTATACCTCAATAGCCTCTTCGGCATCTGGAACTGTGCTTGTCAGTCCATTCCCTGCAGAGGTAAAGGCAACTTCTGGAAACACTTCATGCTTGTAATGGCAGCGGTCCACTCCCACCGCTTCTCTACTTAGCCCCTCCATACTCCTTCTGCTCCTCTCCTAGCAGTCAAGGGCTCACAGCCTCCCTCTTCTGGCAGTTTTGGCCACCAGAGATCTTCTGTTTCTTAAAGCAGGCTAAAGCCCGTAGGGCGTGCACACGTTTCCCCTCCTTTTTACAGGGCCGGCGAGCATGTCCTACTCTTCCCCAGCCAATGGCTCAGGGGCTCCCTGGGGTAATTTAGCCATCTTCCCACAGGGGAGAGTGCCTGAGCAATAGATACCTGTTCCTAGATTTCTTGTGAAGGTGTGCTGTACTCTGCCTGTACTGATTCTTGCCTGTTCCTAGATTACAACCCCTCCCCTCTTGTCATATTCCTAGCCTGACCTCCGTACTGACCCTGAGCTGCCTGCCCTGACCTCGTACCTGTTTCATGGATTTGCACAAACTCTGCCTGCCCTGACCTTGGCATTTTACTGACTATGAGTCTTTCTTAATCCTTTGGTGCCCTATACCAGTGTCTCTGACCCAAGTAGGTCAGCTGTCAACCACACTTGGACTACTCCCGGAGGCAGTCGCCTGATGGCTCCCCTGAAGCAAAGTCCAACTCCAAAGGGGTTATAGGTTAACTGCGAGGATCCTTCACCCAGATGAGTCCCTCTGCTAGAATGGTTACCTGTGGCTTCTTTTCCAAAGCCTTCTCCTTAGCCGAAAACAACCATTCCACTAGTGACAGGGAGATACTTGCAATTAAGGTGGTAATAGAAGAGTGGTGTCACCTTCTGGAGGGAGACAGCCTTCCAGTCGTAATCTACACTGTCCACAAAAATCTTAACTCGCATACAGTCTGCTCTGCGGCTCAAACTTCGTCAAGCTTGATGGTCGCTGTTCTTCATCTTTCTTTTCAATTTTCTTTTTATTGGTTTTAAAATTAATTCCATAACAAAACCAGAATATAAAGGAAACAAATAAACCTTTGTGACACAAGATACATAATCAATGAGGCATTATGATGTTACAAACTTCATCTTGCATTTTCATCCAGCTGAAAAGAATGCTAAGGTTGACTTGTCTGATCCTGCTGACTGGGTAGAGGAGCCACAGCACATCATTAGCCCTGCCTGCATCATTTTTGTTGCTACAGTTCAGCTCAAGGTCACCCCCCCCATGGAAAACATATGTTCGGCAGACCAGATGAAGATGTATTCTCACCTAGGGACATAAGTCTAAAGTGGACGATCATTTAGGGGTTCAAAAGACCATTGAACTCATCTTCAGGAACTATACATAGGTGGCCTACTGTCCGACAGGATGTCCAGGATTTTGTTGCCGCCTGTGTAAATTGCAGCCAGAACAATTCTCCCACACAGAGACCTACTGGACTACATATACCTTTACCAATATCTGATACTCTGTGTCAACACATCAGGGTGGACTTCATAACCGATCTTCTTCTCTCCTTTGTATGCACAGTAAGTTCGGTGGTTGTAGACTGCTTCTTGAAAATGACTTTTCATCGCCTTGCCTGGACTACCTTCTGCCATGCAACTGGCCCATTTATTTATCAAGTATATTTTTGTTTGCATGGTCTTCTTTAATATATTGTTTCTGACAATTCGCCTCTAGGTTCTGAAGATCACTCTGTGAGGCTAGTTTCACATTCGAGGCATAGTTCTCGCAGGCTGTTCTGGAGCTATCTGGATTTTATGTGTATTTATTTGAGTTTGTATGTGATGTGTCATGTGGCGGGAGGTCAGTGCACTGAGGATGGCGATACATAATCGGCAAAATGCCACTGGCAAGGGGGGCAAACCCATTGCCGATTTTTGTCTTGAAGGTGCATCTCATCAAGTATTTACCAATAAGTTCAAACATATAGTAGGTTTGCCCTTTCTGTAGTTACTGGTCCAGGTATTGATGGTGTTTTGCACATGGACAAAGACAGAAAATTTTTGGGTCCCATCCAATCCACGTTCTCCTGCAATGCATGACCTTTGGGATCTGCCACCTTCATTGTGCCAGTATCCTCAACTTGCAGGTAATTTCTTATTTTGCCACCCAATGTTTCATCTTAGTGTATTCTAGGAGATGAGCTGCAAAAGTATAGAGCGGAGAATTAATTACAAACTGAAACCAGCATGGGTTTATGCAAAACATGAACTATACCTCTAAGGAAGTAAGTGCAAATCTGGATGATGGTCATGCGGCTGATGTGATATGCCTAGTATTTAATACTGTACCACACAAGAGGCTTGCCCTGAAGCTACACATGTGGGGACTAGGGGACAAAATATACAAACATCGGTTAAAAGTTTGTCATGGGACAGAAAACAAGGCACATACTCAAAATGGGCTAAAGTCAGCAGAGGGGTACCACAAGGATCTGTTCTGAGAGCAGCGAGGTACCACAAGAATCTGTACCAGAAGCAGTGGGGTACCACAAGAATCTGTACAGGGAGCAGCAGAGTACCACAAGGATCTGTACTGGGAGCAGCAGGATACCTGTGGATCTGTACTGGGAGCAGCGGGAAACCACAAGGATCTTTACTGGGAGCAGCGGGATACGAAAAAAAAAAATCTGTTCTGGGAGCAGTGGGGTACAACAAGGATCTGTATCAGGACCAGCGGGGTACCACAAGGATCTGTGTTAGAATCAATTCTCTTTAATCTGTTCATTAATGGTCTTGTGGACGGCATTGCATTGAAAGTCAGTTTTTGCTTTGTTGACGTAACAGAAAAATTTTAATGTTGATGTAGAGAAAGGCAGGTGGGCGTATGTATATGGATATATATATGTATCTGCCTCTTCATTGATATGTGTATGTATGTACATGGGCCCCCTTATATGGCCAATAGGGATATATATTCCCTGTATGGCCGTGTATATATTTCCTCTTATGTAGATGTATATATAGAGATGTGTGTATCCAGTGCATACATCTGTATATGTGTATCTGCCATGGCTCTCCCCCAGGTATATATATGTATATGTGTGTGTATGTATATATATGGGCCTATAACTGCCCATGTATGCCCCAGGTTTATAATGAGTATATATGTGTATATCGATGCGCCCCAAGTATCTATATACATATATATACTTAAATGCGGCCAATTTTCCTAACCAGCCCCCTCCTGCATGCCAGTTCCTGTAGGGGTGGATATGTCTCCAGGTGGCTGGTGACTTCAAAGGCTAAGGGATCAATAGATCTGAGGCCTTTTGTTGAGTTTCCCCAGCTTATCAGCCTAGTTACTATGCTCTCCCCCACCTTTTGTTTGTGACATGGCTGGGCGTGTGGTGCTGCTAGCCTCAGGGGGCCAACTGGCAGTCCTGAGTGCAGGCATACGTCACAGTCACACTATGATGTCACATCCCTGAGGAGGGGGGAGGTGGGCTGTTTCTGAGGCTGATATATGAGCCCCAAGCCAGGAACACGAGGGCTCTTGGAACTGGACTACAAACAGAGACACATGGGAGAGAGCAGCTCCATGACGTGCCTCTGGAGAAGGCCTAGTAACCCTGGAAGGGCTAAGTATACCCCTGCAGCAGTAACCCCTTCACTGCTGCCCTGATTAACCCCTACCTGTCTAGCCCCTACCTACCCCTCACATACCCCCTATATCCCCAACAATAGTAACCCCTTCCCTGCCACCAACACATCCCATTGCAATCCCTATCCCTGCAGGCCCTGTCCTACATTACCCCTTTTACCCCTGCGGTACCCCTGAATCTGTGGCCTGAATTAACTCTTGCAGTGCCACCATTAACCCCTTGTTTTCCCCGATAGGGACAGCATTTAGAGCCAGGAGGTGGGGCGGTTTTTGTATGAGAGTGTAATTGTATAGATAGTGTGTGGGGTGGAATTGGGATTGTGTGTAGTGTATTGTAGTATTATCTGTGTTGTAGGTGTTTATTGTAATAATCTTACTGTACTGTGATGTGTGCGTCTATATGTATATATACAGTACAGACCAAAAGTTTGGACACACCTTCTCATTCAAAGAGTTTTCTTTATTTTCATGACTATGAAGGCATCAAAACTATGAATTAACACATGTGGAATTATATACATAACAAACAAGTGTGAAATAACTGAAAATATGTCATATTCTAGGTTCTTCAAAGTAGCCACCTTTTGCTTTGATTACTGCTTTGCACACTCTTGGCATTCTCTTGATGAGCTTCAAGAGGTAGTCCCCTGAAATGGTCTTCCAACAGTCTTGAAGGAGTTCCCAGAGATGCTTAGCACTTGTTGGCCCTTTTGCCTTCACTCTGCAGTCCAGCTCACCCCAAACCATCTCGATTGGGTTCAGGTCCGGTGACTGTGGAGGCCAGGTCATCTGGCGCAGCACCCCATCACTCTCCTTCATGGTCAAATAGCCCTTACTTTCAAAGTTTTCCCAATATTTCGGCTGACTGACTGACCTTCATTTCTTAAAGCAATGATGGCCACTGGTTTTTCTTTACTTAGCTGCTTTTTTCTTGCCATAATGCAAATTCTAACAGTCTATTCAGTAGGACTATCAGCTGTGTATCCACCTGACTTCTCCTCAACCCAACTGATGGTCCCAACCCCATTTATAAGGCAAGAAATCCCACTTATTAAACCTGACAGGGCACACCTGTGAAGTGAAAACCATTTCAGGGGACTACCTCTTGAAGATCATCAAGAGAATGCCAAGAGTGTGCAAAGCAGTAATCAAAGCAAAAGGTGGCTACTTTGAAGAACCTAGAATATGACATATTTTCAGTTGTTTCACACTTGTTTGTTATGTATATAATTCCACATGTGTTAATTCATAGTTTTGATGCCTTCAGTGTGAATCTACAATTTTCATAGTCATGAAAATAAAGAAAACTCTTTGAATGAGAAGGTGTGTCCAAACTTTTGGTCTGTACTGTACATATATATACTTAAATGCGGCCAATTTTCCTAACCAGCCCCCGCCTGCATGCCAGTTCCTGCAGGGGTGGATATGTCTCCAGGTGGCTGGTGACTTCAAAGGCTAAGGGATCAATAGATCTAAGGCCTTTTGTTGAGTTTCCCCAGCTTATCAGCCTAGTTACTATGCTCTCCCCCACCTTGTGTTTGTGACATGGCTGGGCGTGTGGTGCTGCTAGCCTCAGGGGGCCAACTGGCAGTCCTGAGTGCAGGCATACGTCACAGTCACACTATGATGTCACATCCCTGAGGAGGGGGGAGGTGAGCTGTTTCTGAGGCTGATATATGAGCCCCAAGCCAGGAACACGAGGGCTCTTGGAACTGGACTACAAACAGAGACACATGGGAGAGAGCAGCTCCATGACGTGCCTCTGGAGAAGGCCTAGTAACCCTGGAAGGGCTAAGTATTCCCCTGCAGCAGTAAACCCTTCACTGCTGCCCTGATTAACCCCTACCTGTCTAGCCCCTACCTACCCCTCACATACCCCCTATATCCCCAACAATAGTAACCCCTTCCCTGCCACCAACACATCCCATTGCAATCCCTATCCCTGCAGGCCCTGTCCTACATTACCCCTTTTACCCCTGCGGTACCCCTGAATCTGTGGCCTGAATTAACTCTTGCAGTGCCACCATTAACCCCTTGTTTCCCCCCATAGGGACAGCATTTAGAGCCAGGAGGTGGGGCGGTTTTTGTATGAGAGTGTAATTGTATAGATAGTGTGTGGGGTGGAATTGGGATTGTGTGTAGTGTATTGTAGTATTATCTGTGTTGTAGGTGTTTATTGTAATAATCTTACTGTACTGTGATGTGTGTGTCTATATGTATATATATATATATATGGTATATAATGGAGAACCGGCACTCTACATCTATCAAGGTGCTAAAGAAGCAATCTACACAGGTGATGGTAAAAAATATATATTTATTTTTAGAAGGGTAGGTTTGAGAGTGGGGAGTAGGAGTAAATGTTCTAAAATTGTAGAGGTACTGAAAAAATGGGGTACTCAAGAAAAAATGTTGATTTGCAATATGCGGCAGTGGGGATGCAGGTGCACAGTAAAAAATGTTTGTGCCGGGTGGGGGGTATGACAATGCTGTGATTGTCTAGTGGTGGTTACCCCCTTTCAATTGGTAGCTGTGTCCATTAGTTATGCAGTCCGTTAAAAAATATCTTTATGTCATACCACGTGGAAAAGTAATGTGAGAAATATAAAATATATAAAATATATAATATGGGTAGAACAATAAAAAGCAAGGAGTATCCAGTGAAAAATATACGAAAAAAAGTAAGTGGTATATCAGTCGGGTGCTGTACTTCAGTGAAGTACAGCACCCGACTGATATACCACTTACTTTTCAGTGAAGTACAGCACCCGACTGATATACCACTTACTTTTTTTCGTATATTTTTCACTGGATACTCCTTGCTTTTTATTGTTCTACCCATATTATATATTTTATATATTTTATATTTCTCACATTACTTTTCCACGTGGTATGACATAAAGATATTTTTTAACGGACTGCATAACTAATGGACACAGCTACCAATTGAAAGGGGGTAACCACCACTAGACAATCACAGCATTGTCATACCCCCCACCCGGCACAAACATTTTTTACTGTGCACCTGCATCCCCACTGCCGCATATTGCAAATCAACATTTTTTCTTGAGTACCCCATTTTTTCAGTACCTCTACAATTTTAGAACATTTACTCCTACTCCCCACTCTCAAACCTACCCTTCTAAAAATAAATATATATTTTTTACCATCACCTGTGTAGATTGCTTCTTTAGCACCTTGATAGATGTAGAGTGCCGGTTCTCCATTATATACCTTTATTGTTATTAACTACCCTCCTGATTGGGTGAATCAGTCCAGAACCAGAGCACCTATACATTGCAGTGATCAGGTGAGCAACCAATAACCCATCTCTCTTTCTCCTCATATATATATATATATATATATATATATATACAAACTAAAAAGAATGGCGTTGTATTAAACAAGCAGGACGTGCTCAAACCCACATGCAGTTGTGCATATACACTCACCTAAAGAATTATTAGGAACACCTGTTCTATTTCTCATTAATGCAATTATCTAGTCAACCAATCACATGGCAGTTGCTTCAATGCATTTAGGGGGGTGGTCCTGGTCAAGACAATCTCCTGAACTCCAAACTGAATGTCAGAATGGGAAAGAAAGGTGATTTAAGCAATTTTGAGCGTGGCATGGTTGTTGGTGCCAGACGGTCCGGTCTGAGTATTTCACAATCAGTTACTGGGATTTTCACGCACAACCATTTCTAGGGTTTACAAAGAATGGTGTGAAAAGGGAAAAACATCCAGTATGCGGCAGTCCTGTGGGCAAGAATGCCTTGTGGATGCTAGAGGTCAGAGGAGAATGGGCCGACTGATTCAAGCTGATAGAAGAGCAACGTTGACTGAAATAACCACTCGTTACAACCGAGGTATGCAGCAAAGCATTTGTGAAGCCACAACACGCACAACCTTGAGGCGGATGGGCTACAACAGCAGAAGACCCCACCGGGTACCACTCATCTCCACTACAAATAGGAAAAAGAGGCTACAATTTGCACGAGCTCACCAAAATTGGACTGTTGAAGACTGGAAAAATGTTGCCTGGTCTGATGAGTCTCGATTTCTGTTGAGACACTCAAATGGTAGAGTCCGAATTTGGCGTAAACAGAATGAGAACATGTATCCATCATGCCTTGTTATCACTGTGCAGGCTGGTGGTGGTGGTGTAATGGTGTGGGGGATGTTTTCTGGGCACACTTTAGGCCCCTTAGTGCCAATTGGGCATCGTTTAAATGCCACGGGCTACCTGAGCATTGTTTCTGACCATGTCCATCCCTTCATGACCACCATGTACCCATCCTCTGATGGCTACTTCCAGCAGGATAATGCACCATGTCACAAAGCTCGAATCAATGAGTTCACTGTACTAAAATGGCCCCACAGTCACCAGATCTCAACCCAATAGAGCATCTTTGGGATGTGGTGGAACGGGAGCTTCGTGCCCTGGATGTGCATCCCTCAAATCTCCATCAACTGCAAGATGCTATCCTATCAATATGGGCCAACATTTCTAAAGAATGCTATCAGCACTTTGTTGAATCAATGCCACGTAGAATTAAGTCAGTTCTGAAGGCAAAAGGGGATCCAACACCGTATTAGTATGGTGTTCCTAATAATTCTTTAGGTGAGTGTATATAGGGGAGCAGATCCTGCACTTGTGGCCCGTTGCTAATGACGATCCCCAGCAAAAATGCATACGGTGGAGGATGCCCGCAGCGAACCACAAGTACCACAATAGACATCCTACACAAGATAGCAATTATGTGGATGTGATAATCAATATAACAATATAACAAAATAATAGCAAAGACAGGTGCACTCTGCGGTCTTACTAAACCCTCAAACTGATTTTAAAATTGAGAAATTAGCCAACATATCCTACGGTGTAGGACATGTCTGAGCCCGAGCACCGTGCCAAGGTTTCTCAAGTAGCTCAGACCTAACACTCACCTACCTGCGCCGTATGGGCACTACCAGGAGCCAGTGGGCAAAGTACAGGAGCATGAGGCCGACTCACAAACAACTCACCAGTTACCTCCAGCATGTAACCATGCTTGCAATGGGAGGAGGGAGGAGTCTGCGAGTCCCACTCAAGACTGGCTGATATGGCCCAGGGCTCACAGGTGCACTTAAATGTAGCCTGTGGATGGAAAGCAGGCACATTTAAATTGGAGTTTATACACCTCCAGGAATCTCTATTTATACAAACTGAAAAGAATGGCGTGGTATTAAACAAGCAGGACGTGCTCAAACCCACATGCAGTTGTGCATATATATAGGGGAGCAGATCCTGCACTTGTGGCCCGTTGCTAATGACGATCCCCAGCAAAAATGCATACAGTGGAGGATGACCGCAGCAAACCACAATAGACATCCTACACAAGATAGCCTCATGCTCCTGTAATTTGCCCACTGGCTCCTGGTATAGCCCATATGGCACAGGTAGGTGATCGTTAGGTCCCCGAGCTACTTGAGAAACCTTGGCGCGGTGCTCAGGCTCAGACATGTCCTACACCGTAGGATATGTTGGCTAATCTTTCAATTTTAAAATCAGTTTGAGGGTTTAGTAAGACCGCAGAGTGCACCTGTCTTTGCTATTATTTTGTTATATTATGTATATATATATATCTATAACCATTGATCTATAGATATATATATATAGATATAGCGTATTAGTAGACTATTGTGTAATAAATATTTTATTATTTAAGGGCACAGTGTCTGGTCCATTATTATAGTACAGTAAGGCGCAGGCAGTTGGGTTTCAGAGCAGCGTGCAGGCAAGGCGATGGTGCATATGTTATAATATATTAAGGGAATAAATAGGCGGGGTCACAGTAGATGACTCACACCTATGTAGGAATATTAATTATTGGTAATGACATAAATATTGATAATTATGCCCCCCTTTAACAGTTGATAAATGTATTGCAGCCGGGCTGCAGTAATCGTATGGCTGCATAAACATTAACCCCTTCCCGACATGCACCCTAAAAGTACGCTGATGAGGCAGGCATAAGAGCTGCAGGGGCCTGGCTATTACTCACAGACAGTCCCATACTGTAATCGCTGGCATCAGTGAAAACTTAGATGCCGATGGATTAACCTCTTAGATTCTGCTTTCAATTCTGACCGCCACATCTAAGGGGTTTACAGAGGGAGGTGGCTCCACCTATAAATCCATTGGTTACCTGCGATGCGATTGCGGGGTGCAGATGGCTCATAGGCAACTGTCAGAGTAATTCTGACAGTCACAATGCTTTACAATGCACTATTTTGTAATGCATTGTAGAAGGGATCAAATCTTCAAAAGTTAGTGGGACAAAAGTAAAACGTTAAAAAAGTTGCCAAAAGCGGGTCACAAGATGCGTAAATCACCACATTGGGCCTCAAATAGGCATGGTGCTCTTACTCCTGAGCTCTGTTGTATGTGCAGGCAAAAGATTTTGGCCACATGCAGGGTGTTTCTAAAACCAGGAGGCACAGCATAATAATAAGCAGGCTTGCTTTATACACTGCCAATACTGGGCACAACATATTGGGCACTGAATTGCCATATCTGTATACAAATTGCAATTTTCACCATCTACTGTAAATTAAAAGGGTGTGCCACAAAACATACAGTACAGGCCAAAAGTTTGGACACACCTTCTCATTCAAATAGTTTTCTTTATTTTCATGACTATGAAGGCATCAAAACTATGAACTAACACATGTGGAATTATATACATAACAAACAAGTGTGAAACAACTGAAAATATGTCATATTCTAGGTTCTTCAAAGTAGCCACCTTTTGCTTTGATTACTGCTTTGCACACTCTTGGCATTCTCTTGATGAGCTTCAAGAGGTAGTCCCCTGAAATGGTCTTCCAACAGTCTTGAAGGAGTTCCCAGAGATGCTTAGCACTTGTTGGCCCTTTTGCCTTCACTGTGCGGTCCAGCTCACCCCAAACCATCTCGATTGGGTTCAGGTCCGGTGACTGTGAAGGCCAGGTCATCTGGCGCTGCACCCAATCACTCTCCTTTATGGTCAAATAGCCCTTATTTTCAAAGTTTTCCCAATTTTTCGGCTGACTGACTGACCTTCATTTCTTAAAGTAATGATGGCCACTGTTTTTTCTTTACTTAGCTGCTTTTTTCTTGCCATAATACAAATTCTAACAGTCTATTCAGTAGGACTATCAGCTGTGTATCCACCTGACTTCTCCTCAACGCAACTGATGGTCGCAACCCCATTTATAAGG
The DNA here is from genome assembly GCF_905171765.1 of Bufo bufo. Taxonomy (NCBI): domain Eukaryota; kingdom Metazoa; phylum Chordata; class Amphibia; order Anura; family Bufonidae; genus Bufo; species Bufo bufo. The sequence goes on along the minus strand of NC_053389.1, from coordinate 55,047,067 downwards.
CAAGAAATCCCACTTATTAAACCTGACAGGGTACACCTGTGAAGTGAAAACCATTTCAGGGGACTACCTCTTGAAGCTCATCAAGAGAATGCCAAGAGTGTGCAAAGCAGTAATCAAAGCAAAAGGTGGCTACATTGAAGAACCTAGAATATTACATATTTTTAGTTGTTTCAAACTTGTTTGTTATGTATATAATTCCACATATGTTAATTCATAGTTTTGATGCCTTCAGTGTAAATCTACAATTTTCATAGTCATGAAAATAAAGAAAACTCTTTGAATGAGAAGGTGTGTCCAAACTTTTGGTCTGTACTGTATATTCAATATTTTTGAAACCAGCACCTGGATCTGAATACTTTTGTAGATGCATGTAATTAAACATTTATTGTTATTGCTGTTTGTTCTTTTCCTTATTTTTTCTATCAGTCTCACCAAGCTGGTCGCTCAGTTTAAATCTTCAACTGCCGCCAGCCATGTGTTCTCTTAGAAGCTGTGGCAGTTACAGGGAGAGAGCAGCAGCAGAAAGAACACGCCCCCTGAGCTGCCAGGCTGAAGCTAATCTAGCGGAAGAATTGGAGCCATTTATGAGAAGATCTCTGGATCCATGTGAGGTACAGGGCTGGTTCTAGCTTTGTTAGAAATTGTCACGTACTATATTATGTCCGATTTTTATTTTTAAATCACTCATGGCCTAACCCCTTTAAATTTTTGAAAACACATGTGAGGTCAAAATGCCCTATTGGTAAATTCTGGAGGAGGGGTGTAGTCTCTAAAATAGGGTCACTTCTTGTTTTATTTTAATTTAATTTTATTTAACCTCATAGCCTCTGCAGTGTTCAGCCAGTGCTGTAGAAACCACCAAACTAGGGCTCAAATGCACATGGTGCTCCTTCGCTTCTGAGCCTGCAGTGTGCCCATACAGCACCTTATGACCACATGTGGGGTGTTGCCATATTCAGGAGAAAATGGTTAATAAACTGTAGTATCTTTTTTACTTCTGTTGACCCTTGTTAAAATGAAAAATTTGGGGCTAAAGCAACGTTTCATTGGAAAAAATTAAATTTTTTATTTTCTCAATTCTCAGTGTTTCTAAATTCTCTAAAACACCTATTTGGTCAAAGTGCTAAATAGATTCCTTGGGGGTTGTGATTTCCAAAATGGGGTCACTTTTTGGAGGTCTCCACCGTAGGGGTCTCTTCAAATGCGACATGGCACCCGAAAAGCATTTCAGCAAAATCTGCCCTCCAAAAGCCAAATCACACTCCTTTCTTTCTGAACCATTCAGGGCTCCATAGGAAGTAGTGCATGTCCCATAGGCTGCAATAGTAATTCATTGCAGTCTATGGGAAAAAACAACTAATGATTGCATATTCAAGTCCCCTAGGGGGACTTTAAATAGGTAAAAAGAAAAGTTTTATAAAATATAAAAAATCGAATTGCCTCCTATTCCTATAATAAAAATAAAAATTAAAAATAAAGATCATTTGCGCTGCCACATCCCCAAATGTCCGTACTATTAAAATGAAAATGTATTTATCCTGTATGGTGAAAGCCGTAACCGAAAAAATTAAAAACAGCAAATTTGCTGTTTTTCATCACGTCATCTCCCAAAAAAAGTTAATAAAAAGTGATCATAAAGTCATATACCATCCAAAATACTATGAATAAAAACTACAGATTGCCCAACAAAAAATGAGTCCTCATTCAAGTCCGTAGATGTAAATATAAAAAAGTTATGGGGGTCAGAATGTTGCAATGCAATATATATATATATTTTTTATATAAAAACACAAGAGAAACTACCGGTATATAATTTTGGTATCGCTGTTATCCTACTGACCTACACAAGGAAGGGAACAGGTCAGTCCTATCGCATAGGGAATGCCGTAAATACGAAACCCATAAAACTGTGGTTGAATTTAATTTTTTCCAATTCTATCCCATTTGGAATTTTTTCCAGCTTCCCACTACATCATATGCAATATTAAATGGTGCCATAATAAATTGCAACATGTTCTGCAAAACAGAAGCCCTCATATGGCCATGTGAACAGAAAAATTAAAAAGTTATGGCTCTGGCAAGGCAGGGATTAAAAAATGAAAATGCAAAAAATTTTGAATTGTAGGGTCAGAAAGGGGCTAAAGGGGTTGTCCAGCGGTATTATTTTTTATATGGTTTGCTCATAGTGGGTTAAAAATAAAAAGAAGCCATAACTCACCCTCACCGATCCCCTGCTGCTGTGCAAACACTTGATACTCTTCAATTCCTAGTCCTGGCTTTACACCACCTTTGAAGAGCACTTGTCAGCAGGATCAATCCTATTAAACCAGGCACACAGAGTTTTTTATAGTGTTGGTGAGAAGCTGAGGTGCACTGAGGGCTGGGATGCTGAGTAGCTGAGGTGCACCGAGGGGCTAGTTTCAGCTCTTGGTGCACTGAAGCCCTCATCTGCATAAAGAAAAAAAATAAAAGTTTTTGTAATACAAAGATAAGATTGACACTCCCAGTCTTCCATAGTTAATAGAATAGCATTGATTCAGCAGAATCATCCCTGTTAAACACAATGCTACCTGTCTTATGTAAATCGGTTGTGCTGTTCCAGAGAAAACTTTTTTATTTATTTACACAAAACAGGTAGCATTCTGCTTACAGGGTTGATTCTGCTGAATCAATACTACTCTATTAACTATAGAAGACTGGGAGTGTCCATCTTATCTTTGTATTACAAGGTGATTTTTCTTGATTCTCTTCATTAATGATGGAATGAAAGCTCTACCCAAGAATGGATGCCTTCTGAGAAGCTACTGATTGCTGATACATAAAATCCTGTTGAATATTTTAAAATCGACCTCTTTAACCTTTCCACTGCTGACTGTGAACCCTACCCTCTGTGTTTGGAGAACTAGCCTTGTGTAACAGGTGGCTGTCCATTTCACGGAAGTATAGGTCGTTTAAAGCATCGAGGCTTCATGTTCCTCTTCTTCCTGTAACAGGGGGGATTGCTGTAATGTCACAACATTGTCTGATGTATATCATGTACTGACATAAGGTCATTTGAACATTTGAAGATGAAGATAGCAGAAATGTTTCCTTGCTCTTAAAGGGTTTCTATCACTTCGTTTCACATATTTAGCTGTCAGACACTAGCGATCCGCTAGTGTCTGCTCTACCAAACCATCCTAATATAATTGCTTTTGGGGCAGCCGTTTTGCTAAAAAAAGAACTTTTATTAATATGCTAATGAGCCTCTAGGTGCTATGGGGGCGTCATTAGCACCTAGAGGCTCAGTCTACCTTCAGAAACTGCCGCCGCCCAGCGCGTCCCTCCAGCCCGCCCATCTCCTCCTGAATGCGATCCTCCCCGTGCGCGTCTGTATTCGGCGCATGCGCAGTGAATGTCTGACCGCTTCCCTGCTCAGACATCTCCACTGCGCCTGTTCCTCGGAGCACTATGACGTCATCGCGCAGGCGCAGTGGAGATGTCTGAGCAGGGAAGCGGTCAGACATTCACTGCGCATGCGCCAAATACAGGCGCTCGCAGGGAGGATCGCATTCAGGAGGAGATGGGCGGGCTGGAGGGACGCGCTGGGCGGCGGCAGTTTCTGAAGGTAGACGGAGCCTCTAGGTGCTAATGACGCCCCCATAGCACCTAGAGGCTCATTAGCATATTAATAAAAGTTCTTTTTTTAGCAAAACGGCTGCCCCAAAAGCAATTATATTAGGATGGTTGGGCAGAGCAGACACTAGCGGATCGCTAGTGTCTGACAGCTAAATATGTGAAACTAAGTGATAGAAACCCTTTAAACATCTACAAATCCAACATTTTTTTCTGTGCTTGAGCCTCCTATGCAAATGCAATGCAAATTTTTTTGGGAAGAGAAGGTTTTACTAGAGATGAGCGACCTTCTGGAAATTCATTTCCTGTCCAATCTATCTAACTTTTAAAAACATTTAATTAGTGTCGGAATTGATTCTACACAAATTAAATGGGCGCCAACTGGGCTGAAAATTGGTATATAAGACTCTGGGGTCTCCTACGATTTAGATTTTTTTTTGTTTAATATTTTATTATAAAAAAAAATAAAAAGTTGAATGAATTTTTGCTCATTCTCTCCTCCCCATCCTTTTAATCTCTCTAACGCAAAAGCGAAGAATGTCACACTAACACTGTCGCATATAGCTATGGGTAAACACATGGTTGATGGTGTTAACAAATAGTGTGTTTAAAACACACTGCGGAATTGCATGTATTATGTTTTTTCATATTATAAAGCTTCCAAAAAGTGTCCCTTATTGGGGACTAATGGTGTTTAAACACGAATAATGTTATGGGGGAAAAAATGGGGCTTATTGGGAACAAGCGTGGAAAAATGATGCCTTAATGGGAGCAGATGCCTGCACCTATTTATACACACACAAGTTTAAGTGTGTCAGAAACAGTGGTTGGTTCTGAACAAGCCTAAAAAAAATTCCCTTTTATTTGGGAGCAGCAGCAATACAGGGTGAATGTGGAAAGGGTGGGGTCTAAGGTGTTTAGGGGTAATAGTAGAAGGTGGCAGCAATAGTAGCGGCAGCAGTAGCAGCATGGCATGGAAAAGACTAGGCATCAGATGTGTGCGCGGCTGTGTTGGGCTAGTAGTTGGAATAATGGCAGCTGTGTAGCAGTGGCGTACCTCCCATACAGGCAGACCACACAGCTGCTATGGGGCCCGTGGGGAAGGGGGGCCCCCAGTGGAGGATAGGCCATGCCCCTTAATTACCTTCAATTCCTATAATCAGTGGAGAAAGCTAAAGGACCTTTGATGAACTGCACAGAGAATAGTGTAGTTCCCGGGTTAGAACAGTGCATCTGCCAGGACCTGTGATGACATCATCTTCAGCATCACAGGTCCTGGTCGATCTAGCAAAGTAACTGCACCAAGAATGGTGTAGTTCCCATGTTTGAAAGGTGCATCTGCCAGAGGTCCTTCAACCCCAACAGCAAGGATTAGAAGTGCTCAATGTGTTCTGCATTGATCCATTGAGACTGCAATGGAGTGGTAAGAGGAGGTCCTCCACTTTTCTCTTCATTTGCCCCCCACCTATGTCCTGTTTTTACACATTGCTCACTCATATATAATACTTCAGACAGTTACAGTGACCACTACCTCATGTACCTGACACACAGTGACCATAATGTATAACTGACCACATATACAGTGCTGCCCATAATTATTCATACCCCTGGCAAATTTTGACTTAAATTTACTTGAATGGGTTATTGTGCATTCCCCCAGGGCCTACTTACTCCACCCTTTTTACCCCCCAACCTCTCACACCCCTTAAATGAATACACACAGTCCGAGTTGGATTAAATTGGCCACAGCAGCCGTTTATTAATAAATAAATAAATACATAACATATGCAAATATATATATATATATATATATATATATATATATAAAAATATATATAAATATATAACCATAACTTTTCCATCCTCCCTGACGAGGGAGGTTATAGAAGCCCCAAATTTCTCACATATATGTATAAACACGCCAAACCGGCACTTCCATCTTGCCTCCAGCCGCAAAACTCCAGCTCGGAGACACCAACTGATGGACGCCTCTCTGAACGAACCAAAAATGCCCCCCCTCCTGCTGATGACACAAAGATTTGTAACAGGGTTGATGTTCCTGGAGGAATACACCAAATGGAAAAGGACTTAGGAAAACTAGAGGAATGGTCAAAAATCTGGCAACTAAAATTTAATGTTGATAAGTGCAAGATAATGCACCTGGGACGTAAAAACCCAAGAGCAGAATATAAAATCAGTGATACAGTCCTAACCTCAGTAACTGAGGAAAGGGATTTAGGGATCATTATTTCAGAAGACTTAAAGGTAGGCAGACAATGTCACAGAGCAGCAGGAAATGCTAGCAGAATGCTTGGGTGTATAGCAAGAGGAATTACCAGTAGAAAGAGGGAGGTGCTCATGCCGCTCTACAGAGCATTAGTGAGACCTCATTTGGAGTATTGTGCTCAGTACTGGAGACCATATCTCCAGAAGGATATTGATACTTTGGAGAGAGTTCAGAGAAGAGCTACTAAACTGGTACATGGATTGCAGGATAAAACTTACCAGGAAAGATTAAAGGACCTTAACATGTATAGCTTGGAAGAAAGACGAGACAGAGGGGATATGATAGAAACTTTTAAATACATAAAGGGAATCAACAAGGTAAAAGAGGAGAGAATATTTAAAAGAAGAAAAACTCCGACCGTCCGCCACCCGGCCCCCACGACGAAAACCCTTCAGTACCTGCTTAACCAAAAATGATTTGGTAACATCCGGAAGGCCCCTCAACCTAAAACCAAAAACTAAACGCGGAAAACACCGGTTAACCCTCGCCACTGACCAACCCTCCTCCACCATATGTCCCAAAAACAACACCAATGGGATCTCCCCCCATCAACACCAACCCCCATACTCAAACACCACTGCTCCCAAGAACGCCACGCCTTACCATAGTCAGACCAAGTGCCTTCACTCAAAGACCTCCTAAACAAATCCGCTATAGTACCTCCCATAGGTCCCAGAGCCATGCCGGGCACTCCAACCCCTCCTCCTCCGCCTCTGGAACCAGCTGACGAAAACGCTCCCACTGCAAACGAGAAAGAGAGTCAGCCACCCCGTTATGAACCCCCGGCACATGCACCGCCACAACCCATGTGTTCAGCGGCAAACACATCAGCACCAAGTGCTGCAATAACCTAACTACAGGAGGCAAAGATGCAGTCAGACTATTAACGGCCTGCACAACACCCAAGTTATCGCAATGCCACCTCACTTTCTTATCCTTAAACTTGCCCCCCCACAGCACCACCGCCAGCACTATCGGGAACAATTCAAGCAACGCCACGTTCCTAACCCAACCCCTCTCAAACCAACTCACCGGCCATTCACCCGCACACCACTGTCCTTCACAATACACCCCAAAACCCACCCCCCCAGCAGCATCTGAAAAAAAGTTAAAACTTTCCACCACCTCCCCCATAACCAACGTCCTGCCATTAAATTGTCCCAAAAAACCGTCCCAAACCTCCAAGTCCCTCCTCAATTCCTTCCCCAGCCGAATAAAAATGGTGACCCAACACCACACCTGCCGTCGCCGCCGCCAACCTCCTACAAAATATTCTGCCCATCGGAATAATCCTACAAGCGAAATTCAACTTCCCTAATAAGGATTGTAACTCTTTCAAACGAATCATCAGCCCCACCCTCGCTGACCGCACCGCAGACCGCACATCAATCAATTTGTCCTCAGGTAACCTGCATTCCATCCGAACCGTATCCAGCACTATACCCCCAAAAAAAACATAACTCTGTAGAGGGGCCAACAGTCTTCTCAGCCGACAACGGCACCCCGAACTCTCTAAACACCGACTGCAACGAGGCCAACAGCAACCCACACACCCCGGAATCAGCCGGCCCTAAACAAAGGAAGTCATCCAAATAATGAATGAGCGACTGACACCCCGCCACCTCCTTCACCACCCATTCTAAGAAGGAGCTAAACTTCTCAACTAAGCGCAAGAGATCGTTCTTTGGAACCACCCCCAACGGCGAAACCACCAAGTTCCCCAAAGGTAACTCCACAAACGGCCCGTACATTCTCCCTAAACTCACCTCCTTAGCTAGCTTCTGAGACACCACTTCTGGGTGCATCAAAGCCGACCTCAAATTCTTACATCTCCCACCCCCAAGATCCCCATAACCAGACGGAATCCCAAACCCCTCCTCAAATCCCCTCCGCAACAGCTCCGCCCCCACCCTATCCGGGTACCTACTTAAATACGGCCCCATCGCGTCCACCCTGACCGGAGTCCGCCCCTTTTCCAACCGTCTCTCCCCCCCTTTGCCTATTCCCCCGGAAACACCTGCTGGCCCCGTGGCTCCCCCCACACCCCGAACACTCGTGCTTAAACTTACATTTTTTAACCGAACTTGCAAGTCCCCTCATTGAACAAAAAGCACAAGCCCTTTGCCGAGGCAGCGGCAAAACCCGACTGCCCACCCCCCCTCCCCCCCATCCCCCCCTGCTCCGCACGAAAAGGCTGCCCCTACCAGCCCCCATCACCCTCATCCACAGCCCTATGTCTTTATGGTCCCACCGCATACTGGAGCGGACCGCCTTCCTCTGACGAAACTGTTCGTCATAACGCAACCACCCGTAACCTCCATAAACACGATAAGCTTCCCCTATCGCATCCATGTAGCAAAACAGAGGCGAACAACTGTCTTGAGCCTTCTCCCCGATCACACTCGCCAAAATAGCAAACGCCTGAAGCCAATTGCTAAACGTACGAGGTATCAGCCTATACTGCTTCTTCTCCTCCTCCTCCTTCTTTCCCAAATCCTTCCTCACAACATCCAAATTAAAGCGCTCCAACGGGAGAAGGGAAAAGATATCTACGTACTCCCTCCTCCTCCTTGCAAAGGCCCTGCCCCCCCGTGACCTACACCAGCCAAACCGCACAGCAACCGCCCTAAACCACCAAATAAATCAGCCTGACCACCCCCGCTGGCCCCCAACCCCACACCTTGCAATAATGTAAACAGTGTCCCCAAGGTTGCCTCACCTGGCTGCCCGGGCGCTGTGAACCCCGCAGCCGTTGATCCGGATTCCCGCCGCTCCACTTCCGATCGCACCATCCTGGACCCTGCTTCCGGTAATCCTCCACTGTAGCCCGGCGACCCAGAACTTCCAGCGCTGGCCGCGTCTTGTTCAGCCCCTGCCATCTGCTCACCCGACTCCTCAATAAGACCAGCCACCGGCTGTCCGTCATCAGTAAGGGGCCTGTGCACCCGCACCGCCTCCCGGTGCACAGCCCCGCAGCCCCTCGCTCCACTTGCTCTACCACGCCGAGCAGGCCTCCCCTCAGGCCCAAGAGGGGAGCCTGCAGCACCTGGTCCTGCACTCCCGCCGTCTGCAGCCGCACGCGATGAAGGTGACCGCCCCCCTCCCTTCACTGAATCCCGCCGTGCATATGGATTCCTCCCGAGCCGTGAGGACTTAGGGAGGGGTTGAGCGTGTCCCCCACGGCCCGGAGGGTCCCTAGAGGGGCTCCTAACTCGGCGCTGGACTCTGGGGGTGTCCTCCTCAATCAGGCGCGCCGGCGGCCTAGCCCGCCACGGCCGTCTTTCCTCTGACGGCGGGCAAACTGCATCCGCCGCCTCCCCCTGCAACAAGCCGGCTACCTGGTCTTCAAGCCAGCCTTGACCCCGGACCACCGCCGCTGCCCGCAGCCTCTCCAGGACTTCCTCGACGCCCGACATGGTAATGTTGGAGCTGGAGAGGATGCCGAGATGTCCGCTCTCCTGCTCCTCTTCTCCCGAAATGGCGCTGGTCCGTTGGCTCTGCCCCCTTTTTGAATCTCCGCCCCCACACAACGCAACTCCGCCCCCTCACTATCCTAACCCTTTCCAGCCCTCCTCGGCCCCGGAGCCCAAAACCCCTCATGCAGGCCTACCTCCAGCGTCCGGCCTTTCTTTTATTCAACCAGCAAGTAATTTTTTGACGGGAAATGACATAGGTGTCTCCCAAAAGATAATAAGACGATGTACAAGAGGCATTATTGTGGGAAAAAAACATTTCTCAGCTTTTATTTACATTTGAGCAAAAAGTGTCCAGTCCAAAATTATTCATACCCTTCTCAAAAATCAATAGAAAAGCCTTTATTGGCTATTACAGCAATCAAACGCTTCCTATAATTGCAGACCAGCTTTTTGCATGTCTCCACAGGTATTTTTGCCCATTCATCTTTAGCAATGAGCTCCAAATCTTTCAGGTTGGAGGGTCTTCTTGCCATCACCCTGATCTTTAGCTCCCTCCACAGATTCTCAATTGGATTCAAGTCTGGACTCTGGCTGGGCCACTCCAAAACGTTAATGTTGTTGTCTGCTAACCATTTCTTCACCACTTTTGCTGTGTGTTTTGGGTCATTGTCATGCTGAAATGTCCACTGGTGCCCAAGGCCAAGTTTCTCTGCAGACTGCCTGATGTTGTCGTTGAGAATCCTCATGTATTGTTCTTCTCTGTCTAGATGAGCTTTTGCAAAGGTCAAAAAATTACTTGCTGGTTGAATAAAAGTAACTTTAAGTAAAAATTTGCAGGGGTATGAATAATTATGGGCAGTTAAGGGGACTGTAACCTATGGTCAGTGTTAAGGGGTAGGTGCTGTAGAGGTCACTGTTAAGGGGATGGGGTGCTGTGAAACTTACTGTTGAAGGGGCAGGCTGCTGTGAAGGACAACATTAAGGGGGTGGGCTGCTGTAGAAGTCCAATTTTAAGGAGATGGGGCACTGTGGGGGGGTCAGTGTTAAGGCGCGGGGGGCTGTGGAGGTCACTGTTACGGGGGATACTGTCGATATCTTTTAACGACACACATAAACCTTAAATTAAATAGATGAAGTATACACGTGCGAAGCCAGGTTCTTCTGTTCTTCTTTACTGATAAGTGAGGTGCAAGGCATAATAGAGACAGTGTGTATAGATATATAGTATATACACTGCGTGCAGAATTATTAGGCAAATGAGTATTTTGACCACATCATCCTCTTTATGCATGTTGTCTTACTCCAAGCTGTATAGGCTCGAAAGCCTACTACCAATTAAGCATATTAGGTGATGTGCATCTCTGTAATGAGAAGGGGTGTGGTCTAATGACATCAACACCCTATATTAGGTGTGCATAATTATTAGGCAACTTCCTTTCCTTTGGCAAAATGGGTCAAAAGAAGGACTTGACAGGCTCAGAAAAGTCAAAAATAGTGAGATATCTTGCAGAGGGATGCAGCACTCTTAAAATTGCAAAGCTTCTGAAGCGTGATCATCGAACAATCAAGCGTTTCATTCAAAATAGTCAACAGGGTCGCAAGAAGCGTGTGGAAAAACCAAGGCGCAAAATAACTGCCCATGAACTGAGAAAAGTCAAGCGTGCATCTGCCAAGATGCCACTTGCCACCAGTTTGGCCATATTTCAGAGCTGCAACATCACTGGAGTGCCCAAAAGCACAAGGTGTGCAATACTCAGAGACATGGCCAAGGTAAGAAAGGCTGAAAGACGACCACCACTGAACAAGACACACAAGCTGAAACGTCAAGACTGGGCCAAGAAATATCTCAAGACTGATTTTTCTAAGGTTTTATGGACTGATGAAATGAGAGTGAGTCTTGATGGGCCAGATGGATGGGTCCGTGGCTGGATTGGTAAAGGGCAGAGAGCTCCAGTCCGACTCAGACGCCAGCAAGGTGGAGGTGGAGTACTGGTTTGGGCTGGTATCATCAAAGATGAGCTTGTGGGACCTTTTCGGGTTGAGGATGGAGTCAAGCTCAACTCCCAGTCCTACTGCCAGTTTCTGGAAGACACCTTCTTCAAGCAGTGGTACAGGAAGAAGTCTGCATCCTTCAAGAAAAACATGATTTTCATGCAGGACAATGCTCCATCACACGCGTCCAAGTACTCCACAGCGTGGCTGGCAAGAAAGGGTATAAAAGAAGAAAATCTAATGACATGGCCTCCTTGTTCACCTGATCTGAACCCCATTGAGAACCTGTGGTCCATCATCAAATGTGAGATTTACAAGGAGGGAAAACAGTACACCTCTCTGAACAGTGTCTGGGAGGCTGTGGTTGCTGCTGCACGCAATGTTGATGGTGAACAGATCAAAACACTGACAGAATCCATGGATGGCAGGCTTTTGAGTGTCCTTGCAAAGAAAGGTGGCTATATTGGTCACTGATTTGTTTTTGTTTTGTTTTTGAATGTCATAAATGTATATTTGTGAATGTTGAGATGTTATATTGGTTTCACTGGTAAAAATAAATAATTAGTTGCCTAATAATTATGCACAGTAATAGTCACCTGCACACACAGATATCCCCCTAAAATAGCTAAAACTAAAAACAAACTAAAAACTACTTCCAAAAATATTCAGCTTTGATATTAATGAGTTTTTGGGTTCATTGAGAACATGGTTGTTGTTCAATAATAAAATTAATCCTCAAAAATACAACTTGCCTAATAATTCTGCACTCCCTGTACAGCAGTGTACTGATATGTGAGGTATGAGGTATAATAGATGTAATGTGTAGAGATATATAGTATATACAGCAGTGTACTGATATGTGAGGTACGAGGTATAACAGATGCAGTGTGTACAGATATATAGTATATACAGCAGTGTACTGATATGTGAGGTACGAGGTATAACATATGCACTATGTACAGATATATAGTATATACAGCAGTGTACTGATATGTGAGGTATGATAGATGTAATGTGTACAGATATATAGTATATACAGCAGTGTACTGATATGTGAGGTATGATAGATGTAATGTGTACAGATATATAGTAGTATACACAGCAATGTACTGATATGAGAGGTAGAAGCTGTAATTTATACCTCATACCTGTCACTACACTGCTGTATATACAATATACCTGTACAGACTGCATCTATTATGATACCTCTTTTGTGTGCCAGCGCAGTTTTATAATCCCAGTCCGGGCCCTGATGGCATACAGTATAACACGCATCAGCAAGCATAGTTCATGGAGCAAAGAGAGAGGCTTGGAATGGGTATTGGGATGTGCTATAAATGGGGCATGGGACCAATTTAGATTCTTGCTAGGGGGGCCCACTGATTTCTATGTACGGGGCGTATAATGGTACTGGCAGTAGTGGAATGGAAGTGGCAGTGGGGCATAAGCAGCGGAGGGTATCAGCTATGGAACATGATGGTAGGTAGGGAGACAGCAGCAGTATTGTGATGGGGCCGTCTATCAGTAGCCACTGTCAGTAATGGCAGATTTGTTTATCGGAGCCGGAAGTGTGTGAAAATCCTCATGGATCCATGCCTGATTCATTTTGACAAAAGTGATATTTTGTACAATGGCATGACAATGCCTCCTGCCACGCTGAAAATTCTCTTTGAGATGACACTGGAAGCTAGACAAGAGAGAGAGCAAACTGGAGCAGTTTCTGCCAATGTTTCACTCTGCTTACCCAGAAGATCATGAGGTCATAGAACATGTGCTGGGGAGAACCCACAGTCATTTAGAAAACTAGACAATTTGAAACAATTAACCACCTCCGGACCGCCTAACGCAGGATCGCGTTCCGGAGGTGGCAGCGCTGCGCACAGTCACGCATATACGCGTCATCTCGCGATGGCCGAGATTTCCTGTGAACGCGCGCACACAGGCGCGCGCGCTCACAGGAACGGACGGTAAGAGAGTTGATCTTCAGCCTGCCAGCGGCGATCGTTCACTGGCAGGCTGGAGATGTGTTTTTTTTAACCCCTAACAGGTATATTAGACGCTGTTTTGATAACAGCGTCTAATATACCTGCTACCTGGTCCTCTGGTGGTCCCCTTTGTTTGGATCGACCACCAGAGGACACAGGTAGCTCAGTAAAGTAGCACCAAGCACCACTACACTACACTACACCCCCCCGTCACTTATTAACCCCTTATTAGCCCCTGATCACCCCTGATCACCCCATATAGACTCCCTGATCACCCCCCTGTCATTGATTACCCCCCTGTCATTGATCACCCCCCTGTAAAGCTCCATTCAGATGTCCGCATGATTTTTAAGGATCCACTGATAGATGGATCGGATCCGCAAAACGCATCCGGACGTCTGAATGAAGCCTTACAGGGGCATGATCAATGACTGTGGTTATCACCCCATATAGACTCCCTGATCACCCCCCTGTCATTGATTACCCCCCTGTCATTGATTACCCCCCTGTAAAGCTCCATTCAGACGTCCGCATGATTTTTACGGATCCACTGATAGATGGATCGGATCCGCAAAACGCATCCGGACGTCTGAATGAAGCCTTACAGGGGCATGATCAATGACTGTGGTGATCACCCCATATAGACTCCCTGATCACCCCCCTGTAAAGCTCCATTCAGATGTCCGCATGATTTTTACGGATGCACTGATAGATGGATCGGATCCGCAAAACGCATCCGGACGTCTGAATGAAGCCTTACAGGGGCGTGATCAATGACTGTGGTGATCACCCCATATAGACTCCCTGATCACCCCCCTGTCATTGATTACCCCCCTGTCATGGATTACCCCCCTGTAAAGCTCCATTCAGACGTCCGCATGATTTTTACGGATCCACTGATAGATGGATCGGATCCGCAAAACGCATCCGGACGTCTGAATGAAGCCTTACAGGGGCATGATCAATGACTGTGGTGATCACCCCATATAGACTCCCTGATCACCCCCCTGTCATTGATCACCCCCCTGTCATTGATCACCCCCCCTGTCATTGATCACCCCCCTGTCATTGATCACCCCTCTGTAAGGCTCCATTCAGACATTTTTTTGGCCCAAGTTAGCGGAATTTTTTTTTTTTTTCTTACAAAGTCTCATATTCCACTAACTTGTGTCAAAAAATAAAATCTCACATGAACTCCCCATACCCCTCACGGAAACCAAATGCGTAAAATTTTTTAGACATTTATATTCCAGACTTCTTCTCATGCTTTAGGGCCCCTAGAATGCCAGGGCAGTATAAATACCCCACATGTGACCCCATTTCGGAAAGAAGACACCCCCAGGTATTCCGTGAGGGGCATATTGAGTCCATGAAAGATTGAAATTTTTGTCCCAAGTTAGCGGAACGGGAGACTTTGTGAGAAAAAAATTTAAAATATCAATTTCCGCTAACTTGTGCCAAAAAAAAAAAATTTCTATGAACTCGCCATGCCCCTCATTGAATACCTTGGGGTGTCTTCTTTCCAAAATGGGGTCACATGTGGGGTATTTATACTGCCCTGGCATTCTAGGGGCCCCAAAGCGTGAGAAGAAGTCTGGTATCCAAATGTCTAAAAATGCCCTCCTAAAAGGAATTTGGGCCCCTTTGCGCATCTAGGCTGCAAAAAAGTGTCACACATCTGGTATCGCCGTACTCAGGAGAAGGTGGGGAATGTGTTTTGGGGTGTCATTTTACATATACCCATGCTGGGTGAGAGAAATATCTTGGTCAAATGCCAACTTTGTATAAAAAAATGGGAAAAGTTGTCTTTTGCCAAGATATTTCTCTCACCCAGCAAGGGTATATGTAAAATGACACCCCAAAACACATTCCCCAACTTCTCCTGAATACGGCGATACCACATGTGTGACACTTTTTTGCAGCCTAGGTGGGCAAAGGGGCCCACATTCCAAAGAGCACCTTTAGGATTTCACAGGTCATTTACCTACTTACCACACATTAGGGCCCCTGGAAAATGCCAGGGCAGTATAACTACCCCACAAGTGACCCCATTTTGGAAAGAAGACACCCCAAGGTATTCCGTGAGGGGCATGGCGAGTTCCTAGAATTTTTTATTTTTTGTCACAAGTTAGTGGAAAATGATGATTTTTTTTTTTTTTTCCATACAAAGTCTCATATTCCACTAACTTGTGACAAAAAATAAAAACTTCCATGAACTCACTATGCCCATCAGCGAATACCTTGGGGTCTCTTCTTTCCAAAATGGGGTCACTTGTGGGGTAGTTATACTACCCTGGCATTCTAGGGGCCCAAATGTGTGGTAAGGAGTTTGAAATCAAATTCTGTAAAAAATGACCTGTGAAATCCGAAAGGTGCTCTTTGGAATATGGGCCCCTTTGCCCACCTAGGCTGCAAAAAAGTGTCACACATCTGGTATCTCCGTACTCAGGAGAAGGTGGGGAATGTGTTTTGGGGTGTCATTTTACATATACCCATGCTGGGTGAGAGAAATATCTTGGCAAAAGACAACTTTTCCCATTTTTTTATACAAAGTTGGCATTTGACCAAGATATTTATCTCACCCCCCAAGTGACCCCATTTTGGAAAGAAGAGACCCCAAGGTATTCGCTGATGGGCATAGTGAGTTCATGGAAGTTTTTATTTTTTGTCACAAGTTAGTGGAATATGAGACTTTGTATGAAAAAAATAAAATAAAAAAAAATCATCATTTTCCGCTAACTTGTGACAAAAAATAAAAAGTTCTAGAAACTCACTATGCCCATCAGCGAATACCTTAGGGTGTGTACTTTCCGAAATGGGGTCATTTGTGGGGTGTTTGTACTGTCTGGCCATTGTAGAACCTCAGGAAACATGACAGGTGCTCAGAAAGTCAGAGCTGCTTCAAAAAGCGGAAATTCACATTTTTGTACCATAGTTTGTAAACGCTATAACTTTTACCCAAACCATTTTTTTTTTACCCAAACATTTTTTTTTTATCAAAGACATGTAGAACTATAAATTTAGAGCAAAATTTCTATATGGATCTCGTTTTTTTTGCAAAATTTTACAACTGAAAGTGAAAAATGTCATTTTTTTGCAAAAAAATCGTTAAATTTCGATTAATAACAAAAAAAGTAAAAATGTCAGCAGCAATGAAATACCACCAAATGAAAGCTCTATTAGTGAGAAGAAAAGGAGGTAAAATTCATTTGGGTGGTAAGTTGCATGACCGAGCAATAAATGGTGAAAGTAGTGTAGGTCAGAAGTGTAAAAAGTGGCCTGGTCTTTCAGGGTGTTTAAGCACTGGGGGCTGAGGTGGTTAAAAAAAAATAAAAAAATGTACATCTGGGCAGAAGTACAAATATCGTACAACAGAATTACATTTTGGTTACGGTGCGGAACAGCACTTGCAAATGAGACAATATTTACAGACAGCTGGCCAGAAGTTCTACCGCCGGAGAGAACAATAACATTTGGGCGAAGGTGTGGAACTGCAAAACATTTCTAAAAGGAGACAGTTTTTACAAAAGTACCAATCCCATACAGCAGATTCAAATTTTGGTGACAATGCCACCTGCCTTGCTGAATACCCTCACTGAGATGACACTGGAGGCTACACAGTACTGCGAGAGCAAACTGGGGCAGTTCTAGCCACTGTTCAAATCTGCCTCCCAGAAGTCCAGGAGGTCAGGGAACAGTGTATGTGCCGATGGAGCGTATGACAAGGAGGAGTCTGAGCAGGCGGAGAGGTACCCGACGATGCGGCCTGGCTGGGACCGAGAGAAAGAGGACAGACTTGTTCCAGTTAGGAATGCTGGTCAGTTCTACTATTTTCCCACCTAATGTGCTGTAATAAAGCCCTAGTACCTTTGTGTGTGTTTTTGTTTGAATGCGCACAGCTTATTTTAATTCTGCAGATCTTGCACACGGCTGTGGATTTGTGTGCTGGCCTTGTGGAGAAAAACCACCATATTGATGTGGCTCGAACAGAGCAAGAGACAGCCGAGCTTGGCCTAGGTCCTCAGGATAGGCCATCAGTTTCTGATTTGTGGGAGTCAGACTCCCGGCACCCCTGCTGATCGGCTGTTTGAAGAGGCCGTGACCCTCTGGTGAGCGCTGTGACCTCTTACTAGGCCAGTGATGTCACCTTCATTGGTCACATGGCTGAGATATAGCTCAATGATGTTGGAGTCCACTCTCTACTTATTAATCACATGGAACAAAAACGTAAACTATGAGGCTAGTGTGAACAGGTCTGCATCCCATGCAAATTTTTTGTGCGTCGCATGCGAACCCTTCCACTTCAATAGGGGCTCAAAAGATGTGGACAGCACAACGCATGCTGTCTACATCCATATATCCGTTCTGCGGCACTCGCAAAAAAATAGAACATGTCCTATTCTTGTCCGTTTTACGGACAAGGATAGGACCGTTCTATAGAGGGGAGGAAGTTCCGTTAGGCTAAATGCGGAACACGCATGGCCGGTATCCGTGTTTTGTGGACCGCAAAAACGGCAATGGCTGTGTGCATGAGTCCTAAGAATGTTTGGTTATGATGAACAATGTTTTCATTTACAGAAATGACATAAAGGGAACCCATCATCGTTTTCATTCCGCCCTAACCACAAGCTGAGACACATCATCTCATTAAAAAGTGTTTCAGAGAAGATGTCGTTCAGGGGTTCAGGACCAGGGTCATTTCTTTTACGTCCCTTACAGCAACACAACATGGGGGAATTCTCCTCCTTTGGGCTGATAAAACAGGTAGAAATTTTAACTGAAACCTGAACATTATAAATAAAGTGTCCCAAACTCTGCCTCTGCCCCCCTGTGTTTGTCTCTGTCCTATCTCCGATAGGAAAGGCGGATGTGCAGACTATCAGATTTCCTTTCTTTTGCAGGTCGTTATTGGACTCTAGAGCTGACGGATTATGCCGGATTATCTACCTGCCATAATCTCCACTATTATTGCATTCATTTTGGCAGGTTCTCTAGATTCACCAGTTACTTCTGCCAAAAGATAAGTAGCTTCAGTGTTTATGGCGTGTATTTATGAGGTCAGTGTTACTACGGCTGGATGTGTTTAGTCCGCTACTGTCATTCTGCTTGTGGACATGTTTTCCACTATGCATAGCTAGGCTACATTACCTTGTGTTTTGGTAGGACTATTTTGTTCATTATACAGTATCACTGTTATATAGGGTTCCCTGCTTTGAGATTTGCAGTGAACTATTGTCTCAGTTATCACCTCACCTTGCAGTACTATTACAGCGGTAGGAAGTCCTTCTTCTGTTGCCAGCTCTTGAAACTACAAGTAGAAAGATTTTTTTACTTTTCAAATATTTACTAGGTGAATAATTACTATGTATCTTATTATATATCACCAGATGTCCAGCATGGATTTGGATGTCTAGGACATGATTAAACATTGGGGTCCCTAGATAGCACAATGGTTAGTGTTGCTGGGTTTGGAACCCATGTTGAGCATTGGCGAGTGGCTGAGTTAAATACCCTTTCCCTCCCCCTTTAAAAGAACTGCGGGTGGAAATTATTGCCTCCTTTGATAACTTAAAGGGGTTCTGTGGTTACACACAAAAAATAAACAACACCGGTATTAAACCTACAGCATTATATATATCAGTTGACTCCTCCAACATAATGGCAATTTGTGACCCACACATTACATCTCGGATCAAAACTACCCAGATATAGACTGGGAAACTGAAACCTGTAGATCTCGTAAAGAAAACAGGATCTTGGCAATAAACAAAGACAATTACCTTTCACAACTGGTTAAGGACCCGACTAGAGGGACGGCCATACTGGACTTAGTACTAAGCAATAGACCTGACAGAACAACAGATGTGCAGGTTGGGGAACACCTAGGAAATAGTGACTATAAAATAATAAGCTTCCAATTATCATCCAAAATAAGGTTTCTTCAGGGAGGCACAGAAATTCTTCCAAAAAGGAAAATTTTACCAGCTAAGAGAGGCCATTAACCTCACTTAGGCCCCTTGCAGACGAGCGTGTCCGGATTAGGTCAGGATGCGTCCCGGTGCATTGCGGCAAACCCGCGCATGTAGGTACGCAATTGCAGTCAGTTTTGACTGCGATTGCGTTCCGATGTTCAGTTTTTATCGCGCGGGTGCAATGTGTTTTGCACTCGCGTGATAAAAAACCGACTGTGGTACCCAGACCCGAACTTCTTCACAGAAGTTCGGGTTTGGGTTAGTTGTAGTGTAGATTGTATTATTTTCCCTTATAACATGGTTATAAGAGAAAATAATAGCATTCTGAATACAGAATGCATAGTACAATAGGGCTGGAGGGGTTAAAAAATAAAAAATAAAAATTTAACTCACCTTAATCCACTTGTTCGCACAGCCGGCATCTCTTCTGTCTTCATCTGTGAGCAATAGGACCTTTGATGACGTTCATCACATGGTCCATCACATGATCCATCACCATGGTGATGGATAATGTGATGAGCGTAGTGACGTCATCAAAGGTCCTATTGCTCACAGATGAAGACAGAAGAGATGCCGGCTGCGCGAACAAGTGGATTAAGGTGAGTTAAATAATTTTTTATTATTTTTAACCCCTCCAGCCCTATTTTACTATGCATTCTGTATTCAGAATTGTTGGGCATTTTCATACGTATACAATATTATCTAATGACACAATATTCAAAATGAATGCTCATCTCATTGCCTTTAAGAATAAGACCAGCTTGAACCAAAGTTATATTATGTGGCTGAAAAAGCCAAGATGAGTTCATGGCAAGTTCAGTTTATATATAAAAGAATAATAATTGGGAACATAGATGGACATTGTATTAAAAGTTAGTGCTGAAGATATGAGACCATCTGTTAAGGAGTAAGTCAACTCCCTAAAACATGGAGGGAACAAGGTTACTTGATAAGGATTCATGTCTTTATCGCACACCTGCTGTATGAGCTTCAATTTATATATACATAATTATATTATATATATATCTCTGTATGGTATATTTAGTTTACAACATATGTTAATCAATAATTCATATAATGTGTTATCTATGTGTAACAATGTATCGATTTATATATATGTCATACTATGTATTTACCATTTAGAAGGTATTGTAGAAGATACAAAAACAAGTAAGTTTAAGTTAATTGGATTCCAAAACAATAGTTATTCATGGGAGTACATAAATGTAATGTACAAGTTCCGATGCCAAGCATCAAAGCCGCTACATAGAATTTTCATCAAGTCAACCCATATTTCAAAAAGATAGGAGAAGACAGTCAACTCCAACAAGTCCAGGATATAGGTAATTAAAAGTGTAAGGAAAAGACCTTCCTCAGTGATTTATGGTAGAAAGGTCATTGAGGTCCTGTGAAAGTATTATTAGATATTTAATTTTATGCTTAAAAAGTTGTTATATTCACCTACAGTACCGCAGTGCCATCTGGAGGCAGATGGGCAACATTATATTATTTCATTATTTGTTCTAATACCATATTAGGAGTTGAGATAACGTCATGATGTTATTAGCATGCGAATACACCCACCCTACCTGATTGGGAATCCATAATCTAAAGGGGATGATTCTTAGATAAGGGGGGGAATAATTACTCGTGTGCGGAGTAGCATGGGAGCGATCAAGAGAAAGAGAGAGGGAGGAGAGGAGAAGTTGAGGTCTATCAAGATGGAAGCCATAATGAGATGCGCTATGATGGACCACCCAGCTTTCCTAGGAGCAGAAGTGAGATTCCTGCTAGGACTTGGTAAGAGACACAGAAAATGATATTTCATTTTATTAAGACTAATTTGATAGTGTGGGTGAAATTATACCATCTAGATTGGCGAATAAATAAATGATTAAATTAATTGATCATCTCCATGTTGAGATGTAGTCTTAGGATATTGTGAGGCTTCATTCTACCTGCAGAAGAATCTAGACTCATAATCTAGCAAATCATTAAATGATTGCTTATATATGTATATATTGATAGAACATTTTTCGCCAAGCTAAGTGATGGATTCCCACGGGAAAGACGTCAAATCCTTTCCATTTAAGATCCTAGATCCATGTTATTTGTCTTAATAGTCTTACCAATTTTTTATATGTGAAAATAGTCCAGGATGGTGCGGAAGGATACAGTTGTCTCTTCTAAGTTATATCCTTGGATGGATTTGCCCATCTTGAAGTCATGTGATGTGTAGTTGGTTAGGGGGGCAGAATGTATTTAGCATTCTATATTGATGTCTAGGATTAGACAGGCCCATCCTGATATCATGAGGTTTTCTCTGAACAGAAGTAATGTATATAACTTATGTTCATATTTTGATATCCTAACCTAATAATAGCTTGGTTATAATGTGACAAGTTATTTCCACTCACATGTATTGTTAAGCTTGTAATGCTTTATATTAACGCTATATATATTCATTTGCATGTATCATTGTGTTTATTTACTTATATATGTTTATAATCTTGTAACCAATAAATCTGCATATTTTTATAATACCTGTGTATTATTGTATAATGTAGAACTACATTTTATCATTAACGTCATCTCACGTCAAAAAAGAACTTATTTATCTGAGGAAATAGTCGGACTCAGATGTGAATTGTATCAATTAGGTTGTCTACAATTCACTAGGTTATGATTTTAAGAATTTATGACAAATTTTATAAATTTAATTTTTTTATGGTTAATTATTTTTATGACCATAATTAATAATTCTTAATTGAATTATTACCCCCCGACAGAATGCTATTATTTTCCCTTATAACCATGTTATAATAGGAAATAATAATGATCGGGTCCCCATCCCGATCGTCACCTTGCAACCGTGCGTGAAAAATCGCACTGCATCTGCACTTGCTTGCGGATGCTTGTGATTTTCACGCAACCCCATTCATTTCTATGGGGCCTGCGTTACATGAAAAATGCACAAAGAGGAGCATGCTGCGATTTTCACGCAACGCACAAGTGATGCGTGAAAATCCCCGCTCATCTGCACAGCCCCATAGAAATGAATGGGTCCAGATTCAGTGCGGGTGCAACGCATTGCACCCGCGCGGAATACTCGCCCGTGTGAAAGGGGCCTAACTGGGACAATGTCCTCAAAAATTTAAATGCAGCCACAAAATGTAATATTTTTAAAAGCATCCTGAACTCAAATTGTGAGAGGTAGATACCTTATGGGAATAAAAGGGTAAGGAACAAGAAGAAACCAATGTGGATAAATAGAAATGTAAAGGGGGCAATAAATAACAAAAAGAAAGCATTTAAATCACTAAAACAGGAAGGTAGTGAAGACCATAAAAAAAAAATAAGATTTTTTTTTTGGAATATGTAAAAAACAAATAAAAGCAGCCAAGCTGGAGACAGAAAGACTTATTGCCAAAGAGAGTAAAATCTACCCTAAAATGTTTTAGTTATATAAATAGTAAAATGTTTAAACCTGAAAGTGTCCACCTGTTACAGAGTGATGAGGGAAGAGTTGTAGAAAGTGATCAGGAGAAAGCAAATCGATTAAATATTTTATTCTCCACTGTATTCACTGAGGACAATAAACAGTCATATGAAATGCAGAGTGTAAAAGTAAATTCCACATTAAAATTGGCCTGTCTGACCCAGGAAGTACAACATTTTCGATCTTCTTTTTTGCAAATCTGACATCTGTCACTTTATGTGGTAATAGCTTTGGAACACTTTTACTTATCCAAGCCATGAGTCAATATATTTCACCTTTTTGTGGAAAAAAATCCCAAATTTACCAAATTTTAGAAAAAATTACCAAATTTTCAAATTTCAATTTCTCTACTTTTATATTAGATAGTGATACCTCATATAATAGTTATTACTTTATATTCCCCATATGTCTACTTCATGTTTGGATCATTTTATTTTTTGGGGACGTTAGAAGGCTTAGAAATTTAGAAGCAAATTTTTAAATTTTTCAGAAAATTTCCAAAACCCACTTTTTAAGGACCAGTTCAGGTCTGAAGTCACTTTGTGGGGCTTACATAATAGAAACCACCCAAAAATTACCCTATTTTAGAAACTACACCTCTCAAGGTATTCAAAACTGATTTTAAAAACTTTGTTAACCCTTTAGGTGTTCCACAAGAATTAATGGAAAATGGAGATGAAATTTCAGAATTTCACTTTTTAGACAGATTTTCCATTTTAATCCATTTTCTGCAGTAACAAAGCAAGGGTTAACAGCCAAACAAAACTCAATCTTTATTACCCTGATTCTGCGGTTTACAGAAACACCCCACATGTGTTCAGAAACTGCTGTATGGCCACACTGCAGGGTGCAGAAGTAAAGGAACGCCATATGGTTTTTGGAAGGCAGATTTTGCTGAACTGGTTTTTAGATGCCATGTCCCATTTGAAGCCCCCCTGATGCACCTCTACAGTAAAAACTCAAAAAAGTGACCACATTTTGGAAACTACAGGATAAGGTGCCAGTTTTATTGGTACTATTGGGGTACATATGATTTTTAATTGCTCTATATTACGTTTTTTGTAATGCAAGTTAACCCAAAAAATTTATGTTTTGGCACCGTTTTTATTTTTTACAACATTCATCTGACAGGGATGATCATGTGCTATTTTTATAGAGCAGGTTGTTAAGGATGCAATGATATCAAATATGTCTACTTTCTATGTTTGTTTCAGTTTTACATAATAAAGCATTTTTGAAAAAATAAAAAAATGTTTTTGTGTCTCCATTTTCTGAACGCCCTATTATTTTTATTTTTATGCCGATCCTTTTGTGCAGGGGCTCGTTTTTTGCAGGAAGAGTTGACATTTTTATTGGTACCATTTTTGGGTACATATGATTTTTTGATCATTCATTATTACACTTTATAAGGCATGGTGACCAAAAAATTGGTTGTTTGGGCGCAGTTTTTATTTATTTACTTTTACAGCGTTTACCTAAAGGGGTTATGTCATGTGACTTTTTTTTATAGAGCAGGTCGTTATGGACGTGGGAATACCCAATATGTCTACTTTTTATTATTTATTTAAGTTTTACACGATAATAGCATTTTTGAAACCGAAATAATCGTTAATTTCTAACGATAATTTGTTTTCCCTTAGTCCTAACAGCAGCACAGATGGGGTTAACCACCCCCCATGGACTGGTAGGACTGGCGGAATTTTAATGAGCCCAAGTAATAATTAAACACTTAAACCTCCCCTATAAAGGAGGGAATCACCTCCAGCCCATTGTGTTATAGCAAGAAAAAACTAGTCTTACTAGGGTGGGAAATTTGTGTGCTGCTGTTAGGACTAAGGGAAAACAAATTATCGTTAGAAATTAACGATTCCCTTACGTCCTACCAGCAGCACAGATGGGGAGATAGCAAGAAGAACCCCTAGGGAGGGCCATCATGCCTGGCAGAACTAAGAATAGTCTGCCCAAAGGCAGAGTACTCAGCTAATCTGGCATCTAGTCTATAATGGGAGATGAATGTTGATTCAGAGCTCCAGGAGGCAGATTTACAAATCATGTCGAGCGGAAGAAGACTCCTTGGCAAAAGAAGTAGCTACAGCCCTCGTAGAATGGGCTTTTACAAACCCCGGAGGGTCTAGAGATTGGGAAACAAAAGGATTCCCCATTAGCCTCCTTAATCCATCGACTGATAGATGGTTTAGACGCCTTACAGCCTTTAAACTTACCGGCAAACAGGATTAGAAGATTTTCATCTTTCCTGAACTCCTTGATCTATCCACATAGATCCGGAGGCATCTCAAGACATCCAAGGATGTATAGCAGGTTCCTCGGAGGAGGTAGAAGGTCTAGAAAGAACCGTGAGGGATATCACCTGGTTGATATTCTGGAAAGAAGGAACCTTAGGCCTAAAGTACGGGAGAAATCTTAAAAGGACCCGGTCTTGCAAAAAAATGGTATAGGGCTCGTGCGCGGATAGAGCTTGAAGCTCAGAGACCCTCTTGGCCGAAGTCACAGCAAGAAGAAAAAACAAGTTTTCATGTGACAAACTTGAATCTACCTCCTCCAAAGGCTCAAAGGGGGGAGATGTTAACCCCCTGAGAACTACTGATAAATCCCATTGAGGGATGAGTTTCAGTATTGTAGGCTTTAATCTTTCAGCTCCTTTAAGGAACCGTTTGATGAGCGGGTCCTGCGAAAAAGACTTGTTGAAACAAGCTGGAATGGCTGAAACTTGACCCTCAAGGTAGATGGATCAAGGCCTTTGTCACGGCCATCTTGCAGAAACTGAAGGATGATGGGGAGGGGCGGATATGCAGACGCCACCTCCTTTGAGGAACACCAAGAAGAGAATATCCTCATAATCTGTGAGTAGGCTCTCTTAGTAGAGTCTGCTCTTGAATGAGACTGCGTTCTCAGGACCGACTCTATAAGCCCTTCTATTCTGGGAAGGGACTGATCAACCTCCAGGCTGTCAGGTTGAACCTGTGCAGATCTGGGCAGAGGTGAGTGTCCCATGACACCAGGGCCTGCCGTGGGGGGAGCCTCCAATAATGTCCCCGACTCATCTGAATGAGCTGGGTAAACCAGGATCTCTTGGGCCAAAACGGTCTGATGGCTATTACCGAGGCCTGATCCTGACGAATTTTCATCAATACCCTCGGTATCATGGAAAAGGGAGGGAAGATGTAAGCCAGCCTGAACCTCCAGAATATTGACAGAACATCTATCGCCAGGGGGTTGTCCTCCCTGTAAAGGGAGCAAAACCTCTCCACCTTGGCGTTGAACCTTGTTGCCATAAGATCCACCTCTGGCATTCCACACTTGAGGATTATCTGCTTGAATATCTCTGGATGTAAAGACCACTCCACTGTTGGAAGACCGCGGCTCAACCGATCCACTATCATATTGAGGGAGCCTCGAATGTGGATCGCATATAAGTGGGAAAGGTTCAATTCTGCCCAATCCAGAATCACCCCGATCTCTGATAAGAGGGTAAGTGATCTTGTGCCTCCCTGCTTGTTGATGTAAAGTGCCGCAGTCATATTGTCTGACTGGACTTTCACCGCTTTGCCCCGGATCTGAGGGGAGATGTCACTACCAGAGCTTTGGGACGTTCTCACAGCTCTGTTTCTCCACCCCTGTGATGATGTCACTACTAGAGCTGGGAGGAGTTCTCTGTTTCCTTCCTCCCAGCTGTTCCTCCTGCATTTGATTTCCCTGCCTTTATATTCCCCCTCCTCCTATTGTAAGGTGTGGATTATATTTCTCATTTGAGTTGTAGCTCTTGCTTGAGTATCTTCCCTTGTATGCTATCCTTTCACTGGACCTGTGTTCTGCTGCAGCAAGTACTCCGGATATTGCCAGCCTGTCTTTGGATCCGTCTTCACTGTGGCTGCAGCCCCTTCAGCTAAGTGTGCAGACATTGTTGTGTATCTGTGTGTTTTCTGACTGGATCCGAGGCGACCACGGTTCCCTCCATATACTGAGCAGGGCACCGGTGGCCGTGCCCCTTCCACTATTGTAGGGGTTACAGTGGTCATCAGTCTTAGGTACGCGGGCATGCCTCCTTCCACCATTTGGATCCGGGCATGGGCTTAGCAGCATAGGGAGAGCTTTGAGGGTCTGACAGGGGTCACCCTTTATCCTCCCTAGTTTGGGTCCGGTCAGTAGCTCTATTTTCTGTGCATGCTCTTGTTGCTCACATACAGCCGTGACATTATAATCCACCAAAACCGTCTTTTTTTTACATGGATCTGCTTTCTGGCCTGGTTGACCGCATGCAGGGTCTTTCTTTGGAGGTTGCGGATCTCCGTCAATCTATGACTCAGCTTCAAGCATTGGGCTCTGCTCCGGCCCATGGAGTCTGTTGCGAGCCAAAGGTCTCACTTCCGGAAACGTTCTCCGGGGGCAGTGAGAGTTTTGTTCGCTTCAGAGAGGCATGCAAACTCCATTTTTGCTTGTGTCCACATTCCTCTGGTAATCAGGAGCAGAGGGTGAGGATTGTCATCTCCCTGCTCAGGGGTAATGCTCAGACTTGGGCTTTTTCGCTGCCATCAGGGGATCCCTCCCTTCGATCCGTGGAAGGATTTTTTGTGGCCCTGGGGCAGATATATGATGACCCGGATCGTGTTGCTCTGGCCGAATCTAACTTACGTTTTTTATGCCAGAGCAAACTGTCTGCGGAGCTTTATTGTTCTGAATTTCGGAGATGGGCAGCTGATTCAGGTTGGAATGATGCTGCACTCCGGAGTCAGTTCTGTCATGGTCTCTCAGAGAGATTGAAAGATGCGTTTGCTTTCCATGAGAGACCAACGTCCTTAGAGTCTGCCATGTCATTGGCGGTACGCCTTGACAGGCGTCTAAGAGAAAGAAACGAGACCTCTCTGTCCAGCCATTGTCAGTCTAGGGGCAGTGGTGCGGTCTCATTCAGTGTGCAGGGGCCTCATCCTGTCTCGCTCCCCTCTGAGGAGGAGCCCATGCAGCTAGGTCGACTTGCCCCTGATAAAAGAGGATTTAGTCCTCAGAGTATGGTGTGTTTTTGTTGTGGGGGCATAGGTCATTTGGCAAATGTTTGTCCGTCTAGGAGATTCTTGAACTGTACTAAGAGTGATAATAAGAGAAAAACCTCAAAAGGTAAATCATCAAACTCTGCTTCATCTGCTACTTTGGGCAAAGTTGATGTAGGAATTGATGCTTTTCCTCTGACCTGCAGTTCCCGTTTTCTCCTGTCTGCCAGGGTGGCGCTAGAGAGCAAAGTCATTTCTTGTGAGGTTTTTGTTGATAGTGGAGCGGCCGTCAATCTTATTGACACTCAATTTGTAGCCATGCATGGTTTTCAGGTTTGCACATTAGAAAAGGATATACCTGTTTTTGCTATTGACTCTGCTCCACTCTCGCAGAGATCTCTGAAGGGCATTGTTCACAATATCCGGTTAGCTGTAGGTGACACTCATGTGGAGGATATATCTTGTTTTGTCCTTAACGGTTTGCCTTCTCCTCTAGTTTTGGGGTTACCCTGGCTCACTAGACATAACCCCACTATTGATTCGCAAGGAAGGCAAATAAATGAGTGGAGTGACTTTTGTAGAGAGAATTGTCTTACAGCGACTTTTGCAGAGGTGTCTACTAAAACTGTGCCATCATTTCTCTCTGATTTCTCGGACGTGTTTTCCGAGAGCGGTGTTCAGGAGCTACCTCCTCACCGGGAGTTTGACTGTCCCATTAACCTCATTCCCGGCGCCAAGCTGCCAAAAGCTCGCCTCTACAATCTCTCACAACCGGAAAGAATCGCAATGCAAACCTATATCTCCGAGAGTCTCGATAAGGGGCATATTCGTCCCTCAAAATCACCTGTTGCCGCTGTTTTTTTTTTTGTTAAAAAAAAAAGATGGCTCTCTGAGACCTTGCCTAGATTTTAGGGAGCTGAACCGTATCACGATTCGCTATCCCTATCCCCTTCCTCTGATCCCGGACCTCTTCAACCAAATTGTTGGGGCCAAGATTTTTTCCAAATTGGATTTGAGAGGCGCGTACAACCTGGTCAGGGTCAGAGAGGGGGATGAATGGAAAACGGCCTTTAATACCCCTAACGGGCATTTAGAGAATCTCGTTATGCCTTTCGGCCTGATGAATGCTCCGGCCGTCTTTCAGCATTTTGTTAACAGTATTTTCTACCATTTAATGGGGAAATTTGTATTGGTGTATCTTGATGATATTTTGATTTTTTCCCCTGATGTTCAGACCCATCAGGATCATCTTTTTCAGGTTCTGCAGATTCTGCGGGAAAATAAATTGTACGCCAAGCTGGAGAAATGTCTTTTTATGGTATCGGAGATTAAATTTCTGGGTTTTCTCCTCTCTGCTTCTGGTTTTCGCATGGATCCGGAGAAGGTCCATGCTGTACTTGAGTGGGAGCTTCCTGAGAATCAGAAGGCATTGATGCGCTTTCTGGGTTTTGCGAACTATTACAGAAAGTTCATTTTGAATTATTCCTCTGTTGTCAAACCCCTCACTGACATGACAAAAAAGGGGGCGGATTTTTCCTCTTGGTCGGAGGAGGCGCTTGCAGCTTTTTCTAAGATTAAAGAGAGTTTTGCATCTGCTCCCGTCTTGGTGCATCCCGATGTTTCCTTACCTTTTATTGTTGAGGTGGATGCTTCCGAGGTGGGTGTGGGTGCGGTTTTGTCCTAGGGCCCTTCTCCTGCCAAATGGCGACCCTGCGCCTTTTTCTCTAAAAAAACTCTCCCCGGCAGAGAAAAACTATGATGTGGGAGATAGGGAGTTGTTGGCCATCAAGTTGGCTTTCGAGGAATGGCGCCATTGGTTGGAGGGGGCCAGGCACCCTATCACCGTTTTTACCGACCATAAGAATCTGGCATACTTGGAGTCGGCCAGGCGTATGAATCTGAGACAGGCCAGATGGTCTCTGTTCTTCTCCAGATTCAATTTTGTCGTCACATTCCGCCCTGGGATCAAAAATGTGAAGGCTGATGCTCTCTCTCGCTGTTTTCCGGGAGGAGGAAAATCCGAGGACCCGGGTCCCATTTTGGCGGAGGGGGTAGTTGTTTCTGCTCTATATTCGGATTTGGAGGCCGAGGTCCAGGCTGCCCAGACTGAGGCACCTGCCCGTTGTCCTTCTGGGAAGTTGTTTGTGCCTCCTGAGCTACGCCACAAACTCTTCAAGGAGCATCATGATACTGTTCTTGCTGGTCACCCCGGGAGTAGAGCCACGGTAGATCTCATTGCTCGGAGATTTTGGTGGCCGGCTCTTCGTAAGTCGGTGGAGGGTTTTGTGGCTGCTTGTGAGACGTGCGCTCGCGCTAAGGTCCCTCGTTCACGGCCTTCAGGTTCCCTTCTCCCGTTACCCATACCTTCCCGTCCTTGGACACACCTGTCCATGGACTTTATCACGGATCTTCCTCGTTCCTCAGGGAAGTTGGTGATCCTGGTGGTGGTGGACCGTTTTAGCAAGATGGCTCATTTCGTACCTTTCCCTGGTTTACCCAATGCTAAAACGTTGGCGCAAGCTTTTGTCGACCATATTGTTAAATTGCATGGCATTCCCTCTGATATTGTTTCCGATAGAGGCACGCAGTTTGTGTCCAGGTTCTGGAAGGCTTTCTGTTCTCGCCTGGGGGTTCGGCTGTCCTTCTCTTCTGCTTTTCACCCACAGTCGAATGGTCAGACTGAGCGCCTCAATCAGAATCTGGAGACATATTTGCGCTGTTTTGTGGCAGAGAACCAGGAGGATTGGTGTTCATTTCTCCCTCTTGCTGAGTTTGCTCTGAACAACCGTCGTCAGGAATCTTCTGATAAGTCGCCATTCTTTGTTGCATATGGGTTCCATCCGCAGTTTGGGACATTCTCGGGAGGGGCTCTTTCTGGTTTACCTGAGGAGGAGAGATTTTCCTCGTCTTTGTCTACCATTTGGCAAAAGATTCAGAGTAATCTTAGAAAGATGAGTGAGAAGTATAAGCGTGTGGCTGATAAGAGACGTGTGCCTGGTCCGGACCTGAGTGTGGGTGATCTGGTGTGGTTGTCTACAAGAAATATTAAACTGAAGGTTCCCTCCTGGAAATTGGGTCCCAAGTTTATTGGGCCTTATAAAATCTTGTCAGTCATCAATCCTGTTGCCTTCCGTCTTGATCTTCCACGGGTTTGGAAGATACATAATGTATTTCACAGATCTCTCTTAAAACCATATGTCCAGCCCACGGTACCCTCCTCTTTGCCTCCTCCTCCGATTTTGGTTGATGGCAATCTGGAGTTTGAGGTTTCCAGAATTGTGGACTCTCGCATTGTCCGCAGTTCTCTCCAGTACCTCGTTCATTGGAAGGGTTATGGTCCTGAGGAGAGGATGTGGGTTCCGGTGTCGGACATTAAAGCCACTCGCCTCATCAGGGCATTTCATAGGGCTCATCCTGAGAAGGTGGGTCCTGGGTGTCCGGAGTCCACCCGTAGAGGGGGGGGGTACTGTCACTACCAGAGCTTTGGGACGTTCTCACAGCTCTGTTTCTCCACCCCTGTGATGATGTCACTACTAGAGCTGGGAGGAGTTCTCTGTTTCCTTCCTCCCAGCTGTTCCTCCTGCGTTTGATTTCCCTGCCTTTATATTCCCCCTCCTCCTATTGTAAGGTGTGGATTATATTTCTCATTTGAGTTGTAGCTCTTGCTTGAGTATCTTCCCTTGTATGCTATCCTTTCACTGGACCTGTGTTCTGCTGCAGCAAGTACTCCGGATATTGCCAGCCTGTCTTT
This sequence comes from Bufo bufo, assembly GCF_905171765.1. Lineage (NCBI taxonomy): Eukaryota > Metazoa > Chordata > Amphibia > Anura > Bufonidae > Bufo > Bufo bufo. Next base: position 55,015,547 of record NC_053389.1, on the reverse strand, counting down.
GGATCTGTCTTCACTGCGGCTGCAGCCCCTTCAGCTAAGTGTGCAGATATTGTTGTGTATCTGTGTGTTTTCTGACTGGATCCGAGGCGACCACGGTTCCCTCCATATACTGAGCAGGGCACCGGTGGCCGTGCCCCTTCCACTATTGTAGGGGTTACAGTGGTCATCAGTCTTAGGTACGCGGGCATGCCTCCTTCCACCATTTGGATCCGGGCATGGGCTTAGCAGCATAGGGAGAGCTTTGAGGGTCTGACAGGGGTCACCCTTTATCCTCCCTAGTTTGGGTCCGGTCAGTAGCTCTATTTTATGTGCATGCTCTTGTTGCTCACATACAGCCGTGACAGGCGAAGTGAAGGAGGGCTAGCCGGATAGCTTGAATCTCACGGAGATTGGATGAGAGGAGCCCCTCCTGAGGAGACCAGGATCTGTGCACTGGAGAATCGTCTAGATGAGCACCCCAGCCTACTTGGGATGCATCTGTTGTCAATATGACCCAGGTTGGCTGGGTCATAGAATTCCCATCTAAAAGATGGCTCCACCATCTGAGGGAATGCCGAGTTTGCCAAGACAGGTAGCTCAGCCCGGCGGGGCTGTCATTCCATTTGGAGAGAACCTCCGACTTCAGCGGCCGGAGGTGCCATAAAGCCCAAGGGACTGCTTACGCAGACGCTGACATGAGCCCCAACATCTTCAGGAGTGTCCAAATTGGAACTCGCCAAGGCACGGATAGGAATTCTGCCATGTTCTGTATTCGGGATCTTCTTTCTGGAGTCAACCGGAGAGATCTCCCAACGGAGTCGATTATGAAGCCTAAATATCTTACTGAAGTCGACGGGCTCACGTTTGACTTCTGCCAGTTGATGATCCACCTTAGGCGGAACAGAAAGGAAATCGCTACATGAAGATGGTGGGTCAGGACCACAAAGGAAGAGGCTTTTAGAAGCCAATTGTCCAGATAAGGAATGATGGTCAGTCCTTGGAGTGCTAGCCGCCACCACAGAAACTACCACCTTGGTGAAAGTGTGAGGGGCAGAAGAAATGCCGAAGGGAAGGGCAACGAACTGAAGGTGTCTGGTGACACCTGACACCTGGACCGCGATCCTGAGATATTTCCTGGAAGCAGGATGAATCGGGATGTGCAAATATGCATCCTTGAGGTCCAGGGTTGCCGTCACATCTCCAGGATTGAGAACATGAACCACTGACCTGATGGTTTCCATACGGAACCTTACTTTCCTTACGTATCGATTGAAGAATCTCAAATCGATAATCATCCGGAGTTCCCCTGACGCCTTGAGAACCAGAAACACTGGTGAGTAAATCCCTAAGCCCCATTCCCCTGCCGGAACCTCCTCCAGAGCCCCCTTGTGGATGTAATCCTGAATGTAAGCCTCCAGAACCGACTGCCTTGCGGCCTGTTGAAGTTTGGTTCTGATGAACCTATCCGGAGACAGAGAAAGAAGATTGATTGAGTACCCCTCTGATATGACATTCAGGACCCAGGGATCCGAAATCTTGACTGCTGGTCAGACCTACCACCACGGTTTTGTCTGCCCCGCCCCTGAAAGGACTGTTGGGGAAGACTCTTCCCCTTTTAATCTGACAGGTCTTCCATAATCTTATCCAACTCTGAGTCGAACAAACGGTTGGGCTCAAAGGGAAGGCTACATGGAATTGTCAGCGACCCAAGGCTTAAACCACAAAGGCCTGTGGGCCGCTGACACCAGGGTTATGGTTTTGGCCGCAAACTTCAGCTGTTATTGCACTGTATCAGACAGTAAATTCATCGCCAGGTTGACAGTCTTGAAAGCCGACAGAATGTCGTCCCGAGACACCTTCTGATCCACATCCATCTGGATCTGGTTTAATCGAGACCGGAGGAAGGTAGAAACTTCTGTAGCAGCGATGGCCGTAGACGCGGAAGCTGCAGCTGCCGTATAACCTCTCCTGAGTGTGCACTCTGCTCTCCTGTCAAGGGGATCCTGCAGACTCGACCCATCGTCCGCAGGAACCAGAGTGCGCTTGGACAGTTTGGCAATCGCCATGTCCACCTTGGGAATGGAACCCCACGATTCCACCAAGGGTTTAGCCATCGGAAACATGGTTCTGAATCTTTAGTTAGAATCGGACCCCTTTCGGGTTTCTTCCACTCTGTGCGCATGACAGAGAGGAGGGTCTCATCCGCTTTAAAGACACGAAGTGCCCGACTAGCGGGTTCAGACTGCTCCCCCAGGTCAACATCATGGTCCCCCGACCTGATGGACTTAAGTAACTTTTGTGTCCTATCAGGAGGAAAAAAGCATGAAGTAAGCTACTCCTCATCCGAGGAGGAGGAACTCAAGGAGACTACGGACGGTCTCTCTACTGGAGCCGAAGACTCCATAGGAGTCTGAGTAGGAAGCCTCTCATCCAGCAGGCTTATAACCCCTTTGATGGATCCATCAACATAGGTCTTTACCCACTGATACATATCCTGCATTGTAGGTTCGGTGGAAGGTTGAACCCTCGGACGGCAGCCGTCACACCTGGAGTAGGGACAGCTATCCTCCAAAAGCGCGCTACAATCATAGCACGAAAAATGTTTCCGCTTGCCATTGGAATCCCGTGGAGGCTTTTGTTTTTTTTTTTTCTTAAAGTCAACGGAACAAGGGATTCCCAACCAGTCTCCCAAGCTGGTTCCTACCAAGCCCCAAGCTCCTTATCTTCTGCGATCTGACGAATGCAGGTAAATTCAGCTTAGAATAACCATTGACCGACCTCACTGCGGGAAAAAGAAAAAAAGGATAAGTAAAACATTTGTAAACAACCAATAAATGTTTCAGGAGAAAGGTAAAAGAAAAGGCAGACTGGCGGATAGCTGAAAATGAGGACCAGAAATAAGGCACCAACAAGTGGAGGAACACCAGCTTATGGGACTCTGGGAGCTAGCTTAAAAAGCATGTGCAGCCAGAGAACGACCTGGTTCACAATGTTTCCTTAAATAGGGGAGGGAATGGGCTCAGAGCCGAGTCCCCGCCCCCAGAGGAGAAAACACATGACAGTAAATAAAAAGGTTTCCCCCCAGGAAGGAATACAATAAAACCTTCAACCGGAGGGAAAATCGCAGATTATATATATATAAAAAAAAAATCGCAATAATGACGCGAAATCGCGTCGCAAGGAAAAAATTGCGGAAGTGACGTCAGATTCGGAAGATGGCGGCGCCCAGCGGCCGCAAGGAAAAGGACCGAGGACGCCGAAAAATGCACCGCAGCGAAGCACTTCTGCGCAGCGCCGGCAGCAGGTAAGCTGCCGGACAAGCCATAGTAGTAAAAGCGGAGGCAAAGCCCGCAGATAACATGAAAAAAAGATTCCCCGCTAAGAGAGGGGGAATCACCGCCTAGTCCACCAGTCCGGAGGACAGAAAAAAACACAATGGGCTGGAGGGGATTCCCTCCTTTATAGGGGAGGTTTAAGGCTGGGTTCACACTTGAGCGTTTTACAGCGCGTTCAAACGTGCTGTAAAACGCTCAACACATGAAAACCAATGCTTCCCTATGGCCCTGGTTCTCACTTGAGCGTTTTACAGCGCGTTTGAACGCGCTGAAAAACGCCCTACGCTCAAAAAAGTTCTTGAGCTTCTTTGGGGCGTTTTGTTGCGCGTTTGCAGCCATAGGACACTGCTGTTAATCACACAAACTCGCGTAATACGTGCATTGACTATGGACAAAAACGCGCGACAAAAACGCGCGACACAAACGCGCGTTAAACGCGCATATCAAATGCGCTCAGGTCTGAACCCAGCCTTAGTGTTTCATTATTACTTGGGCTCATTAAAATTCCGCCGGTCCTACCAGTCCATGGGGGGTGGTTAACCCCATCTGTGCTGCTGGTAGGACGTAAGGGAATGATGTTTTAGTGTCTCTATAGTCTGAGAGCCATAGCTTTTTTTATTGTTTGACCGATGAGGTGACGGTTCGATTGGTACTATTTTGGGGGGTATATGCCTTTTGGATCTCTTGGTGTTGCACTTTTTGTGATGTAAGGTGACAAAAATTGCTTTTTTTTTTACATAGTTTTTTTTTTTTGTGGTGTTTATCGGACAGGGTGAATCATGTGACATATTTATAGAGCCGGTCATTACGGACACGGCGATACCTAATATGTGTGGTGTTTTATTATAAAATAAGGGGAAAGGGGCGTTTTTTTCTTTTTTTACTTAAAAACTTTATTAATTTTATTATTACTTTTTTTTCTTTACTTTATTTCTGACGTTTACTTTTGGGGGTCTGATGCCCTCTGCAATGCATTACAATACATCTGTATTGTAATGCATTGCCTGTTCGTGTAGTACAGTGAGTAGTACACTAACAGTTTGCCTAGGAGACCCAGCCTGAGGCTGAATCTCCTGAGCACCTGTAGAAGGCAGGTCCCGATGCCATGCAAAGGCATTGGGCAGCCTCTGCACGACATCGGGCTGCCTTCTGACACATCGAGTCACCACCACAGCAGCGCAGGGACTCGATGGGATCCCTCACCCGACACAAACCCCTTCTATGTCGCGGTCAGCGTTAATCCGCCGTCATCGGCTTTTACAGCGTTGCCGGTGGATACAGCAGGGGCCCGGCTACCAGGGACTGTCGGACCCCTGCAGTGATCGGGCGTGCACCGCTCCGCTGCCCGCCCACCCGATCACCATGACATACTATTACGTCAAATTGCGAGAAATTGCATAAAATAAGAATGCTTAAACTGGGAGAAAATGTGTGTATGTGGGTAAGTAACTGGCTCAGATGGTGGTTATTAATAGTACACACTCAGATTGAGTCACTGTCACCACAGGGATCCGTATTGGGCCCTATTCTCTTCAATATATTTATAAATGACCTTGTACAGGGAATGCAGAATTATTAGGCAAGTTGTATTTTTGAGGATTAATTTTATTATTGAACAACAACCATGTTCTCAATGAACCCAAAAAAACTCATTAATATCAAAGCTGAATATTTTTGGAAGTAGTTTTTAGTTTGTTTTTAGTTTTAGCTATTTTAGGGGGATATCTGTGTGTGCAGGTGACTATTACTGTGCATAATTATCAGGCAACTTAACAAAAAACAAATATATACCCATTTCAATTATTTATTTTTACCAGTGAAACCAATATAACATCTCAACATTCACAAATATACATTTCTGACATTCAAAAACAAAACAAAAACAAATCAGTGACCAATATAGCCACCTTTCTTTGCAAGGACACTCAAAAGCCTGCCATCCATGGATTCTGTCAGTGTTTTGATCTGTTCACCATCAACATTGCGTGCAGCAGCAACCACAGCATCCCAGACACTGTTCAGAGAGGTGTACTGTTTTCCCTCCTTGTAAATCTCACATTTGATGATGGACCACAGGTTCTCAATGGGGTTCAGATCAGGTGAACAAGGAGGCCATGTCATTAGATTTTCTTCTTTTATACCCTTTCTTGCCAGCCACGCTGTGGAGTAATTGGACGCGTGTGATGGAGCATTGTCCTGCATGAAAATCATGTTTTTCTTGAAGGATGCAGACTTCTTCCTGTACCACTGCTTGAAGAAGGTGTCTTCCAGAAACTGGCAGTAGGACTGGGAGTTGAGCTTGACTCCATCCTCAACCCGAAAAGGCCCCACAAGCTCATCTTTGATGATACCAGCCCAAACCAGTACTCCACCTCCACCTTGCTGGCGTCTGAGTCGGACTGGAGCTCTCTGCCCTTTACCAATCCAGCCACGGGCCCATCCATCTGGCCCATCAAGACTCACTCTCATTTCATCAGTCCATAAAACCTTAGAAAAATCAGTCTTGAGATATTTCTTGGCCCAGTCTTGACGTTTCAGCTTGTGTGGCTTGTTCAGTGGTGGTCGTCTTTCAGCCTTTCTTACCTTGGCCATGTCTCTGAGTATTGCACACCTTGTGCTTTTGGGCACTCCAGTGATGTTGCAGCTCTGAAATATGGCCAAACTGGTGGCAAGTGGCAGCTGCACGCTTGACTTTTCTCAGTTCATGGGCAATTATTTTGCGCCTTGGTTTTTCCACACGCTTCTTGCGACCCTGTTGACTATTTTGAATGAAACGCTTGATTGTTCGATGATCACGCTTCAGAAGCTTTGCAATTTTAAGAGTGCTGCATCCCTCTGCAAGATATCTCACTATTTTTGACTTTTCTGAGCCTGTCAAGTCCTTCTTTTGACCCATTTTGCCAAAGGAAAGGAAGTTGCCTAATAATTATGCACACCTAATATAGGGTGTTGATGTCATTAGACCACACCCCTTCTCATTACAGAGATGCACATCACCTAATATGCTTAATTGGTAGTAGGCTTTCGAGCCTATACAGCTTGGAGTAAGACAACATGCATAAAGAGGATGATGTGGTCAAAATACTCATTTGCCTAATAATTCTGCACTCCCTGTAGAAGGCATTCACAGTAAAATATCAATCTTTGCAGACAACACTAAACTGTGTAAAGTAATTACACGAAAGAAGACAGTATACTGTGTATATATATATATATATATATATATATATATATACATACACACACGCACTACAGAGGACAGTATGCTATATATATATATATATATATATACAGTGGGGCAAAAAAGTATTTATTCAGTCACCAATTGTGCAAGTTCTCCTACTTAAAAAGATGAGAGAGGCCTGTATTTTTCATCATCGGTACACTTCAACTATGAGAGACAGAAGGGGGGGGAAAGAATACAGGAAATCACATTGTAGGATTTCTAATGAATTAATTGGTAAATTCCTCAGTAAAATAAGTATTTGGTCACCTACAAACAAGCAAGTATTCTGGCTCTCACAGACCTGTAACTTCTTCTTTCTTTAAGAGGCTCCTCTGTCCTCCACTCGTTACCTGTATTAATGGCATATGTTTGAACTTATCAGTATGAAAGACACCTGTCCACAACCTCAAACAGTCACACTCCAAACTCCACTATGGCCAAGACCAAAGAGCTGTCGAAGGACACCAGAAACAAAATTGTAGACCTGTAATAAAATTTATAAGAACAATGTAGCAATAATATACAACATTACAGTCACATATATTGTGGTAGATATGATCAACACTATATTCATATGACTCAATAGTGTCGATAAATTCAATAATATATATCACACCAAGAAACTTCAAGTATATGCCGTTATTTGGGAAAGAGGGGGTATTATCTTCTAGCGCTCTATCCCAATTTGGGAAACTGAATGTCACTGAAAATGCTGTAGGTGTATTCACTGGGAGTGCAATATGTTCATAAAGTGTCCACAGGAATCCTGATAATGTGAAAAGTCTCTTATAGCATATCCTTTTATGGTCGATATGAGCTTTGGATTGGAGAAAACTTTAAATCGATATTTGGCTTACCGTCTAGCGTCTGCTTTCTCCCTATTGCTTCAATGGAGCTTTAAATATTTGCCGGCTTATTCAGTCGCTCCATACAGCAAGCTGGTTTAAATTTCGCGGGAGTTCCAAAGATCGCGGGAGTTGCCACTCTGTTCCGCAATTTCCTTTGGTGCAGCTTTCGACGATAAGAATAGTTAATCCTTTACTGTAGAGATTTTCTTCTGTATGGCCATACAGTATTATCGGAGGCTTTTCAATGCAGGTACATCACTTGTCTGGTTGCCAATCTGGTTGCCAAGTGTATGAGTGCTCGCTCATTATTCTATTACTACATTTGCCTTTAAGAGAGGGTGGGGTGATTCCCTCTATATGAGCTTGCAGCACCATACCTTAACTACTTGCTAGTGAGCCACCACAACCTACCACTAAAATTGTAGACCTGCACCAGGCTGGGAAGACTGAATCTGCAATAGGCAAGCAGCTTGGTGTGAAGAAATCAACTGTGGGAGCAATTATTAGAAAATGGAAGACATACAAGACCACTGATAATCTCTCTCGATCTGGAGCTCCACGCAAGATCTCACCCAGTGGGGTCAAAATGATCACAAGAACGGTGAGCAAAAATCCCAGAACCACACGGGGGGGACCTAGTGAATGGCCTGCAGAGAGCTGGGACCAAAGTAACAAAGGCTACCAACAGTAACACACTACGCCGCCAGGGACTCAAATCCTGCAGTGCCAGACGTGTCCCCCTGCTTAAGCCAGTACATGTCCGGGCCCATCTGAAGTTTGCTAGAGAGCATTTGAATGATCCAGAAGAGGATTGGGAGAATGTCATGTGGTCAGATGAAACCAAAGTAGAACTTTTTGGTCAAAACTCAACTCGTCGTGTTTGGAGGAGAAAGAATGCGGCGTTGCATCCAAAGAACACCATACCTACTGTAAAGCATGGGGGTGGAAACATCATGCTTTGGGGCTGTTTTTATGCAAAGGGACCAGGACGACTGATCAGTGCAAAGGAAAGAATGAATGGGGCCACGTATCGTTAGATTTTAAATGAAAACCTCCTTCCATCAGCAAGGGCATTGAAGATGAAACGTGGCTGGGTCTTTCAGCATGACAATAATCCCAAACACACCACCCGGGCAATGAAGAAGTGGCTTCGTAAGAAGCATTTCAAGGTCTTAGAGTGGCCTAGCCAGTCTCCAGATCGCAACCCCATAGAAAACCTTTGGAGGGAGTTGAAAGTCCGTGTTTCCCAGTGACAGCCCCAAAACATCACTGCTCTACAGGAGATCTGCATGGAAGAATGGGCCAAAATACCAGCAACAGTCTGTGAAAACCTTGTGAAGACTTACAGAAAACGTTTGACCTTTGTCATTGCCAACAAAGAGTATATAACAAAGTATTGAGATTAACTTTTGTTATTGACCAAATACTTATTTTCCACCATAATTTGCAAATAAATTCTTTAAAAAAAAAATCAGACAATATGATTTTCTGGATTTTCTTTTCTCATTATGTCTCTCGTAGTTGAGGTATACCTATGATGAAAATTACAGGCCTTTCTCATCATTTTAAGTGGGAGAACTTGCACAATTGGTGGCTGACTAAATACTTTTTTGCCCCACTGTGTATATATATATATATATATATACCACACAGGACAGTATACTGCTACAGATGGATCTGGATAGATTGGATGCTTGAGAAGAGAAGTGGCAGATGAGGTTTAACACTGATAAATTTAAAGGGAACCTGTCACCGGGATTTTGGGTATAGAGCTGAGGACATGGGTTGCTAGATGGCCGCTAGTACATCCACAATACTCAGTTCCCATAGCTCTGTGTGCTTTTATTGTGTAAAAAAAACAGATTTGATACATATGCAAATTAGCCTGAATACTAATGAAGCCGTGTTTGATATGGGGTTGGGGGAAAAGCCCTCTTCCAGCACATAGACCTTTACTAAAGAAATTAACAGGTCTTCATCAGGATTTGAACCCAGGACCTTCTGTATGACAGACAAAAGCCTTACCATTACACTACAGCCTTACCATTACACTACCATTGTCTTTCCCCCATCTACTAACTCACCTAAACTTGATATTTCAATTTCAGTCTGCAGCACTATCATAACTCCTGTGCAACATGCACGCTGTCTTGGGGCCACATTTGACTCTGATCTCTCCTTTGTTCCACATATTCAATCACTTACACGCTCTTGTCGTCTGCACCTCAAGAATATCGCCTTGATCCATTCTCGTCTTGACTACTGCAACGCATTACTAATCGGTCTCCCTCTCACTAAACTCTCCCCCCTTCAGTCTGTTCTTAATGCTGCAGCCAGGCTCATCTATCCATCCAACCGCTAAACTGATGCTACTAGTCTGTGCCAGTCACTTCACTGGTTCAAACTTCTCACCCTCACCCACAAAGCTCTGCACAACGCCGCACCTTCATATATCTCCTCCCTCATCTCCATCTACCACCCTACTCGTGCTCTCCGTTCGACCTAAGATTAACAACCTCCATAATTCGTACCTCTCACTCCCGTCTTCAAGACTTTTCTCGAGCTGCACCTACTATCTGGAATACTCTGCCCTGGAATACTAGGTCAATCCACAACTTCTCCACCTTCAAATGTGCCTTAAAAACACATCTTTTTAGGCAGGTTTATCAAGCTACCTAAAATGACTTTTCCCAGACTAAACCTTCCCCCACCAACTCCTCGGGCCTAAACTCGATCCTCTAGTAGTCCCAAACCCGAAGCAGATCGGCCGGCACTACTCCTGTCTGTTCAATAATGGCTCAAATCCTACTTATCACAATCAACTACCTTATGTGTCACCCCCAATTCCTCATAGATTGTAAGCTCTTGCGAGCAGGGCCCTGACTCCTAGTGTTTCAGTTGCATATTATCCAGTTATTTTTGTTTTGTATATGAACCCTATGAACTTGTAAAGCGCTGCGGAACATGGTGGTGCTATATAAATATATTTTATTATTATTATTACTACAGACCTGGTCTATGGAAAGGGCTGAATTTTTCAGTGCTTATGCTATTTTCTTCACAGGCATAACACTAAATAAATAGTATATTACTCAAATAAAGGGAAAAAATGTGCGCCATTCACCAATCACCATAAATAATGTGTTCACTATATTGTACATTACTTATTATGATTACAGGGAAACCAAATATTAATTTGTGATATTACAAAAACTTTAATGGTTATAAATTTTTTTGCTGAATATTTTAACTTTTACCCAGACCTTATGTACAGTAAACAGCCGCCATACCCTCTCCTCTATAGAAAAGCTCTGTTTTTTATGCCTTATAGTATGAAGTTTTTTTAATTAAATACCACAAAACATTTGGTATCCTTGTAAGAATAATAGCCCATACCATATAGTGAACATATTCGTTATGGTGATTGGTAAACAGCGTAAATAAAAATGGTGGTGGTGGGGGCACATGGTTTGCCTGTATGGAGCCCTGAAATTCCTGTCAGCCCTGGATCCAAGCCTGCTTGAAGCCCTACAAAAAAAACAAACCTGCCCTAAGACACAGGATCATTGCTGACATCAAGTTTACAGGGTAGAGTCCCAGAGAATGAGCAGAACACCTCTCTGAGAGGAAAGGTGACTGAAGATGTTGTCTCTGTTTAGACAGCACGATCTGCTGCCGACAAATGATTTAGGTGTCTGCACCAACTATCTTTTTCCAGATGAACGAGCGTGTCACTCATATTACTACTGACATCCAAGTAAAGAGACTGTCTTATGCATGATAAAAAATACTTAATTCAGACCAGAGGGCCTGCTAATAATAGGGTTTCCTTTAGAAGTAAGTTTTTTTTTGGATAGTGTAAGCCTCACAATAGACAGCAAGAGTTTGAGAAGGTTCATAGCCATTTTACCTCCCAAATCCAGAGTGCTCTAAACCTCTGCAAAGTGGACAAATATGTTTCAAGCTGTGGACTATTGAGATCTTTAAATTCCATTTGGAATAGGTCACGCTGAAGTCTCTACCACTTAGCTCAAAAGTGTCCTTCCTTTGTCAGTATTAATCCTTTCAGTTCTTCAGCTTGACAACTATTTTGCTAATAATTTGACAAACTGTTGATCAATGCAAAGACAAAAAACAAAGTTAGCCAGCACATCCTAATGCACCAGTAGCTGAAAATACAAAATCAAACAAAATACAATGGCACTCTGCAAACACAAATTATATGAACTAATGCTATACTTTAATACATGGTATATAATAAACAGGAGGTAGTAAGCAAATATATTTGTGCCCATCCACCACAGCAAGGTGACCTCTTTTGGACAGAAACCTACACTAAATATGACCTCTTTTGGTGCAAAGCAGGGAAGGAAGGTTCCCTGTTGATCACTCCCTGTGTCAGTGGAGAAAAATTGTAAGGTAGTTTCTCAACCACTACTAATTCACTAATGCTATCGTGCCCTCTAATATTCTTTGTCAGTCTGCTAATAAACATTTAAAATACACAAGTAAGTAGAGTTTTGGGCAGGTAGATATAGTGCTCAGGTATTATATAAAATCCTATGAGCCCGCAGGATGGAGAATTCCTCATATGTTGTGTTGCTGACGGGACTAAGGGAAAACAGATTTACATTCTAAATCTAACACATTAGTACCAGACAAGTTTTAGCCATTTTTCATATCTGGTAGTTTTGCATCTATGTAAATGGTATTGAATACCAGGCAAGTCAACCATCCAGAACTGCACCGATATGAGACATAATAAACAAGATACGGTAAAAGTGCGTATAACTGTGACCAAGTGTTACAATCACATATTGATTATATCAAATAATATGTAAATCCATATATAAAATTAAAAATGATAAGATTTTATTAAGATATTGTATTCTAATATAAATATATAAAAAGAAAAGAGTATATAAAATATAAAAAGTATATGCAAAATACTGTAAATTAATCAATGGATAGTTCTATTGTAATTGATTTAGTTAATTGTGTCCATATAGGAAATAAATATATCCAAAACTGCGTTAATCCAAGAAGGAGAAAAGAGGCAAAAAGAGAGAAAATTGTTCGAGTGGTTGGTGAAAAATAAATAAGAAAAAAAAAAAAGAAAAAATTAAGACACTCCCCGCCCATCCCCCACCCCTTGGTGTTTTTAATCAGAGTAACAATGGAGCTGGACCCTCCGTGTTAGAGTAGGTCCCACCTGATAAGAAGCTACCTTGTCGTCTGGTAGGTGGGCCCGACATATTTTCGATCAATAATATGCGCTAAGAGCTTCTTCACTGCTTATCAGTAAGTATTGGCGTCATGTATTTGACCCTGTTCGCACATTCACCTGTTCACTCAGTCTTAGTGCATTTAGTGGTGTGCTGCTACTTTATTTGTTTGCTGTATTATTGCCGGGTAGCTTGCACCTGCGATTTGTCTCTGGAGGTGCTGTTCCGTTTTTTGGTTATATATATATATATATATATATATATATATACAGTTGGCACTAATAATAATATTAATCATGTATTTATATAGATATTTTGCTATACCTTATAATCACGGAAGCAATCTTTGTATAATCATGTGCATCACGATTTGACAATACTGTATACTTGGTTCTATTTGTTTTCATATTTGTAATGCATCATGTATTTGGATTATTTATTAATTATGTTCACTTGACATGTAATTGGTTATGGTTTGTTACAACACTATGTCCAGAGTTTGGTTTGTACACACTGCTTGAGGAAGGCTCCTGTGTAAGAGCCGAAACGTCGCAACAGCCTTATGGGTAAATAAAGTTATTTTTCATTTTTATCTATTGGAGTGCTCAGTCCACACAGGGGAGAGATCAGGCTTCGCACAGCCTTGTGGCCCCTCAGTCCTCCTGACTGAGACCACACATAGAGCCTCTGCTCCAGGTTCACAGACACTCCCCCCAGACTGACACACTGAGGGTGGATTTATGCTAGCCTGATTAGGGTAGCCTTCACCTGCGATCACCTTCCTGCTAGGGAAAAACCTGCCCCGGACTGGGGGGTGGATTAGGAGGTCCCACTGCCAAAACCTACCATCCCAATCCAAGAAAAATCCAGCCAGGAATAAAGAAAGAAAATAGCTCCAGCAACTATATTTACTGAAGCCAGCGTCATTCTGGATTTCACCCACCTCAGCCAGTTGAGGAACCTTGGAGAGATATACCCCCCTTCCAGGACTTTCCCATGCATTTTACAGTTCACATCGCCACATATCCCCCCCTCTTCTTCAGACCGGAGGTCTGGGGATTTTCCCACATCGTACCATGCCTTCTGGAAGATGTGGCCAGTGTCACATATTTGCCTCTATTCTGCCAACCCCAGGCTAGCAGAGTTTGGTTTTTCTTAAACACTGACTTTCTACCTAGCAGACAGTGTCTAAGGGACTCCTCCTTCTCCTCTTCGCTGGAGAACCTTTTCTTAGCTTTCTGGCTTGCTCCTTTTCCAGATTTCTTCTTAGGTCCACGACCTCTAACTTCCGCATTCTTTACAGCCGCATTTTCCACGGGGAGCTCCCGCCTCCTCCTTTTGTTGGAGATCTGGCTGGTCAGTTTTATACCACCCTTCAGCCGCTCTGGTGTCACCTGGTGTTCATACTCGCTTTGTTTCTTTCTTCTATCAACAGATAACACTTCTCTTTTTTCTTTAATTCCCACAGGGGTTACTTCAGATTTGGCTTCAGTTTCAGAGTCTTCTGCTTCTTCAGTAGCTCTGCCCACTTCGGCAGACTCTTCTTCAGCCTTATCTTTGGTCTCTGGTACATCCGAGAATTTCTCCCACTCCAACTCATCGGCCTTAGCTTCTTCAGACTTTGAGTCTCCTTTGGAGTCTTCATTCCCTTTATTGGCCTTCTCATCCTTCTCGGACACAGCATCATATACTTGCATTCTTAACCCCTCCTCCTCTTTCTCATTAATGTTGGAGGTACTGGGGACACTGGGGTCCTCATCAGACTCTTTGTCTTCTGGCACTCCTTCCAGAGAGTCACCCAGGTTATTGTTCCCCATTTGTGTAGGCTCTAGGAGAGCCATCTCACAGTAGTAGACATCTGCATGCTGGTTGTCTGTCTCCTCGTATTTCTTCCCCAGCAGACTGCTTGATTTCTGGAAGGCATTAACAGCAGAAGGAATGTCTTTCATGACCAGGTCCTGACTACTCACTGCTACGAGTCTCTTGGATTCAGCCTCTATTTCAGCCACATTACCTGGTTCCACAGAACCATCTTCCATCTTCTCTGCCTCGGCCGGCACCACGGCGCCACCATCTCTAGACTCATTCTTAACAGGCTCTGGCTTAAACTTCTTGGTATCTTTCAGAGTACTGTCCTCTTCAGGCTTCTCATTTTCCTTTGATTGAGCCAACCTGTCATCTCGAGAAGCTCTTGCCTCTAAGTTTAGTTTTCATTTCTTCCACCTGCTGCTCGAGAGTACGCTTAGACTTCTCCAGCTCATAGACGTTCTTCCCGACGTCATCCTTTGAGCTCATGAGATCTTTCATCTCTGCTCTGAGTTGCCTGTTCAGCTTCTCAAATTCATCTCGCTCCTCAAGTGCTTCTTCAAGGGCTCTAGCCAAGGAGAGGTCCTTGGTCTCCTTCTCCCGAGCATCAGTCTCCGCTCGGTCACATTCTTCGGCATACCGGGCCAAGGTGTTTTCTTATCAGCCAGGAGCTGGTCAAACTTATTCTGTTTCTTCTCCAACTTATCAGAAAATCATGTGAACTGGGTATCATTAAAACATAACTTTTACTATGTATTTCTAAAATAGGGTATAAGTAAACCACATTACTGTGAGACAATACGCAGATTAGTAAAAACGCCACCTACTCATTCCACAGGATAAATGGAAAAGAAAAAGGGTGGATCTTACCACATTCAGTAGAGGGATCTACACCAGATGGCGTAAACGGCCTAATGTTAGATTGCAGAAGGACACTTGTGACCGGCACTCTTGTAGTTTACGGCAAATGAGGAATCTCCTGTTGTGCCCTGAAGGTAAAGCCCTACCTAAAAGGAGGGTCAGGGGCTAACCAGGTCACCTGCCTAACAAACACAGAGCACCCGACCCCATACTGAACCTGTCCCTGTTTTGGTGCCTAATCCCAATATACAATGTCCAGCAGTATTGATCCCTTTAAAACATAACTTTTACTTTTCAAATTATAAAATATTACCACCGTAGTGGTTCACCAGTGAACAGTGATAAGACGAACAACAATAATCACAGATGCAGATTTTCCTTGGAGCCAGTCATGGATACACCTAAAGAGTGGTGAGTGAACACAAGGCAGCTGAGGGGAGCAGTGGGCAAAACTATACTTTCCCTATGCTCACCCTGGCTAGAACCTCAGCCCAGGGACGTCCCCTGATGGTGGAGACTCCCTGTCCTCGTTCCTGGGCTGACTGCCCTGCGTTTAATCCCTATATACACCCTAATTACAAAGCCCTACATGCCATGTTTCGTTCCAAATTGCTGGAACTCATCAGGGGACTCAATGAACTTGAAGGGAATATAGTATCGACTATAAGAAGGTTCCTAGTAGTGTTCACTGTATGGACTTCCAGTAGCGAACATCCGTACTAAGGTGTGGGGAAGTGTACCCTATCCACCTCTGTCTCACCGCAATTTGTGGTAATTTGGGCGTTTTTACTAATCTGCGTATTGTCTCACAGTAATGTGGTTTACTTATACCCTATTTTAGAAATACATAGTAAAAGTTATGTTTTAATGATACCCAGTTCACATGATTTTCTGATATATTGTTTCAGGTGTGATCTTATACCTCTGCACGTTCATCCTAGTGCGGAAGGTATCATTGATATTCTTCTTCTCCAACTTAGACACAATTTGTCTCTGGTGGTCCAGGTCCAGCATCCGATCACGCAACTCTTAATCAAGTTGAGCAATCCTGACTTCCAACTGTCTTTTCTCCTCCAAGAGAGCAGATTTTCCTGAGATGCTATTTGAGACCTCATTAGCCAGCTCGTCTCTTTCCTGCTCCGCATGACGTCTGGATTGCTCAGAAGCTGCCAGTTCCTCTTGAAGTTGGAGAATTTCCACTTCTATTTGTGACTCTAGACCCTTTAGTTCACTCACCTCTTTCGGAGTCTCCCCCTTTGACTCTTCTGGAGCTTTCTCCAGTTGCTCTGCGAGAACAGCTAGTTCCTTCTCTAGTGTATCTAGGAACTGTGCAGAGCGGGCAAAAACATCTTCAAGTTTGCAGCTGTACTGGACTTCCAGGCCCAACTGGAAGTGAGCCTCTACCAGCAGTCGGTCATGCTCTTCTATGCGCTCTTTTTGGTTGGTCAGACCTGCCAGGAAGTCTTCTGCTGCCTGGGTATAATTCTCAGACCCTGTGCTGACGTCTCCCCACTTATCTCTCGTCACCTTAGGTATAACTGTTTGGTCGCTACTAGCAACTACCTTAATTTCTCAAGACCTTGACATGGTAGCTTCACTCTCTAAGTTTGCTATCGGTCACAGCACATACGTCACATTTACCTCTCGTGTCATTAATAATCCTCACACGAGGCACCTATGAGCTAATACCCACCTGGGACATTTCCTTATTAAACATAGAACACTGGAGAGACTGCACACTTTCCTCTGGTACGGGTGGTACATACGCTAGCCCTGCCCCACTTTCCTGCACATTTATCACTGTGGGTTCCCTCAGCTGTGTGCCCTCAACATTAATCAGCATTTCTACATAATTTACATTTTTCTCAGCAGGGGGAGCTTCTTACCCAATCACAGCCTGCAAGGGAAAATGGGTGTCATCATCATCACACATTGTACATAAATCCACACTGTCATTATGCATTTCAGACAACTTTGCATATTCACTTTGCACTGTATCGGCACCATTGTTTCCAATGGTCACTTCACTTAAAGAGATAGGTACAAATTCTGCAAGAGTTTTGTCACTGGCTGCAGAAGTGTCTCCACTACCCCACAACTTCCAAAACAAGGGGAAATCACGGCCCAAAAGTACATCATGCATGAGCGTATTTGCATTACCAAGATCATCAGTCTCATTTTTCACCAGGGTCTCATCCTCAGTGAGGACCACCCGATAGTCCGTAGTATCCGCATAATTGTCCCGAACATTTATCATTCTACCAGTCTCAGGTTTTACAATAATGCTACCTCTTACCTGGGCTAGCATGGGATCTCTGACTTTCCCCACCCCAAATCTAGCCTTGGTCACAGTCTCCTTGTGCAACACAGTACCCTTCTCCCCTGCAGATTCCTGTGAGGGAGCGACCGCAACCGCAACCGGCTTACCCGCCTGTTCAGACACTGCATTTTCTACATGGTCACACACTTTTGACACAGTTTCTCACCTCTGTGACATATCACCGACCGGCCCAGCGGGTAGCAACTGCCGCTGGCTCAATGTCACTGGGTCTGCTACACACAGGATAATCGGAACGATCTTACCGATTGTTGTCATGGATTCGGCACTCACGGAAGATGAGGGTAGTCCAGGAATATCTCCAGCACGGTCATCACCATTCTCCTTAATACAGTAGTGGCCACAGGAAACGCCTTGCCCTTGACTCCAGTCTTTTTCAAGATGGTCACTCCATCCGCACCCTTTAGGACTTTGCGCACATGTGCAGAGAACATAGGATCTCCTGAGAGCTGCACCGCTCTCCACCTCCTTTTCTTCCCGACGGTTTCCCTTGGCAACGGCACACATCTTTTCCTCTGGAACTCCAGCCGCACAACTCAAAGCCTTTTCTCCGCTCCATAGCTGCCAGAAAAATGGAAAGTCTTTTCCCAACACACACTCCACTCTCAGGGTCTTACATTTCAACACCTCCCACTGCAAAGAGCCATAGTCCATTGCAAAGGTCAGAGTCACGGTGGTATCTGTCTCTGAATTTCCCTTTATGAACTCCAGGACCTCTGGCAAAACACGAGACACTTGTTGGCGGGAATCTAAAGTGACCCACAGCGGGAGTCCCCCCATCATCAACTCGCAGGATCTTTCATATATTTCATCAATTCTCCTGGTCAACCAATCATCCATTGCACCGGGTGGATTCCCCTTCACTTCCTGGGGTTCAGCCACAGCAGACTCTTTTTTCCATGCATTGGCCTGCATAAACTGCTCAGTGAGATCCTCAAACCACCCCATAGCAATAGACAATCTGGTAGCAACAGAGTTCACTTTTACTCAGAGACCACAGCCGGGTAAAAAAATTTAAATAGAACATTTTCTCCACAGGTCAGTCTTTTTTCTGGGCTTCTTGCCCTTTAACCCCTTAAGGACTCAGCCCTATTTCACCTTAAGGACTTGGCCATTTTTTGCAAATCTGACCAGTGTCACTTTAAGTGCTGATAACTTTAAAGGGCTTCTGTCACCCCACTAAAGCCTTTTTTTTTTTTGGCTACTTAAATTCCTTATACTGCGATATATCAATATATAATGCTCTTACTGATTTTCGTTCTGTAGTTTTAAAAAAAAACGGACTTTTATGATATGTAAATTACCTCTCTACCAGCAAGTAGGGCGGCTACTTGCTGGTAGCAGCCGCATCCTCCTTTCATAATGACGCCCCCTCCTCATGTTGATTGACAGGGCCAGCGAACACGCTCGTCCTCTGACTGGCCCTGTCTGCGTTCAAAATTTTGCGCCCGCGCCGTACCGGTCTTCAGTCAGCGCAGGCGCACTGAGAGGAGGACGCTCGCTCGGCCGCTCTATCCTCAATGCGCCTGCGCCGATGACGTCACATCTACACCCGGCGCCGAATGAAGACCGGTACGGCGAAGGTGCGAGATTTAAAACGTAGACAGGGCCAGCCAGAGGACAAGCACATGAGGAGTGGGCGTCATTATGAAAGGAGGATGCGGCTGCTACCAGCAAGTAGCCGCCCTACTTGCTGGTAGAGAGGTAATTTACATATTATAAAAGTCCGTTTTTTTTAGGAAACTACAGAATGAAAATCAGTAAGAGCATTATATATTGATATATCGCAGTATAAGGAATTTAAGTAGCCCAAAAAAAAAAATAAGACTTTGGTGGGGTGACAGAAGCCCTTTAACGCTTTTACTTACCCAGGCTGTTCTGAGATTGTTTTTTCATCACATATTGTACTTCATGACTGCTAAAATTGGTTAAAAAAAGTAAAAAATTTTTGCATAAAAAAATACCAAATTTACCCAAAATTTTGAAAAATTAGCAAATTTCCAAGTTTCAATTTCTCTACTTCTATAATACATAGTAATACCTCAAAAAATAGTTATTACTTTACATTCCCCATATGTCTACTTCATGTTTGGATCATTTTGGGAATGATATTTTATTTTTTGGGGATGTTACAAGGCTTTGAAGTTTAGAAGCAAATCTTGAAATTTTTCTGAAATTTTCAAAAACCCAATTTTTAGGGACCAGTTCAGGTCTGAAGTCACTTTGCGAGGCTTACATAATAGAAACCACCCAAAAATGACCCCATTCTATAAACTACACCCCTCAAGGTATTCAAAACTGATTTTACAAACGTCGTTAACCCTTTAGGTGTTCCACAAGAATTAATGGAAAATAGAGATACAATTTCAAAATTTCACTTTTTTGGCAGATTTCCATTTTAATAATTTTTTTCCAGTTACAAAGCAAGGGTTAACAGCCAAACCAAACTCAATATTTATGGCCCTGATTCTGTAGTTTACAGAAACACCCCATATGTGGTCGTAAACCGCTGTAGGGGCACACAGCAGGGCGCAGAAGGAAAGGAATGCCATACGGTTTTTGGAAGGCAGGTTTTGCTAGACTGGTTTTTTTGACACCATGTCCCATTTGAAGCCCCCTGATGCACCCCTAGAGTAGAAACTCCATAAAAGTGACCCCATTTTAGAAACTACACCCCTCAAGGTATTCAAAACTGATTTTACAAACGTCGTTAACCCTCTAGGTGTTCCACAAGAGTTATTGGCAAATAAAGATGAAATTTCAGAATTAAAATTTTTGGGCAAATTTTTCATTTTAATCCATTTTTCCCAGTAACAAAGCAAGGGTTAACAGCCAAATAAAACTCAATATTTTTATCTTTATTTGGGGAAAATGACGTTTTTGTTTATTTTTACTTGAAACTTTTAATTTTTTTGGGGGAAAACTTTATTTTTTCCACTTTTTTTTCACTTTCTTTTTTGTCCCACTTTGGGACTTGAACTTTGGGGGGTATATTCTTTTACAATGCATTCCAATACTTCTGTATTGGAATGCATTGGCTGTATGAGTAATACTGTGTGTATTACTCATACAGCTTCCGGGCCTGTGAGATCCAGGGGGCTGGATCTCACAGGCTCTTCACCGGAAGGCAGCGCGATGCCTTCCTTAGACATCGCGCTGCCTTCCATGCCATCGGGTCCCCCCTACAGCCGCATGTGGACCCGATGGCACCGCCACACGCCGCCGCAACCGCAGGTAAAGCCGCAAACCGCAGGTCTGAATTGACCTGCGGTTTGCGGCGATCACCGATACGGGGGGGGGTCACATGACCCCCCCCTCGGCGTTGTGACAGGATGCCCACTGAATGATTTCAGCGGGCATCCTGTTCCGATTAACCCCTGCCGTGCCGCAATCGCGGTTTAAACCCATGACGTACCGGTACGTCATGGGTCCTTGAGGACTCGGGAAACATGCCGTACCGGTACGTCATGCGTCCCTAAGGGGTTAAATCCCTGCAAGGATTTTCCCTGCACCACAGCAAAAATGATCCACAATAGCACTAGCAGCACCAGCTTCACTGAACAAACAGGCTTCCGGCCCTTTAACTCCACCACAGCAGGATTCAGCAGCTCCTGCTCTTTCTCATCGTTACCCCTAGCCACCGGCTGTTGTTGCCCTTTTCTCCACCATATGTAAGGGGTAGCTCTCTTTTACTGGGGTTGCAACCACACACTTCTTTATGGACACCAGGATTTAGGGGCCAAACTGTGCTTTATTGTGGCACACAGCATAACGAAAAACATACAAACATGTTTGGGCTCTACCTAAACACATAGGTTTCCCCGACTCACCTCTAAGTACCACTTAGGGTCAGGGTCTCAGGGTCCAATCGTGAGCAGGTTCCGCTCATCAAGCGTCAGTCCACACAGGGGAGAGATCAGGCTTCGCATAGCCTTGTGGCCCCTCAGTCCTCCTGACTGAGACCACACATAGAGCCTCTGCTCCAGGTTCACAGACACTCCCCCCAGACTGACACACTGAGGGTGGATTTATGCTAGCCTGATTAGGGTAGGCTTCACCTGCGATTACCTTCCTGCTAGGGAAAAACCTGCCCCGGACTAGGGGGGTGGATTGGGAGGTCCCACTGCCAAAACCTACCATCCCAATCCAAGTAAAATTCAGCCCGGAATAAATAAAGAAAATAGCTCCAGCAACTATATTTACTGAAGCCAGCGTCATTCTGGATTTCACCCACCTCAGCCAGTTGAGGAACCTGGGAGAGATATACCCCCCTTCCGGGACTTTCCTATGCATTTTACAGTTCACATCACCAATATATATATATATATATATATATATATATATATATGAAGTAAAAAAATCTTTTAGTCCAGTGATTGTGAAAAAATACTAGAAGTTAGGAAAATATATACTTAATCTTTTTTTTATTTTTATAATTGTATGTTTATTATGGTATAAAACAGAAACGTGAATACACTTTTACAGTAGCATAATGCACAGAAGTACAAGATTAGGATAATACACAAAATATATCACATACATATTGAATGGGCATATGTAACACTTGATAATATTCAGTGATGAAGTGTTGAAGACTGAACAAAAATAAGGCATTGAATTGAACTAACTGAGACTGCGTCTATCTGTACCCAGCCCGAGGAAGGACTGCTGTGCAATATATCTTAAACAAAGAAACATCAGGTAGAAGCGAGAGAGCCTCAAGGACCCTAAGGCCCAAAGTTTCTCAACCAATAATACCCAACCCAACAAATACCCAACAGACACGACAAGGGACCTCCATCACCCTGGCATACAAATCAGAGACCCGTGGTGGTTCGGGGCTTTTCCAGGCTCGGGAGACTAGACAACAAGCTGCTGTTAGTATCAGTAGCAGCAGCTTGAGTGCATAGTACCGACATAGATGATTTCGCTGCCCTCCTCCATATAATGTGCCAGAGTGAGTCCGGTGAGGCCCTCCCTAGATATTCCTCCCACCGCACCATGTAGGAATGCCTTTGGACCCGATCAGGGAAGGGAGTCAGCAATATGGAGTAAATCTCAGAAATTAAACCTTTCGCATGTACCCCTTCCCTGCAAAGGCGCTCAAAGAGGGTCGGAAGGGAAACTGTGATCCCTGAAAAGATGGACTGGGCAAGGTGCCTAATCTGGATATAAAAGAAGTTGGAGGAGGGGGGGGGAGATCATATTTGGCCTGCAGGGTAGTAAACGGCAGGAGGACCCTAGTGAAGGGGTCCACAATGTCAGCAAACCGAAACACCGCCCGTTGAAACCATGGTCTCGTTGTAGACGTGATAAGACTAGCAGGGAGTGTGGGGTGATATAAAAAGGAGCTCATGGCGGAGTGAGTGGACTCCAGAGGGAATTTGCTACTGCACTGCTGCCAGATGCGTCTGGTGCACACCATGGGCCCTAGGAGATCCTTGGCTGGCTGAGTCCTGTCCGACCCGGACCATAGCATGGAGTTTGGGTGTACCGGAGCTAGCCAGAGTCTTTCTACCTGCATCCAGACAGAATAAGGGTGCAAGGAAGCCCAGGCTGTGACAGAGCGTAGCTGGGCCGCCCAGTAATATTTAGATAGGTCCGGAACCCCTAGACCGCCCCGGTGCCTACTAGATAGAAGAACCGACCTCGGGATTCTGTGCCGCCCTCCCGCCCATATGAATCTAAGTAGGTGGGATTGAGTAGATCTCAGGTCTTTAAGGGGGACTTTAATCGGTAAGGTCTCAAAAAGTTTGGGAAGGATCGTCATTTTAGTCGCAGCAATACGCCCCATGAGAGAGAGTGGGAGAGGGTGCCACCTATCTAGAAGACCCCTAATCTCTGCATATATACGTGGGAAATTAGCTTTGTAAAGCTCGCCATATCGGGGAGTGAGGTCAACCCCCAAATATCGCAGTGAATCCGTCTTCCAGTGGAAAGGGAAGTTCACTTTGAGAGAGCTCAGGGCCGTCTGAGAAAGATTAAGAGGGAGGGCCTCAGTTTTGTGAGTGTTGACCTTATACCCCGAGAGACGCCCAAACTCTTGTAAGATGGAGTGGAGGTTTGGTAGGGAAATGTGAAGCTTGGTAAGGGTAAGGAGGATATCATCAGCATATAGCGATAGCTTAAACTCCCTATCCTTGACCATAACACCTCTGATATCCGGGCAAGCCCTGATCTTGGCCGCCACGGGTTCGAAACACATGGCAAAAAGTAGGGGAGATAGGGGACAACCCTGCCTCGTTCCATTAGCAATGTTTATGGGTCGAGATTGAGCATGAGGAAGTCTGATCGTCGCTGTGGGGGAGGAGTATAGACTATGAATGGCTCTAACAAACTGGCCAGAAAGGCCGTAAGCCTGAAGGGTAGCAAAGAGGAATGGCCAACCTAAACGGTCGAATGCCTTTTCTGCCTCCAAACTAAGAATTAATGCCTCCTCACCCGAGCGAGATATTACATCTATCAGGTCAATGTTTCTTCGTGTGTTGTCGGCCCCCTGACGGCCCGGGACAAATCCCACCTGGTCTTTATGAATCAGGGAGGGGAGAAAGACATTTAGTCAGGTAGCTAGGGTTTTGGTGAAAATCTTAAGGTCTGAGTTAAGTAGGGCAATGGGCCTATAGTTAGGACATTCGTGCGGGTCCTTCCCAGGCTTCGTAATCATCGCGAGATACGAGTGGGACATTGGGGCAGGCACTACATTGCCCGCTAGGAAATTATTGAATAGGGTAACCAAGTGAGGGGTTAGTTCAGCCTTAAAGGTTTTATAATATTTGTACGAAAAGCCATCAGGCCCTGGGGATTTACCCTCAGGTAGATGTTCCACCACCTCCCCAATCTCCTCCGGCATGATGGGACTATTAAGGACGGCAAGGGCGGAAGCCAATAGGGTAGGAAGGCGACAGGATGCCAAGTAAGACCGGAGTGTACTATCTCTCAGTCCTTCATCCGCGGGGAGATCGGAGGGTAAGTTATACAGGGAGGAGTAATAGGCTGAGAACCGCTCCGCTATCACCTGGGGGTCATAGTGGATTGTTCCGTCAGATCCCCTAATAGCACTCGGCCCCGTTTGGGAGCTGTGGTTGCTAAGTTGTCTGGCCAGCAAAGTGTGGGGTTTGTTCTCCCAGGCATAATAGCGCTGTCGTGTGTAAAGTAATAACTTGCTGACGCGACCTAAGGCTAGGGTCTTCAATTGGGTCCTAGTATCTACAATTCGTTTCAGTGTGCAACGCGAGGGGTGAGCAGCCATCTTGCCTTCTAGTGATTGAAGGCGGGACTTAAGGGTCTTGACTAAGGCAGTCGAGTCCTTCTTTAATTTTGAGCTTATTGCGATACTATGACCCCTCATGACCGCTTTATGCGCTTCCCACAAAGGACGGACATCCCCTACCGATCCCTCATTTATGTCAAAATACGTATTCAGATGTTCACGGAGTTCTTCTCTAATGGTGGGTTGTTTCAGGAGGGAGTCATTAAGTCTCCAGTGGCAATGGCGTACATGGCCCGACCTACTACTAATGTCAACTAGTACAGGAGCATGGTCTGACCAGGTGATTTGGCCCATGTCTGCTCCTTCCAATAATCTGAGGGTTGAAATGGTACCAAAGAGGGAATCAATACGGGTGTGTGAACCATGTGGGGCAGAAAAAAAGGAGAAGGACCTATCAGTGGGATAAGTGAGGCGCCAGAGGTCATACAGAGAATATTTCCGCACAAGTTTACGAAAATCTCTGGCTAAGCGCTGCTGTGTCGAGTGCATTGGTCTACCTGGAAGGGCCAGACGATCCATCGATTCAGAGAACACTGCATTAAAATCTCCACCCAGGGTGACTAGGGGCTCTGAAGAGTCCGCACCCCCACCAAACACCTTGCGGAATATTCCGCCGAGAAAGCGGATCTGGGACGTGTTTGGTGCATAAATGTTACATAAGGTGATAGGTCTATCCACCAAACGGCCCCGGAGTATAATGTAACGGCCCTGTGGATCTAATACTGAAGATCCAATCCTGAGGGGACACTGTGCAGACACCAAGATGGCAACACCTGCCCTCCGACATACTTAATCTTAGTGTGCGGGTGTAATCATAGTGAAAGTTGCAACAATGATAATACAATCCTGATCAAAAGTTTAAGATCACTTAAAAAATGGCAAAAAAAATCATATTTAGCATGGCTGGATCTTAACAAGGTTCCAAGTAGAGCTTCAACATGCAACAAGAAGAAATGGGAGTGAGACAAAACATTTTTTGAGCATTCAATTTAATGAAAACAACGAATAAACTGAAACAGGCTGTTTTTCAGCTGATCAAAAGTTTAGGACCACACCTCCAAAAAAAAACTAAACCCCCCCAAAACAGAAATCCAACTTCCAAACATGAACTCAGTAATGAGTAGCTCCGCTGTTTATCACTTCAAAAAGGCCATCTACTGTCTGGAACTGTTGTCCATTTTTGTAAACTTCTCTTGCCATCCATCCCCAAAGGTTCTCAATTGGATTTAGATCAGGGGAACACGCAGGATGGGCCAAAAGAGTGATGTTATTCTCCTGGAAGAAGTCCCTTGTCCTGCGGGCATTGTGTACTGTAGCGTTGTCCTGTTGAAAAACCCAGTCGTTACCACACAGATGAGGGCCCTCAGTCATGAGGAATGCTCTCTGCAAGATCTGGACATAGCCAGCGGCCGTTTGACGCCCCTGCACTTCCTGAAGCTCCATTGTTCCACTGAAGGAAAAACCACCCCAGACCATTATGGCGCCCCCTCCACTGTGGCGCGTAGAAAACATCTCAGGTGGGATCTGCTTGTCATGCCAGTAACGTTGGAAACCATCAGGGCCATCAAGGTAAAAAAAATTCTCATCAGAGAATAAAACTTTCTTCCACCTTTAAATGTCCCATGTTTGGTGCTCTCTTGCAAAGTCCAAACGAGCAGTTCTGTGGCGTGATAAAATGTTTTGGGTCTTCCACTTGACTTTTTTGTTCCATAACCCTCAGGATCATTTAGGAAATTCCAAATAACTGTCTTACTGAGTCCCACCTCAGCAGCGATGGTGCGCTGTGAGAGACCCTGCTTATGCAGTTCAACAACCCGACCACGTTCAAAAAGGAAGAGTTTTTTTGCCTTTGCCATCACAACGTGTGACTACCTGACAGAATGACAATGAATCCACATCTTTGCACAGATTTGGCCGTTTAAAGGCATGTGGTCGTAAAATTTGGATCAGCTGAAAAACAGCCTGTTTCAGTTTAATCGTTATTGGAACCTTGTTAAGATCCAGCCATGCTAAATATGATTTTTTGCCATTTTTCAAGTGGTCTTAAACTTTTGATCAGGACTGTAGTAGTGATGCCAGATTGTTCTGATAGGTTTCTTTTACATTTAGGTATTATATCCACTGTATTTGTATTATTTTATATCATATATGGAAAGTAAGACAATACTTATGTTAGATACAATTTAGCTCATTTACCTTACTGCCGGCTTTGATATAGGTTTCCTCTCGGCTGTAACCATGCAGCGGCGTGTAAGTGTCTGTTTGCCTGGAGTTGGCGTCCCACGTGTTGGAGCACTCTTTATTCCTGGATTGCAGGCTGTGGGGATCGCCGAGCAGTTTGCATCGGGGATTGTAGGAATCTCACCCCGTTCGATTACCAGCCAGGCTCTATTTCACAGTCGGCGGTATTATTTTTCAATAGATGACTTTGGCCTTTTGTGTTCGAGCTGTACGGTGTATAAGAAGCTTATCTAATTGCATTCATGTATTTCACAGACGCATTTCGGGACCTACACATCCCTTCCTCAGTGGTACATGAATGCAATCTAGAATGCTGGCTTAAAATGGATATTTTTGGCGCAATTCCAAATGAATGAGGTTAATTGGAAAATCCGGTATGGATTAGTGTCAACTCCGGTCAGTGGCTTCAATAAATAGTCAATATCGACATATTCCATGTATAATATATAAAAAAAGTATAAAAAATATATACCTAGGGATATATCTAGGATATATAAAAAAGATAATATATACAAATATGTATAGTATTATATTGTATAAGATGATTTTTACATACAGTATATACTGTTCCCTCACAATTTGCTGTCTTTATAGGGAGCAAAAAATGAATGGAGATTAGAGATAAGGTTAGGGTTGTGAGATTTATGCTTTGTGTATGCATATATATGTATATATATACATGTAAGGAAAGTTTGTTCTTGTCTGTGTAAATATTCAGGGTTGCCATATTTATTAAAGAACTTTAGAAATGGTGATGGTAGGGATGGCGGCCTCCAACAGAGGAGAGATCGAGGTGCTGGTAGAACAGCCTGACTTCGATGTCCCGTCCATGAAGGGCACCCACCCCATGTCTACAGAAAGCCTAAAATTTCTATCTCTGCATTGAGTCTATTGGGAATTAGTGTATCAAATTCAAAAATTCTTCTCGATTCTACTCTCGACATCTGTGCAATGTGGTTGCCCTCCCCTCCATTGTCTTTTGATTCTTTCCAAAGCTGCAAAGGTGAGTACTGTTGGGTCTTTATTATGGCAGTCTTTAAAGTGTTTTGATAAAGAGTGCTGTTCAAAGCCTTTTTTTATATTATTAATGTGTTCTGATAATCTTTTTTTTAGGGTTCTTTTGGTTCTACCAATATATTGCTTATTGCAAGGCCATTGTAGAATATAGATTCCGTCTGTTGAGTTACATGTTAAATTGTCTTTTATTTCTAGATTGAAAGAGTTTGTTGTGGATTGTACATTAGTGTTTTTTTGGGGAATTTTGTAGTCTTGCAACCACTACAGGATCCACACCTGAAGAAGCCTCTAAGATGTAACCAGTTGTGTGTTATTTCTGTTTTGGTTCTTTTGTACGTTGGTGCGACTTTTAGGCCTAGGTTAGGTGCCTCGGTATATGTTGTTTGAGGAGTTTTAGTGAGTAATAACGCTGTCAAATACAGCCTGGCTGGTAATCGAACGGGGTGAGATTCCTACAATCCCCACGCGGGGTGAGATTTCTGCAACCCCCGATGCAAACTGCTCGGCGATCTCCGCAGCCTGCAATCCAGGAATAAAGAGCGCTCCAACACGTGGGATGCCAACTCCAGGCAAACAGACACTTACACGCTGCTGCATGGTTACAGCTGAGAGGAAACCTATACCAAATCCGGCAGTACGGTAAATCAGCTACATTGTAGCTAACATAAGTATTGTCTTACTTTCCATATATGATACAAAATAATACAAATACAGTGGATATAATACCTAAATGTAAAGGAAACCTATCAGCACAATCTAGCATCACTACTATCATTGTTGCAACTTTCACTATGATTATACCCGCATACTAAGATTAAGTATATATTTTCCTAACTTCTAGTATTTTTTCACAATCACTGGACTAAAAGATTTTTTTTACTTTATATATATATATATACAATACAGACCAAAAGTTTGGACACACCTTCTCATTCAAAGAGTTTTCTTTATTTTCATGACTATGGAAATTGTAGATTCACACTGAAGGCATCAAAACTATGAATTAACATATGTGGAATTATATACATAACAAACAAGTGTGAAACAACTGAAAATATGTCATATTCTAGGTTCTTCAAAGTAGCCACCTTTTGCTTTGATTACTGCTTTGCACACTCTTGGCATTCTCTTGATGAGCTTCAAGAGGTAGTCCCCTGAAATGGTTTTCACTTCATAGGTGTGGCCTGTCAGGTTTAATAAGTGGGATTTCTTGCCTTATAAATGGGGTTGGGACCATCAGTTGCATTGAGGAGAAGTCAGGTGGATACACAGATGATAGTCCTACTGAATAGATTGTTAGAATTTGTATTATGGCAAGAAAAAAGCAGCTAAGTAAAGAAAAACTAGTGGCCATCATTACTTTAAGAAATGAAGGTCAGTCAGTCAGCCGAAAAATTGGGAAAACTTTGAAAGTAAGGGCTATTTGACCATGAAGGAGAGTGATGGGGTGCTGTGCCAGATGACCTGGCCTCCACAGTCACCGGACCTGAACCCAATCGAGATGGTTTGGGGTGAGCTGGACCGCAGAGTGAAGGCAAAAGGGCCAACAAGTGCTAAGCATCTCTGGGAACTCCTTCAAGACTGTTGGAAGACCATTTCAGGTGACTACCTCTTGAAGCTCATCAAGAGAATGCCAAGAGTGTGCAAAGCAGTAATCAAAGCAAAAGGTGGCTACTTTGAAGAACCTAGAATTTGACATATTTTCAGTTGTTTCACACTTGTTTGTTATGTATATAATTCCACATGTGTTAATTCATAGTTTTGATGCCTTCATAGTCATGAAAATAAAGAAAACTCTTTGAATGAGAAGGTGTGTCCAAACTTTTGGTCTGTACTGTATATATTGTAGGAAAGAACAAGGGGTCGTCATTGATGGTCGGTAAGTGTCACCTCGACCAGGCGGCTAAGGCCACCAAAACCCGCTCAGGATGTACTTACTTCAGACCCAGCTCCGATGGTCTGTTGGCGATGTCAAGAGCCTGGTCACATAAGGGCCGACTGTCCCCATCGGGGGGAACCCATGGACACTAACTATGGCTACCGCCCCTCAATGTATGCCAGGAGGTTGTGTGTTTGAAAATTGAGCCATACTGTGTCATCTTCAAACGGATCCGTCCCCATTGACTTCCATTATAAGTCTGGACGGATCCGTTCGCCTCCGCACGGCCAGGCGGACACCAGAACGCTGCAAGCAGCATTCAGGTGTCCGCTCACTGAGCGGAGCGGAGGCTGAACGCTGGCAGGCGGATGCATTCTCAGTGGATCCGCCTCCATTGAGAATGCATCAGGGCTGGATGGCTGCATTCGGGACCGCTCGTGAGCTCCTTCAAACGGAGCTCACGAGCGGACACCTGAACGCAGGTGTGAAAGTAGCCTAAGTGGCAGGGTCCCTATGAAGTGCTCGAAAAAGTTGGGGAGGTAACCTACAGGGTACACCAGCAGAGAAAGCTGGAGCAGGTGTACCATGTAAACTTACTTAAACCATGGAAAAACAGGGAGACCAGTACGGACAACAGCCTCCGGCTGAGTTTTCTGGGGGTAGAGTTTCCAGTCCCACAGTCTGATACGAGGGAAGCAGTTGCCACAGTAAAGAATGCTGACAACCTTTCCTCTGAACAGAGTCAGGAGGCCAGGGAGTTAGTCAGCAGAAACAAGGATGTGTTTTCGAACTTCCCTGGACGCACTTCTATCATCCGACATGACATTGTTACTGAGCCTCAGGCCAGAATCCGGTTGAAACCATACGGCTACCTGAGTCGCGGCAACAAGCCATCTCAGAAAAACTGCAGCTGATGTTACATCTAGGTGTCATCAAGGAGTCAAAAAGTAAATAGGCCAGTCCGATAGTCTTGATACCCAAGCCAGACGGGACGTTACGATTCTGTAACGACTTCCACAAACATAATGAGGTTTCCAAGTTTGACGCATATCCCATGAAGTTAGGCCAAGCCCGGTATTTTTCTGTTTTGGACCTCACCAAAGGGTACTGGCAGGTACCCTTGACGGAGGCTGCCAAGGAAAAAACGGCTGTCATCACACCAGAGGTATTACCCTTTGGTCTACATGGCGCTCCCGCTACGTTTTAAAGGCTGATGGACATTGTACCCTGTCCACATCATCGGTATGCTTCGGCGTACCTGGACGATATCATTATTCACAGCACCGACTGGGAAAGTCACCTACCTAAAGTACAGGCTGTAGTAGACTCCCTTAGGAAGGCTGGCTTAACCGCTAACCCAAAAAAGTGCGCGATAGGGTTAGAAGAGACCAAGTACCTGGTCTATGTAATTGGACGCGGAATTATCAAACCTCAGGTGAACAAAATTGAGGCAATTTGGAATTGGCCCCGACCTGTCACTACTCGGCAAGTAAAGTTGTTCCTGGGAATGGTGGGATACTATATGAGATTTGTCCCCCACTTTACTACAGTGGCCGTACCATTGACAGGTCTTTTGAAGGGGACGCAAGTCAGTGACGGTCCACTGGAATGATCAGGCAGAAAAGACTTTCTCCGCTTGGAAGTCGGCCCTGTGTGGGTCCCTGGTTTTGGTGACGCCCGACTTCAAAAGGGAGTTTATAGTGCAGAGCAATGTCTACGAGGTAGGTCTCGGTGCTGTATTGTCTCAGGAAATCAACAGGGAGGAGCATCCCGTTGTCTTCCTCAGCCGGAAGTATAGTATAGTGGAGAGAGAGTGCCTGGCTATCAAGTGGACACTCGAGTCTCTCCGCTATTATTTGTTGTGGAGAAAGTTTCGTCTGGTGACCGACCACTCCCCTCTCAAATGGATGAGCCAGGCCAAGGACAGAAATGCTCGGGTCACCCGATGGTTTCTGTCTTTGCAAAATTTCAAGTTTTCGGTGGAACACAGGGCAGGCTGGTAACTATAAAACGCGGATGCCCTGTTCCGGGTACACTGTTTAATGGGTGTCGACCCCATCAGGGTTGAACAAAGGGGGAAGGTATGTAGGAAGAAACAAGGGGTCGTCATTAATGGTCGGTATGTGTCACCGAGGTTCCTGGCCTCGGTGAGGTAAGAGCCGTTTTTTCTCAAACTGTCAGTTTTGCAGATTGCAGACTGACACTTCAGCTGTTTTAGTATTGGCTGCAAAGCTAACCCGGGACGGCTCTTATTGGGAGTAGTCAAAGTGATGGGTGGGTGGCTACTCCCCACGTTCCGGGCCGGGTCTTGGTTTGGTATATACAACACAGGCAGCACTGTCAGGTGGTGTGGATGACTCCTCTCTGACAGTGGAGTGCTGCCAGTCTCTGTGTTGGGGCCTGGGAGTTTGTGCCAGGATTAAGGCCTGCTACCGTGTTTGTGTGATAGCACGTGGACTCTGCTTTATACAAGCACTTCTGCGCCACTGCCTGGTGTGAACGAACACCAGAATCAAGGTGACTGTTTTTCTGGAAACTGATTTTCTTTGTCACTTACTTAATGTGCGAATAAAAACTGAACTGTTTAAGTTAAAGACTTTGTTATTGCCTCTATACTGCGTCCGCTAACCTGCCTACCAGAGCGAATCCCCACAATATATTTTCTTCATTTTTTAAATTTTTTTCTTTTTTCTTTTTAACTTTTTAATTTTTAACCATCCACTGGAAGAATTTTCTCTCTTTTTTCCTCTTTTCTCCTTTTTGGATTAACGCAGTTTTGGATATATTTATTTCCTATATGGACACAATGAACTAAATCAATTACAATAGAACTATCCATTGATTAATTTACAGTATTTTGTATATACTTTTTATATTTTATATACTATTTTCTTTTTATATATTTATATTAGAATACAATATCTTAATAAACTCTTATAATTTTTAATTTTATATGCGTATTTACATATTATTTGATATAATCAATAAGTGATTGTAACACTTGGTCACAGTTATAAGCACTTTTTATCATTTCTTGTTAATTATGTCTCCTATCGGTGCAGTTCTGGATGGTTGAGTTGCCTGTTATTCAATACCATTTACATTTTTTTCCACTGGGTTCTAAGGGAAACCTTTTTTAACAGAGCACCAGTACCATTTGCCACAACAGGTGAGCCACCATATACCCTTTATACTCTAGTTTTACATCTACAGTTGCAAGAAAAAGTATGTGAACCCTATGGAATGATATGGATTTCTGCACAAATTGGTCATAAAATGTGATCTAATCTTCATCTAAGTCACAACAATAGACAATCGCAGTCTGCTTAAACTAATAACACACAAAGAATTAAATGTTACCATGTTTCTAATGAACACACCATGTAAACATTCACAGTGCAGGTGGAAAAAGTATGTGAACCCTTGGATTTAATAACTGGTTGAACCTCCTTTGGCAGCAATAACTTCAACCAAACGTTTCCTGTAGTTGCAGATCAGACGTGTACAACGGTCAGGAGTAATTCTTGACCATTCCTCTTTCGAGAACTGTTTCAGTTCAGCAATAGTCTTGGGATGTCTGGCGTGAATCGCTTTCTTGAGGTCATGCCACAGCATCTCAATCGGGTTGAGGTCAGGACTCTGACTGGGCCACTCCGGAAGGCGTATTTTCTTCTGTTTAAGCCATTCTGTTGTTGATTTACTTCTATGCTTTGGGTCGTTGTCCTGTTGCAACACCCATCTTCTGTTGAGCTTCAGCTGGTGGACAGATGGCCTTAAGTTCTCCTGCAAAATGTCTTGATAAACTTGGGAATTCATTTTTCCTTCGATGATAGCAATCCATCCAGGCCCTGACGCAGCAAAGCAGCCCAAAACCATGATGCCCCCCCACCATACTTCACAGTTGGGATGAGGTTTTGATGTTGGTGTGCTGTGCCTCTTTTTCTCCACACATAGTGTTGTGTGTTTCTTCCAAACAACTCAACTTTGGTTTCATCTGTCCACAGAATATTTTGCCAGTACTGCTATGGAACATCCAGGTGCTCTTGTGCAAACTGTAAACGTGCAGCAATGTCTTTTTTGGACAGCAGTGGCTTCCTCTGTGGTATCCTCCCATAAAATCCATTCTTGTTTAGTGTTTTACATATCGTAGATTCGCTAACAGGGATGATAGCATATGCCAGAGACTTTTGTAAGTCTTTAGCTCACACTCTAGGATTCTTCTTCACCGCATTGAGCTGACTGCGCTGTGCTCTTGCAGTCATCTTTACAGGACGGCCACTCCTAGGGAGAGTAGCAGCAGTGCTGAACTTTCTCCATTTATAGACAATTTGTCTTACCGTGGACTGATGAACACAACCAGAGAAAGAAATACCACAGCTAGGCCGCACCTCTGAAGATAAAAAGTAATTTATTGAAACACACTAATTAAAAACAACAATCCATGGAAAAACTCCCACTAGTGGGTAAGATCATATGCATAATGCATCCAGTACCACCACCTAGCAATAAATATGAATGAGTATTAAAAATATGACATACATATGTAAAAATCCATCTAGTAGTATACTTATCAGAAAGACAGTGGTGGCACACGGGGAATAAAAACCCACAGGGGGGAAACCCTCACGCGTATCGCTAGAACATGTACTAGCTTCCTCAGAGGTCCATGTGAGTATTCATTTGTGTTACAACATTATATATCCTATCGAATTAATCATCTATCAATTACAGCTGTGGTCAAAGACATAGTACAATAGAGAAGGGGAGGGGGTAGGGAAGGCGTGCGTAGGTAATACCTGGTTTCTCTCTGGTGCATGGTCCGTGCGCAAGTGATGGCGCCGGTGAAGACCGGCGTGTTAGAAAAGCAAACGCGTATGCGCAAGATGAAGCCCGGGCGGGAGTTGACGCCGCGATGCGCTCCAAAGGGCGGAAACACATCACGGCCAGCGCACAAATGCATCCCTGATTGGATCGCCGAAACCTAGCAAAACAGTATAGGTTCCGGTATGTAGGCATGATGTAGATACAATGCAAATCAAAAGACCATAGTTCCGCTATATAAACATAGTGTGTGAATAATATATTTCATAAACTCACAATAATAGTTCGGCCTGTTATCCTGCAAGTTGATCCAGAGGAAGGAAAAAAAAAAACTGTGAGGTAGAAGCCAATTTTCCACACTTTAGGGGAATAAAAAATTCCTTCCCGACTCCAATCAGGCAATCAGAATAACTCCCTGGATCAACGACCCCTCTCTAGTAGCTATAGCCTGTAATATTATTACACTCCAGAAATACATCCAGGCCCCTCTTGAATTCCTTTATTGTACTCACCATCACCACCTCCTCAGGCAGAGAGCTCCATAGTCTCACTGCTCTTACTGTAAAGAATCCTTTTCTATGTTTGTGTACAAACCTTCTTTCCTCCAGACGCAGAGGATGTCCCCTCGTCACAGTCACAGTCCTGGGGATAAATAGATGATGGGATAGATCTCTGTACTGACCCCTGATATATTTATACATAGTAATTAGATCTCCCCTCAGTCGTCTTTTTTCTAAAGTGAATAACCCTAATTTTGATAATCTTTCAGGGTACTGTAGTTGCCCCATTCCAGTTATAACTTTAGTTGCCCTCCTCTGGACCCTCTCCAGCTCTGCTATGTCTGCCTTGTCCACAGGAGACCAGAACTGTACACAGTACTCCATGTGTGGTCTGACTAGCGATTTGTAAAGTGGTAGGACTATGTTCTTAACACGGGCATCTATGCCCCTTCTGATGCAACCCATTATCTTATTGGCCTTGGCAGCAGCTGCCTGACACTGGTTTTTGCAGCTTAGTTTGCTGTTTATTAAAATTCCTAGATCCTTTTCCATGTCAGTGTTACCGAGTGTTTTACCATTTAGTATGTACGGGTGACTTGCATTATTCCTTCCCATGTGCATAACTTTACATTTGTCAGTGATAAACCTCATCTGCCACTTATCTGCCCAAGCCTCCAATCTATCCAGATCCCTCTGTAGTAGTATACTGTCCTCTTCAGTGTAAATTACTTTACACAGTTTAGTGTCATCTGCGAAAATTGATACTTTACTATGCAAGCCTTCTACAAGATCATTAATAAATATATTGAAGAGAATAGGGCCCAATACTGACCCCTGATGTACCCCACTAGTTACAGTGACCCAATCTGAGTGTGTACCGTTAATAACCACCCTCTGTTTTCTATCATTGAGCCAGTTACTTACCCACATACAGATGTTTTCTCCCAGTCCGAGCATTCTCATTTTATATACTAACCTTTTATGTGGTACAGTGTCAAATGCTTTGGAGAAGTCCAGATACACGACATCCATTGAGTCGCCGCTGTCAAGTCTAGAACTTACCTCCTCATAGAAACTGATTAAATTAGTTTGGCATTACCGATCCCTCACAAAGCCATGCTGATATGGCGTTATTTGTTTATTTCCGTTGAGATGCTGTCACCGCCAGTTCTGTGAGAAGGTCTGTTAGACGTTCTTCTCTACCTCTTTCATGAGGTTCTTTGTTTTGGTTTCACTTTGTCATCGCCTTTCCTTCTCCCAGCTGTCACCTATTTACACTAATTGTCTCCCTTTATATTCCCTCCCATACTGCCTCACTTTGCGGTTTATACTTCTTCCTGGATGAGTTGTTCACTGCTGGAGGCTCCTACTGCTGATTCCTCAGATAAGTCCTTTTCCGTTATTTGTGTTTCCTTACTGGCTTGATTCTAGGTGACCCTGACTCCGTCCGTATTAAGTGCAGGGAACCGGTGGTCGTGTCCCCTCACTATTATAGGGTTTTCAGGTGTCACACAGTATAAGATACGTGGGCATGCAATCGTTTACCATAAAGACCTTTGCATGGGCATAGCAGTCAGGGAGAGCTCTAGGGGTTTTATAGGGCTCATCCATATGCTCCTTAGTTTGTGATCAAGCCAGTCGGATGTTTATTTATAAGTTCCAGCTTTCTGCATCACCATCCGTGACATAAACCGCCATAACGGTTGGATCCGGTTTCAGCCTTGATTGAACGCATGCAAGGTTTTTCGCTGGAGGTAGCAGATCTCTGTAAAACTGTGTCTCAGTTTCAGGTGACCGGTTCTGCTGGCGTTCATGGAGTTTGTTCTGAGCCTAAGATCTCGCTTCCGGATACGTTCTCCGGGGGTAGTGAGAATTTTGTTCGCTTTAGAGAGGCTTGCAAACTCCATTTTTGCCTACTTCCCCATTCCTCTGGTGATGAGAAGCAGAGGGTGGGGATTATCATCTCGCTGCTCAGGGATAACGCTCAGTCTTGGGCCTTTTCGCTGCCGGTGGGGGCACAGCCCCTCCGATCGATGGATAAATTTTTTGTAGCCCTGGGGTAGATATATGATGACCTGGATCGTATTGCTCTGGCTGAATCTAAACTGCGTCTTTTATGCCAGGGTAAACAGTCCGCAGAGATATATTGTTCAGAATTTCGGAGATAGGCAGCTGATACTGGTTGGAATGATGCTGCACTCCGAAGTCAATTTTGCCATGGTCTTTCGGAAAGATTGAAAGATGCATTTGCTTTTCATGAGAGACCAGCCTCGTTAGAATCTGCCATGTCTCTAGCTGTTCGTATTGACAGGCGTCTTAGAGAGAGAGAGGAGACTACTCCTTCCTGTCATATTCAGTCCAAGGACAGTGGGGCTGTCTCATCCAGTGCGCAGTGGTCTCATTCTCTCTCAATCCCCTCTGAGGAGGAGGCCATGCAGCTGGGTTTGCTTGCCTCTGATAGTAGAGAATTCAGCTCTCAGAGGAGGGTTTGTTTCTGTTGTGGGGGTATAAATCATTTGGCTAATGTTTGCCCCTCTAGGAGATTCATGGAGTTTTCTGAGGGTAATAAAAGAAAAACAAAAAGAAAAAAACCCTCTAAAAACTCTCCATTTGCTACTATTGGCAAGGTTGATGCGGAAATTGAAGGTTTGCCATTTACTTGTAGTTCCCATTTTATCCTACCTGCCAGGGTGGCGCTAGACAGCAAGAACATTGTTTGTGAGATTTTTGTAAATAGTGGAGCAGCTGTCAATCTCATTGATAATCAATTTGCAATAACGCATGGTTTCCAGGTATGCACTTTGGAAAAGGATATACCTGTTTTTGCTATCGATTCGGCTCCACTTTCTCAAAGATCATTAAAGGGCATAGTTCACAATATCTGTTTGACTGTGGGTGACGCTCATGTTGAGGACATGTCATGTTTTGTCTTAAGCGGATTACCTACTCCTCTAGTGTTGGGGCTACCCTGGCTCACTAAACATAACCCCACCATTGATTGGCAAGCAAGGCAAATAAATGGTTGGAGTGAGTTTTGCAGAGAGAATTGCCTCACGGCGTCTTATTCAGAGGTTTCTACCAAGACTGTGCCATCTTTTCTCTCTGAATTTTTGGATGTGTTTTCCGAGAGTGGTGTCCAGGAGTTGCCCCCGCAAAAGAGTCGCTATGCGTACTTATATCTCTGAGAGCCTGAGAAAGGGACACATCCGACCCTCGAAGTCACTTTGTGCCGCAGTTTTTTTTTTGTTAAGAAAAAAGATGGTTCTTTAAGACCTTGTCTGGATTTCAGGGAGCTGAACCGTATCACGATTCGTGACCCATATCCGCTTCCTCTGATCCCGGACCTGTTTAACCAGATTGTTGGGGCTAAGGTTTTTTCTAAGTTGGATTTAAGAGGGTCATACAACCTGATCAGGGTCAGGGAAGGGGACGAATGGAAGACGGCCTTCAATACCCCTGAGGGTCATTTCGAGAATTTGGTTATGCCCTTTGGTTTGATGAATGCTCCGGCCGTCTTCCAACATTTTGCGAACAGCATTTTTTATCATTTAATGGGGAAATTTGTACTGGTGTATCTAGATGACATTTTGATTTTTTCTCCTGATTTCAAGACTCATCGAGACCACCTACGTCAGGTCCTGCTGATTCTGCGGGATAATAAATTGTACGCTAAACTGGAAAAATGTGTGTTTGCGGTTCTGGAGATTCAATTTCTTGGTTTTCTTCTCTCTGCTTCTGGTTTTCGCATGGACCCTTAGAAGATCAGAGCTGTGCTTGATTGGGAGCTTCCTGAGAATCAGAAGGCGCTGATGCGGTTTTTGGGTTTTGCCAATTATTACAGAAAGTTCATTTTGAATTATTCCTCTGTTGTTAAGCCACTCACTGATATGACTAAAAAGGGGGTAGATTTTTCTTCGTGGTCGGTAGATGCGCTTAAAGCCTTTTCTACTATCAAAGAGAGTTTTGCTTCCGCTCCCATTTTGGTACAACCTGATGTCTCTCTACCGTTTATTGTTGAGGTGGACGCTTCTGAGGTGGGTGTGGGTGCGGTCTTATCTCAGGGTCCCTCTCCTGCCAAATGGCGACCGTGTGCCTTTTTCTCAAGAAAACTCTCCTCTGCAGAGAGAAATTACGATGTGGGAGATAGGGAGTTGTTGGCCATCAAATTAGCTTTTGAGGAATGGCGCCATTGGTTAGAGGGAGCCAGACACCCTATTACCGTGTTTACAGACCATAAGAATCTGGCCTACTTGGAATCGGCCAAGCGTCTGAACCCGAGACAGGCCAGATGGTCTTTGTTCTTTTCTAGGTTTAATTTTGTTGTTACGTTCCACCCTTGAGTTAAAAATGTGAAGGTGGATGCCCTGTCGCGTTGTTTTCCGGGAGGGGGGAACTTTGAAGACCCGGGTCCCATTTTGGCTGAAGGGGTGGTCGTCTCTGCTCTTTATACTGATTTGGAGGCAGAGGTTCAGGCAGCCCAGGCAGAGGCTCTTGATCTTTGTCCCCCTGGGAGGTTGTTTGTGCCTCTCGCTTTACGACACAAGGTTTTTAAGGAGCACCACGATACTGTTCTTGGTGGGCACCCGGGGAGTAGAGCCACAGTGGATCTCATTGCTCGGAGATTCTGGTGGCCGGCTCTTCGTAAGACGGTTGAGGGTTTTGTGGCAGCCTGCGAGACCTGCGCTCGTGCCAAGGTCCCTCATTCACGGCCATCGAGTTCTCTCCTACCGTTACCCATTCCTTCCCGTCCTTGGACGCATCTGTCCATGGACTTCATTACGTACCTGCCTCGTTCCTCGGGGAAGACTGTGATTCTGGTAGTAGTGGACCGTTTTAGCAAAATGCCGCATTTCATTCCCTTTCCTGGGTTACCCAATGCTAAGACGCTGGCGCAAACGTTTGTTGATCACATTGTTAAATTGCATGGCACTCCTTCAGACATCGTTTCTGATAGGGGCACGCAATTTGTTTCCAGATTCTGGAAGGCCTTCTGTT
The DNA here is from genome assembly GCF_905171765.1 of Bufo bufo. Lineage (NCBI taxonomy): Eukaryota > Metazoa > Chordata > Amphibia > Anura > Bufonidae > Bufo > Bufo bufo. Next base: position 54,975,206 of record NC_053389.1, on the reverse strand, counting down.
CTCGTTTGGGGGTTCGGTTGTCATTCTCTTCTGCTTTTCACCCGCAGTCGAATGGTCAGACCGAACGCGTCAATCAGAATCTGGAGACATATCTGCGCTGTTTTGTGGCAGAGAATCAGGAGGATTGGTGTTCTTTTTTGTCTCTTGCTGAGTTTGCTTTAAATAACCGTCGCCAGGAGTCCTCTGATAAGTCACCATTTTTTGGTGCATATGGGTTTCATTCGCAGTTTGGGACATTCTCTGGAGAGGGGTCTTCTGGTTTACCCGATGAGGAGAGATTTTCCTTGTCTTTTTCATTTATTTGGCAAAAGATTCAGGGTAATCTGAAGAGGATGAGTGAGAGATATAAGCGTGTGGCAGATAAGAGATGTGTGCCTGGTCTGGACCTGAATGTGGGTGATCTGGTGTGGTTGTCTACAAAGAATATCAAACTGAAGGTTCCCTCCTGGAAGTTGGGTCCTAAGTTTATTGGGCCTTACAAGATCTTGTCCGTCATCAATCCCGTTGCCTTCCGTCTTGATCTTCCTCAGACTTGGAAGATCCATAATGTTTTTCACAGGTCCCTATTAAAACCCTATGTCCAACCCACTGTACCCTCCTCTTTGCCTCCTCCTCTGATTGTTGTTGATGGTAATCTTGAATTTCAGGTCCCTAGGATTGTGGATTCTCGCATTATCCGCGGTTCTCTCCAGTACCTCGTTCATTGGGAGGGTTATGGTCCTGAGGAGAGGATGTGGATCCCAGTAGCGGACATTAAGGCTACTCGTCTCATCAGGGCTTTCCATAGGTCTCATCCTGAGAAGGTGGGCTCTGGGTGTCCGGAGTCCACCCGTAGAAGGAGGGGTACTGTCACCGCCAGTTCTGTGAGAAGGTCTGTTAGACGTTCTTCTCTATCTCTTGCATGAGTTTTTTTGTTTTGGTTTCACTTTGTCATCTCCTTTCCTTCTCCCAGCTGTCACCTATTTACACTAATTGTCTCCCTTTATATTCCCTCCCATACTGCCTCACTTTGCGGTTTATACTTCTTCCTGGATGAGTTGTTCACTGCTGGAGGCTCCTACTGCTGATTCCTCAGATAAGACCTTTTCCGTTATTTGTGTTTCCTTACTGGCTTGATTCTAGGTGACCCTGACTCCGTCCGTATTAAGTGCAGGGAGCCAGTGGTCGTGTCCTCTCACTATTATGTGGGCATGCAATCGTCTACCATAAAGACCTTTGCATGGGCATAGCAGTCAGGGAGAGCTCTAGGGGTTTTTAGGGCTCACCCATATGCGCCTTAGTTTGTGATCAAGCCAGTCGGATGTTTATTTATAAGTTCCAGCTTTCTGCATCACCATCCGTGACAGATGCTCTAAGATAGCATCTCTCAGAAAACCTTCAAACAGTTTACCCACAACAGATGTTAAACTTACTGGCCTATAGTTTCCAGGCTCTGTTTTTGGACCCTTTTTGAATAGTGGCACCACATTTGCCATGCGCCAATACTGTGGGACATTCCCTGTCAGTATAGAGTCCGCAAATATCAGAAATAAGGGTCTGGCTATGACATTACTTAATTCCCTTAGGATACGGGGGTGTATACCATCCGGTCCTGGCGATTTGTCTATTTTAATCTTTTTAAGTCGCTGATGTACTTCTTCCTGGGTCAGACAGGACACTTTTAATGGGGAATTTATTTTTACATTTTGCATGTCATCTGACAGTTTATTTTCCTCAGTGAATACATTGGAGAAAAAAATATTTAACAGCTTTGCTTTCTCCTCATCGCTCTCTGTGACTCCCCCCTCATTACTCTTTAAAGGGCCGACACCTTCAGATTTATGCTTTTAAACATTTATATAATTGAGGAACATTTTAGGGTTAGTTTTACTCTCTTTGGCAATTAATCTCTCGATCTCTAGTTTGGCCGCTTTTATTTGTTTTTTACATGTTCTATTTTTTTCCTTATAGTTTTTCAGTGCTTCCGTGCTACACTCCTGTTTTAGGGATTTATATTCTTTCTTTTTGTCATTTATTGCTTTCTTTACAGTTCTAGGACCAAAACATGATTCAATACTTAAATAATAACAACAAAAATAAAATTTAAAATCTAAACAGTTGGAACAAGTCCATAGTCCTTTATGGAGTAGAAAAATACATAAATAAAATAATATACAATTCATGAATAGAGAATACAATACATGATTGAATACATAAGTAAATAAATAAGTAAACAAAAATGAATAACTGACAAAAATTCACTATCATGATTTCATCAATAAAACAAGTCATAAATTTATTTCCTCAATTTTTATTTTTATTATTACTCTTTACTGTTATAACTTTTGAAGCTTATTATTTTGTGTCTATTTCTCATTCTTTTCTTCATAAACCGTTCCTATACTTAATTTATTGCCTAATTATTAGTCTTTTTATCATTATTTTAAATTTTTAGTCTACTTGTAACTTTTTTGATTAATAAATGGTACAAAATATTTAATCCTGCACCAAACATGAATATAGCAAAAATTGCAACTAGCCAAGGGGATGACGGACCATGCACCGGGGAGAAAGGACAAGAAAGGCCAAAGAGCAAGCCCAGGGTGGGAGGGAAGTAAATCAGTATGGATAATATACAATATATAGGGGGGACAAACATTACATCATAATAATATATATTAATGCATATTAGTGAAACATCAAATGTACAAAGGAAGGTATAACAAGCCTAAAAAAATGTGTGTATATATATGAATAAAAAATGTGTAAAGTGCTAAGTGCCATCCTGTGCAAAAAAAGTGCAAAAAGTGAGAAGGTCAAATCAGACGTGTAGGTTCTCCAGCCATGTGCCTCCAGGCTTTTAAACCTTCATGGCAGTCCAAAAAGTGAGCCGCCACCGATGTTAGAGGTTTGTCCCCTTTGCTTCTGTCTCGTGCTGCCAACCAAATGTTGGATATGTGCTGTTGTACTCTCTTCCTCAACTCCTGCATGGTCTGACCCACGTATATCCTTTCTTCAAATGAGTCGGGTGGAAGCTTGCATAGTGAAGTAGGTTATTGGTTGCAGTACTTTTTCAGGAAAAGGGATGTCACAATTTGAGAGTCCTTCAACCCAGTTCGGAGATCCAAAAAATCAACCTCAAATTCAGAGATTTTAAGTGTCAGGAATATATTGAGCGGGTTCTCATTAAGATAGCCGATGAATAGCTCACAATCCTCCCTTGATCCCAGGAAAGTGTGGTGGGCTGGATCGCCAGTGACAGAGTTGGACAAGAAGAACTTAGCGGCAGCTATCCCATCGCTATGGGAAATATTAGAGTAAAGTGTCTCAACATCACATGTAACCATCAAGGTGCCAGGCGGCATAACGATGTCCTTTAATTCCTGTATAAGATGCATGGAGTCACTGATATATGATTTCAGGCCCAAAACAAAAGACTCCAAAAATTGAAGTTCCCGCTTAGTGATAATCCTCATGTCAAAAGCACTTTTCAGAAGCTGATCCAGTTTTTTCTTAAACGTGATAGTGGGATATTTATCTGCTTCTTTAATTACAAAGGATTTGTTTTGTTGTAATTGTCGAATAATATTGAACTCGATCGCAGCCATGTTCCTACCCCTAATGGTGTTGATCGTCAATTTCCGGACCTCTTGTAGGACTGTGCCAGTCTCATTTTCTCTAAGCAAGTCCACCAGGTCCAGGAAGACTCCACGTTCATCCTCCGCAAGTTCCTGTAGTAGTGTAGGTTGAGCGTAAAGTAATTTGAAGCACAATTGCCTGAAGCGATCCGTTCTCCTGTGGTTGTTCCACTCCTATACCCGCTTCCTGTGGGGTGGTGGATGGCTGTTGCCCTTGCGAAGTTGGGGTCCCCTTTTTCTGGGATTTGCGTAGTCCCCTCTGAGTTTGCTGTCTTCGCTGGTTTCTCCCCGGTGCATGGTCAGTCCGCGAGTGATGGCGCCGGTGTATGTCATATTTTTGATACTCATTCATATTTATTGATAGGTGGTGGTACTGGATGCATTATGCATATGATCTCACCCACTAGTGGGATTTTTTCCATGGATTGTTGTTTTTAATTAGTGTGTTTCAATAAATTACTTTTTATCTTCAGAGGTGCGGCCTAGCTGTGGTATTTCTTTCTCTGGTTGTGTTCATGTCTGTTTTTTTTATACCAAGGCCTGCACTCTTTCATTATACTTATAGGTGTGCCCCCTGTTGTTTGTTTAAATTGTGGACTGATGAACAGCAAGGCTTTTGGAGATACTTTTATAACCTTTTCCAGCTTTATGCAAGTCAACAATTCTTAATCGTAGGTCTTCTGGGAGCTCTTTTGTGTGAGGCATCATTCACATCAGGCAATGCTTCTTGTGAAAAGCAAACCCAGAACTGGTGTGTGTTTTTTTTATAAGGCAGGGCAGCTGTAACCAACACCTCCAATCTCATCTCATTGATTGGACTCCAGTTGGCTGACACCTCACTCCAATTAGCTCTTGGAGATGTCATTAGTCTAGGAGTTCACATATTTTTTCCACCTGCACTGTGAATGTTTACATGGTGTGTTCAATAAAAACATGGTAACATTTAATTATTTGTGTGTTATTAGTTTAGGCAGACTGTGATTGTCTATTGTTGTGACTTAGATGAAGATCAGATCACATTTTATGACCAATTTGTGCAGAAATCCATATCATTCCAAAGGGTTCACATACTTTTTCTTGCAACTGTATAACCTTTTTATTTGTTAGGCTAACAACATTATTTTTTGGTGTTTTCATAAACAATTCAGTACTCTTTCCCGAATAGACAAAGGGGTGATTTTATTATTTTTATACTAGTTTTCCACTGTAGCTGGGGCTGTCTTCTCCCTAGGATCCTTGGCAGTTTTTGACAGCGGGGGACCTGACATTTCATGAATATACTTGCGTTCACCTGCCCATATTTGACCTAAAACACCTGTAGTAAGTATATGGCTTGCAGTCTTCTTAAAACTACCAGAGTTACCATATCCAGCATAGCTGGGCACCATGGTATTTCCATTCACTATAATGGTGTCTAGCAGGGAACAGGCGGGTTTCTGGCATAAAAGCCAGCTTTTTGATAGAAAAACAGCAATTCATATAGACTCCTGGAATTACATGAAAGCAGAAACTATATGAGCCTACCATTAACAAGTTAAAGAGAGCTATGTATGGGGAAAAGTGTCTGTTAGGTGGCGGCTAGCCTCTGGCTTCTCTCCGCTTGGCTCAGCTTGATTTAGAGGTCTCTTCCTATTTACATATATTAGCATGATGTGAGCTCTATGAACTAGGAGTGTCACACATGCAGCGAGCCCCCTTGGGAGCCGTGTAAAGGATGAGAAGTGTAAAGGATGGGAGTGGTAGTGTCACAGTGTCCTACCTCAGGCCGTCGCTCCCTGGAGTCCATTGCAGTGAAAGTTGCACCACTGAGGAATGAGGCCAGAGCTGAACGTAACAAAGTCCTTTTTACTTTGAACTTGGCTTTAGTGCAGTTCTTTTCTGGCACCAGAAAGGATATTGAGGTTGGTTGGTGGCAATTCAGCACTTATGTGATACTGTCCTAGTGGTTATTTGTGGTTATTTGATGATGAGGGTGTCTTTAGCTGTATTCCCTCACCTTACAGCAGTGTCTGTAGAAGCTGAGTACAGCAGTTGACTCTGCAGTCTTCTCAAAGCTTTAATTGAGGCAATTCAGTAATAGTTCCCTCTTGAGAAATCTGTAAAAGGAGTAGAAGCACTGCAGTCTGTGTCCTCTCCATTCTGTCTCTAGACAGGAACTCCCCTCCTGGCAGGAAGCAGGACCAGCCCACTCCTACCAAGAGAGGAGGAACAGGGTGGTCTGCCTTGTTCCTGCCAACCTTTGCCATACCTTCCTTGCTGGTAGCAATAGCCAAGAAACTAACAGTGAAATGCAATGCATAACAATAAACAATTTGGGGTACCCCGAGGTCTGGGGTACTACACATATTCATGAGCCGCTGGCTCCCCTCACCCTCAAGCCACCATCTGCCTGCTAATTGACAGCTTTCTCCCTATGCACAATAATAGTGGGAAATCTCATGCACACTTCAGACTTCTAATGTGTAGCACTCACATAATACCACAATAATACCACAAGTGAGTGTCACAAAAGGATACCCTGGTAATAAATAAATTCCACACCGCTAAAATCAACTTGACCATCACTTCTTCATGCTGCCCCTAGTGAGGTTCGCATAGATGTGGTCACAGATGCTTTCAAACTTCAAAATGCCTATACAACACGGCAGAAAAAAGGATGCTGCTTCTTTTTTTCTGTCTCTGTAAAGAACCACATCTGTAAGAAGTCAATGGAAGTAACAGGATATGCATTTTGTTGCATCCTTTTTAAACTGACCTTTTTGTATTCTTGTAAAAAAAATGTACCTTTCAACAGGATGCAAAAATGTGATTTCAGAAAGACCTTAACATGCTCATTTCAAGGCTGTGATTTTTTTTTTAGAGAATACAGATTTGTGCATTATTGCATGCCATTTTTTTTTAACGTTCTCAGGCTTGAACTTTGATAACTTTTGTTCACACATAGTAATGTCCTGGCATTTGAATAAAAGAGTATTAATTAGCTAGGGAGAAATATTTGTCCTGTTCTATTCAAAAGACAGCTGACCTTCTTTAAAAGAGCCTAGTGTGAAATTATTTATAGAATTGGATGAACAGAGAATAGAGTGTGTGGAAAAAAACAGCTGTTGTTGCTGCGTGGGAGGAAAAGTTGGATCATTTCTCTACTGCTCAGGTGGAAAAAAATCTTGTCAAAATGCAATCTGAGATTGCAGGCTGATATCTGGTAAGCATGGCGGTGTCCTGTGACACATTCGCAGTTAGCAGGAACCCTTCTTGCTTCTGGGACTGTATCTCATATTACCATTTTATTTTATCAAAATAAATATTAGCAGACTGGGAAAATGGATTTAGTTCCACCATAATTTTATAGATTTGAATACTAGCACACATCATTAGTGAAGTCGCTCGGGTGACCTTTCGGGAGTGTCTCAGTCCTTATCATTAGCTAACAAACATTCTACAGCTTTTTAAAGTAAACTATCAAAATTGTAATTTATAGAAGGTTGACTTCAGACATTGCAATGTGTTTTTTTTTTTAAAGCCACAGTTTTTGTGTCCATTGCGTACTTTTTGGAAAATGAAATCTAAGCGTGTATTCAAAAAGAATGCAAAACATAAATCAAGTAGTTCTACTTCTCCCTCCTGCTGAGTCCACTTCTGGCTTTGACTCCACTTCACAGAAAAAATGAGCATCAAAAACTAGTGAGGTTTAAAAACAAGTGATTGAGACCACCCGTAGGGTTGAACAATAACCACCAGCTAATAAACATGCAGATTTATCCAGTTCAACTATATCATTTTTGAAGGTTTAAATTTTGAAAAGTAAACCTACAGGTTGCTTGTTTTGTATTGTTGCGCCGCTACTAATAGTCAGTGTAGATAATATTCTGAATGTCATAAACTAAGTCTAGACACAGTATTGAAACATCATGGAGGTTGTCAAGGTAAGCTTTACCAAGAGGGCCTCATAGAAAAGCTTTGAATAGCCCCCTGTCCTGTGTATTTACAAGATACATGTAAAAGTTAGAGTGAAGCAAATTAGCTCTTTCTAAAAAAGAAAAGTGTCTCTGGAGCCACCAGTTAGAAGGTAGCTATCATTTAAGTCAATGTTTGACCTTGTTAACAGGCCTTGAGACATCATTTAGAATTATAGCCAAGCCAGTATCTCATCTGAAGACAACTGGTTTGGGTTTATTGCCCCTCATGAGTGCAAAGCAGAGAAAACTGAAAGCAGGGTGAGATGCCTCTGTGGGAGACCCTAGGGTACTATTTATCCTTGTAGGGAGCACTTACTAAGTGTAAGGTGTCTTATAGGTCATATAGGTCATACATGCTCCTCTGCGAAAAATGTATGCCAATTAGCTCTCTCTCCAAAAAAAAATAATCATGAAAGCTGTACCTTTGCAGCCATCAGTTGTAAGGTAGCCTATAAGTCAATGTTTGACCTTCAGACATAATTTAGAATTATAGCCAAGCCAGTACTTCAACAGCAGACAGCTGTTTCGGAGTGATTGTCCCTCATCAGTGCAGACCAGAGAGAACGGCTAGAGTGAGGGCTTGTTCACACGAATGTATGTGTTCCGTTCCGTGCATTGGGTACCGCAATTTGCGGTCCTTAATGCACGGAGAACGTTCATGCAGGCTCCGGGATGGATCCAGAGTCCGCATCATCCCGTTCCGCAAAAAGATAGAGCAACTCCTATCTTTTTGCGGAATGAAATTACGTAATGGAACCCCATGGAAGCACTCCGTAGTGCTTCCGTAGCGTTCCATTCCGTGCTTTCGTTCCGCACCATTCCGCATCTCTGGATTTGCGGACCCATTGAAGTCAATGCACACGGAACAGTGTCCGTGTATTGCGGATCCGCATATGCAGTCCGCAATATGGAAACGGAACACATACGTTTATGTGAACAAGCTCTTAGAAACTTAGAGTGAGGCACACTTACTGACTGAGATATGGTAAAAAAAAATACTAGAAATGCTGTTTATGTGGACGCACAGAATCAGCATGACCTGATAAATGATCGGAACATGGTACCACTCACCATCTTTTTTTTTGATGGTAGAGAATAATTTATGCAATTAAACATGATTATATTTTTGGTGTAATGTGGGTACTTTTATTTAATTATTTTCTATAAATTTCTGATTTTGGCCAAAATGAGGGGTCTGGGTTTAGCATTTATTCTAGGTTGATATTAATAAATGAAAAATTTTACATGAAAAACTACCGTATACTTTATAAGTGAATGCTTTCCACTTCATTTTTAAGCCATTGTGCAGCCTGTGCCTTTTGTTAGTATATATCTGATATCCTACTGTATTGGCAAGATCAGTTATAGCATTCGTGTCTATTTTTTAATACTGTTTCTAAAAGTACCAAACCGAACTACGAAGACCACACATGTAATACAAAAGTCTTCTTTATTATGTCATATCAAAAGAGACATACAATACATACTGTAAATATACAAAGTAAAAATTAAAAGCAGTGCTGATCAACGCTGTGAGAATGATGGCCCCACCGAGGTCCGTATATATTATATTAGTTCATCACACTTCTAAATATATAGCTAGTAATGTAGAAAATTCAACAAGTAATGCAGAGGTGTGAACTGAATCGTTCATTAACACCAGGGCTGTTTTGGCTAAGAAGTAGTGTCAAAATCCAATCCCCAATATATCAGACAAACTGCATTTATAATAATCCGGAAATCCGGATGGCCTTCCTAGTTAGAATAATACCGGAGGGCACTGGAAAAAGAAAAAGGTTAGGAAAGCACCGGAATAATGAGATATACAGACCATTAGCCAGGAGGGGCAGAAACCCTGACGTACGTTTCGCCTCGCTTCCGTTGGGGGTGTTTTTTTGTTTCTAAAAGTAATTATACCAATCTTCCTAGACAACGTTTTAAAAACTTTTTTCTTTTTTTACTAAACTGTAAAGTTTCACCAAGCAGCAATAAAAGCCATTAAAACACAATTACAAATTCCCCCAAAAAGTTATGTTTTCAGAAGAGCTTTGTGCGCTCTTCTGGCTCCCATATAGCTTTATAGAAAACCTCCCCTACAGCCATTTACCTAGATGTCCATGTCTGTATACTTCCATGTATATGAGCAGTCGTCGTCAGATGTCTGTTAGCTTTATTTAATTGGACAAACATATTGACAGCGGATCAACAAAAAGAGATTACATTGTCAAGTGCAACAACATTCCTTACATGTGAAGGGTAATAAATCCGTGATCGCTGTCTAATACGTTTTGTGTTTAAATTATATTTTCCAAGATTTCCAGGTTTAATATATCATATATAAAAAGGTGATTTCCTAATGCCATACAATTTCTATTTTTATTTTAAATTTTTAATAGAATAGTGTTAATGTAGATTGAATCATGCCATCCTGTTAAATCAATGTACACGTATGCTGCAATAGGGTGAAGGAAAAGCAGGCCAAACTTTTTGTCATTGGTTGGAACAAGCTTAAAGAGGTCTCCTCCTGGTTATATAAAGTTATCCTCTTTCCATAACATACAGGATGACTATTAGATTGGTTGGGGTCCTACTGCTGGGACCCACACCGATCATGAAAACGGGGGCCCCATACACCTTGCATGCCCCTGAAATGAACGCAGTGGCTGGGCGGCCATGCGCGCAGCTGCTCCATTCAGTTCTATGGGAGTTCCGGAGATAGACGAGCGCTGTAATTGCCTGTAATTGTCTCCGGAACTCCTATAGAAATGAATTAAGCGGCAGGACACATACCCAGCCGGCTCTTCTGTTCATTTCATTTCATGGGTTATGGGGTCTCAGTGTGAGCCCCAGGGGTAGGATCCTTAACTGATCTAAGGGCTCATTTACACGACTGTATCAATGGGTCCGCATCTGTTCTGCAATTTTTGCGGACCCATTCATTTCAAAGGGGCCGCAAAAGATGCAGACAGCACACCCTGTACTGCATCCGTTGTTCCGTTCCATGGCCCCGCAAAAAAGTTAGAGCATGTCCTATTCTTGTCCACAATCGCAGACAAGAATAGGCATTTCTATAATGGGCCGCTGATTCCGTTCTGCAAATTGCTGAACGAACACAGGCGGTCATCATGTTTTGTGGACCACAAAACACAGGGCGGTTGTGTGAATGCACCCTAATAGTTATTCCCTATCCTGTGGATAGGTGATAACTTTATACAGGTTGGCCCATGAAAAAATTGCCTGACTCCAATATCTCCAAATCAAACTGCCTAATAGTAACTGTCTTTGTTGTCCATAGCAACCAATAAGAGCTTAGCTTTCAGTTCGTACAGGGCTTTGAAAAAATGAAAGCTGAGCTCTGATTGGTTACTATGGACAACTAACACAGATTTACTATTAGGCACGTTGATTTGGAGATATTGGGAGCTCTCTACTTTTTTGTGGGCCACCCTATATAACCAGAATAACCCTTTAAGAACATTTTAGTAATAAAGAGGAAATGATTGACAATATATTTTATGGCAAAAAATAGATCATTACTGTTTGTGTTCCAGAATTTTTTGGAATAACAGCTATCATTATAATAAAAACTATTGTAATATAGGACATTACCATTATAACTATTATTATTATTATCATCATTATTATTTATTTTCTTTGGTAATCCTTCTGAGCTTATGAATGATTATTTTCAGATAGAAGATTATAAAAAGAAATCAAAATCAGAAACCTCCACTAAAATAGGGCTCCTTTTCCAACACAAGTAGAAATCAAAGTACAAAATGGAAACCGAATACATCAGAGACCAAAAAAAGGTTGAAAAAGGGGTCAACACAGATTTTTTTTTAATTACTATAAAAGTACTTACAATATTGAGGTATTTTGGGAAAGGAATATACTCTCTAACACAGAATAAAACGCTGCTGGTTCTATATGTAAAATCCTGATAGACCTGAAAAAACAGCCCTTCATTCCAAAAATATAATAAATTCAAACTATACGATTTTAAACTCAGTGTCCATAAAGAGATGCAGTATCAAACTGATAAAATTCAGTCACAAAAAAAAGTAAGTGGAACATTGAAGACAATTTCTGTATGTTATTGTCACAATCATACAAAAAGGAAAACGTAATTTTTAAAAATTGCAGTACCACTAATTATCATCATTATTTTTATGTTTGGAAAAATATTGGAAGCAATCATTTGGACACATTCTAATATTTCACTCATTAAATCCACTGACTGCACAAATTCTAATTACCCTCTGCTAAATAGATCCCTGTTGGCATAACTTAACTCTATAAGTCTGCCTGATCTGTGTTTTTCATGAGCTTCCTGGTGAAAGGTACATTAAATTACTCTGGTCAAGTACATGCAAATTGTTAGGACTGATACAGGATACCGGAGAGTTCATTAGAACTTATATTAAAAGAGATATAAACATTAGAGATTTATAAAGTTAGTTCTAAAGGCTCTTTTACTCTGCTTGATTGTCTGGCAGATCATCAGGGACGAACATTCGTACAATGCTCTTCCCCGATAATGTGCACATGTAAAGGTGCTGAGGATCACCAGATGAACGAGGGAAAGGCTTGTTCATGTGGAAACCTAAATCATGGTTTGCGGGCAGCTGATCGTGCTGTTTAAATATGGTCTGCTGCCCGGAAACAATGACTGTATGAGGACGAGCGATGGCATCCCCATACAGTGGAGGGGATTGAAAGGATTTGGACCTTTCTGGACCTCTACGACCACCTTAGTTTGATGTCACTGACGTCAGGAGCGATATTTCTCAGTTGGCAATAACATGACACACACACAGGTATCACTGAGAAATACTCTAACTTTATTATGCTATCGCTTGGCATTATATAGGCAGTAGAAAAGTTTGCATAACAACAGCGTTAAACCAATCATAAAGATAAACATTGGTGCTCATACACATACTACCGGAACATCCTTATATGGTATGTGTACGTGCAGTAAGCAAAAATAATAGGTTTTAATCAGTCACATATAAGAATGTACACAGTTGTGCTGAATGACCCTTAATAAGGCAAGAACGTTTGTACTAGTTCTGGGGGATTCTCAGAATTTGTCCTGGGAAAGATAAGCGAACCTAAATCACAGGGGAGGAACTTGAAACAGGAACAAGATGGAGTCACATTTCTCTTCAGGGATCACTGCATGTAAGTGCAGCTTTCTCCTCCACTGAAAAGCAGGCAGTTGTCGAAAAGGAACACTTCCTTCCAGTATAGTTGGAGGTGTCTGAAACTCCTCATGGATCCATGCCTGATTCATTTTGTTAAAAGTGAAGTTTTGTACACTGATGGAGGACAAGTTTGTTTTGGTGTGATGATACCACCTGCTGCACTGAAAACCCTCTCTGAGAAGACACTGGAGGCTGGATAAGACAGTACAAAGAGAGCAAACTGTTCCAGTTCTGTCCTGGATGAAGAGGAGCCTCGTGGTCAGACACTCAGGAGACAGGCATCTGCTTGCTGAAAGTAGTGGAAAGCTATGTATCCTGGTAATGTAGCAATTTGGCAACAGAAGATTATTCCCCCATTTTGTTTCGATAGCGAGAGTCTCAAAGCAAGACTGTCCATCGACTATCAGATTGCTTGATGCTAACAATACACCTGTTAGTATGTAAGAAAGCAAGAATACAGCTTGTCATGCTTACCATCATGCCCATGGACCTAGTTCTTTCAATGATAGGTCATCATGGCCAGTGTTATTGTCGTCATCATCATCAGCAGCCTCCTCCTCCTGCACAAGCAACTCTTCCTCCTTCTGCTCCTCCTCCTCCTCCAGTAGTAGCTCCTCCTCTATGTCTTCCTCTATGGGACTTTCTCTGTGTAGATCTCCAAAAGCTACAGGGTGGCCAACAAGATGCGGAACTTTCTTGTTTCATCATCCCTTGTTGCATCAGCGTGAGCGTTTGCTCTAATATAAACATCAGGGGGATGACATTGTTGATGCTGCAGTTGTCTCTATTGACAAATCTGGTGGCCTCTTTGGAGGGCCTCAGTACACAACACATGTCCCTGATGAGCTACCACTGCCTGACCTCAAAACAACACATGCTCCTTGTTGAGGTGGCCTGGTGCATGACAAAATCATTTACCGATTTATGCTGCTTTGACAGACGCACTAGCATAAGCAAGGTGGAATTCCAGTTAGTTGGAATGTTGCGGATCAAGCAGTGCAATGGCAGACCATTCTGTTGTCTGTACTATTAAAACATAAATGTATTTATCCCATACAGTGAATGCTTTATTGAAAGAAAAAAGTCAAAAAGACCGATTCAGAGTTCTTTCCCTCTATTTACCTTTCAAGAAAAATTAATAAAAAGTGATCAAAAAGTCACACATACTCAAAAATAGTATGAATAAAAACTATAAAAAAAGCTTTTATTGTTAAAAAAATATTATAACACAAAAGAAAAACCTACTACAATGTGATATTTCTGTAATCGTACTGAACTGGAGAATAAAGGTAACAGGTCAGTTTTACCACACAGAGAAAGCTGTAAAAATGAAACAGTGAAACTATGGCAGAATCACCCCATTTAGAATTCTTTTCCAGTTTCCCATTACATCATATGCAATATTAAATGGTGCCATTAGAAAGTGAAACTTATCCCACAAAAAAAATATTCGTTATATGGCTATATGAATGGAAAAATAAAAAAGTTATGGCTATGGGAAACCAGGGAGTGAAAAACGAAAGCACAAAAACTGAAACCATCCATTTGGGAAGGTATCAATGCAGTTATTGCAGTCCAATGCGTTTACTAAAACTGTATTGTTTATTGACACAATACAATGCGTTAAATGAAACTGCTATATTGATGTACTGAAATGAACTGAAATGCCCAATTACAAACGATAGCTAAATTGAAACACATTTAACCCCTTCCTGACATATGACGTACTATTATGTCATGGAAGTCAGTGACTTCCCGCATCTTGACGTAATAGTACGGTGCGCGCACGATCACTGCAGGGGCCCGGGAGTCCCTGATAGCCGGGCCCCTGCTGTATCCACCGGCATCGCTGTAAAAGCTGATGCCGGCGGATTAACCCCTTCTATGCCGCGGTCAGCGTTGACCGTGACATAGAAGTGGTTTGCTGCGAGTGAGGGAGCCCATTGGGTCCCCACGCTGCTGTGGCGGGTACTCGATGGGTGACAAGGCAGACCGATGCCATGCAGAGGCTGTCCAATGCCTTGCACGGCATCTGGACCTGCCTTCTATGGGTGCCCAGGAGATCCAGCCTCAGGCCCGTCTGGCAACCTGTTATTGTATTACTCAGTGCAATACACTAACAGGCAATGCATTACAATACAGATGTATTGTAATGCATTGCAGAGGGGATCAGACCCCCAAAAAATGAAGTCCCAGAGTGGGACAGAAATAAAGGTTAAAAAAATAAGTAAAAAAAATGTGTTTTTTATAAAAAAATAAAGTTTCAAGTAAACAAAGAAAAAAACGCCCCTTTCCCCAGATTTTATAATAAAAAATAGAAAAAATAAAATAAAAAACACATATTAGGTATCGCCGCGTCCGGAACGACTGGCTCTATAAATATATCACATGATCCACCCCGCCCGATAAACACCATAAAAAAAAAAAAAAAACGGTGGCAAAAAAATCAATTTTTGTCATCTTACATCACAAAAAGCGCAACACCAAGCGATCAAAAAGGTACCAATAAAACTGTCACCCCAAAAAATGAGACCCTACATAAAAAAATCACAAAAAAACTTAAAAAAACTATAGCTCTCAGAACATGGAGACACTAAAACATAATTTTTTTGTTTCAAATAGGCTATTATTGTGTTAAAGTGAAATAGATAAAAAAGTATACATATTTGGTATCGCCGCATCCGTAACAACCTGCTCTACAAAAATATCACATGACCTAACCCCTTAGGTGAACACCCTAAAAAAAAAAACGGTGTAAAAAAAAGCTATTTTTTGTCACCTTACATCACAAAAATTGCAACACCAAGCGATCAAAAAGGTGTATGCCCCCCAAAATAGTACCAATCAAACCGTCACCTCATCCCACAAAAAAATGAGACCATAACTGAGACAATCAGTCAAAAAATAAAAAAACTATAACTTATTGTGCTAAAGTGAAATAAATAAAAAAAGTAGACATATTAGGTATTGCCGCATCCGTAACAACCTGCTATATAGAAATATCACATGACCTAACCACTCAGATGAACACCGTAAAAAAAAAAAAAGAACTGTGCCAAAAAAGCCATTTTCTGTGTACTTACATCACAAAAATTGCACCAAGCAATCAAAAAGGCGTATGCCCCAACAAAATAGTACCAATAAACCGTCACCTCATCCCGCAAAAAAATGAGACCCTACCTGAGACAATCAGTCAAAAAAATAAAAAAAATATGATTTTCAGACAATGGAGACACTAAAACCTCATTTTTTTGGTTTAAAAAATGCTATTATTGTGTAAAACTTAAATAAATAAGAAAAAGTATACATATTTCATATTGCCACATCCGTAACAATCTGCTCTATAAAAATGTCACATGACCTAACCCCTCAGGTGAATGCTCTAAAAATAAATAAATAAAAACTGTACCAAAATTACCAATTTTTACCAAGTGTAATAATAAATGTACCCAAAAATGGTACTAATAAAAACATTAACTCTGCATAAGACGATCGGCATAAAAATAAAAAAAATAAGGTGTTCAGAAAATGGAGACACAAAAACATAATTTTTTTTCAAAAATGCCTTATTATGTAAAACTGAAACAAACAAAGTAAAGCAGACATATTTGATATCATATTTGATATCATCATGCGTCCATAACAACCTGCTCTATAGAAATAGCACATGATCTACCTTGTCAGATGAATGTTGTAAAAAATAAAAACGGTGCCAAAACAACCACTTTTTTGTTACCTTGCCTCACAAAAACATAATATTAATCATCAATTAAAAATCATATGTACCCCAAAATACCAATACAACTGGCACCTTATCCATTAGTTTTGAAAATGGGGTCACTTTTTGGGAGTTTCTACAGGTGCATCTGGGGGGGCTTTAAATGGGATATGGCATCTAAAAACCATCCAGCAAAATCTGCCTTTCAAAAACCATATGGCGCTCCTTTTCCTCTGCGCCCTGCCGTGTGCCCTTAAATCAGTTTACGACCACTTGTGGGGTGTTTCTGTAAACCTTAGAATCAGCGTGATAGATATTGAGTTTTGTTTGACTGTTAACGCTCGATGTGTTAAAGAAAAAAATGGATTAAAATTGAAAATCTGCCAAAAAAGTGAAATTTTGAAATTTCATCTCCATTTTCCTTTAATTCTTGTGGAACACCTAAAGGGTTAACAAAGTTTGTAAAATAAGTTTTGAATACCTTGAGGGGTGTAGTTTTTAAAATAGGGTAATTATTGGGTGGTTTCTATTATGTAAGCCCCACAAAGTGACCTGAACTGGTCCTTAAAAAGTGGGTTTTGGAAGTTTTCTTAAACATTTTAAGAATTGCTTCTAAAATTCTAAGCCTTATAACATCCTGAAAAATAAAATGACATTTGCAAAATGATGCCAACATAAAGTAGACATATGGGGAATGTTAAGTAATAAATATTTTGAGGTATCACTTTCTGTTTTAAAAGCAGAGAAATTAAAGTTTTGATAATTGCGAATTTTTTAAAATTTTTGGTAAATTTGGGACTTTTTCATAAATAAAGGTGAAATATATTGACTCAAATTTATTCAAATTTTTTGTGATGTAAGTACACAGAAAATGGCTTTTTTGGCACAGTTCTTTTTTATTTCAAGAGAAAACAATCTCAGAATGGCTTGGATAAATAAAAGTGTTCCAAAGCTATTACCACATAAATTGACACATGTCAGATTTGCAAAAATTGGCCTGGGCAGAAGGGCGAAAAATGGCCCGGGGTAGAAGGGGTTAAAGATACGCATTTAAATGTGCCCTTCTACAAACATACTGGAAAAATGCAATAAACTGCTTAATTATACACAGTAACAAAATTGTTACTGTTTTTACAATAACTAAGAGGTGGCTGCGATAATATGCCCTCTTCTACCAACACTAAAGTACACTGATGTGCTTAATTGTAAATAATAGCAAAACCGAAACAGTTTTTATATTAAATCTGCCCTCCAAAATCTATTTGGTGCTCCTTCCCTTCTGAGCCCGGCGGTGTGCACATACTGTGGTGTCTGTGTTAACTGCAGAATCAGGGTAGTACATTTTAGGTTTGTTTGCTTAAAATGCAAAATCTGCAAAAAAAAAATTTAATTTTTCCTCTATTTTGCTTTAATTCCTGTGGAACACCATAAAGGGTTAACAAAGTTTCAAAAAATTGTTTTGAATCGAGGGGTGTAGTTTCAAAAATGGGCACTTATGGGTGGTTTCTATTATGCTAGCCCCTCAAAGTCCTTCAGAATGGAATTGTTCCTCAAAGTCAGTTTGAGAGATTTGGTTTAAAAATGTGAAAAATATTTTTTAAAATTCTAAGCCTTCTAACATTTTTAAAAAATAAAATGACTTTTAAAAAATTATGCCAACATAAAGTACACACTTGTCTTATAAGCAGAGTAATTCAAACTTAAAAAATTGCAAATTTTTCCAGATATTCAGCAAATTGTGGATTTTTTATAAGTAAGGGTACTTTCACACTAGCGTTTTTCTTTTCCGGCGTTGAGTTCCGTCCTAGGGGCTCAAATCCGGAAAAGAACTGATCAGTTTTATCCCCATGCATTCTGAATGGAGAGTCAGTCCTTCAGGATGCATCAGGATGTCTTCAGTTCAGTCTTTTTGACTGATCAGGCTTTTCAGAAAAACGTAGCATGCTGTATTTTTACCTCCGGCCAAAAAGCCTGAACACTTTGACTGAACGCCGGATCAGGCCTTTTTCCCATTGACTTGCATTAACGCCGGATCTGGCGCTGTGTGTTCAGTCAAAACGGATCAGGCTTTTGCATGTTAAACCCGAAAAATGTGAAAAAAAAGTTAAAGTCCATAAATGGCGGATACGTTTTTTCCAATGCATTTTTTCATTGTGATCAAAATCCTGATCAGGATTCAAATGTAATCCGTTTTCACACGTTTTTCCGGATCCGGCGGGCAGTTCCGGTGTCGGAATTGAACGCCGGATTAAAACAACGCTAGTGTGAAAGTAGCCTTAAACATATCAACCCAAATTTACCACTAATTATGATGTGTCGTGTAAATAAACAATCTCAGAATGGCTTCGAAGTAACAATTTTACAAAGTTATTACCTAATAAAGGGAGACATATTTGCAAAATTAGGCTTGGTCCTGAATAGCGTTGAGCGATGCAAAGCATTCGAAGCGGAATTCGCTCTGAAGTTTAGGAAAACTTTGATTCTAAACAAATCCAAATTTCCTCATGCTTCATGGTAACAAATCAATTTTCCTAAAATGGCAGCTGCATGTGTTAGAAAGTGAAAGTAAATGTAGAGGAGACAAGCTTGGCAATGCGAGATCACCCAAAATGCTGTTCAGCCAGCCAATCCGCAGGTAGCCACCTCCTGTGATGTCATAGTTTGGCAGAACCCTATAAAACCCTGATCCTGCGTGGTCGCCGCCATTTTCCTGTGAGCTGAGCATAGGGAGAGATGTGACAAGATGCTCATGCACTAGGGACAGTGTTGCTGCAAACTGTAAACAGAGAGTGTAGGACAATGTTGGAGAGGGAGACTGTAAGGCCCCTTTCACACGAGCGAGTATTCCACGGGGATGCGATGCGGGAGGTGAACGCATTACACCTGCACTGAATACTGACCCATTCATTTCTATGGGGCTGTTCACATGAGCGGTGATTTTCACGCATCACTTGTGCATTGCGGGAAAATCGCAGCATGCTCCTCTTTGTGCGTTTTTCATGCAACGCAGGCCCCATAGAAGTGAATGGGGTTGCGTGAAAATCGCAAGCAAGTGCGGATGCGGTGTGATTTTCACGCACGGTTGCTAGGAGACGATCGGGATGGAGACCCGATCATTATTATTTTCCCTTATAACATGGTTATAAGGGAAAATAATAGCATTCTGAATACAGAATGCATAGTAAAACAGCACTGGAGGGGTTAAAAAAAATAAATAAAAAATTTAACTCACCTTAGTCCACTTGATCGCGTAGCCCGGCATCTGCTTCTGTCTCCTTTGTTGAATAGGACCTGTGGTGAGCATTAAGTACAGTTACAGGACCTTTGATGACGTCACTCCGGTCATCACATGGTACGTCACATGATCTTTTACCATGGTGATGGATCATGTGATGACCGGAGTGACGTCATCAAAGGTCCTGGAATGAATGCTCACCACAGGTCCTGTTCAGCACAGAAGGAGACAGACGAGATGCCGGCAGCACCAGCAAGTGGATTAAGGTGAGTTAAATATATATATATTTTTTTTTTAACCCCTCCAGCGCTAGTTTACTATGCATTCTGTATTCAGAATGCTATTATTTTCCCTTATAACTATGCTATAAGGGAAAATAATTAAATCTACAGAACACCGATCCCAAGCCTGAACTTCTGTGAAGAAGTTCGGGTTTGGGTACCAAACACGTGCGATTTTTCTCACACGAGTGCAAAACGCATTACAATGTTTTGCACTCGTGCAGAAAAATCGCGGGTGTTACCGCAACGCACCCGCACATTTTCCCGCAACGCCCGTGTGAAAGAGGCCTAAGGCCCCTTTCAAGTTTTCCGCGCGGGTGCAATGCGTGACGTGAACCCATAGCACCCGCACTGAATCCTGACCAATTTATTTCAATGGGTCTGTGTACATCAGTTCTGCGTTGTGTGAAAATCGCAGCATGTTCTATATTCTGCGTTTTTCACGCAGCCCTGGCCCAATAGAAGTGAATGGGGCTGCGTGAAAAACGCATTGCATCCGCAAGCAAGTGCGGGTGTGATGTGTTTTTCACTGATGGTTGCTAAGAGATGTTGTTTGTAAACCTTCAGTTTTTTATCACGCGCGTGAAAAACACATCAAAATGCATTGCACCCGCGCGGAAAAAACTGAACAACTAAACGCAATCGCAGACAAAACTGACTGAACTTGCTTGCAAAATAGTACGAGTTTCCCTGAACGCACCCTGAACGCATCCAGACCTAATCCGTCACGCTCGTGTGAAAGAGGCCTAAGGCTGGGTTAAAAAAAAATGGAAAAATGTGCGGGTGTGTTGCGGGAACACCCGCTATTTTTCTGCGCGAGTGCAAAACATTGTAATGCGTTTTGCACTCGCGTGAGAAAAATCGCGCATGTTTGGTACCTAAACCCGAACTTCTTCACAGAAGTTCGGACTTGGGATCGGTGTTCTGTAGATTGTATTATTTCCCCTTATAACATAGTTATAAGGGGAAATAATTGCATTCTGAATACAGACTGCATAGTAAAATAGCGCTGGAGGGGTTAAAATAAATAAATAATTTAACTCACCTTAGTCCACTTGATCGCGGCCCGGCATCTCCTTCTGTCTCCTTTGCTGAACAGGACCTGTGGTGAGCATTAATTACAGGTAAAGGACCTTTGGTGACGTCACTCCGGTCATCACATGATCCATCACCATGGTAAAAGATCATGTGATGGATCATGTGATGACCAGAGTGACGTCACCACAGGTCCTTTACCTGTAATTAATGCTCACCACAGGTCCTGTTCAGCAAAGGAGACAGAAGGAGACCCCTCCAGCGCTAGTTTACTAAGCATTCTGTATTAAGAATGCTATTATTTTCCCTTATAACCATGTAATAAGGAAAAATAATAATGATCGGGTCTCCATCCCGATCGTCTCCTAGCAACCGTGCGTGAAAATTGCACCGCATCCACACTTGCTTGCGGATGCTTGCGATTTTCACGCAACCCCATTCACTTCTATGGGGCCTGCGTTGCGTGAAAAATGCAGAATATAGAGCATGCTGCAATTTTCACGCAACGCACAAGTGATGCGTGAAAATCACCGCTCATCTGAACAGCCCCATTGAAATAAATGAGTCGGGATTCAGTGCGGGTGCAATGCGTTCAACTACCGCATTGCACCCGCGCGGAAATCTCGCCCGTGTGAACGCAGCCTGAGGGGAGCGTAGGAGACTGCTGAACTACAGATTCTGCTACAATTTATCACCGTGTACATAACTGTGCAGTGCATCAAGAGTCATAGCTAATCCATTCTGTTAGCTGTAGAGTTACTATGCCGTCAGTATTACGAGCAGGACTAATTTATTTCCGTGTACACAAGTGTGCAGTGCACCAATATTCATAGTTAATCCATTCTGTTATCTGTAGAGTTACTGTGCATTAGTATTACAGGCAACTGTTACTTTTAGGCCTCTTTCACACTACCGTTTTTTTTCCCCGTTTTGCGGGCCGTTTTTTGAGTTCCGTATACGATCCGTATACGGAACCATTCATTTCAATGGTTCCGCAAAAAAAACTGAATGTACTCCGTATGCATTCCGTTTCCGTTTTCCGTTCCGTTGAAAGATAGAACATGTCCTATTATTGCCCGCAAATCACGTTCCGTGGCTGCATTCAAGTCAATGGGTCCGCAAAAAAAAGGAACACACACGGAAATGCATCCGTATGTCTTCCGTATCCGTTCCTTTTATGCGGAACCATCTATTGAAAATGTTATGCCCAGCCCAATTTTTTCTAATGTAATTACTGTATACTGTATATGCCATACGGAAAAACGGAACGGAAACACAACGAAAACAAAAAAACAAAACAACGGATCCATGAAAAACGGACCGCAAAACACTGAAATAGCCATACGGTAGTGTGAAAGAGGCCTAAGGCAGATTAGCCTGGGTATAACTGATTTATAGTGAGGTGTGACTAATTAATTCTTAACAAATCAAATTTCATGTCGAACTTTGGCAAAGCTGCCGAATCAAATTTTTCTAAACTTTGCTCATCTTTAGTCCTGAAGGTAAAAACGCTCTTTTTCCTTAAGGTATTAAAGATGCTTTCTGGGCGTAAAATATGGATGACCTATCCTGAGGATAAGCCATAAATAGTGATGAGGGAATTTCTTGAAATTCTATTTGTATTCAATTTCTCAGAATCAGTCAGGTGCTTCTATTCTGGTCTAAAAAAAATGTGACACAAATTGAAAGTGCTCCAGTTACCTTGAAAGTTGTGGATGATAATGACATATATGACTATGGGTAAACACATGGCTGCTGTTGGTAATACATAGCCTGTTTAAACACAAACTGTATTTTAGGATTTTTAAAAAAAGTTTTTTTTTTTTTTAAAAAGGTCCGAAAAATGTTAACTTTGTGGTGGCAAATGCCTAATGGTGTGTAGACACATACACCGCCTGGGGTCATGTAATCCTCCTTTTTCATCATTCCTGTCTTCTGATTCAGATTTGGATTTGACTGAATTTGATTAGTTTAGAAACAATTCACTCATCTCTAGTGATAAATATGTTATCAGTGGGATTCCGATTCCCGGCACTCCTGCTCATCAGCTATTTGAAGAGGTTGCTGCACTTGGGGCTGTAGGCCACTCTCTCTAGGTCGGTGACGTCACATTTATTGGTCACCTGGCCTAGGTGTAGCACAGTCACATTCACTTGAATGGGCCTGGGCTGTGATACCAATCACAGCTGCTATGCAATGTAAGACCCTGAGGATAGGTCATCAACATAGGTAAAGAAATAGGATAACCCCTTTAAGTCTGCTGTATATTTGTTGTTACCTTAGTAACATAGTAACATAGTACATAAGGCCGAAAAAAGACATTTGTCCATCCAGTTCGGCCTGTGATCCTGCAAGTTGATCCAGAGGAAGGCAAAAAAAAAACCCTGTGAGGTAGAAGCCAATTTTCCCCACTTTAGGGGAATAAAAAATTCCTTCCCGACTCAATCAGGCAATCAGAATAACTCCCTGGATCAACGACCCCTCACTAGTAGCTATAACCTGTAACATTATTACACTCCAGAAATACATCCAGGCCCCTCTTGAATTCCTTTATTGTACTCACCATCACCACCTCCTCAGGCGGAGAGTTCCATAGTCTCACTGCTCTTACCGTAAAGAATCCTCTTCTATGTTTGTGTACAAACCTTCTTTCCTCCAGACACAGAGGATGTCCCCTCGTCACAGTCACAGTCCTGGGGATAAATAGATGATGGGATAGATCTCTGTACTGACCCCTGATATATTTATACATATTAATTACATCTCCCCTCAGTCGTCTTTTTTCTAAAGTGAATAACCCTAATTTTGATAATCTTTCAGGGTACTGTAGTTGCCCCATTCCAGTTATTACTTTAGTTGCCCTCCTCTGGACCCTCTCCAGCTCTGCTATGTCTGCCTTGTTCACAGGAGCCCAGAACTGTACACAGTACTCCATGTGTGGTCTGACTAATGATTTGTAAAGTGGTAGGACTATGTTCTCATCACGGGCATCTATGCCCCTTTTGATGCAACCCATTATCTTATTGGCCTTGGCAGCAGCTGCCTGACACTGGTTTTTGCAGCTTAGTTTGCTGTTTATTAAAATTCCTAGATCCTTTTTCATGTCAGTGTTACCGAGTGTTTTACCATTTAGTATGTACGGGTGACTTGCATTATTCCTTCCCATGTGCATAACTTTACATTTGTCAGTGTTAAACCTCATCTGCCACTTATCTGCCCAAGCCTCCAGTCTATCCAGATCGCTCTGTAGTAGTATACTGTCCTCTTCAGTGTTAATTACTTTACACAGTTTAGTGTCATCTGCGAAAATTGATACCTTGCTATGGATTTCCTGAGTTCTCTGTGCAGCATTGATTCTGTTGGATCTTTCTACATTCTGTCTGTGTCTGCATTTTGTGAAGGAGCTTCTGATCTGTTTGTCCTCCTAGCCTGTTCCTGATCTGTTTGTTTGCCTGGTTATTAGAGTTGAGCGGACACCTGGATGTTCGGGTTCGACGGGTTCGGCCGAACTTCACAAAAAAGTGTGAGTTCGGGACCCGAACTTGACCCAAACTTGACCCTGAACCCGAACACCATTGAAGTCAAAGGGGACCCAAACTTTTGAGCACTAAGATGGCTGTAAAAATGTAATGGAAAGGGCTAGACGGCTGCAAATGGCATCAAAATGTGGTTAAGAGCATGGAAAGTGCTCTGCAAACAAATGTGGATAGGCAAACGACTTTAAATACCATAAAATACGTAAAAAAAAAAAAATCTTGATCTAGAAGGACGAGGTCCATATGGAGTAGCAGGTTGAGGAGGCGGTGGATGTGGCGGTGTAGGTGGAAGCGGCGGTGGAGGAGGAGGAGGTAGCCTACACTGCTTTTTGGTTTTAATTTTTTATTTTTATTTTTTAAATTAGGGTACACCCCAAAACATTGGGAAATATAACCTGTGATAACCCCCTCCAGTCGTGCTAAACACAAGTCCAGACAATACACTGGCTGCAGGGCAGGCCAGCACCTCCAAGGCGTAAAGGGCAAGCTCAGGCCATGTGCCCAATTTGGAGACTCAGAAGTTGAAGGGGGCAGACCCATCAGTCAGTACGTGTAGGCGTGTGCACACATACTGCCCCACCATGTCGCACGTCCCCATGATGTTCACGATCCAATTGGATATCTGCTCTATCAACTTTCGATGTTCTTTTCTGAGCCTACCATGTTGATCATGGTTATCAGTGAATCAGGGTTCCACGCCGGAGAGGGAGCATGAGAAAGGGAGACTACATCCAAGGGAGGTCAATGGCTGCAATGTGATCGAGCTGAAATGTGGGACAAATTATTAAAGCAGAAGGATCAAATGAAAGGGCCAATTAAAGACAAATTTTACAAATTTAATTCCCTGTCACCTATGCAGAGCAGGTGTTTTTCATCGCCAGAAATGGGTTAATGTCACCCACCAATGGAACAGATTATTTTTTTAAATTTCGGTCCCTGTCACCTATGCAGAGCAGGGGTTTATTCACAGCAAAAATAGTAAAATGTCATCCAAGAATGTAACAGAAAAATTTATGAAACTGTTTTACCAGAAAATGAAACAGACAAATTAGTGATATGTTTTTACCTGTCTACTAGGTACAGCCGGGGTATATCACACCCAAAAAGTGGTGAATTTTACCCTAATATGTAACAGACAAATTAGTGAAATGTTACCTGTCTGTGAATTTCACCCTAAAATGTAAGATAAATTAGTGAATTTTTTTTTACCTGTCTACTAGGTATAGCAGTGGTATATCACACCCAAACATTTGTGAATTTCACCCGAATATGTAACAGACAAATTAATGATTTTTTTTTTACCTGTCTACTAGGTATAGCAGTGGTATATCACAGCCAAAAATTGGCGAATTTCAACCGAAAATGTAACAGACAAATTAGTGAAATGTTTTTACCCATCTACTAAGTACAGCTGGGGTATATCACACCCAAAAATTTGTGAATTAGACCCAAATATGTAACAGACAAATTAGTGAAATGTTACCTGTCTACTAGTTAGAGCAGGGGTATATCACACCCAAAAATTGGTGAATTTCACCCGAAAATGTAACAGACAAATTAGTGAAATGTTTTTACCTGTCTACTAGTTAGAGCAGGGGTATATCACACCCAAAAAGTGGTGAATTTTACCCGAATATGTAACAGATAAATTAGTGAAATGTTACCTGTCTACTAGGTAGAACAGGGGTATATCACACCCAAAAATTTGTGAATTTCACCAGAAAATGAAACAGACAAATTAGTGATATGTTTTTACCTGTCTACTAGGTACAGCCGGGGTATATTACACCCAAAAAGTGGTGAATTTCACCCTAAATAGTAAGATAAATTAGTGATTTTTTTTTTACCTGTCTACTAGGTATAGCAGTGGTATATCACACCCAAAAATTGGTGAATTTCACCCGAAAATGTAACAGACAAATTAATGTTTTTTTTTACCTGTCTACTAGGTATAGAAGTGGTATATCACACCCAAAAATTGGTGAATTTTACCCGAAAACAGGCAAACTACTGAAATTACATAAAATAAAATACGTACAAATAAAAAAAAAAAAATTATTAAAGCAGAAGGATCGAATGAAAGGGCCAATTAAAGACAAATTTTACAAATTTAATTCCCTGTCACCTATGCAGAGCAGGTGTTTTTCATCGCCAGAAATGGGTTAATGTCACCCACCAATGGAACAGATTATTTTTTAAAATTTCGGTCCCTGTCACCTATGCAGAGCAGGGGTTTATTCACAGCAAAAATAGTAAAATGTCATCCAAGAATGTAACAGAAAAATTTATGAAACTGTTTTACCAGAAAATGAAACAGACAAATTAGTGATATGTTTTTACCTGTCTACTAGGTACAGCCGGGGTATATCACACCCAAAAAGTGGTGAATTTTACCCTAATATGTAACAGACAAATTAGTGAAATGTTACCTGTCTGTGAATTTCACCCTAAAATGTAAGATAAATTAGTGAATTTTTTTTTACCTGTCTACTAGGTATAGCAGTGGTATATCACACCCAAACATTTGTGAATTTCACCCGAATATGTAACAGACAAATTAATGAATTATTTTTTACCTGTCTACTAGGTATAGCAGTGGTATATCACAGCCAAAAATTGGCGAATTTCAACCGAAAATGTAACAGACAAATTAGTGAAATGTTTTTACCCGTCTACTAAGTACAGCTGGGGTATATCACACCCCAAAATTTGTGAATTAGACCCAAATATGTAACAGACAAATTAGTGAAATGTTACCTGTCTACTAGTTAGAGCAGGGGTATATCACACCCAAAAATTGGTGAATTTCACCCGAAAATGTAACAGACAAATTAGTGAAATGTTTTTACCTGTCTACTAGGTACAGCCGGGGTATATCACACCCAAAAAGTGGTGAATTTTACCCGAATATGTAACAGATAAATTAGTGAAATGTTACCTGTCTACTAGGTAGAACAGGGGTATATCACACCCAAAAATTTGTGAATTTCACCAGAAAATGAAACAGACAAATTAGTGATATGTTTTTACCTGTCTACTAGGTACAGCCGGGGTATATCACACCCAAAAAGTGGTGAATTTCACCCTAAAATGTAAGATAAATTAGTGATTTTTTTTTTACCTGTCTACTAGGTATAGCAGTGGTATATCACACCCAAAAATTGGTGAATTTCACCCGAAAATGTAACAGACAAATTAATGATTTTTTTTTACCTGTCTACTAGGTATAGAAGTGGTATATCACACCCAAAAATTGGTGAATTTTACCCGAAAACAGGCAAATTACTGAAATTACATAAAATAAAATACGTACAAATAAAAAAAAATAAACTTGATTTATGAGCTGGAGGTCCATATGGAGTAGGAGTTTGAGGAGGCGGTGGACATAGCGGTATAGGTGGAAGCAGCGGTGGAGGAGGACGAGGTTGCCAACACTGTTTTTTTGTTTTAATTTTTTATATTTTTTAATTAGGGTACATTCCAAAAGAGTGTGAAATATCCAAAATACAACAATGAGCAATTGAGCTGTAGTATAACAATGGCTGGTTAAGACCAGTATACATGTCTATTCTGCACAAGGTCTGGACAAGTCCTATGGGATCCATGCCTGGTTCATTTTAATGAATGTGAGCTTGTCCACATTGGCTGTAGACAGGCGGCTGCTCTTGTCTGGGATAACGCCCCCCTGCCGTGCTAAACACACATTCAGACAATACACTGGCAGGCCAGCACCTCCAAGGCGTAAAGGGCAAGCTCAGGCCAGGCCAATTTGGTGACCCAGAAGTTGGAGGCAAACTGAAGCGCCCTGCAATCCTCGGTGGTGGAAGCACATGCGCCAAACTGCTATCCGCCTCAGGCCCAGCCACCACTGCATTTACCCAGTGTGCTGTTATGGAGATATAACGTCCCTGACCGTGCTTACTGGTCCATGTATCCGTAGTGAGGTGCACCTTGCCACAGATGGCGTTGCGCAGTGCACACCTGATTTTGCACAGGGAAGGGATGACACGCCTGGAAAAGTAGTGGTGGCTGGGCACGACGTACTGTGGGACAGCCACCGCCAAAAGGCTATTAAAACTCTCCGTCTCCACCAGACGGAATGACAGCATTTCAAAGGACAGTAATTTTGAAATGCTGGCATTCAGGGCCAGAAATCGTCGGTGGGTAGGGGGGTACTTCCTCTTCCGCTCCAGTGTTTGGGAGATGAAGAGCTGAACGCTTCCGTGGGACATTGTGGAGATGCTTGGTGACCCAGGTGGTGGTGTTGCTGGCATATCCTCTGTTTGCGGGGTGGCAGGTGGCACTGTCACTCCAGAGGTGGATGAAGAGGTCGAGACTGCAGCAGAGGAGGAAGCAGGAGGAGCCAGAGACTTTTCTTGGTTTTTGAGGTGTCTACTCCACTGCCGCTCGTGCTTTGCACTTAGATGCCTGGTCATGCAGGTTGTGCTCAGGTTGAGAACGTTTATGCCTCGCTTCAGGCTCTGATTGCACAGCGTGCAAACCACTTGTGTTGTCGTCAGCACATTGTCTGAAGAACTGCCACGCCAGGGAACTCCTTGGAGCTGGCTTTGGTGTGCTTGGTTCCTTGCTGTGGTGGGCAGTAGCAGGCGTACTGTCTAGGGGACGGCCGCTCCGCTTTTGCACCCTGCTCCCTCTTCTGCTGTGCTGGTGGCTCTGTGCGACCACCGCCTCTTCCTCCGAACTACACAGGTCACTCGCATGACCTTGATTCCATGTGAGGTCGAGGACCTCATCGTCCTCCACATCATCTTCCACCTAGTCTTCACCCCTGCCCTCCTTGTCGGTCTGCACACTTTCGAAAGCCACAGCAGTTGGCACCTGTGTTTCGTCATCATCCGAGACGTGCTGCGATGGTCCTCCCATGTACTCATCTTGAAACATAAGTGGTTGGGCATTGGTGCACTCAATCTCTTCTACTTCTGGGGCAGGGCTAGGTGGATGGCCCTGGGAAACCCTGCTAACAGAGTCATCAAAAAGAAGTAGAGACTGCTGCATGACTTGGGGCTCAGACTGCTTGATTTGCAAGGGGGTGAGGTGAAAGACTGATGGACATCGGCTGCAGGTGCCAACTCTTTCAGCAGGAGATTGGGTGGGAGACAATGTAAAGGAACTGGAGGCACTGTCAGCAACCCAATCTACTATCGCCTGTACTTGTTCTGGCCTCACCATTCGTAGAGCCGCATTAGGCCCGACCAAATACCGCTGAAGGTTCTGTCGCCTACTCGCACCTGAGGAAGGTGTTTCACTTGTGCGTGTAGCTGGCACAGATCGGCCACATCCTCTCCCTGCAACAGGAGCTCCACCAGAAGCACCACAACCGGGGCCACGTCCCTTATTTGACGCTCTCCTTATATTTCTCAAATTTAGGATCTTGACCAAAAGGGGTGTTATTTTAATAACAGAATAGAACAACAGTATCTAACGCGTGTATCTCACAATGACAGATGCAGCAAAGGCTTCAAAATTTATTTTTTTGCCCTAAATAGGTGTATTTTTAATAGCAGAATAGAACAACAGTGTCTAAAGGGTGTATCTCACACGTACAGATGCAGACAAGGCCGCAAATTATGATTTATGCCCAAAATGGGTGTTTTTTTTAATACCAGAATAGCACAGGAGTATCTAAAGAGTGTATCTCACACGTACAGATGCAGACAAGGCCGCAAACTAATATTTTTGCCTAAAATGGGTGTTCATTTAATACCAGAATAGGACAGCAGTATGTAAAGGGTGTATCTCACAATGACAGATGCAGCAAAAGCTGCAAAATTAAGATTTTTGGCCTAAATGGGTGTTTTTTTAATAGCAGAATAGAACAACAGTATCTAAAGGGTGTATCTCACAATGACATATGTAGCAAAGGCTGCAAAATTAAGATTTTTGCCCTAAATGGGTGTTTTTTTTAATACCAGAATAGCACAGCAGTATCTAAAGTGTGTATCCCACACTGACAGATGCAGACAAGGCCGCAAATTAAGTATTTTGCCCTAAATGGGTGTTTTTTAAAGGGTTTCTATCACTTCGTATGCCATAATTAGCTCTCAGACACTAGCGATCCGCTAGTGTCTGCTCTGGCCAACCATCCTAATATAAGAGCTTTTTGGGCAGCCGTTTTGCTAAAAAAATAACTTTTATAAATATGCTAATGAGCCTCTAGGTGCTATGTGGGCGTCATTAGCACCTAGAGGCTCCGTCTACCTTCATACACAGCCACCGCCCAGCGCGGCCCTCCAGCCCGCCCATCTCCTGATGAATGCGATCCTCCGTGTGACGCAACGGACGAATTCTCGCGCATGCGCCGTGCGCGGCTGTATTCGGCGCATGCGCAGAGAATGTCTGACCACTTCCCTGCTCAGACATCTCCACTGCGCCTGTTCCTTGGAGCACTATGACGTCATCGGCGCAGGCGCAGTGGAGATATCTGAGCAGGGAAGCGGTCAGACATTCTCTGCGCATGCGCCGAATACAGCCGCGCACGGCGCATGCGCGAGAATTGTTATTTTGCGCACGGCGCATGCGCGAGAATTGTTAAAAGTTATTTTTTTTAGCAAAACGGCTGCCCAAAAAGCTCTTATATTAGGATGGTTGGCCAGAGCAGACACTAGCGGATCGCTAGTGTCTGAGAGCTAATTATGGCATACGAAGTGATAGAAACCCTTTAAAACCCAGATAATTATAGCTGTATTTCTAGCTTAAATTGCACACTGACTGATGCGACAGAGGCCCCAGATGGAGGGTATTGCCAAAAAAGGGTGTTTTTTAAAACCCAGAAAAGTATTGAAGTATTTCAAGCTTGTTTTAGCAATAACAGGATGCAGCAAAGACTGCAATATTAAGTAATTTGCCCAAAAAGGGTGTTTTTTTTTATAACAGAATATGACAGCAGTATATAACGCTTGAATTTCACATGTACAGATGCAGCAAGGGCTGTAAAATTGAGTATTTTGCCCAAAAAGGGTGTTTTTTAAAACCCCGAAAATTATAGCTGTATTTCTAGCTTAAATTGCACACTGACTAATGCGGCAGAGGGAGGGTATTGCCAAAAATGGGTGTTTTTTAAAACCCAGAAAATTATTGAAGTATTTCAAGCTTGTTTTTAACAATCACAGATGCAGCAAAAGCTGCAATATTAAGTTTAGTTAGTTTTTTTTACTAACAGAATATGACAGCAGTATCTAAAGCGTGTATCTCACACTGACAGATGCAGAAAGGGCTGTAAAATTGAGTATTTTGACTAAAAAGGGTGTTTTTTAAAATGCAGAAAATTATTGAAGTATTGCAAGCTTGTGTTTAACACTGACAAAAGGGTATTGCAAAAATTGGTGTTTTTTTAAACCCAGAATATAATTACAGTGTTTTAAGCTTGTATTTCACTGTGACAAATGCAGCAAAGGCACCAGATGTAGGATATTGCCAAAAATTGGTGTTTTTTTAAACCCAGATTATTATTGCAGTATTTCAAGCTTGGATTTGAATGTCACAAAAGCACATATGCTGTGCTGGTGCATTGAGCTTGCATAAAATGGCCGCCGTCGCCGCCCACCTAACTAACAGACAGATAAAAGTTCTTTTTCTTTGTCACAGGGCTCAGGGCAGGGTAAAAAGATTGCGCACTGCACCCACAAAACAAAATCTATGTAGATCACTGAGTTAACAAGCACTTCAGATTAACCCCTTAAGGACACGGCCATATTTCACCTTAAGGACCAGGCCATTTTTTGCAAATCTGACCTGTGTCACTTTATGTGTGAATAACTTTAAAACGCTTTTACTTATCCAGGCCATTCTAAGATTGTTTTTTCGTCACATATTGTACTTCATGACACTGGTAAAATAGAGTAAAAAAAAAAAATCATTTTTATTTATAAAAAAATACCAAATTTACAAAACAATTTGCAAAAAATTGCAAATTTTAAAGTTTCAATTTCTCTACTTCTATAATACATAGTACTACCTACAAAAATAGTTATTACTTTACATTCCCCATATGTCTACTTCATGTTTGGATCATTTTAGGAATGACATTTTATTTTTTGGGGATGTTACAAGGCTTAGAAGTTTAGAAGCAAATATTGAAATGTTTCAGACATTTTCAAAAACCCACTTTTTAAGGATCAGTTCAGGTCTGAAGTCAGTTTATAAGGCTTACATAATAGAAACCACCCAAAAATTACCCCATTCTAGAAACTACACCCTTCAAGGTATTCAAAACTGATTTTACAAACTTTGTTAACCCTTTAGGTGTTCCACAAGAATTAATGGAAAATGGAGCTAAAATTTCAAAATTTCACTTTTTGGGCAGATTTTCCATTGCAATAATTTTTTTCCAGTTACAAAGTAAGGGTTAATAGCCAAACAAAACTCAATATTTATGGCCCTGATTCTGTAGTTTACAGAAACACCCCATATGTGGTCGTAAACTGCTGTACGGGCACACGGCAGGGCACAGAAGGAAAGGAATGCCATACGGTTTTTGGAAGGCAGATTTTGCTGGACTGGTTTTTTGACACCATGTCCCATTTGAAGCCCTCCTGATGCACCCCTAGAGTAGAAACTCCAAAAAAGTGACCCCATTTTAGAAACTACACATCTCAAGGTATTCAAAACTGATTTTACAAACTTTATTAACCCTTTAGGTGTTCCACAAGAATTAATGGAAAATAGAGATAACATTTCAAAATTTCACTTTTTTGGCAGATTTTCCATTTTAATAATTTTTTTCCAGTTACAAAGCAAAGGTTAACAGCCAAACAAAACTCATTATTTATGGCCCTGATTCTGTAGTTTACAGAAACACCCCATATAAGGTCGTAAACCTCTGTACGGGCACACGGCAGGGCACAGAAGGAAAGGAATGCCATATGGTTTTTGGAAGGCAGATTTTGCTGAACTGGTTTTTTGACACCATGTCCCATTTGAAGCCCCCCTGATGCACCCCTAGAGTAGAAACTCCAAAAAAGTGACCCCATTTTAGAAACTATGGGATAGGGTGGCAGTTTTGTTGGTACTATTTTAGGGTACATATGATTTTTGGTTGCTCTATATTACACTTTTTATGAGGCAAGGTAACAAGAAATAGCTGTTTTGGCACCATTTTTATTATTTACAACATTCATCTGACAGGTTAGATCATGTGGTATTTTTATAGAGCAGATTGTCACGGACGCGACAATACCAAATATGACTACTTTTTTTGGTTGTTTGTTTCAGTTTTACATAACAAAGCATTTTTCTTTTAAAATGATTTTTTAGTGTCTCCACATTCTGAAAGCCATAGTTTTATTTATTTTTTGGGCGACTGTTTTTGTAGGTGTTCATTTTTTTCGGGATGAGATGACGGTTTGATTGGCTCTATTTTGGGGTGCATATGACTTTTTGATCGCTTGCTATTACACTTTTTGTGATGTAAGGTGACAAAAAATGGCTTTTTTTGCACCATTTTTATTTCTATTTTTTTACGGTGTTAGGGGTTAGGTCATGTAATATTTTTATAGAGCATGTTATTACGAACGCGGCGATACCTAATATGTATAATATGTATACTTTTTTTTATTTTCCCTATTTTTTACCAATTTATTTTTACTTTATTTGGGGGAAATGACGTTTTGTTTTTTGTTTTTACTTGAAACTTTAAATTTTTTTGGGGGGAAACTTTCTTTTTTAAACTTTTTTTCACAAAATTTTTTGTCCCATTTTGGGACTTCAACTTTTGGGGGTCTGATCCCCTTTACAATGCATTCCAATACTTCTGTATTGGAATGCATTGGCTGTATGAGTAATGCAGCTTCCTGCCTTGTGAGATTCAGGGGGCTGGATCTCACAGGCTCTTCACCGGAAGGCAGTGCCAATGCCTAAGGAAGGCATCGCGCTGCCTTCCATGCCATCGGGTCCCCATTACAGCCGCACGGGGACCCGATGGCACCGCCGACCGCCCACCGCAACCACCCGTAAAAGGCGCAAACTGAATTGACCTGCGGTTTGCAGCGAGCCCCCCCCGTGCATTGTCCCAGGGTGCCTGCTCAATTATTTGAGCAGGCACCTTGTTCCGATCACCGCCCGCCGCGCGGCGATCAAAAAAACACAGGAAGTACAGGCACGCCCTGTGTCCTTGAAGAGGTTAAAGATTCTTTCCTATTCTCTCCCTCACAGCAGCAGCATCCTATCCCTACACTAAGCACAGCAGAGTGACGTGCAGCGCTACGTGACTCCAGCTTATATAGAGGCTAGGTCACATGCTGCACTGGCTGTGATGGCTTCTAAGGGCACAGAGTAAAACGCTTGTTAATTGGCTGCTCTGCAGCCTATCAAAAAGCGCTAATAAATCGCCGAACACTGAACCCGAACTTTTACTGAAATGTTCGGGTCTGGGGTCCAAAAATCCTAAAGTTTGGTACGAACCCGAACTTTACAGTTCGGGTTCGCTTAACCCTACTGGTTATGTCTGAATTCTGTCCAAGTTCTGTTTGCCATGCTCTTGCTCTTGTGTCCATTCCGTGCGCATCTGAATTTGGTCCTGGTTCTGTTTGCCAAAGAATTCCCAAGTTCTAGTTCTTGTTTGATCTTCCTTACTAAGTACCTATTCTGAACCTGTTATGTCTGAACTGTTTCCTAGAGTCCTGTGCCTGTTACATCTTGCTAAGTTTCTGCTCATGGATCTGCTATATATAAACTGTGTTCTGAACTCTTTTCTGTGAATTTTGCATGTTCTGTGCCTGTTTGTCCGCAGTCTGGTTCTCTCCGTGTTTTGCTTTGGATTCGCTAGCGTTCTGTCTGTCAGTTCTTGTCTGGTTCTGTCTATGATCTTGCCTCTGCTTCTGTTGCATTGCCCTGGTGGTTTTGATCCAGTGTGTCTGCTATCAGCTATTCCAGAACCATTCCAAGAGGTTGTGTCCTGGTGGTTCCTCTGCAGCCAAGACCAGATCCTTATATAGGGGTTAAAGGGTGAAAACCAGGGGACCAACAGGATAACATCCACAGATCTAGCCCAAAGTCAAACTGGTTAGTTGGCACAGTACATGTTTTGTTTTTTTTGTTAGGGAAAATACATTTCTGAAAAATGGAGGAGGAAATAGCTGATATGGCACATAGCTGAGGGTTTTGCTGATAAGAACAAGACTTTAGGTTCGGATAGTAACATAGTATGTAAGGCCGAAAAAATGCCTTTGTCCATCCAGTTTGACCTGTTATCCTGCAAGTTGATCCAGAGGAAGGCAAAAAAAAAACCTTTGAGGTTCCTTCCCGACTCCAATCAGGCAATCAGAATAACTCCCTGGATCAACGACCCCTCTCTAGTAGCTATAGCCTGTAATATTATTACACTCCAGAAAAACATCCAGGCCCCTCTTGAATTCCTTTATTGTACTCACCATCACCACCACCTCAGGCAGAGAGTTCCATAGTCTCACTGCTCTTACCGTAAAGAATCCTCTTCTATGTTTGTGTACAAACCTTCTTTCCTCCAGACGCAGAGGATGTCCCCTCGTCACAGTCACAGTCCTGGGGATAAATTGATGATGGGATAGATCTCTGTACTGACCCCTGATATATTAATACATAGTTATTAGATCTCCCCTCAGTCGTTTTTTTTTTTTTCTAAAGTGAATAACCTTAATGTTGATCATCTTTCAGTGTTCTGTACCCTCTCCAGCTCTGCTACGGTATGTCTGCTTTGTTCACAGGAGCCCAGAACTGTACACAGTACTCCATGTGTGGTCTGACTAGTGATTTGTAAAGTGGTAGGACTATGTTCTCATCACGGGCATCTTTGCCCCTTTTGACTCAACCCATTATCTTATTGGCCTTGACAGCAGCTGCCTGACACTGGTTTTTACAGCTTAGGGCTCTTTCACACCTGCGCTCTTTTCTTCCGGCATAGAGTTCCGTCGTCGGGGCTCTATGCCGGAAGAATCCTGATCTGTTTTATCCTAATGCATTCTGAATGGAGAGAAATCCGTTCAGGATGCATCAGGATGTCTTCAGTTCCGGAACGGAACGTTTTTTGGCCGGAGAAAATACCGCAGCATGCTGCGCTTTTTGCTCCGGCCAAAAATCCTGAAGACTTGCCGCAAGGCCGGATCCGGGATTAATGCCCATTGAAAGGCATTGATCCGGATCCGGCCTTAAGCTAAACGTCGTTTCGGCGCATTGCCAGACCCGACATTTAGCTTTTTCAGAGTGGTTACCATGGCTGCCGGGACGCTAAAGTCCTGGCAGCCATGGTAAAGTGTAGCGGGGAGCGGCATACTTACCATCCGTGCAGCTCCCCGGGCGCTCCAGAGTGACGTCAGGGCGCCCCAAGCGCATGGATCACGTGATCACATGGATCACATCATCCATGCGCATGGGGCGCTCTGACGTCATTCTGGAGCGCCCCGGGAGCCGCACGGACTGTAAGTATACCGCTCCCCCGCTCCCCACTCCTACTATGGCAACCAGGACTTTAATAGCGTCCTGGGTGCCATAGTAACACTGAACGCATTTTGAAGACGACTCCGTCTTCAAATGCTTTCAGTACACTTGCGTTTTTCCGGATCCGGTGGGCACCTCCGGCAACGGAAGTGCACGCCGGATCCCAACAACGCAAGTGTAAAAGAGGCCTTAGGGTACTTTCACACTTGCGTTTTTCTTTTCCGGCATAGAGTTCCGGATGACACCGGAAAGACGGATCCGGCATTTCAATGCATTTTTTCGACTGATCAGGCATTTTTAAGACTGATCAGGATCCTGATCAGTCTTACTAATGCCATCAGTTACGTTTTGCCTTATCCGGCAGGCAGTTCAGGTGACGGAACTGCTTGCCGGATCTCTCTGCCGCAAGTGTGAAAGTACCCTTAGTTTGCTGTTCACTAAAATTCCTAGATCCTTTTCCATGTCAGTGTTACCCAGTGTTTTACCATTTAGTATGTACGGGTGACTTGCATTATTCCTTCCCATGTGCATAACCTTACATTTGTCAGTGTTAAACCTCATCTGCCACATGGGCCCAAGCCTCCAGTCTATCCAGATCCCTCTGTAGTAGTATACTGTCCTCTTCCGTGTCAATTACTTTACACAGTTTAGTGTCATCTGCAAAAATTTATATTTTACTGTGCAAGCCTTCTACAAGATCATTAACAGTGGCGTACCTACCATATAGGCAGACCACGCAGCTGCTATGGGGCCCGTGAGGAAGAGGGGCCCGCAGTGGAGGAGAGGCCCCGCCCCCTAATTGCTCCGGTCTATCTTTCTAAAGCTAAATGACCTTTGATGATGTCATCACAGGTCCTGTAAGGGAACTGCACAGTGTAAAGTGTAGTTCCCAGGTTAGAACAGTGCATCTGCCAGGACCTGTGATGACATCATCTTCAGCATCACAGGTCCTGCAGAATCTAGCAAAGGAACTGCACCAAAAATGGTGTAGTTCCTAGGTTTGAAAGGTACATCTGCCAGGACCTGTGATGACATCATCACAGGTCCTTCAACCCCTAACAGCAAGTATTAGAAGTTCACAATCAGCTCTGCATTGATCCATACAGACTGGAATGGAGTGGTAAGAGGAGGTCCTCCACTTCTTGTCATTTACCCCCCCCCCATGCCCTGTTTTTACTGATTGCACACTCGTGTATAATACTTCAGACAGGTACAGTGACCACTACCTCATGTACCTCCCACACAGTGACCATAATGCATAACTGACCACATATTTCTATAAACAATGCATCTACAGTATTATACCTTGTATGCCTCACATCTATATATATATATATATATATATATACACATACACACACACACTGCATATATTAAACAGTATTATAGATGCAATATATAGCAGATATATAATATATATTGCAGTGTACTGATATGTGAGGTACGAGGTATAATATATGCAGTGTGTATAGATATATTGTATATACAGCAGTGTACTGATATGTTA
Source organism: Bufo bufo (assembly GCF_905171765.1). Lineage (NCBI taxonomy): Eukaryota > Metazoa > Chordata > Amphibia > Anura > Bufonidae > Bufo > Bufo bufo. The sequence goes on along the minus strand of NC_053389.1, from coordinate 54,936,682 downwards.
GGTACGAGGTATAATAGATGAAGTGTGTACAGGTATATTGTATATACAGTATTGGTTTGATATGTGAGGTACGAGCTGTAATTTATACCTCACATATCAGTACACTGCTATATTTACTATATACCTGTACACGCTGCATCTATTATACCTCGTACCTCACATATCAGTACACTGCTGTATATACAATATATCTGTACACACTGCATCTATTATACCTCGTACCTCACATTACACTACTGTATATACTATATAGCTGTACAGACTGCATATAATATACCCTGAACTGCACATATCAATACACTGCTGTATATACTATATACCTGTACACACTGCATATATTATACCATGTTCCTCACATATCAGTACACTGCTGTATACACTATACATCTGTACACACTGCATCTATTATACCTCTTTTGTCTGCCAGGCCTGTTTTGTAATCCCAATCCGGCCCTGATGCATAAATTATAAAACGCAGTGGCAAACATAGTTCATGGAACAAAGAGAGAGGCCTGGAATGGGTAGTAGGAGGGGCTATAAAAGGGGAATGGGGGCCCAATTTAGAGTCTTGCTATGGGGCCCAGTGATTTCTATGTACGCCCCTGATCATTAATAAATATATTAAAGAGAATAGGGCCCAATACTGACCCCTGAGGTACTCCACTAGTGACAGTGACCCAATCTGAGTGTGTACCGTTAATAACCACCCTCTGTTTTCTATCACTGAGCCAGTTACTTTCCCACATACAGATATTTTCTCCCAGTCCGAGCATTCTCATTTTATATACTAATCTTTTATGCGGTACAGTGTCAAATGCTTTGGAGAAGTCCAGATATACGACATCCATTGATTCGCCGCTGTCAAGTCTAGAACTTACCTCCTCATAGAAACTGATTAAATTTGTTTGACATGACCGATCCCTCATGAAGCCATGCTGATGTGGCGTTATTTGCTTATTTTCCTTGAGGTACTCCAAGATAGCATCTCTTAGAAAACCTTCAAACAGTTTACCCACAACAGATGTTAAAATTACCGGCCTATAGTTTCCGGACTCTGTTTTTGGACCCTTTTTGAATATTGGCACCACATTTGCCATGCGCCAATCCTGTGGAACACTCCCTGTAAGTATACAGTCCTTAAATATCAGAAATAAGGGTCTAGCTATGACATTACTTAATTCTCTTAGGATACGGGGGTGTATACCATCTGGTCCTGGCGATTTGTCTATTTTAATCTTTTTAAGACGCCACTGTACTTATTCCTGGGTCAGACAAGACACTTTTAATGGGGAATTAACTTTTACATTCTGCACTTCATCTGACAGTGAATACAGTGGAGAAAAACATATTTAATAAGTTTGTTTTCTCCTCATCGCTCTCTGCAACTCCCCTTTCATTACTCTGTAAAGGGCCGGCACCTTCAGATTGATACTTTTTATCATTTATTTAACTGAAAAACATTTTAGGGTTAGTTTTGCTCTCTTTGGCAATTAATCTCTCGGTCTCTAGTTTGGCTGTTTTTATTTGTTTTTTTACATATTTTTTTTTTCCCTTATAGTTTTTCATTGCTTCCTCGCTACCCTACTATTTTAGTGATTTAAATGCTTTCTTTTTGTCATATATTGCTTTCTTTACAGCTCTATTTATCCACATAGTTTTTTTCTTGTTGCTTAACCTTTTATTCCCATAAGTTATGTACCTCTCACAATTAGATTTTAGGATGCTTTTAAAAATATCCCACTTTGTGGCTGTATTTTTATTTTTGAGGATTTTGTCCCAGTTAGTTAGGCCTATGGCCTCTCTTAGTTGGCTAAATTTAGCTTTTTTGAAGTTTGGTATTTTTGTTCCTCCCTGAAGAAAAACTCTTTTGAATGATAATTGGAAGGTAATTAGGGTACTTTCACACTAGCCTCGCTGGATTCCGGCAGTTAGTTCCGTCGCAATCTGTATGCAAACGGATACCATTTGTAGACGGATCCAGATGCAATACTGGATCCGTCTCTCCGGTTGTCATCTGGAAAAAACGGATCGGGTATTTATCTTTTTCACATTTTTAAAGGTCTGCGCATGCGCAGACCGCAAAACCGGATCCGTTTTTCTGTAACACTTAGGCATTAATGCATTTAAATGTAAAATAATGCCTGATCCGGCATTCCGGCAAGTGTTCCGGAATTATGGATGGAGAAAATACCGCAGCATGTTGTCTAAAAACCGTACAGTGACTGAACTGAAGACATCCAGAATGCATTAGGATAAAACTGACCCCTAGGACGGAACTCAATACCGGATAAGAAAAACGCTAGTGTTAAAGTACCCTTACTTTATGGTCACTATTTCCCAGGTGTCCCCCGACCTGCACACATCTGTTGTTCTGTCAGGACTATTGGTTAATACTAAGTCCAGTATGGCCGTCCCTCTAGTCGGGATACTCTTTAAAAAGATACACTTAACTGAACTACAACTTCACTTCAAACAAAGGTTTATAATATGATTTTATTAAATATAATAAATAGTATATATATTTAGCGATATAATGTCATTTTTTTGCACTTATTTATATAAAAAGGAATAAGGAACGTAATACACAATTACATCAACATTTCATCTGGAGTCCTGACTACATCCAGAATGAAGGTACATACATCACGGATGGAGTTCACATCATCTGACAGTGACATCAGTTGGGAAGCCCTCAGCGAAAGCAGTCAGAGTCTCGATCGGGAAAACACTGATAAGGTCCCCCCCCTCCCGTAGGATGAGCTTCTGACTTCTTTCCTGAAGGATGTGTGACAACCATGTATATCTCACCAAATCAAGCAGACCACACTTGAAGTACAAATACATTCTTTATTGCATAATATGGTGATTATGAGGAGGGAGGCACAACCCATATGTTGTAGGGTATATAACGGATGAGAGGAGTTCAAACTGACACGCCCCCAAGAAGAAGCGAGGCGAAACGTACGTCAGGGTTGCCAGCTCTCCCAGGCTCTGGGTCTGTATTGCATATGTCCATCTTCTATTTGTTTACTTGATTCTCCCCTTGTACCTTACTGATATTTTGTTTAGTTATCAGTTTTTCCTCTGTTTGGCCACATTTCGATTTTGAATACTTTGTAAAGGGCATTTGTACCTTAGATTAGGCAACGGTTCGAGATCTGGCCACTACAAAGAGGTATAAAAGATATGGTGTCAGGTGGAGTTTTAAATGAGATTATTATTTGGATAAACATTATCTCATCGCATTACCACCCCACATATGGATGTGGGAGAATTGTGTTGAGGTGAGAGTACAGACCCCGAGTCTGGTAGGGCTATTATAATCCATAGCGTTTAACTGTTCTGCAAGCCGTAATTTGTCTTATTAATTTATTGTTTGTCCAATTTTATATTAGGCAATAAAGAATGTATTTGTACTTCAAGTGTGGTCTGCTTGATTTGGTGAGGGGTTCTTACTGACGGGTTAGAGCGTTATACCAATTAAACAAAAAGCTCCATTCCCTTGTGGAACGTAGCCAGTGCATGTGCTCCATAATTGTCACTGTGTATGTGTTGTTTATCTGCTATCACCCCAGACGTTGGAGCAGCCAGTTCCCAGGTCTGCAGCGAGCCAGAATCCCAAAACGAGCCAGAATCCCAAAACAACCTTGAGAAAATACAGTTGCAAGAAAAAGTATGTGAACCCTTTGGAATGATATGGATTTCTGCACAAATTAGTCATAAAATGTGATCTGATCTTCATCTAAGTCACAACAATAGACAATCACAGTCTGCTTAAACTAATAACATACAAAGAATTAAATGTTACCATGTTTTTATTGAACACACCATGTTAACATTCACAGTGCAGGTGGAAAAAGTATGTGAACCCCTAGACTAATGACATCTCCAAGAGCTAATTGGAGTGAGGTGTCAGCCAACTGGAGTCCAATCAATGAGATGAGATTGGAGGTGTTGGTTACAGCTGCCCTGCCCTATAAAAAACACACACCAGTTCTGGGTTTGCTTTTCACAAGAAGCATTGCCTGATGTGAATGATTAAGAATTGTTGACTTGCATAAAGCTGGAAAGGGTTATAAAAGTATCCCCAAAAGCCTTGCTGTTCATCAGTCCACGGTAAGACAAATTGTCTATAAATGGAGAAAGTTCAACACTGCTGCTACTCTCCCTAGGAGTGGCCGTCCTGTAAAGATGACTGCAAGAGCACAGCGCAGACTGCTCAATGAGGTGAAGAAGAATCCTAGAGTGTCAGCTAAAGACTTACAAAAGTCTCTGGCATATGCTAAAATCCCTGTTAGCGAATCTACGATACGTAAAACACTAAACAAGAATGGATTTCATGGGAGGATACCACAGAGGAAGCCACTGCTTTCCAAAAAAAAACATTGCTGCACGTGTACAGTTTGCACAAGAGCACCTGGATGTTCCACAGCAGTACTGGTAAAATATTCTTTGGACAGATGAAACCAAGGTTGAGTTGTCTGGAAGAAACACACAACACAAAAAGAGGCACAGCACACCAACATCTAAACCTCATCACAACTGTGAAGTATGGTGGTGGGGGCATGATGGTTTGGGGCTGCTTTGCTGCATCAGGGCCTGGACGAATTGCTATCATCGAAGGAAAAATGAATTCCCAAGTTTATCAAGACATTTTGCAGGAGAACTTAAGGCCATCTGTCCACCAGCTGAAGCTCAACAGAAGATGGGTGTTGCAACAGGACAACGGCTCAAAGCATAGAAGTAAATCAACAACAGAATGGCTTAACCAGAAGAAAATACGCCGTCTGGAGTGGCCCAGTCAGAGTCCTGACCTCAACCCGATTGAGATGCTGTGGCATGACCTCAAGAAAGCGATTCACACCAGACATCCCAAGAATATTCCTGAACGGAAACAGTTCTGTAAAGAGGAATGGTCAAGAATTACTCCTGACCGTTGTGCACGTCTGATCTGCAACTACAGGAAACGTTTGGTTGAAGTTATTGCTGCCAAAGGAGGTTTAACCAGTTATTAAATCCAAGGGTTCACATACTTTTTCCACCTGCACTGTGATTGTTTACATGGTGTGTTCAATAAAAACATGGTAACATTTAATTCTTTGTGTGTTATTAGTTTAAGCAGACTGTGATTGTCTATTGTTGTGGCTTAGATGAAGATCAGATCACATTTTATGACCAATTTTTGCAGAAATCCATATCATTCCAAAGGGTTCACATACTTTTTCTTGCAACTGTATGTAGACATAGCCTTACTCCCTTGCACCTGCATTCACAGGTCTTAAAATGAAATTTAAATGAATAGATACAAAATGGAATTCAAATGATCAGAAACTTCATCTTCACACTTCAAAGAGCTATATATATTCTATATATATTTCTTAGTATTAATTTGAATATAAGACAAATTGGGTGACGGTAGTGAATGTGAGTAAGGGAGGAATTGCTGGGATATTGTTTTATGTTTTATGAATATTCTATGTTTAATGCCCCTTTAACAGCCTCAGCCAGAACCGGCAGCCAAAGCACCCATATTCATGCAACTACAGTGGGGAAAATAAATAATTAGCATTTTATTGCATGAAATATGTATTTGATACTATAGAAAAACAGAACTTAATATTTGGCTATTACAGAGGTCAGATGTTTCCTGTAGTTCTTGACAAAGTTTGCACACACTGCAGCAGGGATTGTGGCCCACTCCTCCATACATATCTTCTCCAGATCTTTCAGGTTTTGGGGCTGTCGCTGGGCTACATTGAGTTTCAGCTCCCTCCAAAGATTTTCAATTGGGTTCAGGTCTGGAGACTTGCTAGCCCACTCCAGGACCTTGAAATGCTTTTTACGGAGCCACTCCTTAGTTGCCCTGGCTGTGTGCTTCGGATCATTGTCATGATGGAAGACCCAGCCGCTACCCATCTTCAATGCTCTTACTGAGGCAAGGAGGTTGCTGGCCAAAATTTTACAATACATGGCCCCATCCATCCTCCCTTCGATATGGTGCAGCCCCTGTGCCCTTTGCAGAAAAACACCCCCAAAGTATGATGTTTCCACCAACATGCTTTACAATTGGGATGGTGTTCTCATCCTTCTTCTTCTCTTAAACACTGCGAGTGGAGTTGATACCAAAAAGTTCTATTTTGGTCTAATCTGACCACGTGACCTTCTCCCATGCCTCCTCTGGATCATCCAGATGGTCATTGGTGAACTTCAAACAGGCCTGGACATGTGCTGGCGTGAGTAGGGGGACCTTGCGTGCCCTGCAGGATTTCAATCCATGACGGCGTAGTGTGTTACTAACGGTAATCCTTTAAACCATGGTTCCAGTTCTCTTCAGGTCTTTGACCAGGTCCTTCTGTGTAGTTCTGGGCTGATTCCTGACCTTTCTCAGAATCATCCTTACCCCACGAGGGGAGATCTTGCATGAAGCCCCAGACCGAGGAAGATTGACAGTCATCTTGTGTTTCTCCCATTTTCTAATAATTGCGCCAACAGTTGTTGCCTTATCACCAAGCTGCTTGCCTATTGTCCTGTAACCCATCCCAGCCTTGTGCAGGTCTACAATTTTGTCCCTGGTGTCCTTAGACAGCTCTTTGGTCTTAGCCATGGTGGAAAGGTTGGAGTGTGATTGATTGAGTATGTGGACAGATGCCTTTATACAGGTAACAAGTTCAAACAGGTGCAATTAATACAGGTAATTGAGTGCAGAGTAGGAGGGCATCTTAAAGAAAAACTAAGAGGTCTGTGAGAGCCAGAATTCCTGCTAGTTGGTAGGTGATCAAATACTTATTTCATGCAATAAAATGCAAATCAATTAATTAAAAATCATACAATGTGATTTTCTGGATTTTTTTTTTAGATTCTGTCTCTCACAGTTGATGGATACCTACAATAAAAATTACATGTCTCTCAATTCTTTGTAGGTGGTAAAGCTTGCAAAATTGCCAGTGTATCAAAATACTTATTTTACTCACTTTAATTCTGATAAAGCTGGAAGAAAAACTAGAACGCTCAAGCAGGGAACCCACAAAGTGAAAGTGAACTATGGTTTGACATTTCTCATATTTATGTTCAGGTATTTCATCAGTGTACTTGGCAAAATATTCTGCATTCATCCTGCCTTAAAGGGAATCTGCCACCAGCTATTTCCCTATCCAACTGTTTGCATAGACACATAGCTGTGGTTCTATGTTGATTATTACTCTGATTTCATTTAGTTGATCCCAGGCTACAGCTATAATACTTTTTTTTTGCAAATTATTCCTTTAGTGCAACAAAGTCATCACCATTGCTTTTGTTGCAGCCAAGCTCCACTTCTTTCTGTGGCCAGTCTCTGCCTTGTTGCTTTGATTGACAGAGCCAGGCATTGGCAAAGCAGCCAGGGAGGCACTGGCTACAGAAAGGAGTGGAGCTTGGGTGCAAGAGAAGCAACAGTGACACTCTCATTGCACCAAACGTCTAACTTGCATATTAAGAAAAATGATCATAACTCGGGAACAGTGTTTTAATCAGGGGATGCACAGCTATGGGGCTATGCAAACAACTGGTTAGTGTAAATTCACCACTGACCAACATTTTCTACAATCTATGTAGAGATTAGAGATGAGCGTATCGAATCCCACGAAGTGGAATTCGATCAGAATTTCAGAATAAATTAGATTCGCCTAGAAGCCGAATTTCCTCCTGCTTCGTGTCAGCGAATCGATTTAACCTGAAATAGTATAAAAAATGAAAAAATTCAAACTTACCTCCTCCATTTGCTCGCGACGGGCCGCCAGCCTCAATCTTGCTTGAAGATCTCGGCCGAAATGCCGTGCGGCGCGAGATTACATCATCAAGCTGGCCAGTGTGATATCATACGTCACCACGCCAGCCTGTGTGATGACGTAATCTCGAGCCGCACAGGATTTCGGTTGAGATCTTCAAGCAAGATGGCGGCGGCCGGCCTTTCGCGAGCAAATGGAGGCGGTAAGTTTGATTTAATTTTTTTAAATTAATTTTACACTCAAATGCCGCGATCATGTATGAACGCGGCATCTGAGGGGTACAATGACGGGGGCGGTGCTATCGCAGGTCCCTGTCATTACACCTGCTACTTACAAAAAATGCGCTTCGTGATGAAGTAATTCGTCACAAAGCGAATTTTTTTGTGAAATTTGGTGAATCAGCCGAATCAAACTTTTAAGAAATTTGCTCATCTCTAGTAAAGATGATCACATAAACTAAAATCAAATGTAACTTTTCAAATACATTGCTTGCTTGTCTAATACTGCTATAGCCCGGATGAAAACTTGATATTAGACAGAGCCCTAAGAGCTTAGTTCATCTCCAGTGCACCCCGCTGTACTCTACCGCCTTTCTAGTTTTCTTGACAGCGTTGAAAGACTTCAAAGAATGCAGATAAACAAAGGAATCTCCGTAAAGACACTGAACAGGCAGTTGCTGGGTTATGTACACTCAGTAGTCTGCATAACTGTTATTACATAATACATTAACTTCAACCAACAAGCTTGTATGGTGTCCTCCCTTACCTTAGCTTGATTTTGGTTAAAGACTCCAATTTCTCATTAAAACAAATCAAAACAAAATTGTGATGTGCTAGCCAAACCCTTGAAAAGAAGAAAACATCTGTAGTAAAGTTTAACTAAATTGTGGGGTTTTTTGGACCACCATCTATTTAATTAGTAAAATATTACCAATATTAAGTCACATTGGGGGTCATTTATGAAAGACTGGCATTTTACACCAGTCTTTGATAGCTCCTGCGCTGCCAGAGGATGCCCCTCATTATAAATTAGGAGCATCTTCCCCACTGTCCGTGCACCTAAATTTAATTCTATATCAATGTCTATATCAAATGTCATTTACGCCTGGAAATAGGCGTAAATATTAGTACATTTGACGGGGCCAATGACCCGGCCGCCGCCACTCCGCAGTGTCTAGGGCAAAGTAAAAATGGCCCTGCAACAAAATTTTGTTTAAAAAGTCATAAAACAGGGTCTTTTTTTATGGCAAAACATCTCATACATTATCTCCATTGCCTGGATTTACAAAGAAATTTTAAGTCAGAATGTCTTCTTTTTAAAACCATAATTTGTGCACTCCCTACAATGGCTTCCTGAGTGGTCAGGGTCAGCCCACACCTGGTCTTGTTTCAATGTGTTATGGCCAAGCACTTGCCTTGTTTCTTCTGGATCATATTTACTTTACATAGTCCATATCCATTGATTTCAACCATGGTAAGGGAAAGGCTGTACAGGAGTCCTGAATATAGGAGCCAACTTACTTGGCTATTTTTGGGACTCCCACAGAAGTGACTGGATTCATGTGTGGCCACTGCAGCGACCTCTAGGAGGGGAATGAAGGATGGGAGTGGTGGTGGTGGACATACTTGTGGGAGTAGTGCTCAACATTCACAATGGCGATCTCCACTCTGGAGCTCCTTAGGGACGTGCAGTGACTGGAGTGCGAACCCTTTTTTCCCTCAGGGCACACCCTGTCATTAGGACTCCTACCTAGTGGTAGTTGGGGTGCCCTTGATGGTAGATGATTTGGTAGGGTGCAGAGACCAGCAAATGCTAAAATGATAACCAGGCCCATGATTGCAATAAATACAGCTTCTCTTTACTGAATTGTAATGAAAAGTACTGAAGTAAAAATAGCAGCAAAAGGCATGGATCCAAGGTATGTCACAGTGCAATCCTCTCCCAATAGCAGCATATAGACAGCAACAAATGATGGCTGTTGTGGTGCCCCCTCCCTCCCTCTCAAGACACTTTTTTTAGTCTCTGAACAGAACCAAAGGCATGCAATGAGTTTCCATTGTAACCCCTTCTGCAGTTCCTGAGCTGAGGCATGCAGAACTAAGAAACGGGTGGCCAATCCGTTTCAAACTTTGGTAGGATGCTTTTTTCAATTTTCTCTTCCACAGTAGCATAGTCTTTCTGCTATACACATGCACAATACCTTGCTGTCTGAATCCAATGCATGAGCTTGTGGGTTCAAGACCTTCAAGGATGTCTGGCCTCTTTCCTTCAGGAGTACTCTAATAGTAGTGTTGCTTCCTCCTTGGCAACTGAAGTCTCAGAGATGGAGATTCTCTGAACTTGGGCCTAGCTCTCAGGAGCTAGCACTTCTAGATCTTGTCTCTTGCTTTGCTAGACTAGACTTACCAACTAATCAGGGGGCAGACACAATCCATCTCCTGGCAACCGAAACAGTCTACCAATTTGTTAACTGTTTAGTTGTCCATACAGTGTTATTAGGTGCATATACATAACAAATCACAGCATTTAACTCAAAGACATTGCTTTAACTCTTATAGTAGTAATTAATCCTTTGAAATAGCCTTTCTACCTTCTTATCTCCTTGGATGGTGTCCAGGAGACAGGCCCCTGTCTCAAGAAAGGTACAGGTCCCAGAGAGATGTGCCTATTTGAATCGATATGACATAAATGTCTAGCTGGAAATAACCCTTTAAGCTTACTAATCTATAGTTACCCGTTTCTTAGACCTAGAACAATTTTTTTTTTAAATAGGCACCACATGTCGTCATTAGAGAATTTCTAAATATTATCAAGACGGCTACAGTTGCATAACTAAGTTGCATTCTTTGAGAATTTTTTGGGCTCAGAGTCTTGTTGACATTGACTTTCTAAACCTTAGCTCAACCTATTTCTACATTCAGCTATTCTCTCTTATATTGTATACATTTCTTGCCAGCTCCAGATGTTGCATGGAAGTCTATTCAGGTGCAGAACAATACAGGCAGGGCCAACAAACTGGGCAATTGCCCAATCCACTAAGGGGCCCCCTGCTTTATTCCCAGCAGTCAGGACTCCAGTGTTATTGAAGAGTGGGCCTCCAGTGTTATTGAAGAGTGGGGAATTTTCCATATATGAAGTCCAGTGTTATGAACATGAAAGGGGTATTCACAAGCATAGTCACACCCTGTGTATATAACTCTAATTTAGACTCTATTTTTTAAATGTTTCCGTGGGGATTTGAACTCACAATCATTTACATTAAAGGCAAGAACCTTAACTACTGAACTACAGAGCTCAATGCTAAGACAGTGTTGAAAAACCTCATAGAAGTTTATCTTGTATTAGGTATACATATACGACAGAAGTATAATTTTATATATATTTTAGTAATTGTAAAAAAGTAAATGGCACAAAATAAATATGTAATTACTAAAAAAAATATAGAAAATGATACCTCTGATATATATAAATGGATAATTCAGGGGAAACTACTACTGGTTTTTAGCCATAATATATTTGCAATTGCTTAACATGGAGCTCTATAGCTCAGTAGTTAAGGATCTTGCCTTTAATGTAAAAGGTTGTGAGTTTGAATCCCCACAGAAATATTTTTTAAAATAGAGGCTAAATAAAACTTAAATACACAGGGTGTCCCCAACAGTGAAAAGTTTGATTTTATTGAGGAAAAAAAATTGACCAAAACGTAAAAAAAGTCATCAAATAACACCCGTATTAACCCACACCAACCTTTTTAACTTGTGTAACCAGTATTTTTTGTTGGGAAAAGTGGCAACCCTAACAGCACCCCTGCTCAGTGCGTCTATAGGCCCACTTACTGCAGAAAGCTAAGCCTCATCAGGACTCTTTTTTTAAAAAAAAATTCTTTTCATCGCGATATTTTAACCCTTTTTTATCGTTTTGTCTACGGAGATGTGTGGGGGCTCATTTTTTGCAGGATAATCGGTAGTTTTTAACAATACCATTTTGGGGTCTGTATGACTTGATCACTTTTTATTCCATTTTCTTGGGAGATAAAGTGATGAAAAAACTGCGAATCTGCTTTTTTTATATTTTTATTTATGTTACGCCATTCACTATATCAGGCTAACATTTTTAAATATTTTAATAGTATGGGAGTTTTCGCATGTGGCAATGCCCATAATGCAATTTTTTTTTGTTTCTTTTTATTTTGGGGAATGGGGGTGATTTTAATTTTTAAGGTTTTTTTATATTTTCCAAACTTTTTTTTCTTTTTAAGTCCCCCAAGTGGACCACAACTTACAATTATCAAATGTAAATTTCTCCATTATTCTGTATAGAAATCACTATATCACAGTTCAGTGCTGCCATCTAGTGGCCTGAACTGGGATATACTAACAATGAGCCTGGAAGCCTAGTACAGGCTGCGGCTCCTCTTTAGAACAGGGTGCTTTCCCCGATCTCTGCTGGGGGAAATCATGCCTGAAGAGGAATCCCGCGCTTCTGTTTTTTAACACTCTCAAATGCCGTGATGAGGGGAACTCATTGTGTGTGTGTGTGGCATGTGGCATATTCTGAGGGTGCAGATCTAAGTGAGGAGCTTTATGGGGTGTAAATCTGTGAGGGAGTGCCGGAATTGACAGAATGTAACTGTGTGTTAGAACATTATTACCAGATTTGGAGCCCCGCTTTTATTTTTGCCCTGGGCCACATTTTGTCTGACCAATGTCTTCTTCTGGTCACTCAATAGTCTGGCAGAGTCTCTTCTTCTAAGCACTGATCTCCAGCTGCAGAACACTCTGATTGCTCTCCCTTTTAGAGTTGAACGAAGCGAGCTTCGGATGCTTAATACGAAGGCGCCTCTTTCAAAACTTAGGAATAATACTGAGCAGAGATTCGTCTCCGTACAGTATTAGAATGTATGGGCTACGATGAGCCGCGTGTGACTTTGTTAAATAACTTCAGTAGTTCATTTTTAAAGTGGAAAACCACTTTAAAACTTGTAACCGAACTCGGCTTTGGTTCCGAGGTACTAGTCTGGGTGTACCCAGTCGTGAGCAGCGCATGCACAGTGAGCACCATAGACCGAGGCATGTGTCCTGCCTTTTAGCTCATTTTGGTCACATATCATGAAACTAGATGGAATGGAGGAAAAGTTCAGAATAGATGCAGATGTCTCCTTCCTCACCATTACTCTTGACTCAACATATTCCAACATGTGTGGTATGAGATGACCAGCTTTTATAAAAAATTAAATAAAAATTTGTGATACTATGCCATGAGGTTTCTATTCTGTATGTGTCTATGTGCGACCACCTGGTGGTTGTGCTGTGAATTGCAGCTTGTCAAGAGTTGCTAACACGTCGTGATACTTTACTGAATATGTTATTGGAGTTATTAACCAAAGAATAAGGATGGACACCTTCTATGTTAGAAATAAGAGGAAAATTGATACAGAAAAATACATAAAGTGCATATACAGTATAGGCTACTTTCACACTGGAGTTTCTGGGTCCGCTTGTGAGATCTGTTTCAGGCCTTTCACAAGCGGCCCAAAACGGATCAGTTCAGCCCCAATGCATTCTGAATGGATAAGGATCCGCTCAGAATGCATCAGTTTGCCTCCGTTCAGCCTCCATTCCGCTCTGGAGGCGGACACCAAAACGCTGCTTGATGTTTTGTTTGTTTTGATGTCCGTCTGACGAAACTGAGCCAAACGGATCCGTCCTGACTTACAATGTAAGTCAACGGGGACGGATCCGTTTTCACTGACACAATATGGTGCAATTGGAAACGGATCCGCCTCCCATTGACTTTCAGTGTAAGTCAAAACGGATCCGTTTGCATTATCATGATGCAAGGTTTTTTCGAGGTTTCATTAATAGCGTAATCCAGGCGCTATATCTGGGCTCATGGCAAGGAGACACAGGTGAGAGCTGCCTTCTTCTGTTTTTATTACAAGTTACATGTACCAGATTTCTGGAGAGTGGATGTTGATCCATGGGTTAATACTAATTGTCATCATTGGAGTCGGTAAGGAATTTCCCCCCTAATTTTGGCCAATTGCCACCTGCCCCATGGTGGGTTTTGCCTTCTCAGGCATGGACAACCTGTGGCTCTCCAGCTGTTGTAAAACTACAATTCCCACCATGCCCTGCTGTAGGCTGATAGTTGTTGGTAGTCCGGGCATGCTGGGAGTTGTAGTTTTGCAACATCTGGAGAGCCTCAGGTTGGCCATCCCTGCATTAGATCAACACAGTAAAATTAGGGGAAGATTATGAGACAATCTGGGTGGCTGCCTGCGGCATGAGGCTCCCTGGGGGCCCATGGAAACATGCCCCCGATATAATTTGTACCATTCTGTGTCCAGTATCCCTCGTGCAAAAGCCCCACATCTTTTCTGCATCCTACAGCTTATCAAGCCAGAGCAAGCAAGTCAGAATACTTTGCAGCAGCAATAGGCTGGCTGTGCTGTGTAGGTGACGTGTGTTACTGCTGGCGGCAAGCAGTCTCAGTGCTGTCACTACCTAGGACGCAGGACAGATTCTAAGCACACCATGCTACCTTGCTTCTACTGCACTTACCTGGTTGCCCGAGAGTGACAGATGACAGTTTTATGTCGGCTCCTCCTGCATACAAGATCTGAGCTCAGGGTGCTGCTTGTCCTCTAATAGCACGGCATTCATGTAGTGATGAGACTGTGAGCTGCGATGAAAGGGAGACAGCTGGGTAATGGATTTATGGCTCCCACTCTCACTCAGATCAGCATAACATAAGTGACAAGATTTCCAAGGTACAGTATGGTTTTGGTCTGTATATCACTTCTGTGTCAGCGATTGCCTAATTTTTTCATATGGGAATCAGATATGTACTTACAATAAATCATTTTCTGCTAGTAGTTGATGACGGGGGGGCCGATTCTAAAGCAAAAATTTTAATGGCACCCCCTGCCATTCCAAATTCTCAATCGAACCCCTTCCCCCCAGGCCTACTGTTAAAGACATATGATGATGGACATTACATACAGTGCTACAAAACATAAAGGACAATACAGCAAAACATACTTCTCCTCTGATGTGAAGGTTCTCTATCCTCATCTTTTCCATTTGGACCAGACCACCTTGATGACTTCTTTCAGCCGTGTCTCATCTCTGCAGAGATTGACAGGCAGACATCTTAGATTTCTCACTTTTTGATCATCCCCCCCCCTCCTGGTGCCCCAACATTGTCATCCTGCTGCTACCCCCAATACTGTGCTTGCTGTGCTCCGCAATGCCCCCAAATACTGCAAAAATAACAATGCCATACAGATAGTCCCCCATAGTAATAGCACTCCTAGCACTCTCAATAGTAATAGTGTTCCCTACAGTACCCCCAAAATCAACCCAACTAGTATTGATGTCCTCTATATTGTGCCCAATAATGATGCCCCCACAGTATCCCTAATATTAATAATGCCCCCATAGGGCCTATAACAAGGACCCTGTATAAGCCACCCCTTTAGAGACCCCAGAAGTAATAAATACCTATAAGGCACAATCATGACAGTACAAATGGCCCTATGCGAAATTGCATGCCCAGGCCTGGGGTTCATCTAAGGCTCTGGTCACATTTAGGACACTTATGGTCATTTTACACCTGCCAATTGTATCCTGGAACGATCACCAATAAAAAGTCAATCAGTGCTCATTTTACACAAGTCTTTTACACAAGCTGGTGCATACAGTATAGGAGATGAATAATCTTCAGTACGATCATTAGGTCCCCATACAGTTCACATATTGTTGGCAGCACCCCCCCATTTTGTACCGACTAAAAGATGTGATCAGCTCATTGTGTTTACACGGGACAGTGATCTGGGGTGAGTGATATAAGTGCTTGTTCAACTGATTGTCAGTCCATGTAGATGTGCCTTTAAGCAGAGCTAACAGGACACTGATGAAGTCTGAACACAATGGTGGTGATCAGGCAAGTATGATTACCACCGTGGTTCTTGCTACGCTGGGTGACCTGAAGAAAAGTTCCCAAGGGGGTGAACAACTCCTTCAAAAGGCTGATAAGTAAATAACAAATATGCAGCATCTCTGTATGTAGCTACTGAGCATATGTGTGCCGGTAGTGAGTGCGTGTTGTTAGGTAGGAAGCATGTAAACATAGCATCTGCATTTATGCATCTTGCAAGTCAGCAAGTATGTGCGAGTGTGTATACAGTATATAAAGTTAGTGTGCACATGTATGTGGAGTATTGGTGTATTTAGCAATGAACCCAAAAACCACTCAGGTTCCACCACAAGGTTGGATGGACTTTGCTGCTAGTGACTCAAGTTACAACTGTGGAGTTGGTAACAGAAAATTGGTGCGAGCACACTAGTGGCAGACCTACCAGATTGACCATGAAAGTACAAAGAGAAATCGACAAGAAGGGTCAAAACTAGGAGTGACAGACACAGTTTATGCAGTAAATAAGGGGTTAATGCAATCAGTAGTCAATTCAAATGAAAGTACAACAAAAGCAGGAACAGAGGAGACAGGGTTAATCTAGAAACATGCCAGCAGTCAGTACTAGCAATAACCAGCAATGCAATGGCCGAATAGCAAAACTTAAATACCTTGCCTACAGTGCCTTGAAAAAGTATTGAATTGTCCCACCTTTTTTCACATTGCACCCACAAAATGTATTTTATTGGGAATTTATATGATAGACCAACACAAAGTAGCAGGTACTGTATGTGTGAAGTGAAAAGAAATAATAATAAATAAAAATCTGAAAAGCGTGGCGTGCATTTGTATTCAGCCCCCTGTACTCTGATACCCCTAAATAAAATTAATTGTGACCAACTGCCTTCAGAAGTCACCTAATTCGTAAATAGAGTCCACCTGTTTGTGATTTATTCTCAGTATAACTACAGCTGTTATGTAAAGGCCTCAGAGGTTTGTTAGAGAACATCAATGATCAAACAGCATCATGAAAACCAAGGAACACGCCACACAGGTCAGGGATAAAGTTGTGGAGAAGTGTAAAGCACAGTTAAGTTATGTAAAAAAAATCCAAAGCTCTGAACATATCATGGAGCACTGTTCAAAACCTCATCTGAAAATGGAAGGCGTATGGCACAAGTGCAAACCTACCAAGACGTGGCCGTCTACTTAAACTGACAGCCCGGGCAAGGAGACGCACTAATTAGAAAAGCAGCAAAGAAGCCCATGGTCATTCTGCAGGAGCTGCAGAGATCCACAGCTCAGGTGGGAGAATCTGTCCACAGGACAAATATTAGTTTTATAGTTCTATAGTTTTTGTATTCCACAAATCTGACCTTTATGGAAGAGTGATGAGAAGAAAACCATTTTTGGAAGCAAGCCATAAGAAGTCCCTAAACATACAGCCACAGCTACAATGGAATGGCTAAATCAAAGCATATTGATATGTTAGAATGGCCCAGTCAAAGTCCAGATCTAAACCATTGAGAATCTGTGGCAAGACTTGTAAATTGCTGTTCACAGATGCTCTCCATCCAATTTGACTGAGCGCGAGCTGTTTTGCAAAGAGGGATGGGCAAAAATTTCAGCCCCTAGATGTGAAAAGCTGGTAGAGACATACACTGACGAGCAAAAGGGTAACAATGTTTTGAATCTTTGAGCAGCCATGAAGATTTCCCAAGAAAAGAGAAACATAATCATCCAGCTCATTGATAGGTGTATCTTGGCCAAGAAAATTGCCATACTGCATCATGTGAGTGCCATAACAGTTGGAAGAATGCGAAAATATCGGAGTCAACAAGTCGGCTCATCACAAGGTCTGTGGAGGTGGCTTGTATGCTTTGTAATAGTAAGATCACAGACGTGCAACACGCATTACACAAGTCTGGAATGGTGGCCCAAAAAAAGGTGAAGAAGCCTCGACTTCAATATTGCCATTAGAAGCGTCGCCTTGAGTTTGCAAAAAAGTACGTAAAGTGGACAGTAGAAGATTGAAAATGGGTGATTTGGAATGATGAGACGAAAGTCAATATACTGGGCTCTGATGGGTGCAAATGGGTCTGGAAGAAACAAGGGGAAAGGGGGCTAATGGATTGAGAAATTAAAGAAACTGTCAGGTTTGGTGGAAGAAGCCTGATGATATGGGGTTGTTTTACAGCCAAAGGCATTGCATTCTTGACCAGGATCAATAGTGGTCTCAATACTAACCTATATGTGAGTATCCTACAAGACGAGTTACTCCATACACTCGAGTACTATGGGTACGAAAAGGACAAAATAGTGTTCCTGCAGGACAACGACCCGAAGCATACGTTGAGATTGGCAAAGAAATGGTTCAGTGACAATGAAGTAGAGGTGCAGGATTGGCCCCCACAGTCCCCAGACCTCAACCCAATCGAACACTTGTGGGTAGAATTAAAGAAAAATCTGTATTCGTACCCGAATGAGTCGACCAGTATGCACCAACATTGGGAACGCGTAGAAGACACCTGGGAACAGATTTCGATTGAGACATGCTTAAATCTGATTGAGTATTCAGGCATTTTTGAAAGCCAAAGGTGGATTTACAAAATGCTAACAAAATAATAAAAATTTAGAATTTTAGGAGCAAACCAGTAACAATGCAGTTACATGAGAAGAATCTGCATAACTAATCATATGCTAAATACAGTAGTTGCAAGTCCAATGTATGAGATAAAACAGCTGTCAGATAATGAAGGTGCTCTTTAACCATTAGAAAAATGTGTACGAAGGAAATTAGATCTGGTACCATCCTGGCAATTTATACAATATATGCACAGTGTATCTACAGTACTGTGGTGGTACCGTCTATTTTTTTCTTGATGGAATCTTCTTATATACAGTCGTCTTCTTATATATAGTCGTCAATTCCCTGTAAAGGAGCTCTTCTGAGCATACCTGGAGCATACTTGGAACAGTTAGAAAACAGTGGTATGTCTTCTTACTGGTAAACAAAATGGAGATTAAACTGAAACCAACAAGTACTGTATAAATAAATGAGGAAGAACATACCGAACTGACATTACTTTACAGGCTTACCAACTTACAAACAAGGCCCACTGGTGGCCCTGGAAATGAAGAACACACAGGGCCAGATTTATCATTAGCTCAGGTCAGAATAATGGAGTAAAAAAGTCCCAAAAAAAGTCCCAAACGCTAAAACTGCGCACAAATTTGCGACTTTTTTCTGCTCTGCACTATGCTCGCCAGTTTTCTGAAAGTGGGCGTGTTTTCTTATGTAAATGAATCTCTAGACAGATTTACTATTGGGACTATTTAAAAAGTCGCAAAAAAGTCGCAATTTCACTCCAGTGAGGACCATGCTTATCTTATGAGAATTTTTAATAGAACATGCGACTTTTTCATAAAAACGTGTGACTTTTTCGTAAAGATGTGCGACTTTTGTAAAGCTGCTTACTGACGGATAAACTGCTACCATCAAACCACATTTATTACAGTCTTAAAGGGCCAATCATAAATCTGACTTGGCTAAAACTGACTTTAGCCATATGTTAAAGTGGAGTGAGCTGTCAGAGTAATGATAAATCTGGCCCACAGTCTTTACATCTTCAAATCTCAAATTTGGAGCATTGTCAAGATTTTTGAGTCCCAGAACATCAGAGTTCAGAGGGATTCATCCATTTTGAAGGCCATTGGGCCCCTAGAGGTGGAGTAGTTGACTTCTTACCTCTAATTAGTCTCTTCATCTAAAGACCAAATAGCCAGAATGAGCTTAGGATATTTTCTGCGTTGAGTATATTTAATTTTTTATTACTCTTCTTCTTCTGAAGAGGAGGAATGCATCTCATTAAACATGTGTAGGTCATTTGTTGACAAATTTCTGTTGGGTGAATGCTTCTGAACTCTAATCCCATGTGACATCTGATCCACAGAAGCTCTAAATTCATCCTTCATCTCTTGTGTGGAGAAGCAAACAAAGTTCTTTACCTCTACAATACATCCCTGGTAGAAGCTGGTGGTGAGGGTTATTTGAAGGGTTCTCCAGTTGACAATCCTTGCATTAGAGGAACTCTTTACCATTGGGTAGAGGTATGTTGCACTCTTTACTTGCCTAGGTGTTGCTTTTTTGCAGTGATCTTTTTGGGTGTGGACATCAGCAAAAGTAAAACACATTTTTACTAAGTTAATGTTTTGGCTCAGCCTGGAAAAAAGATTTGTATACTCTGATCAACTTTTCAGTGGAGGCAACCCTTCAATGCTCCACTATATGTGAAACTGTGAATCCTGATACTGATATTGTTCATTGGTTCTCTGGTTCCACATTCTGTCCAGCCTTTATTCAATGCTGTTAGACCTTCTATGGTCTCTTGGGTTAAAAAAGATTAAAATCACACAAAAAACATGAAGTACACTAAACATTTGGCCCAACCCTGTCCACTTCCCTGGAAGAAGCTGGTGTGGTGAAAAAATTGGTGTGCCAAATGTTTTGATATGTTATTTTATACTTTTAAACCATGTGAATATAACATTAAATTGGTTTTCCAGGTGTTTAATGGTGATGAACTATCCTCAGGATAGGTCATCAATCTCTAATTAATTAGTGGGGTTCGACATCTGGCACCCCTGCCGATCAGCAGTTTCTTACTTCATGTGAACAATGAAGGGGCCAGTCTGTGTAACAGAGGGAGGACCATGAGAAGCAGTGATATATTAATCGTATACAGCAACAATTGTTTCATCAAATGGGCTTTAGAGGAGCAGAACATTGAACAGTCATAGGAACCATTCTGTGAGAGGGAGCATGAAGATTGGTCTGAGAAATAGAGGGAAGAACCATGGGAGCAGTATATGAGACAGGGCTTGGGAAGCAGTCTGTGTAACTGAGAGAGGACCATAATAGCAGGCTTTCTAACAGAGAGGGAATTGTGGGTAGCCTGTGTAACATCAAGAGCATGGGAAGCAGTCTGTGTAATAAAGGGGGCCTTCTGAGCCAAGGACTTTGTTTTTTTCCCCTGTGGTCTGTGACCAAGTAATCATATACAGGGGTACAGTATATAACCCTCTTATGATTACACCTGCCAGTAATAATTTTTGCTATATATATATATTATAGAGATGAGTAGGGATGAGCAAACCCGTGGAAGTTCGGGTTCGGCCGATCTTCAGGTCAAAGTTCGGGTTCGGGACCCAAACTTGACCCCAAACCTGGACCTTATTAAAGTCAATGGGGACCCGAACTTCACTTTATTATTTTCCGTTATAACGTGGTTATAATGGAAAATAATAGCATTCTTAAGACAGAATGCTAAATAAAATGGCCATTGAGGGGTTAAAAATAATAAAAAAAAACTTACTCATCCACTTGATCGCGCAGCCGGGATCCTCTTCTTTCTTCTTTCTGCAGGAGCTGCAAAAGGACATGCGATGATGTCACCGCAGGTCCTTCTATCTTCATTCAGCAGGACCTGTGTTAACGTCACCGCGCTCACCACGTGGCAGGTCCTTTTGCAGGTCCTGCAGAAAGAAGAGGATACCGGCTGCACGATCAAGTGGGTGAGGTGAGTTTTTTTTGTGTTTTTTTAACCCCTCAATGGCCATTTTATTTAGCATTCTGTCTTAAGAATGTTATTATTTTCTGTTATAACCATGTTATAATGGAAAATAAGAATATCACCCGAACACCGAACTCGAACTTCAGTGAAAAAAGTCTGGGTTCGTGTCCGGGTACCCGAACTCGCAAAGTTTGGTAGGAACCCGAACTTTGCAGTTTGGGTTCGCTCAACCCTAGAGATGAGTGAATTGATTACCGTATACCAATTCAGTAATACGTTTTGCACGAATGAGCGAGTGAGACCAATGCATAATACCCCACTTGAATTGAGATGTACAAGCCACATTAGCGGCCTTTCTATTACAGAGTCCACCTACTATTCATGAAAAATATTGTAGTCCGCCAACTGCTCTGCATTTCTGGGGAACATATATGCAAATTAGCATATCTACATCTCCTGACATTAGATAGGCTTAGTGTTGGTTTTCTTTTGGAAGTAAAGATATTCAAATTCACTTTCCATACAAAAACAAAAGTAAACTAAGCCAGCAGAAGTAAGATATGCTAATTTGCATATATGTTTTCCAGAAATGCAAAGTAGTGTTGGCTGGACTACAGTACTCCTCAGATTACTAGGTGGTCTCCCAAATAAATAAGAGCACCCCAATGCCTCTCAGCTAATCAGGACAATTTTCTCTTGAGACTCTTAATAGTCTTGCCCTTTTGGAAGACCTGGCTTGTACATATTATTCAGAGGATAGTAATATAGGGACATTCAATACTCTTGTCCTTCAGAACTGGCTTGCATATTTTATTTTAAGAGGAGTATTACACATGGGCCTCTTCCTCTCATATTTTAGAACTTCTATTTTTCTCTGGTTCATGAGAGAAAAAATATGAGTAAACTAGGCAATGTGTTTATGTAGAAAAAGATTCCGATTATTGATGAGCGTATTTTCAGAAATTCGATTTGGATTCAATTTTGCCGTAACGGTCGGCCAATCTGATTTGGTTCTGAATCAATTCCACCTGAATTGAAAGTGCACCAATTGCCCTGAAAAGTTATGGATAACATTCTGTGGTCTCCTAGGACTCTATGCAACTCATTTCAAGTTCTTTAATGCTAAGACGTCATTAGTAATATCAAATCGACAGTGGAATATATGACTATGGGTAAACAACTTCTATAAAATGCACTGCACTGTCAATTTTTTACTTTTTTATAAAAATAGTCTAAACAATGTTGGCATTTTGGCGGCAAATATACATTTTGGCGGTGTATATACAGACACCTCCCAGGGTCGTGTAATCCTCCTAGTTCATCTTTCCTGTCTTCTGATCTAAAAAAGGGCTAATGCTATTTTGAGAAATTTGGCCAAATCGAATCACCAGAAAAATCTGTTTCTATTTCAACTCAAACTTTTTTAAAAATTGTGTCAAATTCGATTCAAACCAAATCAATTTGCTCATGTCTTATTTAGATATTTCGGATGTGCAAGCTTATGTGATGTCAAGTTCTGTCTTGTTTAAAGTCATGATTGAGATATTGACTAGAAGTTAGGGACACAAAAAGTAGGGAAGCAGAGTGACAGATTTGGGTGTGATGATTGAAATTAAAGAAGTGGATAAATTGGCCAAAGCTGTAGATGAGATAAGGAGCTCCTGAGCCTTGTGCTATCATGAGGAAGAGATTGAGTTGGAGTGAAAGACACTGAATTCCAATCAAAGAGATACTGTAGAAGTAAAAAAAATATATATGTGTATATATAGTGGTGTGGTATGATAAATAAACATAAAAAAAGAACAAACAACAGAACATTAGAATGAGCATGGAGAGTAAATCCTAAATCCTTATGCCTCCACTTTCTCTGAAGCAGATTCCGTAGATGTTGTAACATCACATAAATCTTTAGTCTTAAATTTAGTCTTGTGTTTAGTGTGTCAACAGCTGTCATAAATTTGTATTCCCAGACTCTCCTGTGTCTTAGGGATTAGAAATTGCCTTTTAATATAAGAGCTCTCAATTCATATGCTTTGTGTCCTGAGCTCCTCTGAAAGAGACATGAGAGTCTGGGAATACAAATTTATGACAGTCTTCAACTAGGGACATACTGTAGCGAAGGGATGGAGGGTGAGAGGGACAGGTGGGGCACTTTCACATGAAGCATTTAGGTAGGAAGATGGAGTGGGGAGGACAGATGAGGATCACTGAAGACCTTGTCTCCCCTTTAGGGATGAGCGAACCCCTTTAGGGATGAGCGAACTTTGAGAGTTCGGGTACCCGGACCTAAACCTGGACTTTTTCACTTTTTCATATTATTTCAGCAGGACCTGCCACACGGTGTGCACCGTGAAATCATCACTAGAGATGAGCGAATCGAAGTTGACGAAGTGGAATTCCATCCAAATTTCAGGAAAAATTTGATTTGCACCAAATCAGAATTTCCTCACGCTTCGTGGTAACGAATCATATTTTTTCCTAAAATGGCTGCTACACGTGTTAGGACATAGAGCAAGGAACTCTGGGAACGAGGGATCAACCACAATGCCATGCATGCAGCTAATCAGCAACCAGCCAGCCCTGTGATGTCACAGCCCTATAAATAGCCTCAGCCATCTTGGATTCAGCCAATTTCCAGTGTACTTAGTGCAGGGAGAGACGTCAGCAGGCGCTAGGGACAGTGGTAAAAAAGACTTTAAAACTTTTATTTTGCTGTATAAAAGTTCAGGGAAATAATAGGGAGGAATCATTCTACAGTATTGAAGCAGAACAGGGTTCAGTAGAGGAGGTTACAGCCTGGGTAATAGAAACAATCCTATTACACCTTGCTGCACTGACTGCAGATCCAAATTGCCATTATACAGCTCTATAATTCCAGCAAACCGTTCTTGTTATTGGAGTGCAAGTGCTGTTTGATACAGCCATTAACAGGGTTAATTACAAGGAAATATTTCTACGTCGCATATGTCCTTGTGCGGTGCGGTTATGAGTTCCAAAGCATTTTTTGGCTTGTATTAGTGGGAAAAAAAGGGCTTACTAGCTGTTGTGTGGTTAAGTGAGAAAATTAAAACCCTTTTTGGCATGTATTAGTGGCAATAAAATATATATTATTTGCCCTTCTGCTGTGCAGTTATATGTTCTAAAGCCCTTTTTGGCGTGTATTAGTGGGAAAAAAAAATATTATTTGCCGTTCAGCAGTGCAGTTATATGTTCTACAGTCTTTTGTGGTGTGTATAAGTGGAAAAAAAATAGGGGCCTATATGCCGTTCAGAGGAGCAGTTACATGTTCTAAAGCCCTTTTTAGCGTTTACTAGTGGCAAAAAATATATATTATTTGTCGTTCAGCGGTGCAGTGATATGTTCTAAAGCCTTTTTGGAGTGTATTAATTGCAAAAAAATATATATATTATTTGCCGTTCAGCGGTGTAGTTATATGTTCTAAAGCCTTTTGTGGCGTGTATAAGTGGAATAAAATAAGGGCCTATTTGCCGTTCAGCGGAGCAGTTATATGTTCTAAAGCCCTTTTTGGCATGTATTAGTGGAAAAAATATATATATTATTTGGCGTTCAGCGGTGCAGTTATATGTTCTAAAGCCCTTTTTGGCGTGTATCAGTGGCAAAAAATATATATTATTCGCGGTTCAGCGGTGCAGTGATATGTTCTAAAGCCCTTTTTGGCGTGTATTAATGGCAAAAAATATATATATTATTTGCCTTCAGCGGTGCAGGTATATGTTCTAAAGCCTTTTGTGGCGTGTATAAGTGGAATAAAATAAGGGCCTATTTGCCATTCACCGGTGCAGTTATATGTTCTAAAGCCCTTTTTGGCGTGTATTAGTGGCAAAAAAATATATATTTGCTGTTCAGCAGTGCAGTTTTATGCTCTAAAGCCCTTTTTGCCGTGTATTAGTGGCAAAAAAATATATAATATTTGTCGTTCAGCGGTGCAGTTATATGTTCTAAAGCCCTTTTTTGTGTGCATTAGTGGCACAAGAAAAAGTATTTGCCGTTGTGTGGTGAAGTAAGAAAATTAAAGCCCTTTTTGGCGTGTATTAGTGGCAAAAAAATATATTTTTGCCGTTCAGCGGTGCAGTTACATGTTCTAAAGCCCTTTTTTGTGTGCATTAGTGGCACAAAAAAGTATTTGCCCTTGTGTGGTGAAGTGAGAAAATGACAGCCCTTTTTGGCGTGTATTAGTGGCAGAAAAATATATATTTGCCATTCAGCAGTGCAGTTATATATTCCAAAGCCTTTTTTGGCGTGTATTAGTGGCAAAAAAAATATATTATTTGCCATTCAGCGGTGCAGTTACATGTTCTAAAGTCTTTTGTGGCACTCACTAATGGCTTCTGAGCTGCCAGGGTGGGCGGGCAGGACCTCGGCGCTCTCCCAGTTGATCTGAGGTGGGCAGGAGTTACAGCAGCGCAGACTGCCAACACTTAGCCTTCAGTGAAGCTGCTAGCCGGTGCATACATCGCGGCTGGCGGCTTCACTAAATGCAAAATGATGCAGTACCATATGGGTATATCGCTGGGCGGGCTGGCATCTTCTCTACACTGTACTGCCGCCAGCCCGCACGTTCTACCGTAACTTCCCCCTACCGTAGATGAATGAGGAAGCAGGAGGATGTCCTTCTCCTCTCTGCTGCCTGGAGCTGGAGGTGCTGATTGGTGGTGAGCGCATCCTGCTCTCTCCCAGGCCTCCACCAATCTGCACCCTGTCATCTCTCGCGCCGTATCTCCCTGGTAACGTACACATTGCTGCCTAGGGGCTCAGGGGCAGTGTACGTATGGTACCAGAAAGAAGTGTGGCATTGCCTGCCAGAGTACTGTACCGGTATCATACCGTAGTACTGTGCTACCCACTGACACTACGGTACACCACCCAGTGTAAGTTACTGTAGGGTTATGATTACAATGGTAACCCAGGGTTTCTGTCAGTAAAAAAATCGTTATGTAGCCTGCTGACATTAGCAATGTGCTACTGGTAATGTCAGCACTACATAACTGCATGTCTTGCCTACCGCATATGTTCTTGCCTGACGCCGTTATCACTAAAAAATGATTTTTGTTCAAGCATTAATGTGTGATTGTTGTTCATGGAGCCAAAATAAGCCCTACCTTGATAATAAGCCCTAACCCTTTTTTCGGAGAAAAAAATAATATAAGACCCTGTCTTACTTTCGGAGAAACACAGAAAAAAAAGAGCTTATTAGCCGTTGTGTGGTGAAGTGAGAAAATTATAGACTTTTTGGGGTGCTTTAATTTCCATTTTATTTATTAATTTATCTAACAGTATGTCAGACTGTCACGAGGGTATCAAGAGCCACGTCTGACTCCGTTATACCCGGGGTCAGGAAGTCGCAGCGGGTGGCTGCGCGCTCTATATCTAAAGATCATGGTGTTTCTTAGTTATTGTTTTCTGTGTTTGC
This sequence comes from Bufo bufo, assembly GCF_905171765.1. Lineage (NCBI taxonomy): Eukaryota > Metazoa > Chordata > Amphibia > Anura > Bufonidae > Bufo > Bufo bufo. Next base: position 54,909,998 of record NC_053389.1, on the reverse strand, counting down.
CTTGCTATCCTTTTTGTCTCTCTCAGGGATCCGTAGCTTCTCCTCCTCAGCTGTTTCGTATCTGCCACTCCCTACCTCCTTATATTCTCCCCTCACACTTCTCTAGTTGCCAGTTATAGAGCTTCCTGCCTGGACATCTATACTGACCCACTGGAGTGGTTAATCCTGGTTGTTGTTCCTGTGTGCTACCCTCCGGATCCCTGTTTGGCTTATTGTTGTCTCCTGTTGTCGCCCACCTGGGAATATATGTTAGGTCTGTGTTGTCTGTCCTCCCCTTGGTGTTTTCCCTTAGAGTTAGTGGTGCGGACTAGTGTTCCCATCGCCCTGTTCACTACCTAGGGCTCAGCTCAGGGAAAGCCAGGGCTTTAGGCACGTGATCGGCGTACGGGTGAGGAACCCGTCTAGGGACGTCAGGGCAGCCAGGTGCCAGCCGCCAGGTGAGTCAGGGGTCACCATCTTCCCTCTCACTTGGGCAGGGCCTTCCTCGTTCCCTCCCTCTGTGTCACGTATGTGATAGCCACGCCGACCGTGATATTATAACTGGCCCTTACTTTTTGAGGAAAAAAAAAAAATTTTTTTTTTTTTTAATTTTTTGTTTGTTGTTTTTTTTCTCTCTCTACTTAGAATCCAATATGGATCCTATTGATGCCTTTGCAGAACAGCTTCAAAGCCTGTCTTTGGAGGTGGCAGGATTGAAGGCGTCTGTTCTCCAACAACAGCAGCAAATGCAGCAGACCGCACCCCCAGCGGTTGCTATGGGTAACCAGGTTGTCACTGAACCCAAGGTTGCTCTTCCCGACAGATTTTCTGGGAGAAGGGACAAGTTTTCAACGTTCCGTGAGGCCTGCAAATTATATTTTAAGTTGCGCCCTTACTCCTCAGGTCATGAAGAACAGCGGGTTGGGATTGTCATTTCCCTGCTTCAGGGGGATCCGCAATCCTGGGCGTTCTCGTTACCCCCTGGTTCTCAGGCTTTTCGGTCAGTGGAGGGATTTTTTGGGGCTTTGGGTCTCATATATGATGACCCTGACCGAGTCGCCCTGGCTGAGTCGAAGTTACGGAGACTCCTACAGGGAGATCGGTCAGCAGAGGAATATTGCTCAGAGTTCCGTAGGTGGGCTACGGATACTCAGTGGAACGACCCGGCTCTCAGGAGTCAGTTCTGCTCTGGGTTATCTGAAAGGGTTAAGGATGCACTGGCGCTGTATGAGACCCCCCTTTCCCTTGATGCTGTTATGTCCCTCTCTATCAGAATAGATAGACGTCTTAGGGAGAGATCGAAAATTCCTGAGCAATTGGTTACCTCTCCCAAGCAACAGTCAGCCTGTACTGACTTAGATGAGCCTATGCAGCTAGGCGGAACTTCTCGTCAGGTCCGTCCTCCCGAGATTCGCCGTAGGGGGGGGGCTTGTTTTTTCTGTGGGGGGAGGGGTCATTTCATTAATGTCTGTCCCTCCTTTCTCAAAAACAAAAGACCGTCGGAAAACTACTAACCCCGGGCTGTGCGGAGGATGTCAGCCGGGGGGTATACGTTTCCTCCATACGAACATCTCAATTTGTGTTACCAGCGGTCATTGTTTTTGGTGTTAAGACGGAGTCTATTTCTGTTTTTATAGACAGTGGAGCAGGGGTAAACTTGATTAATGCCCATTTTGCCCGCACTATGGGTTTGTCTCTCTGTACGCTGCAGAGACCTATTCCCGTATTCGCTATAGATTCTGCTCCTCTGTCTCAGAGAAACCTCACCCACATTGTTCGTAATTTACACCTTCGGGTAGGGGACCACCATAATGAGTGTCTTTCATGTTACGTTCTGGAGGGCCTTCCCTCTCCGGTGGTATTGGGTCTTCCCTGGTTGGTAGCGCACAATCCAGTGGTGGATTGGCAGGCCAGGGAGATATTGGAGTGGAGTGAGCATTGCAGAGAGAATTGCTTAAATAACAATTGCTTAATCGCCTCCATAGCTTCCCTACCTACATTTATTTCGGACTTTGAGGACGTTTTTTCTGAAAAGGGTTGTCAGAAACTACCACCTCATCGTCCTTATGATTGCCCGGTTAACCTGATTCCCGGGGCAAAATTACCCAAGTCCAGGTTGTATAATCTTTCGGGTCCCGAGAGACAAGCCATGAAAGATTATATCTCCGAGAGTCTGGCTAAGGGACACATCAGACCCTCTTCTTCACCCGTGGCTGCAGGGTTTTTCTTTGTTAAAAAGAAAGATGGGGGCCTGCGTACTTGCTTAGATTTCCGTGAGTTAAACCAGATAACCATCCGTGACCCATACCCTCTTCCTCTCATTCCTGACCTTTTTAATCAGATTGCGGGTGCTAAGTGGTTCTCCAAACTTGATCTTAGGGGGGCCTACAATCTGATTCGTATCAGGGAAGGGGATGAGTGGAAGACAGCTTTTAACACCCCTGAGGGGCATTATGAAAATCTTGTTATGCCTTTCGGTCTGACCAATGCCCCTGCTGTCTTCCAACATTTCGTTAATGATATTTTTAGTCATCTCATCGGCAGGTTTGTAGTCATATACCTAGATGATATCTTAATTTATTCGGCTGATCTGAAAACACATGAGGTGCATGTCAGGCAAGTACTGCAGGTCCTACGGACGAATAAATTATATGCGAAAATTGAAAAATGTGTCTTCGCTGTTCAGGAATTACAGTTCCTGGGATATCTATTATCTGCTTCAGGTTTCCGCATGGATCCTGGGAAGGTCCAGGCAATTTTAGATTGGGATCTTCCTGAGAACCTTAAAGCCCTACAACGTTTTTTGGGTTTCGCTAATTTCTATAGAAAGTTCATTAAAAATTATTCAGTGATCGTTAAACCCCTTACCGACATGACTAGGAAGGGGACGGATTTTTCCAAATGGTCTGACGCCGCTAAAGATACATTTTCCTCTCTAAAGGAGAGGTTTACCTCGGCACCTGTTCTAATTCAACCTGATGTCTCCCAGCCTTTTATTGTCGAGGTGGATGCGTCAGAGGTGGGAGTGGGAGCTGTATTGTCTCAGGGTCCGTCTCCTGGCAAATGGCGTCCTTGCGCTTTCTTTTCCAAAAAATTATCTTCTGCAGAGAAGAATTATGATATTGGAAATAGGGAATTGTTGGCGATTAAACTGGCGCTTGAAGAGTGGCGTCACTTCTTAGAGGGAGCAATCCACCCCGTCACAGTGATTACGGATCACAAGAACCTTCTGTACCTAGAATCGGCTAAACGTCTCACCCCTAGACAAGCTAGGTGGTCGCTATTCTTTACCAGATTTAACTTTGTAATCACCTATCGTCCTGGGGCAAAAAATACCAAGGCAGACGCATTATCTCGTAGTTTCCCTGGAGGGGGTAATGTTTGTGATCCGGTACCTATTTTACAAAGAGGAGTGGTTGTCTCTGCTGTACACTCTGCTCTAGAGGGAAGGGTGTTAGAGGCTCAGGTGGACGCCCCGGCCTCTTGCCCCTCAGAGAAATTGTTTGTACCGTTAAACCTGCGTCTTGAATTATTAAAAGAACATCATAATTCGGCACTTGCTGGACACCCGGGTAGTAAAGCAACCTTGGAGCTTTTATCTCGTCGTTTTTGGTGGCCAAGGTTGCGTCAGTATGTAATGGATTTCGTGTCTACTTGTTCTACTTGTGCACGCGCGAAAGTCTCTCATACACGTCCAGCAGGGTCTTTATTGCCACTTTTCATTCCCAATAGGCCATGGACACATCTGTCTATGGATTTCATCACTGACCTACCGTTGTCGGCGGGTAAAACAGTTATCTTGGTAGTAGTAGACAGGTTTAGCAAAATGGTACACTTTATTGCGCTACCCGCACTTCCTAATGCTAAAACTCTCGCTCAGGTGTTTATCAGTGAAATCGTGAAGCTTCACGGGGTCCCTTCCGATGTGGTTTCGGATCGGGGAACCCAGTTTATTTCTAAGTTTTGGAAAGCTTTTTGTTCCCGTTTGGGGGTTCACTTGTCCTTTTCCTCAGCTTTCCATCCTCAGTCGAATGGACAGACTGAGCGTACCAACCAAAACCTAGAAACATATTTAAGGTGTTTTGTGTCTGAAAACCAAGAGTTGTGGTCATCATACTTACCGTTAGCTGAGTTTGCCATAAATAATCATTATCAGGAGTCCACTGGCAAGTCACCATTCCTTGGTGCATACGGTTTTCATCCCCAATTTTGTACTTTCAAAGAGGGGGGGTCTTCTGGGGTTCCCGAAGAGGAAAGGTTTTCTTCATCTCTTTCATCGGTATGGCAGAAGGTGCAAGTTAACTTGAAAAAGATGAGTGGTAAATATAAATGCATGGCCGATAAGAAACGGTCGCCAGGTCCGGACCTAGGAGTGAATGACTATGTGTGGTTGTCTACTAGGAATATTAAGTTGAAGGTTCCTTCTTGGAAACTGGGTCCTAGGTTCATTGGTCCCTATAAAATAGTAGCCGTCATTAACCCTGTGGCTTTTCGCCTGGAGCTACCTCAGACTTTTAAGATCCATAACGTCTTCCATAAATCGTTACTCAAGAAGTATGTTCCACCTCTAGAACCATCGCCGCTGCCACCTCCTCCTGTTATTGTGGATGGTAATCTGGAGTTTCAAATAGCCAGAATTGTTGATTCTCGTCGGGTCCGCCGCTCTCTTCAGTATCTTGTGCATTGGAGGGGTTACGGTCCCGAGGAAAGAATGTGGGTTCCAGCGTCAGAGGTAAACGCCAACAGGTTAATTCAGACTTTCCATGCCTCTCATCCGGAGAGACCTGGTCCTGAGTGTCCGGAGGCCCCTCGTGAAAGGGGGGGTACTGTCACGAGGGTATCAAGAGCCACGTCTGACTCCGTTATACCCGGGGTCAGGAAGTCGCAGCGGGTGGCTGCGCGCTCTATATCTAAAGATCATGGTGTTTCTTAGTTATTGTTTTCTGTGTTTGCCTTGCTATCCTTTTTGTCTCTCTCAGGGATCCGTAGCTTCTCCTCCTCAGCTGTTTCGTGTCTGCCACTCCCTACCTCCTTATATTCTCCCCTCACACTTCTCTAGTTGCCAGTTATAGAGCTTCCTGCCTGGACATCTATACTGACCCACTGGAGTGGTTAATCCTGGTTGTTGTTCCTGTGTGCTACCCTCCGGATCCCTGTTTGGCTTATTGTTGTCTCCTGTTGTCGCCCATCTGGGAATATATGTTGAGTCTGTGTTGTCTGTCCTTCCCTTGGTGTTTTCCCTTAGAGTTAGTGGTGCGGACTAGTGTTCCCATCGCCCTGTTCACTACCTAGGGCTCAGCTCAGGGAAAGCCAGGGCTTTAGGCACGTGATCGGCGTACGGGTGAGGAACCCGTCTAGGGACGTCAGGGCAGCCAGGTGCCAGCCGCCAGGTGAGTCAGGGGTCACCATCTTCCCTCTCACTTGGGCAGGGCCTTCCTCGTTCCCTCCCTCTGTGTCACGTATGTGATAGCCACGCCGACCGTGATAAAGACAGAGACATGCCAGGCCCTGCACAGGGGAGTGGCAGAGGCCTAAATAATTCTGGCGCAGGCACAGGTTGCAGCAGAGTAAGGGGGCGTGGCAACAAGAGCCGCAGAGAGAGGCCTGAGCTCCCGGTGTCATCTAGTGGTTGTGTCTTGACCAGCAACTCAGTGGTTTTTGAATGGTTGACTTGGTCATCCACTTCGTCCCAAGTGACATCAGACACCCCCAACCAAGAGTAGGTGGGTTCGTCAGACACAACGCTTAGTTGGCATGGCCCTTGAGCAGGCCCTGTGCCCTCACTTGTCCTCAACCTCCGTATGACCTTTTCTGTTCCCTCAGCCAGAGAAGTATTATAAATCAATTAAGAAAGACTCCCAGCAGCTGTGTCTTGATGCAGATAAACAGTTTATTCCATAAATAGAAATGGTCCTAGAACCAGGACGCGTTTCGGCAATGTGCCTTCATCAACAGGTATATCCAAGTGTGATAAGAGCAAGATAAATATACAAAAGGTACCGCCCACAGGGACGGAATGCCCATCCCACAAGGGGAGTGGCCACAAAGGGATACAAAACATCAATATGAATCAGCATACTACAATAGCAAACAAACAAAAAGCACTATGATAGAAAAACTATCTTACATGTTGTAGTCTAATCCCATGGTAGATAATTAAATAGTTGACGCCTGAAAAAAATATAAACAATAAATCAATTATAATCAAAAAAATAAAAACAATGTTACAAATGCATAACCTCATATTCCCTATTCAGGCCTCTTGGGTGCAATGTATCCAACGTATGGATCCAGAAGGCTTCTCTCCGTAGGAGGATTTTCTTGATATCACCCCCCCCCCCCCCCCCCTACGTGGTCTAATCACCTGTTCCAAAACCTGGAACTTCAGCTGGGCTATGGAATGTCTACATTTATCAAAGTGACTTGGTGTAGGTAACAACAAGTTTTTTGTCCTGATGGTTGACTTATGTTTATTAATTCTATCTCTTACTGCCTGCATTGTCTCTCCAATGTATAGCAGACCACAAGGGCATTTAATGAGATAGATAACATTGGAAGATTCGCAAGTAAAGAAACCCTTTAATTCAAATGAACGTCCAGTATGTTGATGATAGAATGTAGGGCCCTTTATGATGTGCGAACATTGGAGACAATGCAGGCAGGGAAACGTGCCTTTACGTGGTGTTGACAGTACACTCTGGTGTGATATACATTTGGTGCCTCCTATATATGCATGGACTAGCATGTCCCTATAACTAGGGTTCTTTCTATTGCAGATCAAAGGTGGACTTTTAAACTCCATAACCTCTGGATAGGCCTTACCCAACAGGTGCCAATGTTTCCTGACAATATTGTCAATCTGTGTGTTAAAAGGATGAAATTTGTGTATAAATGCTACCCTGGCGGTGTCCCTTTTATTAGGGTTGATTGTCACAACAGATTGGTCAACACCACTACTAGCTAGTATGTTTAAGGGATATCCTCGTTCCTTAAATCTAGTAGTCATTTCCTCAAGCCTCTGGTTCTGTATAGATGGATCCGAAACAATCCGTTTCACCCGCTGATATTGAGATTTAGGTATAGATTTCTTTAAAGAGTGGGGATGTGCACTCGTATAGTGTAGAATGCTATTTTTATCTGTCTCCTTCCTGTAAAGGTCAGTGGATAGCTGACCCTCTTGGTTTTTTATAACCATCGTATCCAAAAAGCTGACCATGTCCCTGTCACATGACATGGTGAACTGTAGACCGTCACAACCTGTGTTTAAATTATCAATGAACATCAGCAGGGTCTCACGTGGCCCCGCCCATATGCAAAAAATATCATCGATAAATCTTTTCCAAATGAGGACATTGTTTCTGTATAAGTCATTGGTGTAAACACATGTTTCTTCAAATGCAGCCATGAATATATTTGCATAGGGCGGGGCCACGTTGGATCCGATCGCGGTCCCACGTTTCTGGAGATAATAATTATCCCAAAACAAAAAATAGTTCTCCATAAGAACAATCTCTAACAGCTGTACAAAGAAATCACGTATAGATGGCGAGTATTCACTGGTTTCTAAGATCATGGAGACTGCCTGAATGAGACAGCTAGGACGATTGACCAAAATATGAGTAGATTTCTGATAAAACAGTCTCCAATCACCCCGGTGCTATATATGCTACCAAAGGTGCATAAGACTCTTGTAGACCCCCCAGGATGCCCAATTGTGTCCTCAGTGGATTCTATTTTTAGTCCATTAGCTATGGTCCTAGAGAAGGCCTTGACGCCAAAATACAAAGTCGTTCTTATTGGACACACCCCATTTTCTGAGGATGATTAATGATTTGGGTTATGTCCCTGGAGATAGCCTCCTAGTGACTATCGAAGTTGTTAGTTTATGCACGTCGATTGGCCACAGGGAGGGCATTCAGGCAGTCTCCATGATCTTAGAAACCAGTGAATACTCGCCATCTATACGTGATTTCTTTGTACAGCTGTTAGAGATTGTTCTTATGGAGAATTATTTTTTGTTTGGGAATAATTATTATCTCCAGAAATGTGGGACCGCGATGGGGTCGAACGTGGCCCCGCCCTATGCAAATATAGGGCTTGAAGAAACATGTGTTTACACCAATGACTTATACAGAAACAATGTCCTCATTTGGAAAAGATTTATTGATGATATTTTTTGCATATGGGCGGGGCCACGTGAGACCCTGCTGATGTTCATTGATAATTTAAACACAGGTTGTGACGGTCTACAGTTCACCATGTCATGTGACAGGGACATGGTCAGCTTTTTGGATACGATGGTTATAAAAAACCAAGAGGGTCAGCTATCCACTGACCTTTACAGGAAGGAGACAGATAGAAATAGCATTCCACACTATACGAGTGCACATCCCCCCCTCTTTAAAGAAATCTATACCTGAATCTCAATATCAGCTGGTGAAACTGATTGTTTCGGATCCATCCATACAGAACCAGAGGCTTGAGGAAATGACTACTAGATTTAAGGAATGAGGATATCCCTTAAACATACTAGCTAGTAGTGGTGTTGACCAATCTGTTGTGACAATCAACCCTAATAAAAGGGACACCGCCAGGGTAGCGTTTATACACAAATTTCATCCTTTTAACACACAGATTGACAATATTGTCAGGAAACATTGGCACCTGTTGGGTAAGGCCTATCCAGAGGTTATGGAGTTTAAAAGTCCACCTTTGATCTGCAATAGAAAGAACCCTAGTTATAGGGACATGCTAGTCCATGCATATATAGGAGGCACCAAATGTATATCACACCAGAGTGTACTGTCAACACCAAGTAAAGGCACGTTTCCCTGCCTGCATTGTCTCCAATGTTCGCACATCATAAAGGGCCCTACATTCTATCATCAACATACTGGACGTTCATTTGAATTAAAGGGTTTCTTTACTTGCGAATCTTCCAATGTTATCTATCTCATTAAATGCCCTTGTGGTCTGCTATACATTGGAGAGACAATGCAGGCAGTAAGAGATAGAATTAATAAACATAAGTCAACCATCAGGACAATTAATAAACATATTAATAAATATAATTACCTATACCAAGTCACTTTGATAAATGTAGACATTCCATAGCCCAGCTGAAGTTCCAGGTTTTGGAACAGGTGATTAGACCACGTAGGGGGGGGGGGGGGGGGGTGATATCAAGAAAATCCTCCTACGGAGAGAAGCCTTCTGGATCCATACGTTGGATACATTGCACCCAAGAGGCCTGAATAGGGAATATGAGGTTATGCATTTGTAACATGTATTATTTTTTATTGATTATAATTGATTTATTATTTATATTTTTTTCAGGCGTCAACTATTTAATTATCTACCATGGGATTAGACTACAACATGTAAGATAGTTTTTCTATCATAGTGCTTTTTGTTTGTTTGCTAGTGTAGTATGCTGATTCATATTGATGTTTTGTATCCCTTTGTGGCCACTCCCCTTGTGGGATGGGCCTTCCGTCCCTGTGGGCGGTACCTTTTGTATATACACTCACCTAAAGAATTATTAGGAACACCATACTAATACGGTGTTGGACCCCCTTTTGCCTTCAGAACTGCCTTAATTCTAGGTGGCATTGATTCAACAAGGTGCTGATAGCATTCTTTAGAAATGTTGGCCCATATTGATAGGATAGCATCTTGCAGTTGATGGAGATTTGAGGGATGCACATCCAGGGCACGAAGCTCCCGTTCCACCACATCCCAAAGATGCTCTATTGGGTTGAGATCTGGTGACTGTGGGGGCCATTTTAGTACAGTGAACTCATTGTCATGTTCAAGAAACCAATTTGAAATGATTCGAGCTTTGTGACATGGTGCATTATCCTGCTGGAAGTAGCAATCAGAGGATGGATACATGTTCTCATTCTGTTTACGCCAAATTCGGACTCTACCATTTGAATGTCTCAACAGAAATCGAGACTCATCAGACCAGGCAACATTTTCCAGTCTTCAACAGTCCAATTTTGGTGAGCTCGTGCAAATTGTAGCCTCTTTTTCCTATTTGTAGTGGAGATGAGTGGTACCCGATGGGGTCTTCTGCTGTTGTAGCCCATCTGCCTCAAGGTTGTGCGTGTTGTGGCTTCACAAATGCTTTGCTGCATACCTCGGTTGTAACGAGTGGTTATTTCAGTCAACGTTGCTCTTCTATCAGCTTGAATCAGTCGGCCCATTCTCCTCTGACCTCTAGCATCCACAACGCATTTTTGCCTTTTCACACCATTCTTTGTAAACCCTAGAAATGGTTGTGCGTGAAAATCCCAGTAACTGAGCAGATTGTGAAATATTCAGACCGGCCCGTCTGGCACCAACAACCATGCCACGCTCAAAATTGCTTAAATCACCTTTCTTTCCCATTCTGACATTCAGTTTGGAGTTCAGGAGATTGTCTTGACCAGGACCACATCCCTAAATGCATTGAAGCAACTGCCATGTGATTGGTTGACTAGATAATTGCATTAATGAGAAATAGAACAGGTGTTCCTAATAATTCTTTAGGTGAGTGTATATCTTGCTCTTATCACACTTGGATATACCTGTTGATGAAGGCACATTGCCGAAACCCGTCCTGGTTGTAGGACCATTTCTATTTATGGAATAAACAGTTTATCTGCATAAAAAAAAAAAAATGGTTGTAGGACCATTTCTATTTATGGAATAAACAGTTTATCTGCATCAGGACACAGCTGCTGGGAGTCTTTCTTAATTGATTATTGTGGAGTGGGCTCTTCTCCCGGGCAGCGTGCACCTGAGCGAGTGCTGGCTTCTTCATACTCATCATTAGAGAAGTATTATATGCTGTGGGCTCAGCCCCACTATACAGCAAGGACGAGCTACTAGAGGACAGTCAGCAGCTACTGGCCAGCCAAGATGTGGAGGAGAAATCCGCCGCTTTCTCTACTAGGCGGGCAAGTAACGATGAGGGGAGTGGCGTGGGAGCTGGTGTTGTGAGCGGTCAGGCTCCTGACCCAGAGACTGTTGAGGAGGACATCAGTGACGTGCAGACAGTACTCGATGATGATGGCGTAGCAGATCGCACTTGGGAGCAGGGTGAATTAGGGGCTTCATCATCATAGGGAGAAGAGGGTGGCAGCTTGCCCGTGAGGCAGCGGCAGAGCCAGCAAGTCGATTGCGTGGCCGGGACTCAGCAGGGTGGCAGCAGTGGGAGGTCGGGAGCCAAACGTTCCAGGGGTAGACCACCCGCTTTGCAGGAGCCTACCTGCCCGGAAAGTAGTGGTGCAGGGGTTCACGGAAGCAGAGGCGGTAGCAGTCAGTCAGTGCGGAGTGTTGGGGGTAAAATCACCTACTTGGCGGTGTGGCAGTTTTTTGTTAAGCTGCCAGAGGAGGTGAACATAGCCATTTGTAGAATCTGTGGGCAGAAGGTGAAGCGTGGCCAGGGTGCCAATGTTGGCACCCTGGCCCTGCATCAACATATGCAGTGTCACCATAAAGTGGCCTGGGAGAACCGTGGCTCTGATGTGGTGGTCCAGCCTGCCGCAGCAACCGCTACATCACCTAGTGGCACGCAGCAGATTTCAGGCAGTCAAGACGCCACCACCTCAGCCGAAGGGAGCTGTCTGTCCTTCCCATCATCTGCCGGTCCTGATGCTCCTGCTACTCCTCCTCGTCAGTCATTCCGTCAGCAATTGATCACCGAAGCGATTGGCAAGAGACAACAGTATGTACGCACTCATCCAATGGCGCAGAAGCTGAATGTGCTCCTGGCCAAGTTCTGGTGCTGCTATTCCAAGTGGTGGACAATGAACCTTTCAGAGAACCGTTGGCTTGTGCCAAGCCGAGGTGGAGAGTTCCAAGCCATCATTTATTTGCCAAAAAGGCAGTACCAGCCCTGCACACACATGTAGAACAGAAGGTGGGACAGTCCTTGAACCTATCAGTGTCTGCCAAAGTGCACAACAGCGCCGAAGTGTGGAGCTATAACTACGGTCAGGCACAATACATGTCCTTTACAGCCCACTAGGTGAATGTGGTTACTGCACAGCCAAACCAGCAACTTAGCCAGGTGACGCCGCTTCCGCCTCCACGTTCTCACGCAGTTGGTCCTGTGACAATGTCTGCCTCTGCCTCCTCATCTTCCACTATGTCCTCAGCCTCCACTGCAGGGACAATTCACAGTGCCCCTCCTGCATCCCACATGTGCAGGGCACAGCGGTGTCACGCTGTTCTGCACCTTGTTTGCCTGGGCGAATGGAGTCAAACAGGGGAGGAACTGCTTTGTGTCCTTCATCAAGAAATCAAATCCTGGCTTTTTCCGCGACAACTCAAAATCGGAACCATGGTTACCGACAACGGGAAGAACATGGTGTCGGCGCTGCGTCAAGGAGGGCTGAGCCATGCGCCCTGCATGGCACACGTGTTCAATCTGGTTGTCAAGAGGTTCCTGAAGTCTACCACCCATCTGCAAGACATCCTAAAAATGGCCAGGAAACTTTGCATGCACTTCAGCCACTCGTACACCGCGAAGCACACCCTCTTGGGGCTGCAGCTGCAGAACGGCATCCCCCAACATAGGCTGATATGCGACATTTCCACCCGTTGGAATTCCACCCTCCATATGTTGGACCGACTATACGAACAGAGAAAGGTCATAAACGATTTCTTGATGATCCAAGCGGACAGGAGTACTCCCCTGTGTAACTTTGATGTCAGCCAGTGGCATCTCATGCGTGACACCTGCCGTTTGCTAAGGCCCTTTGAGGAGGCCACGTTATTTGTCAGTCGCCAGGACTATGGGATGAACAACGTCATTCCACTGCTTCATATCCTGGAACAGATGCTGGTAAATCTGGCTGATCAGTGGACTGGAGACATGGCGCCTAGATCTCACGGCCACATAAGCCCTGTGAGGGCTGAACTGGAGGAGGAGGAGTACATTGGAGCATAAGCAATGTGTAGCGAAATAGGTGGTTTTTCTACACAGGTGACAGGAGAGGAGAAGCAGGAGCAGCCGGAGGAGCTACAGGGCAATGAGGAAGATGATGCAGAGGACCCAGGCAGGGAGTCCCTCCGAGTCACTTGCACAAATGGCCTGTTGTTTGCGTAGTGACAGACAAATTGTCACCATTCGGCAAAGGGATGACTTCTGGTTCTCCACCTTGTTGGATCCTCTCTATCGGTCCAAAATGGGGGCCTTTTTTACACCTGCTGAGAGGGAGGACAAACTGAACTACTATAGAGACATCCTATGTAGTCAGTTGGCTGCTGCCTATCTGTCCCATCGTCCATCCTCTCGCAGGTCTGACCGGGGGGCCCCTCTGCGCTCACGTTCCTCTGCCGTAGCTGCTGTGGCAGGGTGCGGGGGGGGGGGGGGTAGGAGCAGTTCCATCCCTATCAACAGCAACATGAGTCTAGAGTTGCTGATGAGCAGCTTTCTTCACCTGCCTAGTGAAGAAACTACTCACCAGCAGCAGCAGCTAGACCTGGAGCAGGACCTGAACCAGGAGGTTGTGGCATACTTGGACAGCACCCTGCCACCCCACATTGGAGATCCACTGGACTACTGGGCAGCCAAACTGGATTTGTGGCCGCAACTAGCAGAGTTTGCCCTGGAAAATCTGTCTTGCCCAGCCAGTAGTGTGGCATCAGAGCTGGTGTTTAGTGCAGCGGGGGACATAGTTACCCCAAGAAGAACTTGCCTGTCCACCCAAAATGTGGAGAGACTGACCTTTGTCAAGATAAATCAGGCGTGGATCAGCCAGGATTTCCACCCACAAATGCCTGATGCATCAGACTAGATCATCCATGGTGCCACACCAACACTTTGACAAAAGAGACCGGTTTCTTCTGGCTACCTGCCTCCGCTACTATTCTTATTCTGCCACCCGCCTGATGCTACACATCTGATGCCAAGTGTTGCTTCTTTCGCCCACCATCTTCATCTGGTACTGGTATTGCCACCCACCTCTCCACTCTGTCACTGGGTCAATCTGTGGTCTCCTGATGCTGCTGCCACCTCCACACTATGTCACCTTGCCACTCTGTGGTCTCCTTATGCTGCTGCCACCTCCACACTATGTCAACTTGCCACTCTGTGGTCTACTGATGCTGCTTCCACCTCCACACTATGTCACCTTGCCACTCTGTGGTCTCCTGATGCTGCTGCCACCTCCACACTATGTCACTTTGCCACTCTGTGGTTTCTTGATGCAGCTGCTACCTCAACACTATGTCGCCTTGCCACTCTGTGGTCTCCTAATGCTGATTCCACCTCCACACTGTCATTGTGCCACCCTGTGGCCTCCTCCTGATGCTGCCACCTCCACACTCTGTCATTGTGCCACTCCAGGAGACCACAGAGGTGGCAAGGTGAGATAGTGTGGAGGTGGCAGCAGCATCAGGAGACCACAGATTGCCACAGCACCTCCATACTGTCATTGTGCCACTCTGCTGCTGCTACCGCCACCTGTAGCTGGCCAGCTAAGACCTGTCCTAGGTTGCTAATATAGCTTATATGTTTATACAGCTAGACCTGCCAATAACCTAATACAGTTCCTATGTTTGTGTGTTAAAGACAAAATCAGATTTATTCACAGTGACTTCATGTTTGGATGTCATATAACAGTTATATACTGTGTTTACAGAAGCAGAAAAGATAATATGCCTTCAAGATTCATTATATAATGTAAGGTAAGCTCAATGACACAGCAGAAACAACAGAAAGCATAGAGTTAAACTGTTGTTGCTGGGCAGGAGTCTTGACCAATCACAGCTAGCCTCACACACAGCCTGTGTGGGAAATTCCCCTAGCAGGAGCTGCTAGAATATTTACACCAGAGGAGAGAAGCTGAACAGACACACACTCCACTAAGAACTGTGCTTTATGGAAGCAGAGAGGCCAAAATAGGTATTTAAAACAGTTAAATAATGTTCCTACTGTTAATATAGTGATTAGAACTGTATACTGAACCAGCTATATATGTGTTTACTTACAGTTCCACCAATTGCAAACTACAAAGTTCATAATCCAAATTCAAATTCCATATTGCAATCCAAATTGCATACAACCATACCAGATCATACTCAACCAATCTGAAAATAGTTACTGCTAACTGCATACTGCAAATTGAGACCAAATTCAGCACGTGAACTATTGGTTAACCTCAGATATACCTCACAGAGAGATTATAAAGTGCTTAAATAACTTAAAGTGAAAGTACAGATACTGAAGAGAGAAATATATCCACCATTTTATGTTGAATGACAAGATTGAACAGTTGAACCACCATCTTATGCATACCGCCATTTTATGATACTTTATTCAACACGTGTTTTGTACATGGACTATCTGCTGCGGAGGCGGCAGTTTTATATGAGGAAAAGTTCAAGTGATTAAAGAAGTTATTTCAAGCATTTGATGTGCTCTTTAAACCTACTGTTTCCATAGAACAGCGCTAGAGGAATTACAGAGTAATAGACAGTCTGGTTAGACTAAAAGTCAGAGATATCAAAATTCTTCTAATGCCACAGCGCAAATGGCACTTCATAGTTCTGTCATTGTGCCACTCTGTGGCCTCCTGATGCTGCTGCCACCTCTACACTGTCATTGTACCACTCTGTGATCTTCTCATGCTGCTTCCACCTCACCACTATGTCATAGGGCCACTCTGTGGACTTCTCATGCTGTTCCCACCCTCCCCACTTCATGACTTGTCCACTTTTTTGCCTTTCGGCCTGGCTGACATCATCATTTATTTGACCCTTCTTCTGATCTGTCAGAAGGAAGGAAAAATGAGATGCACAATAGATCCTGTCTATGTAACAGCTGTAAGGCCTGCATGGCATGGTCCCTATTTTACATCAGAATTGGCTTATGATTTGGTAGCCAAAAGCAGGAGTGGGTACAAACCACATAAGACATGCAAATATTCTATTCACGTGTCATCTCTGTTTTGGATCCACTCCTGTTTTTTGGGCTTGAGCAATACTGATGGATTACTGACCAAATGCTGACCGAGTAAAGGCGGATGCTCCAAAGACAGGATCCGTTTTTTGGGGGTTATTGTTCTGACGGATCAGAGGAAGGGCAAAAATAATCAGTGACGTCAAGACAAACCTACTGCTGACACCCTCTCCACTCGGGGGGGGGGTCTACTTGTATAAGCGTTTAATAGAACAGGTTCTGTAGACATCTATGTGGAATCAGCTGCCGACGGTGTAAAAGGAGTGCGCTTCTTCTTGACGCTAACATTGACCTGTAAGGCTAAGTTCACACTTGAGTCATTTGGTCAATTTTGGCCCCGTAACTGCCCAAATAAGTGAAGTGTGCAGTGATTCTAAGAGCTACACCTGTCATACTGACTCACAGTATTGTTTCACTACCACAGCAGACCCCATAGACGTGTTACTGCAGGGTACAGTGTTCTACACCACTACAAAGGCTCTCTGCAGCCAGGAAATAGCCATTTTTTAATGTGATTCATCACAAATAAATTCGGATCGAACTGAATTTTTTCACAAAATTCGGCGTACCGGCCGAATCGATTTTTTTGAGAAATTCGCACATCTGTAATCATCACAGGTCCTTTTGCACGTCCTGCTGAAAGAAGATAGAAGACACTGCAGCAGCACGATCAAGTGGATGAGGTGCCATTTTTTTTAAACCCCTAAATTGCCATATTCTTTTGCATTCTGTCTTAAGAATGCTATTATTTTCCATTATAACCATGTTATAATGGAAAATAATAGTGAAGTTCGGGTCCCCATTGACTACAATGGTGTTCGGGTTCGGGGTCAACTTCGGGTCAAGTACGGGTCCCGAACCTTGACCTGAAGTTCGTCCGAACCCGGCGAACCCGAACTTAGAAGTTCGCTTATCCCTACTCCCCTTCTCTCTTTTGATGATGATGATGATGTATAGTCTTGTGTACACGCAGTCTTATCCTTCGGGCCTCGATGCGCTTTTACCCGTGTTCCTATAAGTTACAGCAGATGATCCAACACATGGAAACCCAGGTCAGCCACATGCTCTGGGTGGTGGCTGCTGTGTGGGATGAGGAATTGCCGATGTTACAATTGAGTTGACTTGTGCCACTGTACACTGTGCTCAGGCACCAGCTTCTTGTGGTTTTGAATTTTTGCTGTTATATTCAATGGTGGTTCTTGTTGCCACTGTGCCACTGTTCTGGCCTTGGTTAAATATGGTGTGAATTAGTACCAATGTGCTTTGTATCTCACCTCAGTTCAGTATTGTGTGATATAATGTTCCTTGGTCTTGTGTGTGCATCTGTTTGACTAATGAATTTGCTAAGTCTGCTAAATATATTTCCTGAGCTGTTACCTTGCTATGGAGTTCCCGAGTTGGTTGTTCTGTCCCTGGCGGTGCAATCTCAGATTCTGTTGAGTCTTTGTATGCTCTGTCTTTGTCTGGATTCTTTGAAGTCATGTTTTTGAGTCTGTTCCGTATGTGGACTGAATTCTGTCCTATTTATGTTTGCCAATGAATGTTCTGTCTAAACTGTTTCCTAGAGTTCTGTGCCTGTTCTGACTTGCTAAGTTCCTGCACATGTATCTGCTATGTCTGAACTGTATCCAGAATTTTTTCCCATGTATTTTGCATGTTCCCTGTCTGTCTGCAGTCTGGTTCTGTTGTGTTTTGCCTTGGATTCTGTCTGTCAGTTCTTGCCTGGATCTATTTTTGATCTTGCCTGTGCTTCTTGTACTTTGCATTGGTGGTTCTGACCCAGTGTGTCAGCTGCCAACTACACAGGGACAGTTACAATAAGTAGTGGCCTTCCCCTACAGTGAAGACCAGATCTCTGTATAGGAGTTAAAGGGTGAATACCAAGAGACCACCAGGCTAATGCCCTCAGGTCTAGCCTAACGTCAAACCGGTTAGTTGGCATAGTAGTTCTACAACCATTGTCCGTAACAGTTATGCAAGTATATAACACCTTGGGGGAACTTTCCACATGTTTTTGACTTCAATGACTCCTTCAATTTATACAGAAGTGTTATGTAATTCACACTTGTGATGGTAGACCCCTTTAGAAGGTATTTTATTATTGTTTTTTTTGTCTCCCTACTTTGAGAGCTATAGCATTTTAAAGGGGTTGTCCAGGTGTTTAATACTGATGACCTATCCTCAGGATAGGTAATAAATATCTGATTGGGGGCGGGTCTGACTCCTAGTAACTCCGCCGATCAGCTGTATGAAGAGACTATGGTGCTCTCTGGAGACATCTTACTGACGAACATGATGTCAGAGTCCTATGGCCTAGTCACAGCTCAGTTCCATTCAAGTAAATTGACTGAGCTATACTACCAAGCACAGTTTTTATTCAATGGACAGAGCTGTGCTTGGTAAACTTCATGGAGGCCGCGGTCTCCTGAAACAGCTGACACATCCTGAGGAAGGACCTATCCTGACATGGGAAGCAGAAGAATGAGAGCAGCGATGGATCAGAAGGTATCACCACTTTTATGATTTTATGACATGTTTTCAGTTTTCAAAAATAAATTTTACGTGGCTGGACAACCCCTTCTTAATACAGACCCCAGATGAGACCCCAAAATTAAAAGAATCCCAGATCAGACCCCCAAATTAATAGACTCCTAGTACAGACCCCAAAATTACCGTAATACAGACACCCAAACCCCTAAATTAATACAAACTGCTAGACAGACCCCAATATTTAGAAAGACCTCCAGATCCCAAAATTAATACAGACCTCCTGACAGACCACAAAATTAATAGGCTCCCAGACTAGACCCCAAAATTAATACATACCTCCAAACAAATCCAAAAATGTAATACAGACCTAAGATCAGCCCCCAAATTTATACAAACCCCAAATCCATACAGACCCGACCCTATATTCATACAGACTCTAGATGAGACTGCAAATTTACATAGACCGCAGGATCAGTCACCTCTCCTGCTTCGGATGCCGTCACCACCACTCTGGACATCCAGCGCGCTTTTACTGCACAGCACTAGGTCATACTACACACCGATGCACACTACATCCTGAAGCTGTAAGCTTTCAGGACACAGCACAGCTCTGGCACCCCGGAGAAGAAGACCAGGGAGCGGTGAGTAAAGCCATCGCTAGGAGCTTGACACCCACCGCTCCCTGGGCCTCCTGGAAACTCATTAGTTACAAAAAAAAATTTGTATTATTTTGTAAAAATAAACAATATCATTTTACAAAATTCTTGTGTCATATATTATGTTCAACACAGTGCAAAAATACTCATTGTACAAAACAGGATAGTCAATAAACAGGATCCTTAACATAAAGATCCAACAACCAAACCCCCCCCCCCACCCACTGTGAGACCTTGTTATGAGTAGATAAGCATAAACATGTGTAAGACATATTTGTTTTAGTAACAGACCATGACATCACCTATGCACTATAAAGCTTCAGCACACTAGGCTTATCATACACAATCAGCCCCATCTCTCCCCTCCCGGGCTAGCCCGAGAAGATCCTCAGACTAGATAGCCATGTACTACAAACTCCAGATCTGTCAATCCAGGGGCCCCAAACGGTATCAGATTTTGACATGCTATTACACTTCATGTATACTCCTCTTTCAAATCTTATGACTGTATTCATTCTGGTAATGAATTCCGATATGCTTGGGGGAAGCGGCTGTATCCATTTAGCAGCTAGGGTTTTGCGTGCCTGATATAAGATTCTGTTGATTCCGATTATAACATTTGGTGGCAAGTTATCCGAATCTAACATACCAAGCAAGCAAAACCTAGGACATTAGTTATTATTAGACAAAATTATTTACTACAAAGTGTTCCCCCCAACGGGTAGCGAGGTTGTGCCCTAAGCAGGCACCTACCTTTGCCTACCATAACCTGCTCTATAAAAATATCACATGACCTAACCCCTCAGGTAAATACCATAAAAAAAATATAAAAAAATGGTGTAAAAAAAAGCAATTTTTTGTCACCTTACATCACAAAAAGTGTAATAGCAAAAAGTCATACGCACCCCAAAATAGTGCCAATCAAACCGTCATCTTATCCCCCAAAAAATGAGCCCCTACACCAGACAGTCGCCCAAAAAATAAATAGAAATATGGCTTTCAGAATGTGGAGACACTAAAGAATCGTTTAAAAAAAAAATAATGCTTTGTCATATTTGGTATCGTCGCGTCCGTGACAACCTGCTCTATAAAAATACCTCATGATCTAACCTGTCACATGAATGTTGTAAATAACAAAAAATATAAACGGTGCCAAAAAAGCTATTTCTTGTTACCTTGCCTCACAAAAAGTGTAATATAGAGCAACCAAAAATCACATTTACCCTAAAATAGTACCAACAAAACTGCCACCCTATCCCGTAGTTTCCAAAATGGGGTCACTTTTATGGAGTTTCTACTCTAGGGGAGCATCAGGGGGGCTTCAAATGGGACATGGTGTAAAAAAACCAGTCCAGCAAAATTTGCCTTCCAAAAACCGTATGGCATTCCTTTCCTTCTGCGCCCTGCCGTGTGCCCGTACAGAAGTTTACAACCACATATGGGGTGTTTTTGTAAACTACAGAATCAGGGCCATAAATATTGAGTTTTGTTAGGCTGTTAACCCTTGCTTTGTAACTGGAAAAAATGGATTCAAATGGAAAATCTGCTAAAAAAGTGAAATTTTGAAATGTTATCTCTATTTTCCATTAATTTTTATGGAACACCTAAAGGGTTAACCAAGTTTTTAAAATCAGTTTTCAATACCTTGAGGGGTGTAGTTTGTAAAATGGGGTCATTTTTGGGAGGTTTCCAATATGTAAGCCTCACAAAGTGACTTTAGACCTGAACTGGTCCTAAAAGAGTCGGTTTTTTGAAATTTTCAGAAAAACTTCTAAACTTCTAAGCCTTGTAACATCCCCAAAAAATATAAATGGCATTCCCAAAATGATCCAAACATGAAGTAGACATTAGGGGAATGTAAAATAATAACTATTTTTGGAGGTATTACTATCTATTATAAAAGTAGAGAAATTGAAATTTGCTAATTTTGGTAAATTTGGTATTTTTTTTATAAATAAAAATTATTATTTTTTACTCCATTTTACCAGTGTCATGAAGTACAATATGTGACGAAAAAACAATCTCAGAATGCCCTGGATAAGTAAAAGCGTTTTAAAGTTATTCACACATAAAGTCACACTGGTCAGATTTGAAAAAAATGGCCTGATCCTTAAGGTGAAATATGGCCGTGTCCTTAAGGGTTTTGCGTGCCTGATATAAGATTCTGTTGATTCCGATTGTAACATTTGGTGACAGGTTATCCGAATCTAACATACCAAGCAAGCAAAACCTAGGACATTAGTTACAATTAGACAAAATTATTTACTACAAAGTGTTCCCCCCAACGGGTAGCGAGGTGGTGCAATAAGCAGGCACCTACCTTTGCCTACCATATGCTCAGCACACTTCCCAGTCACTCTCCGTTTCTCAATGTATGGCTTCATCAGCCCATTGCTTCATACTGTGATGTGAACAGAAGGTTTTCTGGTCCTGTCACTTAATCATATTCCGTCACAGCCTCCTGCTGAGCTGTGACGGGGGCACCTCTATACATCTTCCTACCCTCAGTAGACATTACATCCAGACTAAGGGTACTTTCACACTTGCGGCAGAGGATTCCGGCAGACAGTTCCGCCGCCGTAACTGCCTCCCGGGGATCTGGTATTTATTTTTTTCACTGATTTAATGGTCTGCGCATGCGCGGGCGGAAAGAACAGATCCGTTTTGCCGCCAGATCCGGCATTAATGCATTTCAATGGAAATTAATGCCGGATCCCGCATTCCGGCAAGTGTTCAGGATTTTTGTCCGGAGAGAAAACTGCAGCATGCTGCAGTATTTTCTCTGGCCAAAAAACGTAAGAGGGACTGAATGCATACTGCATGCTGAACGGAATGCTCTCCATTCAGAATGCATTAGGATAAAACTGATCAGTTTTCTTCCGGTATTGAGCCCCTAGGACGGAACTCAATGCTGGAAAACAAAAACGCTAGTGTGAAAGTACCCTTAGGTGAGTGTACTGTGTGTGTACCACTTTAGAGACAGAGGGGGCATCAGGTCGCTGAACTAATTAAGCATTTACAAGCTCATTCTGTTTGTTTTTTCAGGTCAGTTACTTATTATACTACTCCTCTGTTTTTTGCATATTATTTCTTTTTGACCCTTTGCTATGCCATGATACAGATATATACATCTATACAGTCTTGAAAGCTAGATGTTCAAAGGGGTTGTCCAGGACTGTCCACAAGTTGTGTTGTGGTATTACAGCTCAGCCCCATTGGCTTCATTGAAGCTTAGCTACAATACCAGGAGCAACCCATGGACAGGTGTGGCACAGTTTTTAGAAGAATGCAACCTTGTATTACTAATCCTGGACAGCTCCTTAACATCATATCTTCAGACCTATTTCACACGTCTGTGTCAGTGATGACATCCGTGACAAGACGGACAGTGATTCATCTACAGTATGGAGTTTTCTGCGAAAGGTCACGTTGGTCCATGTCTCCATTTTTTGCCCTCCCTGTCACCCGTGTCATACCACATGCACTGCTAGGTTAAAAACAGTTTCTAGAGCATATCCTGCCAATGACCAGTGAAAACTACTGGCAGAACACGGATGTTGTCTGTGTACTCAGTGTTTCTCATGGACCTATAGACTTTAATGGACTAAAGTAGTGCATATCTCCACAGTTTTTCCACTGACCCACAGTCAGAAAAATCAAGAATGTGTGCATACAGTAGACACATTAAAATCAATGGATACGTGTGGTGTCCACGAAGAACAAAGATATCTCATCTCCACAATTTACTGACGTGTGAAAGAAGCCATAGCCCTTAAAATATATCATGGGCTCGTTCACATCACTGTCTGGATTTCCGTTCCATTAATCCGTTCAGAGGATGAATAGAACGCAAATAAACGGATCCGTTGCAAACCCCATTCACTTCTATGGAGGTGGTAAAGTGTCAGTTACACTCCGTTTGGCTCCTCTCTGTCAGCTTCACGTTGTTGTAGACGGGGAAAAAAATCCTACATGCAGGACTTTTGCTCCTGTCTAACGGATTTGTGACAGATCCGTTTTGCTTTGCATTAAAGTCAATGAGTGCCGGATTGTAACGGATTGCTTTGTATGTGATCCATTATGCAATCCGTTTTTCTGTTATGTTTTTTTTCTGAGCATGTTCAAATGAAATAAAAAATAAAAAAAATAAAAAAAATGATCCGTTTAAAAACAATGAATAACGGAACATAACGGAAAGCGGACGGATGCATTGTGTCCGTTTCGTCAGTCCGTTAAAAAGACAGAAAATATGCTTTCCGTTAGTGTCCGTTGGCTTTTCGTTATTTATTTACTTTCCGTTATTTTGAACAAATTACAAATATAACGGAGAGCCTAGCGGTGATGTGAACGAAGCCAAACAAGACTATTATTCTGCTTCTCTTAGGATACGACCACAAGGAACGGTCGTGTCACAATTTGCATGCAGTGATCACCTCCACTGTATGAGGACAAGCGATGGCTACTGCTATCGCTCGTCCCCCATACAGAAATGATGATTGAGGTGTTTGCATGAAAGATCATTTCACCCGATGAACAAGCATTTTACTCGTTCTTTGGGTGAACTGCAGCACCTTTACACGGGCTGATTATATGGAACGAACGTTAGTATAAACATTTGTTCCTGATGATCGGCCCAGGTATCGGGACGTGTAAACCCACCTTAAGTTTACACAATCCATTATGTGGCTTACTTTAAGCCAACATTTTGTGTTAAAATTCTGGTGCAATTTTGGTGCACAATATCAAGTCATAACAAGTCCTAAGTCCTAAATTTAATGTGGATAAGTGCAAGATAATGCACCTGGGGCGTAAAAACCCAAGGGCAGAATATAGAATATTTGACACAGTCCTGACCTCAGTATCTGAGGAAAGGGATTTAGGAGTAATTATTTCAGAAGACTTAAAGGTGGGAAGACAATGTAATAGAGCAGCACGAAATGCCAGCAGAATGCTTGGATGTATAGGGAGAGGTATAAGCAGTAGAAAGAGTGAAGTGCTTATGCCGCTGTACAGAACACTGGTGAGACCTCACTTGGAGTATTGTGCGCAGTACTGGAGGCCATATCTCCAGAAGGATATAGATACTCTAGAGAGAGTTCAGAGAAGAGCTACTAAACTAGTACATGGATTGCAGGATAAAACTTACCAGGAAAGGTTAAAGGACCTTAATATGTATAGCTTGGAAGAAAGAAGAGACAGAGGGGATATGATAGAAATTTTTAAATACATAAAGGGAATCAACTCGGGAAAGGAAGAGAGCATATTTAAAAGAAGAAAAACTACCACAAGAGGACACAGTTTTAAATTAGAGGGGCAAAGGTTTAAAAGTAATATAAGGAAGTATTACTTTACTGAGAGAGTAGTGGATGCATGGAATAGCCTTCCTGCAGAAGTGGTAGCTGCAAATACAGTGAAGGAGTTTAAGCATGCATGGGATAGGCATAAGGCCATCCTTCATATAAGATAGGGCCGGGGGCTATCCATAGTATTCAGTATATTGGGCAGACTAGATGGGCCAAATGGTTCTTATCTGCCGACACATTCTATGTTTCTATGTTTCTATGTCACAGCCCTCTTCTGCTATGGCTGCATGCACATCTGACAAAAGAACAGAATACCAGAATTGCATTGGGCATAGTTGGACACTGGGTTTCTGGCATGAATGCCGACATTCTGCAAGACACTGCATACAGATATACTCCACCACCTGTCTATGTGCATTGTCTTTCTGAAAGTCTGTAAAACACTGAAAACCCTGAAATCTTAAAAAATGGATCTCAGACAGAAATGGCTCAAACGGATGACAACTGATTCAATGGGATCCGTTTTTTTACAGTATCGTGTTTTTTTCCCTCTCTCTCTTCTTCTGTCAGATCAGAAGAATGGAGAGCTAAATTGTGATGTGAACCCAGCCTAAGCTTAACCTCTTGGGGACATAGTGTGTACAGGTACACCCTGATGTCCCGGTACTTAAGGACACAGGGCGTACCTGTACGCCCTGTGTATTTCTGATCACCGCCTCGTGGCAGGCGGTGATCGGAACTGGGTGCCTGCTGAAATCAGCAGAGGGCATCAGACCCCATTGCAGAGGGCATCAGACCCCAAAAGTGAACATCAGAAATAAAGTAAAGAAAAAAAAAGTTTTAATAAAATTAATAAAGAAATAAAATTAATAAAGTAAAAAAAGATTAAAAAAAGCCCCTTTCCCCTTATTTTATAATAAAAAACCGGCTCTATAAATATATCACATGATCCACCCTGTCCGATAAATACCATAAAAAAATAAAATAAAAACAGTGTAAAAAAAAAGCCATTTTTGTCACCTTACATAACAAAAAGTGCTACACCAAGTGATCAAAAAGGAGTATGCCCCCCAAAATAGTACCAATCTAACTGTCCAAAAAATAAAAAAACTATGGCTCAGAATATGGAGACACTAAAACATCATTTTTCTGGTTGAAAAAAATGCTGGTATTGTGTAAAACTTAAGTAAATAAGTATACATATTAGGTATCGCCGCGTCCGTAAGAACCTGCTCTATAAAAATATCACACGACCTAACCCCTCAGGTGAACACCGTAAAAATTTTTAAATAAAAACTGTGTAAAAAAAGAAAGCAAACCTTACATCACAAAAAGTGTAATAGCAAGTGATCAAAAGTCATACGCACCCTAAAATAGTGCCAATCAAACCGTCATCTCATCCCACAAAAAATGAGACCCTACCTAAGATAATTGCCCAAATGAAAAAATTATAGCTCTCAGACTATGGAGACACTAAAACTGAAACAAAAATGAAATCATTGTGTAAAACTTACATTAAAAAAAAAGTTTACATATTAGGTATCGCTGTGTCTATAATAACCTGCTCTATAAAAATATCACATGACCTAACCCCTCAGGTAAATACCATAAAAAATAAAATAAAAACGGTGTAAAAAAAACAATTTTTTGTCACCTTACACCACAAAAAGTGTAAAAGCAAAAAGTCATACGCACCCCAAAATAGTGCCAATCAAACCGTCATCTCATCCCCAAAAAATGAGCACCTACACCAGACAGTCGTCCAAAAAATAAATAAAACTATGGCTTTCAGAATGTGGAGACACTAAAGAAAAAATGCTTTGTCATATTTGGTATTGTCGCGTCCGTGACAACCTGCTCTATAAAAATACCTCATGATCTAACCTGTCACATGAATGTTGTAAATAACAAAAAATAAAAACGGTGCCAAAAAAGCTATTTTTTGTTACCTTGCTTCACAAAAAGTGTAATATAGAGCAACCAAAAATCACATGTACCCTAAAATAGTACCAACAAAACTGCCCCCCCTATCCCGTAGTTTCCAAAATGGGGTCACTTTTATGGAGTTTCTACTCTAGGGGTGCATCAGGGGGGCTTCAAATGGGACATGGTGTCAAAAAACCAGTCCAGCAAAATTTGCCTTCCAAAAACCGTATGGCATTCCTTTCCTTCTGTGCCCTGCCGTGTGCCCGTACAGCAGTTTACGACCACATATGGGGTGTTTCTGTAAACTACAGAAGCAGGGCCATAAATATCGAGTTTTGTTAGGCTGTTAACCCTTGCTTTGTAACTGGAAAAAATGGATTCAAATGGAAAATCTGCCAAAAAAGTGAAATTTTTAAATGTTATCTCTATTTTCCATTAATTTTTATGGAACACCTAAAGGGTTAACAAAGTTTGTAAAATCAGTTTTCAATACCTTGAGGGGTGTAGTTTGTAAAATGGGGTCATTTTTGGGTGGTTTATATTATGTAAGCCTCACAAAGTGACTTCAGACCTGAACTGGTCCTGAAAAAGTGGGTTTTTAGAAATTTTCAAGATTTGCTTCTAAACTTTTAAGCCTTGTAACTTCCCCAAAAAATAAAAATGGCATTCCCAAAATGATCCAAACATGAAGTAGACATTAGGGGAATGTAAAATAATAACTATTTTTGGAGGTATTACTATGTATTATAGAAGTAGAGAAATACAATATGTGACCAAAAAACAATCTCAGAATGGCCTGGATAAGTAAAAGCGTTTTAAAGTTATTCACACATAAAGTGACACTGGTCAGATTTGCAAAAAATGGCCTGGTCCTTAAGGTGAAATATGGCCGTGTCCTTAAGGGGTTAATCTCACAACAGAAATTTAGCAGTAAATTCATAGTGAGTGTACAATTTAGGAGTACAGGAGAACAGAAGGAAGGGAGCCTGTTAAGTGGAGAAAGATGATTTTCTCTGATAAGGTATATTACAGAGTTTGTTAAATTCCCATGTACAGTTTAATCATGTAAAGTTTGTTTAAACCGCAGTGACCATTTAAAGTTGCCATTTTTCATATATAGTTTGGATTTTTGTGGGTGCATGTGTCTATGATGATCTCCTTATCTCCTAATTTTCCAACCACAAGGCACTGCACCACTTATACACTCACCTAAAGAATTATTAGGAACACCATACTAATACGGTGTTGGACCCCCTTTTGCCTTCAGAACTGCCTTAATTCTACGTGGCATTAATTCCACAAGGTGCTGATTGCATTCTTTAGAAATGTTGGCCCATATTGATAGGATAGCATCTTGCAGTTGATGGAGATTTGAGGGATGCACATCCAGGGCACGAAGCTCCCGTTCCACCACATCCCAAAGATGCTCTATTGGGTTGAGATCTGGTGACTGTGGGGCCATTTTAGTACAGTAAACTCATTGTCATGTTCAAGAAACCAATTTGAAATGATTCGAGCTTTGTGACATGGTGCATTATCCTGCTGGAAGTAGCCATCAGAGGATGGATACATGTTCTCATTCTGTTTACGCCAAATTCGGACTCTACCATTTGAATGTCTCAACAGAAATCGAGACTCATCAGACCAGGCAACATTTTTCCAGTCTTCAACAGTCCAATTTTGGTGAGCTCGTGCAAATTGTAGCCTCTTTTTCCTATTTGTAGTGGAGATGAGTGGTACCCGGTGGGGTCTTCTGCTGTTGTAGCCCATCCGCCCCAAGGTTGTGCGTGTTGTGGCTTCACAAATGCTTTGCTGCATACCTCGGTTGTAACGAGTGGTTATTTCAGTCAACGTTGCTCTTCTATCAGCTTGAATCAGTCGGCCCATTCTCCTCTGACCTCTAGCATCCACAAGGCTTTTTTTGCCCACAGGACTGCTGCATACTGGATGTTTTTCCCTTTTCACACCATTCTTTGTAAACCCTAGAAATGGTTGTGCGTGAAAATCCCAGTAACTGAGCAGATTGTGAAATACTCAGACCGGCCCGTCTGGCACCAACAACCATGCCACGCTCAAAATTGCTTAAATCACCTTTCTTTCCCATTCTGACATTCAGTTTGGAGTTCAGGAGATTGTCTTGACCAGGACCACCCCCCTAAATGCATTGAAGCAACTGCCATGTGATTGGTTGACTAGATAATTGCATTAATGAGAAATAGAACAGGTGTTCCTAATAATTCTTTAGGTGAGTGTATATTTAAGTATGATCCCTAGCTAACCAGTCCATCTCTATGTTCTGTCTCTTTAACTCTAGTTTAAACATTTTGCAACCCTGGCTAGAATTGTCTTCTCCAGCACATCAGTTCGCCCTCCATTCAGGTGCAAATCATCTGTAGCATATATACTACAGTGGATATAAAAAGTCTACAATGTCAGGTTTCTGTGCTGTAAAAAAATGAAAGCAATGTCCTTTTGACAATATAGCCATGCATTTACCAGTAAGTAGCTCATTTGCCTGAAGTTTCTACCAGTGCTATTCAAAGTGCAAAATCTATTTTCCTTTACTACATTTTGCACAGCTCAGTAAGTTGAGTGACCTATGACTTTTTTCTCTTTATAACATCTAACCACCTGTCCTTTTAATCCTATACCCAAACATCTTGTCCATGCTGTCACCACCTGTCACCCACCAATTTTTCATCCTCTCTTTCTCATATGGTGCTTGCTCTTCATCTTTTATAATGCCCTGTTTCCAACCTTTACTTTGCTTCTAAACTTCTGGAACAGGCATGCTCAACCTACGGCCCTCCAGCTGTTGTAAAACTACAACTCCCAAAATGCCCTGCTGTAGGCTGTTTGGGCATGCTGGGAGTTGTAGTTTTGCAACAGATGCAGGGCCGCAGGTTGAGCATGCCTGTTCTACAAAATTTGGTCTATACTCGTCTGGTCAATTACCTCTACTAACTCTCTTTTCTAGATATATGCCTTATTTCAATAAAGGACATCAATTAATACTGCTTTACACATTCTGCCCCTTTAGCTTTAAGGATACTGTCCTATCCTGGTTTTTCTCATGTTTCTTTGACCATGCTTTCTATGTGTCTTCTGCTTCTGCTGGTCTGCTTTCTCTACCCATCCTCTCTCTGATAGCGTTCTCCTATGTTTATTGTTGCACCGCCTTCTTTTTTCTCTATAAAGAATTCCAGTTGGACAGACTATCAGTATTTTTGGTTGTCACTACCTATTTTATGCTGATGATACCAACTATATTCATCCTCCTGGAACATTTCTTCAGCAATCCCAAAACACTTATGAATGTCTGTCAGCTGTCTCTTCCTTCATGTCCTCTATAAATGTCAAACTAAATGTTTCTAAAATGCAGCCCCTTCCTTTGGCTCTATAAACTTTTTCACCTAAAACTGAAACAAAACCCTGCTATCCTCGCTACACATCAGGCCTAATGTTTCGAGTTATGCTTGACTCAGGTCTTTCCTTTCTTCCTCACATTCAATCCATTGCTAAATATCCTACTACCTTCACCTAAAAAAAAACATTTCTTGTATCCATCCTTACCATCATTTCTCGACAACATGAGCACAGCAGCCAGGATGATCAGACTGTTTAGTAGAAATTTTGGACCATGCAAATAGGTTTATGTTCTCGAATATTTCTGAGATGCCTTGCATACGTAGCCCTCTTTGGGTCATTCCACAGCATCTTAAAGGCTAGGATTCTGACTTGGTCATTCTTTTTTAACCATTTTGTAGTTGATTAAAGCTAGTTGCACACTAGCGTCAGAGATCCGGCAGGCTGTTCTGGCAGGGAACAGCCTCCTAGATCTCTGCGCATTCTGGCACTGCTGGAGGTTTGTAAGGCTCCATCCGTCTTCACTTACTCTAATGGGGACCGACGGAGATCCGTCCGCATTCTGGCGAATTTGCCAGAAGAAAACTGCTGCCGATTCTCTGCATATTTGCCTGAGTGCAAATGGATCTCCGCCGATCCCCATTACAGTGAATGGGGCTGGACGGAGCCTTACAAACCTCTAGCAATGTCAGAGTGTGCAGACTTCCAGCAGAGAACAACCTGCCAGATCTCTTAACTAGCCTAACGTGTGCTTTTGGTCATTGTCTTGTTGCATCGACCAATGTGTTCTTTTGAGTTTGAGATCATGGACATTCTCCTGTAAAATTCTTTGAAACACCTTAGAATTATTTGTTTAATCAATAATCACAAGGCATCCAGAGTCCAGATCCTTAGATTTTCTTTTTTTTCTAGACATCTGTAGTGTTGTGAATTTGTGCTAAAAACATAACTTCCAATTTTCTCTCATCTGTCCACAGAAACTTTTCATTATGGAACATCAAGTTATTGACACATGACTTCCTTGGCTGTGTCCTTTCATAAGCACCATTCTTGTTTAGTGTTTTTCTAATAGTAGACATGAAAAGAGTTTTTTGTAGTTTGTACAGTCTTATATTGGTCTTTTGCTGCTAAACCTGGTTTCTTTCTCATTCAGGATTGCCCTTTGAGCTCTTGGAGTGATCTTAACAGGACACCCACTACTGGGGTGAGTAGCAATAGTCCTAAATTTTCTCAATTTGCAGATAATTTGTCTAACCATACTGTAGATAACCTTTTTTCTAACCAGAGCCTTTTCCACTATAACGAATCTCTCTATAACACATCTTCTCTGTTCTTCTGAAAGGCATGGATCACACTAATCAATCTTCATTGAGAAGAACAGACTTGTCAGCAACTAGGCTTTGTGTGCCTTTATGTAATGGCAGTGTGAAACTCACACATCAAATCCTACCTCCTTGATGGAAATTACTTTTTGTCAATTAGCTCTTGGAAAAGTTACTAAAAGAGAGGTTCAATTACTTTTTCTCCCTGCACTGGGGATATTTACTCAGTGCGCCTAATAAAAGAGCTGAATAAGGCTCTTTGTGTATTTTTTGTTTAGTTACATTGTGTTTGTCTATAATTGCAACAAATAACAATCATACCACATTTTAATAGTAATCAATGTAGAAATCCAGGTACCTTCAAAGGGTTCACTTACTTTTTCTTGCAACTGTAGCTACATCTGTCATATCACTCTGCACTTTATATCCATGTTGGCTGAGATACTGGGTGGTGACAGGTTTATGCAGCCTTATTTATACAGTGATCCCCATGCCAGGCTGTGCCCTTGGACTATATATTGGATTATTTTACCATGTACCTATTGTGTCACTACTCCCATTCCATTTACAATGTGAGCTCCTATGGGTATAGATATTTCTCCTTTTGCTACATTGTTAACTTATTTTCATTAAATAGAATTTTACTTTCCTTCCCAAATATAAAACGTTGCATAATATGTTTGTACTAGTGTTACGGCAGTGGGTGTAGAACCGCTGTGTCAACCAACAGATTTGACTTTTAGCTAATCGTAAAGGCGTTATCCTGACTGTCCCCTGGTATCCACAATTTAACCCCTGTACAAGGAACTCGAGTTCACTGCAGGGGAACCACCAGGCCAATAACTCCTGTAAAGTATTCTTTGTGTGATTGACAGTTGACCCATGGAGGTCAGAGACACCAGTGCTGGGCATCGAGGGGTCATGCAAATTGTAGTCAGGGACAGGCCGAGATCAGGGCAGGCAGGGTATGTGCTAAACAGTAAATGGTTTGAAGTCAGGGCAGAGAAGGGTCAACACGGGGGTCAGGCACATGTCAGATCAGCAGATGAGGGTCAGAATCCAGTAAACAAGCATAGGTCACTACATTGGCAGTACAGATTAGAGTTTGGGCTAATCCTAAAGGCATTATCCTGACAGATTATATTTAGGGCTAATCCTAAAGGGATTATCCTTAATGTCCTCTAGTATTCACACTTTAACCCCTGTACAGGGATCTGGAATGTACTGTAGGGAAACCACCAGGCCACTGACTCGTGGAGTATTCTTTGTATGATTGACAGTTGACCCGTGGGAGTCAGAGACACCAGTGCTGTGAACCGAGGTGCCATGCAAAATTGTAGTCAGGGACAGGCCAAGGTCAGGGCCGCAAAGTATGTGCTAAACAGTAAATGATCTGAAGTCAGGGCAGAGAAGGGTCAACAGGGAGATCAGGCACCTGTCAGATCAGCAGATAAGGGTCAGAATCCAGTAAACAAGCAGGGGTCAGTACATTGGCAGACACTAGAAATAGCACACCTTTGCAGGAACTAGCAAGCTATGGGAAGGTGTCTTAAAGGGGAATTCCCATCACATACAATGGGGGCATATCGCTAGGATATGCCCTTATTGTCTGATAGGTGCAGGTCCCACCTCTCTGACCTGCACCTACAATGAAAACGGAGCGGGGAATTGCTGCTCCCCGCTGCTCCCATACAAGTTAATGGGAGCGCACTGCGCATGCGCGACCCCACTCCCATTCATTTCTATGGGGCCAATGGAAAAAGCCGAGCCATCGCTCGGCTATTTTCGACAGCCCCATAGAAATGAATGGAGGGCGGCTGTACATGCGCAGTGCACCCTCCACTATTTTCTCTGCTCTGTACTCCGTGTAGGTGTGGATCCCAGAGGTGAGACCCACACCTATAAGACAATGGTGGCATATCCTAGTGATATGCCCCCATTGTCTATGATGGAAAAAACCCTTCAACTACGCCAGGATTGCCAGCTATTGGCTAGTGAAGATTAGTGTGTGTGCACACCGGCACTTTAAGAGCTGGAGGGATGGCATGTGTGTGCCCTATAGGCACAGGGAGAGAGGCCAAGCCAGCAAGCAAGCAGACCACAGCTTGCAAGGAGGAATAGAACGAGCCTGGCGGCTGGACCTGCCGAGAAGGGTGGAGCCAGGATGCCTGAGACCTGGGACCAGTAAGTGAAGCTGCAGTGGCCTCTGGCCGTATACATCTATATACACTGCTCAAAAAAATAAAGGGAACACAAAAATAACACATCCTAGATCTGAATTAATTAAATATTCTTCTGAAATACTTTGTTCTTTACATAGTTGAATGTGCTGACAACAAAATCACACAAAAATAAAAAAATGGAAATCAAATTTTTCAACCCATGGAGGTCTGGATTTGGAGTCACACTCAAAATTAAAGTGGAAAAACACACTACAGGCTGATCCAACTTTGATGTAATGTCCTTAAAACAAGTCAAAATGAGGCTCAGTAGTGTGTGTGGCCTCCACATGCCTGTATGACCTCCCTACAACGCCTGTGCATGCTCCTGATGAGGTGGCGGACGGTCTCCTGAGGGATATCCTCCCAGACCTGGACTAAAGCATCTGCCAACTCCTGGACAGTCTGTGGTGCAACGTGACATTGGTGGATAGAGCGAGACATGATGTCCCACATGTGCTCAATTGGATTCATGTCTGGGGAACGGGCGGGCCAGTCCATAGCATCAATGCCTTCGTCTTGCAGGAACTGCTGACACGCTCCAGCCACATGAGGTCTAGCATTGTCTTGCATTAGGAGGAACCCAGGGCCAACTGCACCAGCATATGGTCTCACAAGGGGTCTGAGGATCTCATCTCGGTACCTAATGGCAGTCAGGCTACCTCTGACGAGCACATGGAGGGCTGTGCGGCCCTCCAAAGAAATGCCACCCCACACCATTACTGACCCAATGCCAAACCGGTCATGCTGGAGCATGTTGCAGGCAGCAGAACGTTCTCCACGGCGTCTCAAGACTCTGTCACGTCTGTCACATGTGCTCAGTGTGAACCTGCTTTCATCTGTGAAGAGCACAGGGCACCAGTGGCGAATTTGCCAATCTTGGTGTTCTCTGGCAAATGACAAACGTTCTGCACGGTGTTGGGCTGTAAGCACAACCCCCACCTGTGGACGTCGGGCCCTCATATCACCCTCATGGAGTGTGTTTCTGACCGTTTGAGCAGACACATGCACGATTGTGGCCTGCTGGAGGTCATTTTGCAGGGCTCTGGCAGTGCTCCTCATGTTCCTCCTTGCACAAAGGCAGAGGTAGCGGTCCTGCTGCTGGATTGTTGCCCTCCTACGGCCTCCTCCACGTCTTCTGATGTACTGGCCTGTCTCCTGGTAGCGCCTCCATGCTCTGGACACTACGCTGACAGACACAGCAAACCTTCTTGCCACAGCTCGCATTGATGTGCCATCCTGGATAAGCTGCACTACCTGAGCCACTTGTGTGGGTTGTAGACTCCGTCTCATGCTACCACTAGAGTGAAAGCACCGCCAGCATTCAAAAGTGACCAAAACATCAGCCAGGAAGCATAGGAACTGAGAAGTGTTCTGTGGTCACCACCTGCAGAACCACTCCTTTACTGGGGGTGTCTTGCTAATTGCCTATAATTTCCACCTGTTGTCTATCCCATTTGCACAACAGCATGTGAAATTGATTGTCACTCAGTGTTGCTTCCTAAGTGGACAGTTTGATTTCAAAGAAGTGTGATTGACTTGGAGTTACATTGTGTTGTTTAACCACCTCAGCCCCCAGTGCTTAAACACCCTGAAAGACCAGGCCACTTTTTACACTTCTGACCTACACTACTTTCACCGTTTATTGCTCGGTCATGCAACTTACCACCCAAATGAATTTTACCTCCTTTTCTTCTCACTAATAGAGCTTTCATTTGGTGGTATTTCATTGCTGCTGACATTTTTACTTTTTTTGTTATTAATCGAAATTTAACGATTTTTTTGCAAAAAAATGACATTTTTCACTTTCAGTAGTAAAATTTTGCAAAAAAAACGACATCCATATAGAAATTTTGCTCTAAATTTATAGTTCTACATGTCTTTGATAAAAAAAAAATGTTTGGGTAAAAAAAAAATGGTTTGGGTAAAAGTTATAGCGTTTACAAACTATGGTACAAAAATGTGAATTTCCGCTTTTTGAAGCAGCTCTGACTTTCTGAGCACCTGTCATGTTTCCTGAGGTTCTACAATGCCCAGACAGTACAAACACCCCACAAATGACCCCATTTCTGAAAGTACACACCCTAAGGTGTTCGCTGATGGGCATAGTGAGTTCATAGAACTTTTTATTTTTTGTCACAAGTTAGCGGAAAATTTTTTTTTTTTTTTTTTTTTTTTTTTTTCTTACAAAGTCTCATATTCCACTAACTTGTGACAAAAAATAAAAAGTTCTATGAACTCACTATGCCCATCAGCGAATACCTTGGGGTCTCTTCTTTCCAAAATGGGGTCACTTGTGGGGTAGTTATACTGCCCTGGCATTCTAGGGGCCCAAATGTGTGGTAAGGAGTTTGAAATCAAATTCTGTAAAAAATGACCTGTGAAATCCGAAAGGTGCTCTTTGGAATATGGGCCCCTTTGCCCACCTAGGCTGCAAAAAAGTGTCACACATCTGGTATCTCCGTACTCAGGAGAAGGTGGGGAATGTGTTTTGGGGTGTCATTTTATATATACCCATGCTGGGTGAGAGAAATATCTTGGCAAAAGACAACTTTTCCCATTTTTTTATACAAAGTTGTCATTTGACCAAGATATTTATCTCACCCAGCATGGGTATATGTAAAAAGACACCCCAAAACACATTCCTCAACTTCTCCTGAGTACGGGGATACCAGATGTGTGACACTTTTTTGCAGCCTAGGTGGGCAAAGGGGCCCATATTCCAAAGAGCACCTTTCGGATTTCACTCCTCATTTTTTCCTGAATTTGATTTCAAACTCCTTACCACACATTTGGGCCCCTAGAATACCAGGGCAGTATAACTACCCCACAAGTGACCCCATTTTGGAAAGAAGACACCCCAAGGTATTCCGTGAGGGGCATGGCGAGTTCCTAGAATTTTTTATTTTTTGTCACAAGTTAGTGGAAAATGATGATTTTTTTTTTTTTTTTTTTTTTCATACAAAGTCTCATATTCCACAAACTTGTGACAAAAAATAAAAACTTCCATGAACTCACTATGCCCATCAGCGAATACCTTGGGGTCTCTTCTTTCCAAAATGGGGTCACTTGTGGGGTAGTTATACTGCCCTGGCATTCTAGGGGCCCAAATGTGTGGTAAGTAGGTAAATGACCTGTGAAATCCGAAAGGTGCTCTTTGGAATGTGGGCCCCTTTGCCCACCTAGGCTGCAAAAAAGTGTCACACATCTGGTATCTCTGTATTCAGGAGAAGTTGAGGAATGTGTTTTGGGGTGTCTTTTTACATATACCCATGCTGGGTGAGATAAATATCTTGGTCAAATGCCAACTTTGTATAAAAAAATGGGAAAAGTTGTCTTTTGCCAAGATATTTCTCTCACCCAGCATGGGTATATGTAAAATGACACCCCAAAACACATTCCCCAACTTCTCCCGATTACGGAGATACCAGATGTGTGACACTTTTTTGCAGCCTAGGTGGGCAAAGGGGCCCATATTCAAAAGAGCACCTTTCGGATTTCACAGGTCATTTTTTACAGAATTTGATTTCAAACTCCTTACCACACATTTGGGCCCCTAGAATGCCAGGGCAGTATAACTACCCCACAAGTGACCCCATTTTGGAAAGAAGAGACCCCAAGGTATTCGCTGATGGGCATAGTGAGTTCATGGAACTTTTTATTTTTTGTCACAAGTTAGTGGAATATGAGACTTTGTATGAAAAAAAAAATAAAAAAAAAAATAAGCATTTTCCACTAACTTGTGACAAAAAATAAAAAATTCTAGGAACTCGCCATGCCCCTCACGGAATACCTTGGGGTGTCTTCTTTCCAAAATGGGGTCACTTGTGGGGTAGTTATACTGCCCTGGCATTTTCCAGGGGCCCTAATGTGTGGTAAGTAGGTAAATGACCTGTGAAATCCTAAAGGTGCTCTTTGGAATATGGGCCCCTTTGCCCACCTAGGCTGCAAAAAAGTGTCACACATGTGGTATCGCCGTATTCAGGAGAAGTTGGGGAATGTGTTTTGGGGTGTCATTTTACATATACCCATGCTGGGTGAGAGAAATATCTTGGCAAAAGACAACTTTTCCCATTTTTTTATACAAAGTTGGCATTTGACCAAGATATTTCTCTCACCCAGCATGGGTATATGTAAAATGACACCCCAAAACACATTCCCCAACTTCTCCTGAGTACGGCGATACCAGATGTGTGACACTTTTTTGCAGCCTAGATGCGCAAAGGTGCCCAAATTCCTTTTAGGAGGGCATTTTTAGACATTTGGATACCAGACTTCTTCTCACGCTTTGGGGCCCCTAGAATGCCAGAGCAGTATAAATACCCCACATGTGACCCCATTTTGGAAAGAAGACACCCCAAGGTATTCAATGAGGGGCATGGCGAGTTCATAGAAATTTTTTTTTTTGGCACAAGTTAGCGGAAATTGATATTTTTAATTTTTTTCTCACAAAGTCTCCCGTTCCGCTAACTTGGGACAAAAAATTCAATCTTTCATGGACTCAATATGCCCCTCACGGAATACCTGGGGGTGTCTTCTTTCCGAAATGGGGTCACATGTGGGGTATTTATACTGCCCTGGCATTCTAGGGGCCCTAAAGCGTGAGAAGAAGTCTGGAATATAAATGTCTAAAAAATTTTACGCATTTGGATTCCGTGAGGGGTATGGTGAGTTCATGTGAGATTTTATTTTTTGACACAAGTTAGTGGAATATGAGACTTTGTAAGAAAAAAAAAAAAAAATTCTGCTAACTTGGGCCAAAAAAATATCTGAATGGAGCCTTACAGAGGGGGGGGGGGGGGGGGGGATCAATGACAGGGGGGGTGATCAATGACAGGGGGGTTGATCAATGACAGGGGGGTGATCAGGGAGTCTATATGGGGTGATCACCACAGTCATTGATCACGCCCCTGTAAGGCTTCATTCAGACGTCCGGATGCGTTTTGCGGATCCGATCCATCTATCAGTGCATCCGTAAAAATCATGCGGACATCTGAATGGAGCTTTACAGGGGGGTAATCAATGACAGGGGGGTGATCAGGGAGTCTATATGGGGTGATCACCACAGTCATTGATCATGCCCCTGTAAGGCTTCATTCAGACGTCCGGATGCGTTTTGCGGATCGGATCCATCTATCAGTGCATCCGTAAAAATCATGCGGACATCTGAATGGAGCTTTACAGGGGGGTGATCAATGACAGGGGGGTGATCAGGGAGTCTATATGGGGTGATCACCACAGTCATTGATCATGCCCCTGTAAGGCTTCATTCAGACGTCCGGATGCGTTTTGCGGATCGGATCCATCTATCAGTGCATCCGGAAAAATCATGCGGACATCTGAATGGAGCTTTACAGGGGGGTGATCAATGACAGGGGGGTGATCAGGGAGTCTATATGGGGTGATCACCACAGTCATTGATCATGCCCCTGTAAGGCTTCATTCAGACGTCCGGATGCGTTTTGCGGATCGGATCCATCTATCAGTGCATCCGTAAAAATCATGCGGACATCTGAATGGAGCTTTACAGGGGGGTGATCAATGACAGGGGGGTGATCAGGGAGTCTATATGGGGTGATCACCACAGTCATTGATCATGCCCCTGTAAGGCTTCATTCAGACGTCCGGATGCGTTTTGCGGATCGGATCCATCTATCAGTGCATCCGTAAAAATCATGCGGACATCTGAATGGAGCTTTACAGGGGGGTGATCAGGGAGTCTATATGGGGTGATCACCACAGTCATTGATCATGCCCCTGTAAGGCTTCATTCAGACGTCCGGATGCGTTTTGAGGATCCGATCCATCTATCAGTGCATCCGTAAAAATCATGCGGACATCTGAATGGAGCTTTACAGGGGGGTGATCAGGGAGTCTATATGGGGTGATCACCACAGTCATTGATCATGCCCCTGTAAGGCTTCATTCAGACGTCCGGATGCGTTTTGCGGATCGGATCCATCTATCAGTGCATCCGTAAAAATCATGAGGACATCTGAATGGAGCTTTACAGGGGGGTGATCAGGGAGTCTATATGGGGTGATCACCACAGTCATTGATCATGCCCCTGTAAGGCTTCATTCAGACGTCCGGATGCGTTTTGAGGATCGGATCCATCTATCAGTGCATCCGTAAAAATCATGCGGACGTCTGAATGGAGCTTTACAGGGGGTTGATCAATGACAGGGGTGTAATCAATGACAGGGGGGGTGATCAGGGAGTCTATATGGGGTGATAACCACAGTCATTGATCACGCCCCTGTAAGGCTTCATTCAGACGTCCGGATGCGTTTTGCGGATCTGATCCATCTATCAGTAGATCCGTAAAAATCATGCGGACATCTGAATGGAGCTTTACAGGGGGGTAATCAATGACAGGGGGGTGATCAATGACAGGGGGGTGATCAGGGAGTCTATATGGGGTGATCAGGGGTGATCAGGGGCTAATAAGGGGTTAATAAGTGACGGGGGGGGGTGTAGTGTAGTGTAGTGGTGCTTGGTGGGACTTTACTGAGCTACCTGTGTCCTCTGGTGGTCGATCCAAACAAATGGGACCACCAGAGGACCAGGTAGCAGGTATATTAGACGCTGTTATCAAAACAGCGTCTAATATACCTGTTAGGGGTTAAAAAAAACACATCTCCAGCCTGCCAGCGAACGATCGCCGCTGGCAGGCTGGAGATCAACTCTCTTACCTTCCGTTCCTGTGAGCGCGCGCGCCTGTGTGCGCGCGTTCACAGGAAATCTCGCCCATCGCGAGATGACGCATATATGCGTGACTCTGCGCAGGGCTGCCACCTCCGGAACGCGATCCTGCGTTAGGCGGTCCGGAGGTGGTTAAGTGTTCCCTTTATTTTTTTGAGCAGTGTATATTAAGATTTGTAAATTGTGTATTATAAAGGAAATGCACTGGTTTTAGGTTTAACATGAAAATATTCCATTCCAATTACCGCTCTCAAATCATCCTTCTCGAACTGCTAGTACAAGATGTACCCACTACAAGCACTTTATCGCTCATTTGTTCAAAGTCAAGTACAGTTCCTTTGTATGGCTGCAAATAAACATAAAAGACATTGCACATTTTTTCTTTGTTGTCAGCTGACACGGCACAACGGAGTTGATGTACTGTTCCTCTGTCTAATTTTAGAAATCAACTAGAATTGATGTGTGAATGACATGACCCAAGGAAAAGAGTGTGTGACTGAAACAGAAGAGAACAACTTGCCAGAATGACTTATGTATGTACTCACAGAACACAAATAGACAAAAAAACTCAAGCAACTCACTCACATTTCACGAAGAAGAGATAACGAGAGAAAGCAAAGAAATAAACGAGGAGACAAAAAAACAAAACAAAAAGAAACAAACCACACACACTAACAACATACTGTACAGCTACACGTCTAATGCCCTGCACTCCGGCTATACATTAACCCTGTTAGTCTGAGCTGCTGTAGGAAAGGCAGGTAGTTCAAAGCATTCATCAACAACACTTCTGAGTGATAGATCTAGCTGGGAGAGAGAGAGAGAGAGGTTTTCATACAATAGCAAAGTCAGCACCACCCATGATATTGCTTAAATCAGCAAGACACTTATACAGTACTCTGCATTTCTTCAGTGACTTTTTATAACTCTTGCCACTTGAACAGTTAAACATTTGGAATCTTGCTCCAGCTAAGACCTGCAAGCAAACGTACAGGAGACACTCATCTACGAAGGTAAGCGGTGATTGCATGTGAAACCTTACAAGGAAATTGTTTTACATCAAAGTATTCTGACCGATCGTTATGCCGAATTTTCTTCTAAGTGCATGCATGTTTGGGGCAACTTGTGCATCCAATGTATGCGTCTGAATATTCAATGTGCTCCTCCGTGTTATGGTGAAAGTTTTAAGCTGACTTCAGCTTTGACCGAATAACTAGGTAGAAAGGCATAAAACTGTACAAAACTATATATTAAAGTGGAACATGTTAAAGTATTTCATATTCGAAAGTGATTATTTTTAGTGGAGTGTAAACTCTTTGTGATACTGATCAGTCATGCTGTAGGTGTCCACATGTTGTAGGTGACCTTAGATGTGTTTACAATTGCTTTTTAAAACCTTCCATATTGTTTTATAGTAAAAAAAAAAAAAATAGATCTATCTATCTATCTCTCTACCTTTACATAGGACTGTACTTCATGTCAATTGTTTCCTTGTTTCCACTGCATGCAACCCACCTAACAGGTTGACACTACTGTACATCAGTAGAAACACAAGATGGTAGGGCTTGTGCAGTGTGGACAACTCCCAACCCACCTTACCTCCAGTAGGGCCTAAGATTAAGGGCGGGTTTTCACCAGCGCTAGGAATTCCATCTTAGTGTTTAGTTAAAACAGAGTTATAATGGAATATAACGGAATTCTAGGACAGAATGCAAAATGGAAGCCTTTAAGAGGCATTCCATTTTGCTCCGTCCTTATACATGTCTATGGGCACATGTAACGGTTCTGTTTTTTTCCCATTGTTTATGATGGAAAAAAACGTCCTCCCGACAGTTTTTTTCTCTGTCATGAATAACGGAAAAAAACGGAACCGTTATATGTGCCCAACTCTGTTATAACGGAAAACTATAACGGAATTCTTAGCGCTGGTGAGAACCCGCCCTAAATGGAAACTAGATCGGAGCACACAGAGAATATTATTGTCTCAATAATTTTTTTTTTTACAATTTTTTTAATTGAGAATGAATTGCTAAAGATTGTGGAGAAACAGCCTTTAAAGGGGTATTCTAACAAAAACTAAAACCAATAAATGGTAGATTTGTGTTAGCTGTTCTTGGCTGTTTTTCTTACACCAATAGTTTGAAATGAGGGCCAACATGCATTCTCAACTATGGTCCTGCAGCTGTGTCACGGACGTACCGAGACATACGGACATCCCGACGACAGTAAGTGGCAGGTGATCTGTGAGACTGGCAACACATGGTTTGATCTGACAGGTTTTCCTTGTGGATCAATAGGCGTCTGTGTTGTTTCTGGTAATGGCCACACCCCTTGCCTCCAGGTGTTGCTTATGTGGTCAGTTAACCTTCCTTATTTATAGTTGCTTCTCCCACTATGCTGTGCGGTTTATAACTTCTGTGCCTGTTGATTGTTTGTGGTTGAATCTCTGCTGAGTTCCTGGTGCTTCCATAGCCTCGTTGAAGTTGTCTTTCCTTTCCCTTTTGTATTTTGTTTGGGTTCTGTATGTTGCATTTCCCTACTGTTTGTATTAGGCCTGAAGTACACTCCTGTTCGTCCTTCCTTTTGAAGGAACAGGTAGTCCTGCCATTGGTACCAGGGTCCTATAGGTCTAGATAGGACTCTAGGTATTCCTGCATATGAACTCACCTACCTTTTGGGGTCTGTTCATACTGGTAGTCAGAATTTTGGTTAGGGTTTTCACTAGGAGGTGTCCATCTTCCTTCCCTAGTTCTCAGGCCTGATTCCCTGTTCCCTCCTTCCCTCCTATGCTCGGTGTGGTGTTTCCCTACCACACTGAAGCGTGACAGTAAGGTGGTGAGGGATTGGGGTCACTCCTAATGATCAATGAAGGTCTCACTAGTTTGACTCTCACTGATCTTGCATTGGATAGGGGATGTTTTAGGCCCGGAATATACCGTACATTTCAGATCAAAACTGGAGGTTCCCATTGCAAAAAACCTACTGAAAACTGCTTGGTGTTTAGCAATTTTTTAACAGACCCAAGCTGAATGGGGAAAGGGGAGAAATAGCTAGTGAGACTTGTATCTTTCAGAGGTTTATTTTTCCATAAAGCCCATCTTATGTCTCAAACACTTAATGACCCTACTGAATTGATTTAAAATTTGACGTTATTCTTAACATTCTGTTCAGTAGAATTCAGTAGAGTCATGAGAAGAAGGTTGGTGTTAGGACCACTGGGTTAGACATGGTAGACCAAAGGATAATATGAGATCTGCACTCCAAAATAAGTTAAGTCTTGGTGCACAAAGAGGACAAGTGCCAATCATAAAGTATAAAAAGTTCTATGGCACTCCAGACATATTTTTTTATTGCTTTAAATCAAAGTTATGTAATTTCCATACAGTGTAGTCATATCCAGAACAATTTTAGTCGAATACGCCACTGATAAGGAAGAACGCTATCCAGAGCCATAGCGTTCTTTCTTACAGCCACAGATTCCATTAAGAAATGTAATTTCTTAACTGAAACGTCCGGAAATTATGAGTGGCTTATTTAACTAAAATTGTTCTGGATATGACTACACTGTATGGAAATGACATAACTTTGATTAAAAGCAATTGAAAATGGGTGGTTGTCATTTGCTCATAGGCTTGTATGAGAAACAGGTCAAGTCAGATGGACAACTAAGCTCAAAGGACAAATAATGAGAGAAGTTTCTAAATACTGTAGATCAGAAATTAGGTCAGATAGCAAAATTTAAAAAAGCTAAATGGGAATGCAATGAACATTTATTAAGTGGTGCACTGTGCCAGAAGATACAGTAATAGCCATAAGAACCCATTGGCCAGCACATCAAGGTTTCCTGAGCACTCCCTCTTTATATTTGTTGAAGAGATACGTGCTAATCACAGATTTACAGCAGCA
This sequence comes from Bufo bufo, assembly GCF_905171765.1. Lineage (NCBI taxonomy): Eukaryota > Metazoa > Chordata > Amphibia > Anura > Bufonidae > Bufo > Bufo bufo. The sequence goes on along the minus strand of NC_053389.1, from coordinate 54,866,171 downwards.
GCAGTCAAGGAGGACAGAAGCTACTGGACACTTCCCAGGATGGAAGGTGACATATCCAGGGGCCCAGGAGCAGGTATAGAAAGCCTGCCACCAAGTGGGTATCACGGCTTGGGGGGGTTGCTACAACGAAGTTGACTTTACCTCTGCACTGCAATAAACAGTGGTCTGACAAATGCTGAAATATTTCAATATACACAGATATTTAAGGCTATCAGTAAATTTACTTTTTCCTTTCCCATTGTAACAAACCTGTCATTGAAGATGTATTCTTTCCCGGCAATTTGGGAGAACATGAAAAGATGTACAAAATAAGTTATAGAAGGAAAGTTCTTTTTTGGCAAATAATTGTTGGCCAAGAAAGAATGTTTCTTCGATAACAGATTTGTTACACTCTTTCATATTTTCCATCAGTTCTAATGGCAACTATTGTGAACTTACCTGTGGTCTCTGTTCTCATAAGTCACCGGGGACCTTGTCTACTAAAGATATTATCAAGTCATTATGTTAGATCTTGTCTTCAACTCTCATGGTGTTGTCCATGGCTACAAGAAATATTGTGGACATCATCATTAGGTTTTGTTTTGTAAGGTTAGTGATCATGACCCACCAATTTCAATTGGATTGATCCCTTAATGGTAAATTTTTAATGGTCTACTTGCAGAATAAGTACATTGAATCACATAAGTTACTATGTGTAAGGAAATTTGAAAATAGATACTGTACAGTGAAACCTCTTTGAGATGACCACTGAAAATTCCCTCCAGAAATGGTCTTCTACAAGGGTGTTCTTTTCAAATAAGACGGCTAGCCCGCAGAAAATCTGTCATAGGAGATTTGATCGGGATTAAAAGGGTGGTCTTCTCAAGGAGGTAGTCTTTTGGAAAGGTATATTGCTCTATAACACTGAGGTGACAAAACATAGTGGTAAAATTTTTCCTGACTGAATGAACAATTGATAAATGCTGAATCATTGGAATTATTGTGAGAAATATCAATGGTCAGAGATGAACAGCTATTTTATGGTATAGCCATATTGTCTATCTACCATGGAGTATTTTGTGCCTAGTTCTTTATAGAACATGCAGTCCTATATGTAGGCAGTATGGTATAAAGCAAAGTAGCTGAGCAGAATGTTGCATAGTTTTCTGAGAAAATATTTAGTATAACTTGTATATTACTCATTGAAACACCTGGTCTTTCTCATAGCAGTCCAGAGGGCGGTCCTAATCTGTGATGGACAGCTATCTCCGCCTGCACATATATTCTAGGAAGGCTGTCAATCACTGTTAGGACAATCCACTGGATTTCTAAGCTCAGAAAGGATTTAAATTAATATTTAAAGATACACGTTATATAGATTTTTTTCCCATAAAAAATCAATCTGCTCAGCTCCTCGTGCTCTAACATGCTGCTTGTAGATCCCATGTCCAAATTGTGAGGTTCCTTTTAATGGCAAAATCTCCAGTGCATTTCATCCAGCCTTACAGTACTTGACCAGCGGGTTAGTTTGCTGACCCTTTTCATCACTCAAAAAAGTTTTCAACTTCTGGTTAATAAAAGGCATGTTTATATGGGTCAATTTCTTTCATGATTAACTGGTTTCTGATCAACCGTAACTAGAGATAAGTGAAATGATTCTAAATTAATCTAAATTATTAAAAATTTCCCAAAATATTCAGACTCTACCAATGGCAACGGTGCCATTTGTTCACTCACAATACACTTTCACCACAGCAGCATATGAACAGTTCACAAACCATGCAGTTTCAGACATACTGCCACCTTTGTCCCAAAAGCTAATAATCCTAAAACCATTTACAACTCTGATAAATCATCACTTTTACCCATGACAGCAGCAAGGGACATGTGTGCAGACAGCCTATCGCACACCTTATGCACCCACATAGCCAGCTCATGACACATGACTTTCTTCATGAGCTACACAATGTGACTCGACCGTGTATATAGCTATGGGTAAACGCATGGTTGACGGTGTTAACAAACAGCCTATTTAAAAACACACTGCGCCATTGCAGTTATTATGCTTTTTCATATTAGAAATGTTCCAAAAATTGTCTCTTATTGGGGGCAGATGGTGTTTAAACATACATGGTCTAATTGTAAAAAAAACTGTGGCTTGTTGAGAGCAAGCATCCAAAAATGATGCCTTAAGGGGGCAGATACCTGTCCCTGTTTATACATACAAAAGTGTTACTGTGCCAGCCTGAAACAATTCTTTCTTTTTCATAAAAAATAGAGGAGAAAAGCGGCACTCACCGAATCTTCACAAATAGTAGCTTTATTTCGGGTTAAAACATAGTGGATGCGGGTCACAATTGCAGCAAAGTAAGCCTTACTTTGCTGCAATTCTGACCCGCATCCGCTATGTTTTAACCCGAAATAAAGCTACGATTTGTGAAGATTTGGTGAGTGCCGCTTTTTTCCTCTATTTTTTATGCGATTATTGGTCTGCTTGTTCTGGCTGAGCACCACCTATTTCACTGCATGGTTGCTGAGAGAAGTGTTACTGACATCGGACCACATTAAGTAGTGCCGGCTGTGATTTATTTTTGCTGTGAATTCTTTCTTTTAATTGGGAGCAGCAGCAGAACAATGTGGATGTGGAAAGGGTAAGGTAATAGTGGCAAGAGTCAATAACAAAAGTGTGGAACAGACAACAGACAGGCAGTAGATGTGTGCTTGGCTGTAATGGGGTAGCAGCAGCCGCAGCCATATGGTACAGAACATGATGGTAGGCAGGCAGACAGCAACAGTGGCATGATGGGATCAGCGATAAAGAGTCACCATCAGCAATGGGAGATCTATTCGTCGGACTCAGACGGAGGTGTGTGAACATCCTCGGTGATGTTTAGTACACTACAAGACGACAACTTTGTACATTTGGGTGTGATAACGCCACCTGCTGTGCTTAAAATCCTTTCTGAGATGATGCTGGAGGCTGGGCAAAACAATACTGGGCCAGTATGGCCACAGATCTAATATGCCTGCCCAGTAGTCCATGCGGTCAATAAACACGGTATGTGCTGGAGAAGGGCCACAGTTCAGGTAGGACTGAACCTGGTTGTTTGGTGGGGGGCAGAGAATGGCCTCCTCATCAGACATGCAGGCAGCTGCGCCAAAAGATGCGGCAAATTGTGTACACAGTGTATCCTGGCCTCCCTTTCAGGAACAGGAAAACATTCCCCCATTTTCCTTTGATAGTGAGGGTCTAGAGGCTCGGCTATCTATGCTATGCTAATGATATGCCTGTCAATACATAAACAAGCAAGCATACAACTGGCCCTGCTTGCCAGTGTGCCCAAGGACCCAGTTCCTTATGAGTCTGCCCACTAGGGGTGAGCAAATTGCGCTTCGGATCCAAGATTTGAAATTAATTTTTTCCCCAACTTTGTTTTAATGCTGTACGGAGATCTGTCTCTGCTTCAGATTCCTGTTTTAAAATGTTTTTAAAGTTTTAGAATCGAAGGTCAAAGTTCTCCACTGAGGTCTCATGTGACTTTGGACTTAACGAATTTTGCCTCCGCAAAGCCCATACATTTTAATGCTGTACAGAGAAAGGTCTCCGTACAACATTAAAACGAAGTTGGGGAATAAATCTTGGATCCGAAGTGCAATTCGTTCACCCCTACTGCCCACCACTGTAATGATTGGTTATCATGACCGATATTGTCATCCAGTAGCTTCCTGCTCCTCCACCATCTCCTCCTCCTCTAGTGGAAGCTTCTTATCCTCATTATCCTCCTCCACGGGACTTTCTCTATGTGGGTCAGCTATAGGGCAGCCAACAAGATGTGGAAGCTGTTCTTCTTCCACCATCCCTTGTTACATCAGCATGAGCAGGTCTGGCACGCTTTGAGCCTGTGCCTACAGTATCAGCAGTTTCACCAGTTCCCGAACGGACCACAAGAGAAGCATATCTGGCACTGGCATTTTTTTTTGCGTCCTCCCTCACCACCTCCGCTCCGTAACAAGACGGGGGAGAGATGGAGAGGACTGGAGAGAGCGGAGGAAGCTCTAAGGGCTCCAATCTCCCCAAATTCTAAGCCATTTTATCTCGATATTTCTTTGCTTATATAAAATATATGCATATCTCCTATTAGTATTTATCAGGTTTAGCCATGTATTCATACTAGGAGCATCCCGCGCAAACCAAGAACGAGATATTAACAATCTGGCCAGAAACATTATCTTGTACAGAAGTTTTTTTTATCCTGCTGACACCCCACCTTGGCAAGATTACCCAATACCCAACATTCAGCAGTAAAAGGTATCCGTACATTCAGCTTTCCCTCTATGTATTCATGAATAGTCCCCCAAAACTGTTTCAGCTCTGAACAGAACCAGAAGATATGCAAGTAATCCGCATCAGGAATATCACACCTCGTGCAGTTGGAATCACTCCTAATACCACATCTCTTAAGCCAAAGAGGTGTAACATTGAGTCTATGCAAAATATTAAACTGCACCACAACGTGATTGAAATTATATGAAACCACTTTTAAATCCTGAAATACCTCTTCCCTGTCGTCCAGAAAAGTCATTGCACATTCATTTTGCCAAGCCCTCTGTCCTGTAGAACAGGTATCTACAAATCGTGCTCTAATTATATTATATGTAAAGTTGGGAAATCTTCATACCATGCTCCAAATTCCCTATCAAATCATTAAGTTGTGTAGAAGTGTGTATTTCAAGCCTATTATTTTTTTTAATACTTAAAAGTGCCGATCTTAACTGTAAGTAGCAAAACCATGTTAATTTCTGTGTTCTTTCTTTTTGTGATAATACCGTAAATGAGACTATGTCCCCATTACCTACTACCTGTGTCACGTATAATATATAACTTTTTTGCCAATATGAATCTCTACCTAATTCAATCAAAGTTTGAAAGTGCCTATTATACCACAGAGGAGTGCATCCCATTGAACCCTTCAATCCAAACCGAAATCGAATAGAATACCATGACTTCATAAAAAGATTCCTGGCGGATTTAAATTCCTTATCGGAGTAGGTCAATTGATCTGACTCCAAAAACGAAAAAAAAATTATCATATGGAGATTTATTTAGTAAATACCTACATAGCGGGCTGTCATTCCATTCCCGGAAAAAGCAAAGCTGAATAGCTAAAAAATATCCTTTGAAGCAGGGGAAATTAAGTCCTCCCCTCTCCAAGTGTTTATACCAATGCTCTAGTTTAAGTCTTATGCGTTTCCTCCCCCAGAGTAGATCATTAATAATTCTTATTATAATTATTTCTATTAATTTAAAGAACCTGTCCCCGATCCAAACTGGAGAATTCCTGAAGAGATATAGTAACTAGGGGAGAATCACCATCTTAACTAAAGATATTCTATTGGCCTTTGATAAAGGTAAGCGAAGCCATGTTGTTATTTTAGACCAACTTATTTATCAATGGCATTAGATTAAGCGGGATAAAATCTTCCACCCTTGGAGAGATTGTAATACCTAAATACTGAAAGGACTCAGAGATTTTTAACGTGGGGAGTGCAGATTTATCTAAGGACATATTATCCAATGGCATAAGAGTAGTTTTTTTCCCAATTTACATCCAGACCTGAAACTTCTCCAAACTAATTGATCATTTGAATAATATGTAACAAAGTAGCTTAGGTCTGTTGAATATAAAATAACATATGATCTGCATATAGTGAAATGTAATCTTCCGTTCCTGATACCTCAAATCCTAGAATCCTGGGGTCTTGTCTGACCCTAGCAGCCAGGGGCTCAATGTAGATGTCAAATAGAAGAGGAGATAGTGGACATCACTGGCGAGTGCCTCTAGTCATACAAAAACTTCTTGTAAGATTGCCATTTATATTCAGTCTTGCAGTAGGAGATCTATACAGAAGTTTAATCATGTTGCTAAATCTAGGGCCAAAGCCCATCTTCTGAAGCACTCTCCAAAGGAACCCCCACTCAACCCTATCAAAGACCTTGGAAGCGTCAATAGACAAAATGGAACGAGAAGCCCCTCCGGAGGTCTGCAAATTGGAAAAAAGACGGTGGAGATTATAATGGGTCCCCTTATTAGGCATGAAACCATTTTGGTCTGGATGTATAATTGATGTCATAACACTGGATAGCCTCCGCGCCAAAATTTTAGACAGAAGTTTAACATCTGTATTAAGGAGAGAGTTAGGTCTATATGACCCCAAATCATTGGGGTCTTTACCCTTCTTTAATATCACTGTGATCACCTCTGTCATTGTTTCTAGAAGAGTTCCCTCCTTTATTGAATCAGAGAGTGTTCTCCACAGATGGGGAAGAATAATCTCCCTATATTTACGATAAAACTCATACGGGAGTCCATCCAGTCCAGGGGAGGAATTACCTGAACAGGAGTCAATTGCTTCCTCTATCTCCTGAAGAGACAAATCCATCTCCAGACATTATTTTTGACCATCTGTAAGCGCTGGAAGGGAAATAGAATCCAAATATGCATCCATCATTTCCTCTGAGAGAACACTCTCTGATTTATATAATTCACAAAAGTGATTTACAAATATTTATATTATTCCCTCCTGATCTTCAATAATTGTCCCATCCGAGGCACGAATACTGCAAATCTCTTTTTTTGGATCCTGACTAGCTATTACCCTGGCCAGCATCTTCCCAGGACGTCCTGCCTCAGAAAAATATTTTTGTCCTCTAAAGAATAACCTCTGTTGCGCTTTATCCAGAAGGAAATCAGAGAAGGCCTGTCTAGTCCTCTGCATAATCTCTCTAGCTTCCTCTGTTTTTAACCTTATAAAGCCAGCCATTCCATCCGCCGATGCTTCCTCCAGTTCTTTCTCCCTCCTTGAATAGCGCTTAGTTAGATCAGCAATTGTACTAATAAAAATCTCTCTCATAACCGCTTTAAAAGCGTCCCAAGCAAATTGGGATTTAGCTGAAAAAATATTTTTATCCCAAAAGGAAATAATCTCCTTTTTTATCTGGTTATGATTGTCAATTAATAATATCCAATGGGGATTCAATCTAAATGGGGGTTTCAGTCTAAAATTATTCCTGACCATACATAGCTCTATAAAAAAGGGAACATGGTCAGATACGGATCTGGTCTCGTATTTCATCCGTTTAATACAATTTAAATATCCCTTGTTTATCAAGGCCAGATAAGTTCTAGACATAGAGGTTCCCGATTTACTAATACAGGAGTAAGCTCTTTTTCCTTTGGATAGGTATTCCCAAACATCCACGAGGCCCACCTCTTGGCAAAACCGAGCCAAGGGGGACCCCTTGGATGGGGAATAACCGTTCCCCCCCTAGAGATCCTATTAACCTCAAGGTTCATAACACAATTGAAATCCCCATTGACCACTACCATACATTGGGGCCACTGATCCACAAACGCCATCAAAGAGGTAAATATTTGCATAGAGAAGGGAGAAGGGATATAAATAAAGGCCAAAATACATAACTTCCCATCTAACCTACCATAGAGAAAGACATATCTCCCCTGTCTATCAACAGAAGATGCCAAACATATAAAGTTAATCTGTTTATGGATTAAAACAGTAACTCCTCTGGAATAGCTGGTATATGTAGAGTTATAGACCTGGGTGGCCCACCTCCCCCCTAGACAAAAGATTGTGTCCTGTGTGAAGTGGGTTTCTACTAAGCTAACTATAGCTGGCAAATGTCTCCGTATCAAATCTAGAACCACCTGCCTTTTTTTCCTCTCCCCAAGACCGCGAACATTCCATGTTAGTATTCTTGTAGTCATTATTTAATAATAAAACTTCCAGTTAGTAGAGTCCCTGGCGTCTCTCCGCTCCCCACCTCTAAAGAAAAAGGACACACCATAGCCCACCCTCCCCTATTACTCCCCCCTCCCCCTCCCCCCAGCCGCAAACCCCAAATCCCCCTTGATCCGTAACAAAAAGTAACAGACCTCAACTAGGACCATCCCTCCCCCACTCCCTCAGCCGAACCTCCCTCAATCAAATAAGGGAAAAAAATAAATAAATAATAGCATTCTTAATACAGAATGCTTACTAAAATGTGGCTTTAGGGGTTAAAAAAATAAAATAAAAATTAACTCACCTCATCCTGTTGTTCGCGCAGCCAGCATCGTCTTCTTTCTTCTTCTTTCAGGACCTGCCAAAGGACCGTGGATGACGTAATTGTGCTCACAACATGGTGAGCGTGGTGACGTCAGCACAGGTCCTGCTGAAGAAGATAGAAGATGATGCCGGCTGCGCGAGCAACAGGATGAGGTGAGTAAATTTATTTATTTATTTTTTAACCCTTAAAGCCACATTTTAGTAAGCATTGTGTATTAAGAATGCTATTATTTTCCCTTATAACCATGTTATAAGGGAAAATAATACAGTAAATTGACTTTTATCAATTTACTTACATCATCTCCTAGCAACCATGCGTGAAGATCGCACCGCATCCGCACTTGCTTGCGGATAATTGTGATTTTCACGCAGACCCATTTATTTCTATGGGGCCTGCGTTGCGTGAAAAATGCACAAGTGAACAGCCCCTTTGAAGTGAATGGGTCCGGATTCAGTGCGGGTCAATGCGTTCATCTCACGCATTGCCCCAGCACGGAATTCTCACCCATGTCCAAAAAAAGGCGGCTGGCTGTTCATATACAGAAATAAATGCTTGATTTTGTGATGCAGAACTTGTCAGCAAGCTTTATGAAACTCATTCCTCACACTCTATGCTTTCTAATTATATCACCATACTCTCCCTATACTCTTCCTATGATATCTAGATTGCTACTTCGCATCTGTAATTGCTTTTTGCATGTATGGTGTTCTGAGAAGAAGGACCTGACAGAATCTTGCCCCCTGATTGGCTAATCAGGCTGTCTGTCAACCTCTGAGCCAATCATTGCAAGATACCCCTCCCCCAGTGTCATGCGATCCTTTGATCCTTTATCTTCCTGTTTTCTGCATCAATTTAATGTTATGCAAGCGGGTGTGGACCCACCTCACCACTGACTGGCTGTACTCTGGAGGGGCATGACTAAGCAACTACCTGGTCTTCACCAGAGCCTCTGATGGTAAGGATTGGCTTGGGCCGTTGGGTAGTTGCCAGGTGCCACTCCAGAGCAGTCCCTGAGTCAGTGGCAGCTGACCAGGGGGTCAGAGATACCAGTGAAGCACCAAGGGGAAGTACGTGGTCAGGGCAGGCAGAGATCAAGCAAGGTCTGTAAACGAAGTCCGAGGTCAGAGGCAGGCGGCAAACAAGGTCTGTAAACGAAGTCTGAGGTCAGAGCAGGCAGCAAACAGGCAAAATCTGATAATTCCAAAAGTAGGGTCCAGTACACAGCAAAGCAGAACTTGAAAAACACCTTCACACTTGGAACTAGGCAAGCTAGTGACCATGAGTTGCTCAGGCATCTTCCTGTGGTAGGAAGCTCCTTTAAATACTTCCCGCAGTACTGCTATAGGCTGGAGGGATAGAGGGCATGTACGAGCTGCCTCACAAGTGAAAGACACACCCAAGCAAACCCTAACAACAGTATAGGTCTCCAGCAGGAAGTAAACTCTGGCATGGAGCACAGAAGCAACAGTTACAGGGAACCTGTCATATGGATATTTGATTATAATCTAACTAATTATATACAATCATTAACTACTAAAAAGTGCCTTAGATGTATTCACTTACTGGTGTGACAGATGGTTACCTCATAATATACACACAAAGATGCCGCATGCCGCATGCTAATGAGCTGATTCGAGTCCAGCGTGATGTCATTGAGTCCAGCGTATATTTAATTCAGAGCTATAGCCACTCCCCTGCCCACCTGCTGCTGGTTCATATGGAAACAAACTGTCATTCAGCAGCAGGTGGGCGGGGAGAGTCAGGAGCTCATGAATATTCATGACTCATCATTATCAGCTGGAGCTTTTCAATACAAGATGTTGGCAGATTGACTAGGTCAATTAAAGAAAGTGACCCAGCATTTTGCTAGAAGAATCAGTCACTTATTTATGTTGCCCTTAGTTAGGACACCATAAAACTGGTGACAGGTTCCCTTTAAGTTACCTGCTGCCCGCGCTTGTCAGCACGGCGCATGGCATCAGGAGGGAAAGAGGGAGCCCGGCACGGACCGCTGGGCTAACATTTCCATTGCAAAATTTTTGTGAAATTCGTAATGAATCTGATTGATTTAGAATCAATTCGCTCATATATATATAACCTTTTTAGAAGCTTATGATGGTGGAATCCTTCTCCTGGTAAAGACTTACATATACAATTCCTTGAACTGGTATTCCCTGTATGCTGTTGTATTTCTCAAAATCTAAATTAGAGGCATCAGAAATGTTAAAGGGAACGTCCCATTAGAAAACAGCATATTGTTTAAATCAATGTTTTATGCTAAACAGATTTTTTATGATTTTTATTTTTATTTTCCATGTCCTATCTACAAAAATAAAAAAAAACAAATTTTCATGCATTTTCACACTGGTCACTATTAGTGGCGTAAATAGAGTGTTATGGGCCCCAGTGCAAACTTTGGATAGGGCCCCCCCTCCCATTTTTACAAAGAGGCGGCAGATTTTCTTTATACTAAGGGCTCTTTCACACGAGCGGATGCCGTGCGGTTAATCTGCTGCATGAAAGAGAGCCAAGCACAGTTCCGGACAGCAGAGAAACGGAGCATTAACATGATTGATAATACTCTTTGCCTCTCTGTGATCTTTTTACTACAAAATCACAGTGAGATAAAACTGTCACCGTGATTTTGTAGTAAAAAGATCACAGAGAGGCAAAGAGCATTATCAATCATGTTACTGCTCCGTGTCTCTGCTGTCCGGAACGGTGTTTGGCTCTCTTTCACGCAGCGGATTACCCGCACTGGATCCGCTCGTGTTAAAGAGCCCTAAGCCTAATGCATGGCTACACTCACCCAGTCCTAATAAAATCTGGTCCAGGGTGTTGCTGGCGTGATGTTCACTGGATCCAGAACAAGGTCTCTGTGGTCATAGAAAAAAAAAGAATAATCACATAAGGAAGGGATGGTGACTGCCCCTGTGAAATCACCAGCAGGGGGCGCTTGGCTGGCTGTAAGACTGAGCCATGCCAATGTATAGCAGGGTAATAATCTAGGACATTTCCCCTAAATGCTACCACGCAGTACTAATGCCCACATTGTGGCCCTCACAGTACTAATGCCCACATTGTGGCCCCTCACAGTAATTAAGCCCACATTGTGGTCCCTTCAAAATAGTTATGTCCTCCTTGTGCCCCCTCACTGTAGTTATGCCCAGATAAGTCCATCCCTCACAGTAGTTATGCCCAGAAATGTGCCCCCTCACAGTAGTTATGCCCAGATATGTGCCTCTTCACAGTAGTTATGCAAGATGATGTGCCCCCTCACAGTAGTTATGCCAGATATGTTCCACTCACAGTGGTTTTGCCAGATATGTGCTCCCTCACAGTGGTTATGCCAGATATGTGCCCCTCACAGTAGTTATGCCAGATATGTGCCTCCCTCACAGTAGTTATGCCCAGATATGCGCCTCCTCACAGTAGTTATGCCAGATTATGTTCCCCCTCACAGTAGTTATGCCAGATATGTTCCCCTCACAGTGGTTATGCCAGATATGTGCCCCCTCACAGTGGTTATGCCAGATATGTGCCCCATCACAGTGGTTATTCCAGATATGTGCCCCCTCACAGTGGTTATGGGCAGATATATGCCTCCCTCACAGTAGTTATGCCAGATATGTGTCCCCTCACAGTAGTTATGCCCACATATGTGCCCCCTCACAGTACTTATTCCAGATTAGGTGCCCCCTCACAGTAGTTATTCTAGATTAGGCTACCCCCTCAGTAAAGATGCCCTTTTTTTGCCCCCTCACTCTAGTTGTTGCCCCCCTTTTGCCTCCGGTCTGCAGCTTTATAGAAAAAAAAAAACACATACTTACCCTCTTCCCTGATGACACTCTCCCATACTCACATCGTGCTGCTTGCTGTGCTGGAGGCCGATTCCTGGGCTTTCAGCGCTCCTCCCACAGCCAGCAGTGCGATGTGCAGCCAGCAGGGGGAGCGCTTGAGCTCAGAAGAACAGTGAAGCAGGGAGCAGAGATGGCTCCCTGCTTCACTCTGGAGACAACCCGGCAGTGACAAGAACTGCCGGGTGAGTGCGCCCCCCCTTCCTTGCCTCTGCGCTCCCTCATGTTTGTAGAGCGCTCTGACAGGGCCCGGCATTCTCATTGTACTTCATGCTGGGCCCTGTCAGAGCGCTCCCATTACATGCGACCGCGATTGTTATGCCCCTGGTCACTAGGCCTAAAATGTATGAGCAATTCCTGCTCTTTTATATCAGCCACATGGGCCATAGACACAACAGACATTAAAGGGGTTTTCCCATTACAGACAATGGGGGCATATGGCTAGGATATGCCCCCATTGTCTGATAGGTGCGGTTTCCACCTTTGGGACACGCACCTACGCCAAGAACGCCAAGAACGAAGCGGGAAGAGTGGTGGCTGGAGGAACCTAGGTTTCCCAGGATCCGGCCACCGGCAAGCGCTCTCCCTATACAAGTGAATAGGAACGCACAGCGTTTGCGCGGCAACCACTCCCATTCATTTCTATGGGGGCGTCGGAATATCCTAGCGTTATGCCCCCATTGTCTGAGATGGGAAAACCCCTTTAATTAATTCTTTGGGAGAGTGTTCTAGGCATGCTCTGAGACCTGTGCAGAGGTCAGGAGGTAGTAGATAAGCTGTGATATCACCTGTGTTATGTCAAAAGAGGTGATATATTTCATTGTAATCTTGCCTGTAAAGATAATGCAATGGCAACTGAAAATATTATTAGGTCTATTAGCCAGTGTGAAAACTGTACAACTTTAGAATATTTTTTTTTATGTAGATAGTGACAGAAAATTTTAAAACATCACCAAAAATTCAAAAAAAAAATGTTTAACTTAAAAATGTGATTTAAGCAATAGGTTATTTTCTGATGACACAGTCCCTTTAACTCTAATTTGCATTTTTAAAGGGAATGTGTCATCAGAAAATGACCTATTGTTTAAATCATTTTTTTTATGTTAAATAAATTGTTAAAGAATTTTTGGTGATATTATTTTGAATTTTCCATGTCAATGTCTATCTAAAAAAAAAAAAGGCAAAGAAAAGCAGTTTTTGTACTGGCCATTAAGCCTAATAGGTGCCACTTCTTTCTCACTACAGATCACATTACTGCAGTTACCTGCTTATTAATACTGGTAGGATTAGAATGAGAGGTATCACAGGATGCAATATGGATGGAAAAAACTTAAAGGCTATGTACGCCTTTGGAGGAAATTTTTGTTTATGATTGTATTTTACTCCTTTTGGCCTTTATTAAAAATATTGAGCCATTCTGTCACAAAGGGTTATCTGTTTTTCTGGCTGTGTAACTGGTAAAAATCACTGAAATAAACAATATGTCCCTGGGGATGACTAAACAACAAATCACTGAAATGTATTAATTTCCCCTTAAAACTTTACCTTTATTTGTTCTATTAAAAATCTCCCACATACAAATATATCAAATTACAACAAAGATGATTCCACCTTGGGACTTCTTAAACATTGAAATGTAAATATTGATGCTTTGCCACCATGTGGCTACTCACGGTACAGTTGACCACGGAACAATTGAGGATTGATCATGAAGAGTGGGACCAAAATGATATCAGGATCTCTCCTTGGTGGTGAGCCAATAAAGAACTCTGTTGCCTTATATCCAGGAGAAAGATGCAGTAATTCCGCTTTTAGGCAGTTGGGGAGCTGTCCCTATCAATCTATGCTTACCCTGCCTAAAAGCGGAGTAGTTGCCCCGAAAGGGGCAGCCCCACTTATCGGTGGCTGTACCCTAATCTGTAATTCCCTTCCTAATTGATTCTTAAACAGAGAACTGCTGCATACATGTCTTAGATGTATAATTAAAAAGTTCAAATAGGAAGTCAAAAAATCGGATCATATGGAAAATGGATACTTCTCCAAAGGTGAAAGTAATGGAAGAAAAAGAAGTCCCAGGTGACGCGTTTCCCGTCAACCCGACGCGTTTCCCCAGTGGTATGAAATAGGTTCATCATGGAACCAATTCACATATGCACAATGGCATTCAAATAATGTGGTGCCAGGGGATGAATGGCTTGCGGCAGTTTTATATCTGTCAAGGCTGGGTTTAAATATCCCTCCTTATCTCCAAAGCACCAATCAGAGTCGGCGTCTACCAAACAGCAATGCGCCTGCGCCTATGTAATTTGGCGGGCGTCACAGTGTATGACGTCACCGCGCCTCACATATAACCCGGAGGCGCCGGCCACGTCATTCCCCTAATGCGCGCACGCGCCCAATGTTGTGGGCAGTTCAGGTAGTAATTTACAGGTTTTGACGTCAATGTACCCCGCATGTACTAAGCAAGCGCTGGTGATATCAGTACTTACACGCGCTCATGTGTCCAGGGAGTATAGGCTTTAAAGGGCTTCTGTCACCCCACTAAAGTCATTTATTTTTTTTGGGCTAGTTAAATTACTTTTATTGCGATATATGAAAATATAATGGTCTTACTTACTTTGATTCAGCAGTTTCTTCTAAAAACGAAGTTTTATAATATGTAAATTAGGTCTCTACCAGCAAGTAGGGCGGCTACTTGCTGGTAGCAGCTGCAGAAAACCGCCCCCTCGTCGTGTTGATTGACAGGGCCAGCCGGGATCTCCTCTTCCGGCCCGCCCTGTCGGCATTTCAAAAATCGCGCGCCTGTGTTCATTCGGCGCATGCGCTCTGAGAGGAGGAGGCTCGCCTCCTCAGAACTCCCTCAGTGCGCCTGCGCCGATGACATCACCGAAATAGAAGACATCATCGCCGCAGGCGCACTGAGGGAGTGCTGAGGAGGCGAGCCTCCTCATCTCAGAGCGCCTGCGCCGAATGAACACAGGCGCGCTATTTTTGAAATGCCGACAGGGCTGGCCGGAGGAGGAGATCCCGGCTGGCCCTGTCAATCAACACGACGAGGGGGCGGTTTTCTGCAGCTGCTACCAGCAAGTAGCCGCCCTACTTGCTGGTAGAGACCTAATTTACATATTATAAAACTTCGTTTTTAGAAGAAACTGCTGAATCAAAGTAAGTAAGACCATTATATTTTCATATATCGCAATATAAGTAATTTAACTAGCCCAAAAAAAAAAAGAAGACTTTAGTGGGGTGACAGAAGCCCTTTAAAAAAAGAGATATATATATATACCAGTGCGCTTGTGCCATTGCTGCATTTGAGTAGATGACATCAGTGCCGCTATTATGAATTAGAACCAAATTCCCAAGATGAAAAGGATTAGGTTCTGTATATAATATGAAGGAATAATAAATATCTCCACTGTAGTTGTCTCTGATTGTCTTTAACTTCAAGACTAATGTCAAAGAATTTTGGTAAACTAGTGTATATTATATCTGCCCATCAAAAGCTAAACTTGTATAATATTTGGAGGTGACTAGGGGTATATGTAATAGTAGGTGGAATTAAAAAGAATATATCTCACCTACCATCCCCAAAACTGGCACCAAAGATTGTGGGTTTAATTAATTGGGGGAACGAAAGGGGGAGGGGGGAGCAGTGTCAACTGACTAATGACTCAAAACCCCAGATATGTCCCACCTAGATAATGGATTTAGTGTTAAACCAATCATGGTCAAATACACAGCTCTCAAAAAGACTGACCAAATTATGATCTAAACCAAGGTTAGAAGAGTCCCTAGTAATTATTCATAAAAAACTGACAAAAGGCAAGGTCTCATTTAAAGGTCTCACCACCCACCAAATCTCAGATGTGGTATAACCAAAGGACAATATTTGCACATTCGCAGGAATTGCTCTAATGTGAATGACTTCCACCGTCAGGCCAGGCAGTTACAGGGTAGATTTTTGAGAAGGGGGTATCCACCGAAAAAACTTCAGGATGCCTTTAAAAATGCCATCACTAGGGTTGGGTCAGATATACTGGACCCCCAACCTAACATGCAGAGAGATGGTATATCTGCACATAAAGAGTCAAATCAATTTGCTCGGATTGTAGGTACTTTTAATAATTGACACAAAAAAGTAAGAGTATCTTATCTAGATACTGGGATCTTTCAAAAATGGACCCAGATATAAGAGATGTTATAGCAGATCACCCGGCAACTACTTTTAGAAGGGGGAGATCCCTTAAAGATCGTTTCGTACGCAGTCATTATGAACCTGCCACCAAACAGGGTACGTGGCTATCGAGTAAACCCTGTGGTATGTACAGATGTGGGGGCTGTATTGCTTGCCCATATATTCAACCCACGAAGAGCTTTATGAGCACAGTTACACAAAAAAACATATGACATCCGGGAATATGCCAATTGTAAAAGCATGGGGGTAGTTTACCTATGCACCTGTACCTGCCCACTACAATATGTGGGGAAAACTATTAGGGAAATACGGAGATGCATAGGGGACCACTTAGGTGACATAAGACATAAGAGGGACACCCCCATTGCACGACATGTTCAAGAGAAACATTCAGGCGATCCCAGTGCTTTACAGACTGGATTTACAGACTAAAATTGGGCTTAAATGAGACCTTGCCTTTTGTCATTTTTTTATGAATAATTACTAGGGACTCTTCTAACCTTAGTTTAGATCATAATTTGGTCAGTCTTTTTGAGAGCTGTGTATTTGACCATAATTAGTTTAACACTAAATCCATTATCTAGGTGGGACATATCTGCAGTTTTGAGTCATTAGTCAGTTGACACTGCTATACAAGTTAAGTTTTTGATGGGCAGATATAATATACACTAGCTTACCAAAAATCTTTGACATTAGTCTTGAAGTTAAAGACAATCAGAGACAACTACAGTGGAGATATTTATTATTCCTTCATGTTATATACAGAACCTAATCCTTTTCATCTTTCTTTTTATAAAGCCTATATTCCCTGGGCGCATGCGCGCATTTAAGTACTGACATCACCAGTGCCTGCGTAGTACATGCGGCGTGCATTGACGTCAAATCCTGTGAATTACTACTGGAATCGCCCACAACATTGGGCGCGTGCACGCATTAGGGGAATGACGTGGCCGGCGCCTCTGGGTTATGTGTGAGGTGCAGTGACGTCATACACTGTGATGCCTGCCAAATTACATGGGCGCAGGCGCATTGATGTTTGGTAGACGCCGACTCTGATTGGTGCTTTGGAGGTAAGGAGGAGTATTTAAACCCAGCCTTGACAGATATAAAACTGCTGCAAGCCATTCATTTGGTCCAACTCTTCATGATCAATCATCAATTGTTCCGTGGTCAACTGTACCGTGAGTAGCCACATGGTGGCAAAGCATCAATATTTACATTTCTATGTTTAGGAAGTCCCAAGGTGGAATAATCTTTGTTGTAATCTGATATATTTGTATGTGGGAGATTTTTAATAGAACAAATAAAGGTTAAGGGGAAATTAATACATTTCAGTGATTTGCTGTGTGACTGGTATTTTCACTTCTACTTTGTGCCAGTCATCTAATAAACCTGATCTCTAAACTACTGAGAGGTCATAAACACTTATTTAAGCCACATTTGTATCAGTAAGATAAGAACTGTGCGATAATGAGGGTTTATAATGTTAGAGAGCAGAGATAAGGAGTCAGTCTGCTCTCCAGATGACGGAAAGGACAGAACATCCACAGGCAGCTAGTAGAGCATCTCAGCTCTGTATTTTTTTTTCCATATTATTAATAAAGACCAATTGAAAAAATTATTTTTAGCTCAAAATAAGTACAATGCAATCATAAAAAAAAAAATCCTCCAAAGGTTTACATAGCCTTTAAACACTGAATGCAGTTTCAGACAAAACTGATTAAACCTGCATGCAAAACCATCATTTTTTTTCCCTAAACAGACCCTGACTCATTCCGTATCGCTCGTGTGAAATAGATGTTACCGGTAGTTATCTGTGGTCTTTACCCTTTTGGGGAAATTGTAACAATTGCTCTTAATATTCACATTCCCCTGATGTAATGTGGCAATTGACACGTGAGTTGACTTTGGAGTCCTAAAGTCATAAAACCAAAAAAATACATAAACTATGCACAGATCAGCCAGTGACAGGTGTAAAGAGTAATACTGATTATCTCATTACCATCACACCTCTCAGTTGGTAATACTGTATACAGATGTAGAAGCTGCAAACCTGACAGTCAATAGAGCAGTGCACCACGGCAGTTTAAGCTATTTCCCTAGTGCACCTGTTTTCAGCTTTATCCGTGTCTTAGGCAAAAGGTGAACAATCAGTTCTTGATTTGTTGGAAGCAAGAAATATGGGCACGCGTGAGAATCCGAACAAGGGCAAAAATTGTGATGGCTAGATGAGTCAAAAGGTATTCCTAACATGCAATTGTTAGTGCCTATCAAATGTTGTACAAGGAAGGACCACTGGTGGACTGGCAACAAGGTTATGGGCTCCTGAGGCTCAATGATACACATGTGGAGAGAAGACTAGCCTGTCTTCACTCCACAGAAGGTCCCACAGAAAGTTGAAGGGGTTGTCCCACAAGGAATTACTACATTTTTGTTAGATCACATCAAACATCACAATTTTTCAATTGTAATCATTAAAATAAATGCTGCTGCATCTCTGTACTGCTGTTAAAAACATCATATAGTTCCCCCTGCTGTTCTTAATATTCCTTTTCAGGATATCCGCTTAATATGCTTGCTTAAAGGGGTTATCTGCCTTTTTCAGACTGATGATCTATCATTTGGATAGGTCATCATTATCTGTGGGGGTCCGACACCTGGAATCACTGATAATCAGCTGTTTGAGAAGGCAGCGGCGCTCGCAGTAGTGCCACAGTCTTCTCACTGCCTGTTAGCCAGGCATGTCATGATCATAGGTCAAGTGGCCTAGGTGCAACTCAGCCCCACTGAAGTGAATGGGTGGTGAACCGTAGTAAGCCGAGGTCAGGCATGCAAAGTTTCTGCAATCCAAAATCAGTCCGAGGGTCAGCTCAGCTCAGAGTCAGTACAGAGATCAGGCAGAGGTCAGGCCAGGCAATGAAGGATCAAATCCAGTGTCAGGCAGTAGTCAGTACACTGGAGAGTCAAGCAAGACAAGTAGGGGCACTTATGCAGGAAACTAGAGAACCTATTGCTCAGGATCCTCTAATAGGCTGGGAAAGACTTAGGTGGGCATGCACTGCCTCTCTAAGAGCCGTAGAAACTCCCTTATGGGCAGAGAGAGTTAGAGGCAGATGAGACACAGGCCTTAGCCTGCATTGACTAGCTGATGTGGAACTTCCCAGTGGCTGTGTCTGCAGGTAGGAAGCAGAGGGACATTGGCCTACCAGGGGACTGGAACAACAGGATAGGCAAGAGTTCTGGCAGCCGTACCTGCTGGGAAGTGAGATGAAGGCAGTTACAGACCGCCAATGTAACTATGCTTGTACATATTGACAAGAATAGCCCTTTCTATTTATGGGAGTGAGAAAAATTCACATGGAAGACATCTATATTATGCAGATTCGTTGTCTGCAGACCAAAATGTGGATATGTCTGTGTGCATGAAGCCTAAAAGAAAAAATATAGACATAAATAACCATGAATGACAAATTAAGACAGGCCTGTCCACTGACCGAGAGCACAGTAAATCTCCAGACGTATTGCTGCTTCTATCTGTTGCTTTCAATTTATATTCCAGCATAGAGTAGGGAGAATTAAAAAGGACACCCTCAGATAGAAATTAGAAATTCTGATTACTCCAGAAAGCCATCCAAATAAGCAACCAACTGTATATTAATGACCATTTGCTGAGATTAATTTGGGGGAGACTTATGCAGCTTGTCAACACCAAATGGTAGCCGTCTGAGCTGAATGAATTGCTACCCTAAAGAACTGTTGGGAAGACAGACACATGGCTGCATGATAATTTACAGTTAAGAATGTAAATTAAAACTCTGTAAAAATTGTGTTATTTCTGAGCCTGTTGTTTCAAAAGATTTAGTTGAATTCTTTCTGCAAGAAACCTGTTTGGAGGAGAAGAACTAAACTCCAGATGATACCCCAACTTATAATTCTAAGAATTCACATATGTTTTTCAAAGTTTTATCAAGTTTGAAGGAACCTGGTTAGTCAACAATCCACCTGGGGGTAATGTCATTTTTTGAGGTCCCTTATTTCTGGAATTTCACGATCATAATTTTTTTTCCTCTAACAGCAAGGAGACTTGATGGACCTGTGTGTTTTTTAACCTGATCATCTATGTAACTATGTAGTATGAGGGCTTGTACAAGGGCTGTCCCACATCTTTGATTGTTCATTTCCTCTTCTTTCTTCTTACCTATCATATCTTAATCAGTGATCAAATCCTCCTCAGAATCAACTTCTTCCTGTACCTATTCTTTGTCATCGGAAACAATTATATCCACAGAGGTAATAAGTGAATCATTTCTGCTCTTAATATTTTTAAGGGAATTTTCAATTTCTGCTTCAGTTTTTTTTAAATGAAGATGGAGATCCCTCAGATACAGCATAATCTAAGCCCAAATACTATGGGGTGTAATATATGTGTAAAAATGTTAGCTTCTTTTTACAAATGACAGATTCATCGGTGTGAACCTAAAGGATCAATTTTCTATGTCTTGCTTTTAAAAAGCAATCCCAACCTTCCACATGGAAAACTGATTGTCTTCCACATGGAAAACTGAGGGGCACTAAGGGGTCATTTCTACTTGGAGGGGGCATATCTGCTGTGAAGGGGCAATTAGGGGGCATACCTACTGTAAGAGGGCATAACTACTGTGAGGGAGCATTAAGGGGGCATATAAGTTGACATATCTATGATGAAGGGACACTAAGGGAGCATATCTACAGTGAGGAGGCACTAAGAGAGCAAATTTACTGTAAGGGGCACGAAACGAGCATAACTACTGTGAGGGGGCATAGCTAATGTTTGGGGGCACTAAGAGAGCATAACTACTGTGAGTAGGTACTGCACTGGGCCTACCAATGTTTTAAAATGGCCCTGGTGGCATCAGAGTAGCAATGGGACAGTAATGTTTGCAGTCGCAATAGTTTGGAGAAACTGATTAATAAAAAGGTTGAATCAGAGCAACAATAGGAGTTTTTTCTACAGTATAAAAGATGGTTTATGGAAATGTTGCAGTGCAAGTGGTATGAGCATGCAAATAACTGAATATAGACAGGAAAGGATAACTGAGTTGAACATAACCCAAAAACAGCAAGAATGGTGCCCAGGATTTTAACTTAATCATTGTCAACCTCCCCAATCCACTCTAGTTAGCCTCTAGAAATGACCACTAGTAATAACATTCCCAACTATGCAAACCTCTTCACGCTCTACACAATTATAATGATTTTTTTTTTTTTAAATCAAAAACTGCTGTATTAAGCATAAACAGATATAGTATTGAAATATTGGTTGAGCAATTTAGTGACCTAGTTAACAAAACTCTCCCTACATCATGAATCCCAGTTCTAATGAAAAAAGTCATGGAGTATTAAATATGTAGAGATTTTAGTCACTTCTTTACTCTATATAATATTTTCACTTTTAGGTTTTTGGGGCCGAAATGATGACAAATCTTCATTATTGCAAGAAGATCTGAGAAGTCATGGTGATCTTCCAATTTTAAATGAAGATAATGCAACGTTAAAAATAGAGTTGACACTATCTCCACATACTGAGCCGATCACAGCCGTATGTGCTCGGGAGCCAGGTTTGAGAGGGAGGCTGGCTAATTAGTTAAGTAATGGATTTGGGTAGAACTCAGGGCACTGATATCTGCTTAAAGAGAACCTGACACTATGACAGACTTATTAAAATGAGGGCTTCGGCGTGATAAGCTAATAATAAGAGACGTGTGGAGCTTACCATGCAGCGCAGATCAGTGAGCAAGGACCGTGAGTAAACCCACATGTTGAATCGCTATGCTATATAGTGTTTCTATTACAATAAACCCTCTGCGTTCTCTGACTTATACATGAATTGAGTCTCATGGAGAGTGCTGTTACACATTAGACTCAATTCACACTCCATTGGAGTTGTATATTGGCCACCTGGTAGAACGACGGCGTTATACGTGTAGGGTGCTAGTATTATGTATTCTAGCAACACTTGCCGGTATATCCTTATGCTTACATCCTCCAGCTGGGAGAAATGATACGTAAATGAAAGGGGATGTCTAGCCATAGACAATGCAAACTGGAGCAGCTGATTGTGCTCAGCAAGCTACATCAACACAGAGATTCCCCTACAGGGAAATATAGTATTACAAAGCAGCCGTCCATATGAGGAGTATATATAATTCTTAAAATGTTGTGGGTGGCTGCAGTGGTGGAGATATGTTGTGCTGCACAGTGGTATTTGGTGCTGGTAGGAGAAAGAGGTACCGCATGGTGGTATCTGGTTAGTGCTGCTGGGGCAATATGGGCACTACACTGTGATATGGAGGTAATATGGCTGTTGCTTGGTAGTGGTTGTTTGCTGGAGAGGCTTCAACATCTTCAAGGATGAGACCGGGTAAAAAGAAATTTTAGAAGCCTTATGGTAGAGCATACCTAGGAATTCCCATTGTCTATGGACAGGCAGTAATGTAACATCGTGCAGCAGTATGACATTATATCATGGTGCAACAAATCCAAATCCCGTAATAAGACTATAGAAAAAATGTAATTGCTACATTAAGAAATTAAAGCACATAAATAAAATGTATGTAGATAAACAATAATAAACAATAACAAAAAATAAACAAACAATTTGTAAATAATTTCTATTAATTAAAAGTCCTCAAAATTAATAGACAGTTTAAACACATTTGGTACCTTCATGCAAGAAAAATACCTGCACAAAAAACATAATGATCAAGTTGTTTAAAGGGGTTTTCCAGTTGGCATCTACAACCTTTAAAATAATCCTTTATGAAGTAAGCTGTAATTTTATATGTATTTTGTCTGTTATGTATATCTTTTACCTTTATTGCTCCTATCTTCTGTTCTGGTCTGTGGTCACATGACCATGTCTATGCAGCTCTCTCTTATTTCCTGTGATTTTATGCCCATGGGCAGGGCAGTGATAGGGGAGTGTCTATGTAACTAGCTGGTGGGAGGAGCTATAAACTAGCTGGGTGTTGTTAGGGGGAGTGATAGGGGAGTGTCTATGTAACTAACTGGGTGGGAGGAGCTATAAACTAGCTAGGAGTTGTTAGGGGCTGAAGGTGTGGCAGAGAAGGGAGAAGTGCATCATGGGTTTGGCTGGATACAGGAACAGGAAGTGCTACATACAGGATGGAAAGAAACCGGAGGGACTGGTTTACATGGGAAAAATAAGTCAGAAGGGTCCAAATTGAAGAAAAAGGGGGAAGACGTACATGAGGTAAGCAACTACATGAGCAGATCTGTTAAAACCTTAGTACTGTAATCCAGGAAAAGCTCTTTAAGGTAAATGGTGCAAAAAAAAAAAAAAAAAAAAAAACCACTGCGCTCGAAATGCTTTTACATACATTTCAGCATGAAAAAAAAATCATATAAATGAATTTTTTTTTAAAATATATATATATGGTCCCTCAAGATACAATGGCCTCCAGATATAATATTTTCAACATACGATGGTCTTTTCTGACCCATCATAAAATAGCTGTATTAGTTAGCAGCCATCGGACTTGTTTTATCTGTCTTAGTTATCCGCTTATTTTTCTTAAATTTTCATTTTCTTTTACCTTGGATGACATTTTGGTGACTTTGGAACCAATTACTCAAGTTTCAATGGTTTCAACATACCATGATATATATAGCAAAAAAAATAAAACAAGTAAAAACACGGCCTCTGTTTACAGTACATGGTACACCCTTAAAATCACAGAAAAGAGTCTGACCTACTGATAAATGTTAAAATAAGTATGGCCTTTTCTGTGACTTTAAAAAGATTTGTATGTACACCCATAGTTGTCTCTCTTGATATCGTTAAAGAAGGAAGTGAAGAGTCAGTGGGCCACTTGTCTCCTCCTAGCTGATAAGGAGCAACATAGTATTGCAGCAAAATTTCATGTATGGAAAGGTGGTGAGGGGAAGTGGCAGCAACCAGAGTAGAGTTATTTCTGAAGTCTGCCAAGCTATCTCTGGGGATCTAGCTAGCTCAGCTGCCTAGCTCTCTTGTGGTTTTGGTGCATTCCTACTGTAAGAGGAGTGATTCTGAGTAGCACCTCTTATAAAATAGTGCACTTGAACTGACCCTTTGTGTTTGCAATTGAACTTTTGAAATGCCAGTGAAATTAACTTGACACTTAAGTTGTGTTCCAAAGTTATGTTCTGTTCCTTGTTGTTAATGTGGCTGTTAAATATTTTATGTTTCACACTCTAATTGTGGGCATGGTGGCCTGGAAATGGCCTCTGGTCATGTGGGTCTTCACAGATGTGTTGCCCCACTTTGGATTTGTACCTAAGTGGAGCTAAGTGTAGTGATGTGTGCATGGGGAGATCCCATCAGGTGCATGAGCATTGGGACTGATCCTACTGCCATAAACCAGAGGAGACCTCTGAACAGTTTTGCCTGCTAGCATTTGTTGCTACAAAAGCAACGAGAAGAAGTCCCTGCAAGTGGTTGCAGAAAACTTCCCGGGTGTTCCTGAATCAAGGCAGGGAGGTAACCATGCACCCCAGAGTAACACTATGACCAGAGACTGAGGCACTGCCAGGCCAAGGAGTTCCTGCATAAACTTGTACCATGAGTTGCTGTGGGAGTGTAACAGAGAGGTACTGACAGATTGTTTTCCCATTCGAGACTGTAGCCATCAGTTGTGTGCCATTACTTGTAACCACCAAACAGGACTGTTAAGTTGTATGCCATTACTTGCAAACACCAAGATCTGTGCGCAATTGTGACAGTAACCTCCAAGCTATACTTTTTGTCCCCAACAGGAGAAAAAAGTTCTGTTACTTTGAACTCTACTGTATTTGTCTCAATGGCTACACTATCCTTGAGTGGGGTACTGAGTCAGGGTCATAGGCATCAAACATCCTCATACACCCACAGATCTGTCTATCCTTAACTTTACTCGTGGCTGAACATATCCCATGTCACTAGATGTCCAATTTTTCAAAACATGTTTGAGATATTGTGTCACGAGATCTCTGTCTGATACAATGCCTTGCAAAAGTATTCATCCCCATTGACTTTGAAAAAGTTTTTTTTTAGTAATTGTGAAGCAAACAACAAATAGGACAAAATAACAGAAAAAGTCAATGGGCATAACTATTCACCCCCCTAAAGTCAATACTTTGTAGAGCCACCTTTTGCGGCAATCACAGCTCCAAGTCACTTTGGATCAGTCTTTATGAGCTTGCTACATCTTACCACTGGGATTTTTGCTCATTCCTCCTTGGAAAACTGCTCCAGCTCCTTCAAGTTGGATGGTTTGCACTTGTGAACAGCAATCTGCTCACAGATTTTCTATTGGATTGAGATCTGGGCTTTGACTAGGCCATTCCAACACATTTACATGTTTCCCCTTAAACCACTCAAGTGTTGCTTTAGCAGAGTGTTTGGAGTCATTGTCCTGCTAGAAGGTGAACCTCTGTCCTGGCCTCAGATCGCACACAGAGTGGTACAGGTTTTGCTCAAGAATATCCCTGTATTTAGAACAATCCATCTTTCCCTCAACTCTGACCAGTTTCCCAGTCCCGGGATGGTGTTCTTTGGGTGATGTGATGTGTTGGGTTTGTGCCAGGCATAGCGTTTTCTTTGATGGCCGAAAATTCAATTTTAGTCTCATCAGACCAGAGCACCTTCCTCCATACATTTTGGGAGTCTCCCACAGGCCTTTCCGTAAACACATGCCAATTTTCTGTTTTCTATTTCTAAACAATAGTTTTATTTATATATTTTTCTCATTTCACTTCACCAACTTAGACTATTGTGTTCTGATCCATCACATAAAATTCAGATTAACAAATCATTGAACTTAAGGCTGTAATGTAACAAAATACGAAAAAAGTCAAGGGGGGGTGAATACTTTTGCAAGGCACTGTAGGTGTCTATATGAGGCCACTCAGTGGTTGTGATGTGAATTGCAGCCATTTTAGCGTTCACTTGCGTCACAATATTGTATATAGTCGCAAGATTGTTTAGAGTTGGTTTCATGAGAAATTGGATTTCTTATCCAAGTTAGAGCTAAGGTAAAGGTAGACATATCTGCATGTGAATGCATGAGGAATAACACTATATCTTCCCATTATATGACTTGTATCCTGCATTTTTCACCAGTTTTCTCTTCTGCAGGCTCTCCCTCTAGTTGTCAGTTATTATTGAGCTAATTGGCAGAAACTAGCTGCTATGATGTCTACCATACACAGCACACAGAGAACACAAGGTTCTGCTGCCTTATCTCTCTGTGGTATAACCTTGGAAACAACAACAGCAGCAAGGAGGACATTATACAGTAGTACTGAGCAGTGTAGCTGTGAATCCAGAATGAAGCAACATCTCTGTGTGTCTCTCTTCCTCTCCATGCTTACATTTTCTTACAGACAAGGGATCTTTCCCTCCCAACATAAACTTCCCTTTATGGCCAACTGTAAGCAGGGTCTGAATATCAAACTATCCCTATGTAATATAAGTATTTCTGTACTACTATAAGAGGGAGGGAGTCACCTGGTTACCCTTGCAGAAAAATCTGTTAAAATACCAGATTTCTACTTGATTTTATCACATATAATATATCCTAATGTTTCCCCATATATTTCCATGGTTGTGCAGTCAATGGCATGACCCACAATATCTGACAGACATGGCCTTGTGTGATCTTGTTCTGGTCTCACGTGGTCTCAAGTTATTTCAGCCAGTTTCTTCCAAAATAATTCAACAGCCTACCTCCTACCTCATTTGCATGGAAGCGAGGATATGTATAGCAGCCCAATAGAAATCTTGTTAACTATTGTATATTTATCCTCACTAAAATCTTGTGTTTATAAGCTGATATTGTGCAAAGAGGTATCTCCAAGGAGAAGAGAACTGTCTCGCTAAGGCCATCTTTTGGAAGTGGCTTGCCCGACTTTTTAACAAGCCTTGGGACAAGACAAGGGAAAATGGCCAAGTATCCATCCACAGACAGCTGTTACGGGGGACCTTCATTAGTACAGAGTAGGATGTTGGCTGAGATGCCTTGGATGCAGCTTGGAGGGGGGGGGGGGGCACTGGCTCTCCTTGAGGAAAACAGCTGTGTATGGAGACTTCGTGAAAATGCTCTATGGGAAAATAATATGCAAAGTGATACAGAGAACAGAGTAACGGAGAACTGTCTCTCTAGTGCCATCTGTACTGGGGGCACTGGCTCTCCTTAGGCTGAGGATTCATGGTTTTCACACAGATATTGTGCTAAGGACAGCTTTCTTAAGGATGTCCTAATGTACAGAATATTGCTATACCTGGTCTAAAACGTGATATGAGATACTGCTCACCTTTATAGACCACATTGGTTTCTCATTTAACAGTCTGTGATACACCTCCCTGTTCTGATCTCCATTGTGTAAATTCAATTTCTTCTTATAAATTGTTTAACTTTGATTAGGTCTTGCTCCAACAAAACATAGGTAACTTACAGATTAAGGATGCCCCTACAATCAGGTCTCATACCGCTTCAGCACTATAATAATGAGAGATGTCATCATACAATCTCATTGATTCCACAGAGGAGTTCAGAAAAGGATTAAAGGTCATTTTGGATGAGGTCTTATTATCAAATTAACACATGCTCCCAAGTCCTCTCCAGATTGCAACATCTTATTCTTTACTTAACATTAATGAGATTTTCAGTGTTAGGTAGAGGAAGTGAAATAAAATGCCGCAGCTCCCCATTGGCATTTGTTTACTCAGCCAGCCTTGACGTGCCCATTTACCCACATGACTGCTGCAGCCAATCACTGGCTTTAGAAGTGTATGCACACAACCATGTGCTATCTGTTTGCGGTTAGCACACTGATCCATTAATTTCTATGGAGCAATGCACACCTCAAATTTTTTTGCGGATCCGTGTGGCCGTTCCACAAATTAAAGAACATGTCCTATTCTGGTCCATAGCCATTTCTATTGATGGTGAACCTATCTTCAATTATCAATGGGAGTCTATCTCTCGGGACCCCAACAATCAACTGTTTAAAGATTTGTGGTCGTGGCCTCTTCCTAGGCCAGTGATGCCATAGTAATCAGTCACATGGCCTAGGCACAGCTCAGTCCCATTCAAGTGAATGGGACTGACCTGCAATACCAACTGGACGGTGCTGTGTCTGGTTACTCACGAGGAGGCGGTGGAGCTCATCGGAGTGCCGCTGCCTCTTCAAACAGCTGATTGGCAGGGGTGTCGGAAGTTGGACTCCCACCGATTATATACTGATGACGTATCCTGAGGACAGGTCATCAGTATTAAACACTCTTTATGTCTGCCATACAATTACCGTATGCTACAATCATAAAATGTCACTTTGGAATTAGAAATCTATCAAACTTATAAAACTATTACTCACTGAAATCTCAACCTTTTTTAATAGACAAAACCAACGTGTCAACACACAAGACTCAGTCCCGAGACCATAACATAGATGAAATGGATGAAAACGAAAATGAGGAGATCCTGAAAGAAATGATGAATCTAACTTCTAAAAGGATGCCACATATAAAACTAAAAGACCAATACAATATTATCAAGAGACTGGGTGCTGGTACTTATGGATCTGTTCTACTTGCTGAACATAAATTACAAGGTAAGATATACTTAGAAATTAAGAAAAGGTTGTTCAAGTCATCGTTGCAACCACAAAGAGATTTGTACATACACAATTAATGTTGACTAAATGTTTATATAATAAACCTACAACCTCTTAATAAA
Source organism: Bufo bufo (assembly GCF_905171765.1). Classification (NCBI taxonomy): domain Eukaryota; kingdom Metazoa; phylum Chordata; class Amphibia; order Anura; family Bufonidae; genus Bufo; species Bufo bufo. The sequence goes on along the minus strand of NC_053389.1, from coordinate 54,837,257 downwards.
CCAACGCAAGATACTGAAAATATCAACAAAGTCAATCTTCACTGATTGTAAAAAGTATCAGATTGATTCAATATCAGTTAAAAAATCCTACTCAATCTAAAAAAAAAACCATGAATGGTAGTTATTAGAAATGACATACTATAGATAAGTACAACACAATTATCCATGAGGTGTATGGAGGATAATCAATCCTAACCCTTATACTGTAAGTCAAAAGCAAACATCTGAAACAATAGCCCAAATCGAACATTCTTTTTTTGCAATACATAAAAAAATCTATATACTTACATGTTCAGCCTTGGAAGAAGGGATGTAAATGAGCTCTTAACAAGCGTGGCTTCTAATGCCACCAGATGTAAGGCAGCTATGCTATAAGTCAATGTTCGGCCCTTTAAATAGGCCCTGAGACATGACTTAGATAATAACTAAGCCAGCATCTCATCTGCAGACAGCTGTTTTGGGGTAATTGCCCCTCTTCATTGCAGAGCAGAGAATACTGGTTTAACTGGGTAAGAGGCCTATGTCAGGATTTGGGGGGTACTATCTCTTCTTATGGAGAGCGCCTTAATTGTGTGAGGAGACTTATAGGCCATATATGAACCCCCAAATCCGACTTGGCTTCTCACCCAGTTAAGCCAGTATTCTCTGCTCTGCACTGATGAGGGGCAATCACTCCGAAACAACTCTCTGCAGATGAGGTGCTGGCTTATTTATTATCCATGTCATGTCTCAGGGCCTATTTAAAATTTGACTTATATGACAACTACCTTAAATCTGCTGGAATAAGAGGCAGAGCTTGCTAAAGACTCATTTGCATACCTTCATTCCAAACATCCAGAGTATCACATAAGGAGAGATAGCACCCCAATAAAAAAATTCTGCTTTGCAAATTGTTTTAAAGGGTTGTAGCATACTGTTACAAGAAAATGTAAGTAAGTGCTTTGGAATTACCAGGGTTTCAGCACTGATTATTAATAAAATGTGATCTGATTGTTATCACAATTTAACTAAACTAATGGCACACAAACAGCTGTGGCGTCCATGTCTTTTAATGAACACATTGAGTAAAACATCCACAGTAAATGGAAAAAAGGGAATCTCTGAGTGAATGTCTTCTCCAAGAGCTAATTAGCAACATGTGTTTCATTTAAGAAGATGAGATTGGAAGTGTGGGTTTATTCTTTCTCATTAAATAAAGGCACACAAAGCCTGGTTACTGACAAATCTTTTTACTCAAAAAATATCAGTTAGTGTGAGCCATGTCTTTCAGAACACGGCAGGAGACGTGTTGTGGAGACACATGATTATGGAAAAGGCTGCAAAAGCATTGCTGAAGGCATGGGTGTATATTGCAAACATGTCTGTTTATGTGTTCTCTAATAGTGATAAGAATGGTGTTCATGGAAGGAAACCATGAAGGTTGCTGCTGTCCAAAAAAAAAAAAAATGCTTCTGGGAAAATGTTCTATGGACATATGAGACAAAAGTGGAACTTTTTAGCAGAAATGCACATTGCTAAGTTTCAATGAAAAAGAACACTGCACCAAAACCTCATCTGAACTGTAAAGCATGGTTGGAGCTGTTTTGCTGCCACAGGACCTGAACGCCTTGCGATCATTGGAGTAACAGTAAATTTTAAGGTTTATGAAAACATTTACAAAAGAATGTAAGGTGAGCAGTCCATGACCTGAAGCTGCAGAGACATTGGGAGATGCAACAAGACAATGACCCAAAGCAAGAAAGTACTGTAAACACACTAAAGAATGGTTGAAAAAACGTTGTGTTTTCGAAAGGCCGGGATCGTGATCTTAACACTATTGAGATGCTGTGACAAGACCTGAAGAGGGCTGTGCAAGAAAGGCATCCCTAAATATTGATGAACTGAAACACGTTTACTAGGAGCAATGGGCCAAAAATCCTCCTCAACGTTGTGAAAAATCCTTATTTTGCTGCTAGACTGTTGCTATAGGGGGATGTACAGGTTATTAAATTCAAGGATTCTCTTACGTATTTCCCTGAACTGTGGATATTTACTCAATATATTCAATAAAGAACAGGAATGGTACAAGTGTTTATGTATTATTAGTTTAGCTAACAATCAGATCACATTCAATAGACATTTGGATTATTTATACCTAATACCGGTAGGAACTAACATGAATATACCTACACTGGGTATGGCTTCCTGGGAAAAACTTTCTCTAAACTTCCAAGTCCACTCTGTAGGTCAATGACTCAATACATTAGGACGTGACTTAGCTCATTAGAGGCATATGTGGCATCTGTCGAAAGATCTGTTTTAATTTGATGGTGTAAGTTTCATCTTAGTCATAATAAATGCTTCTGTGCTTTTTCTTTTGGCTGTTGCTGGGACACAGCTTTTGTTTGTATGACAGATATAATTCCCTATGTGTCTGGGATGGAAGCTCTTTCTGGATCCTAGGGTGTCAACAGATCTGTTATTTCTTGTGGCAGTAGTAATGTTTGGAGATTTAATTGTAAGGAATGTTATCACACAATCAATACCAGAAAAAAAAATGGTGCAATTTTGAAAAATATTGTGAACTGATTTTGATCATGGTCTCAGTATATGGGTCTCCTACTTGGGTAAAAATCTTAACAAGATGATCTTTATGGATAATTTAGAATACCATGTTCAAAATACTTTCAGTACGCTGTGTTTTGAACAAAATCTCTAAACATTTTGGGGGAAAATGTCCCTTTGTGCCAGAATTCTGAAGGAAAAATTTGCTCAAGCCATTTTGTGCAACTTCTGCACTTTTAAAAAGTGGATGGGAAAGTGGGCACGCTTAGGTTTATTCATCAGGTGTATGCTAGATTTGTTAACTGTGATTTTAGGTGCAAACAAAAGTACAAACTTACTCCAGTGGGGATGGGGGTGGCATAATATAACTGGAGCAACTGGAATAACATCTCTGGATAAAGGTGTTATGTTATGGAAAGATGCTCCAGATTTATGGAGCAATGTACAAAGTTCATAAATTTGGCTGAAATGACAACAATGCAGACTCAAGAAAAATAGACGTTAAAAAATTCCCCTCATAATTAATTTCCCCTTTGTGTGTGGACATTCTTCTAATATTGTATAAACCCAAGAAAACATTTGGAACATCCCGTCTTTGCCTCTGTCTGTCTGCCTCTAATGACTGCATTGTCTCCTGCCTTGACCCATACACTGTCTATGATCTCTGCTCACTGCCTTGGCACCTTAAGTTGGTGACTTCTGTCTTTCTATGTTGCAACCACTTCCACAGGAGACTACTGTGCTGGGGAGTACCAGTTTAAGGATTCCCAAAGGGAAGGATTAAGATCTCCCAATCCTTTAGACTCCACACCCTAGTTTAGTCCTATGCCAAATCCACTTCGCCTGTTAAAATATGGCTACTGAAACTGCAGACAGATTCTTAAAAGACAGAAGCCACAGAACCTAGGAGGGTCATTTATCTTAGAGTGGTTTTCCAGGCAAAAGGTTCAGCATGGTCTAAAATAATAAAATAAGTCAATACTTTTTCTGATTGTATAGAGGGAATAGGAAGAAGAGGCAGATGGGGGACTATGAAACCTCAGAAAGCAGGTAGTATGGGAATGGAAAAGTTAATATTGATTTATTTCATTACTTTACAGCATGCGGAGCCTTTTTAAAATAAATATAAAAGGCCAGACAACCTCTTTAATGCATTCCTGCGCTCTGATGTGCAAGTAAGGGAGTATATAGAATGGCCACTGCCCTGTATAACAGTTTTGGAATTTCTTTAACGCACTCAAAAGTGAATGTAGACATGTTGTATGTGAAGTGACCTGGAGAGGAGGATGGGATGAGTGGTAATGGCTATGATGGTGGTAGTAGTACTCACATTTCATGGTAGCAGTCCTCACCCTGGGCCGTGCACAGTGAATAGAGGGCACACCCTTTCTTCCCCTTAGAGCACTCTCTACATTTCTGAGGCTCCTTCCTGGTGTTAGTTGGGGTGCCTTGTTAGTGAAAGGGTGGCAGGGTGCAAGGAGGCAGGAGGTCAGGTAGAGTGAGCACCGGTGAATGAGAAAAACCAGGCCAGTCTTTTTACTGAGGAGGATGAGAGTTGCATTTCAGATAGCAGCAATTGGTTCCATCCCTGAGGTATATCACAAAGCGTGCTTCTCCCCAATGGCTGTGTATGGGCAGCTGTGATGATGGTAGTAGTAGTCCCTGAGTTTCAAAATAAATACAATTTTAAACTTTCCAAAATAACCACAGTTGGCTATTCTGTACTTGCTAACTCCTTCTGGAGTTCCCAACCTAAGGGGTGCAAAATTAAAATCCAGATGACCTATCCATCTCAAAGTGTGGTGGGTGCTGGAGGCAATTAACCCTTTACACAGCAAGAAAGTCTTTTGCCATAAACGAGCATTACCTTACTGACGTTAACTTGAAGAACCTTGATAGTGGTTCTAGACATTCTAAGATGGCTGGTCTCTTTCCTTCAGGGGTAGGTATGCATAGTGCAGAAAGAAATAAGTAGTTTAAAAGGAAATCACAACATTTAACTCAGCAGCTTTAAATAAACCCTTTTAGCAATAATTAGCCCTTTGCAGTTTCCTTTGGGGCACTTTATATTCATTAACTCCTCACATCTTCGTTTTTGCCATACACATTTTGCTAGCATAAGGCCTTGTGTAAATTTTTTGTTGCAAAGTTGAATTTTTGAAGATGTATGCATGCAGACATAGGCATAAATGGATATTTGCACATCGTGAACTTTTATTTTTAGTAGATGTGTGTAATTTCTTCTTAGGTCATACCTTGAGCCACAAATAAGAATTTTTAGGCATTTTTATGCAAAACTAAACTAAATGAAACAAAAGAATTTCACAAAGGTGGCATTTCAACAATGTGCTAAGGGTCTAAGTAAAAAAAAAAAAAAATATGGGTATGGTGGCTTCATATGAATTTTTATTGCATATACATACATACAGTAACTACATAAATTATATTTCAAGTCACATTGCCTATTTTCCCTGTATAGTAAAGTTCTTTTTTATTTAATAATTTATAGGTACTGTTATGGCTCTAAAGTTAATGAAGAAAAAGTCAACAAAGAAGGAGAATTTTCTCATGGAGTACTGTGTGTCCTTGTGCCTGGCATCACATCCTAATATTATTAAAACTTTTGCAGTAGCCTTTGAAACCAGCAAATATTTTTCATTTGCTCAGGAGCTGGCCACCGCTGGTGATCTGCACTCCATCATTGTGCCTCACGTAAGTTACTACATAGGCAATCTAATCACATAAGAGCCCTATGGACTTCCAACAATCTAATGTTTATGGGAAGTCTACGACTTCCCCAACAGATGATACAGGGGGTAGAAGGATCAGTGAAACTGAATTTTCCACCCAATCCTTTTGTTCTGGTAGCAGCTCTGTTTTCCTGTGAATTCTGAGATCTAGAAATAAAGTTGGCTTAACAAGGCATAGGTGCATAAAAAGTTTACCAGACAGTTATAAATAAATAAAAGATACATATACAAACAGAGTAAAGTAAAGTAACAAATCACCTAGCGTTCAAGCAAATTACTACACAAACCCCATCAAACAATTCCCAACATGGAATCTAGCCGACGCCCATGATAGAACCTTAGATTGTGAGCCCCATTGGGGACAGCTTGATGCTAATGTCTGTAAAGCGCTGTGGAATATAGCATAAAATAAATAAGTAATAAATGATACAAAGAGAGATAGTTACAAGACATCTTACCCTATCAATGTCATCAGATGAACTGAGCTCTTTGTTACTTTGTTACATGGAAGTTTATACTTCTAGCTTCAAGGTCCCTCCTAAAGGTCTTTAGTGTGCAGTACGCAAGCACAGTTACCTCAGCCCTTAGAAATGTGGCCTGGTACCAGGTACTAGTCCTCATAACTGTAGAACAATAAGGGCCTGTATATCCTCACTAACTACATTACAATGAATATCACTACATTAAAAGGGTAGTAAATAAAGGTAATATTTAAAGGTAATAATTAAAGGGAAATAACCACTAAAAATAAACACAGGCTCTCGGCTCAATGACAACTCAAATACACTCGGCAGAGCCAAATATGTATGGGGGAATTGGTAGAGATACCCATTGGTCAAAAGATCGTTTGACCAACTGTGTATGCTTGTTCAACAAAATCCATCAGTCCCAGCAATTTCAAGGGTTCTTTTATAAAGGCAGATCTTTTGCCCAAAATGATCACTGATCAACCATTTAGCAGGTTGGTCGGCACTTGTTTAACTCCATTTACATAAAGTAATCATCGGCACTGTATGTGCATGAATGATCATAAGTGCCATGTTCAGGCACATATACTTTCATTATTGTTGGCAGCACTTGTCCGTGTCTCCTAACCTCAGGAATATTCAGGGATTTCAGGGTTCTGAGGTTCCAGTGTATGGGCCCTCCTACCTTAAGGGTTGGCTCATACAGTTCTGAGAACAGGTCCAGATTTAGGGATGCAATAGGAGGTGACCAACTCCCTTTTTTTGGCAGCCTGGTCTAGCTGCTACCCCTTATCCCTTTAACATTGTGACAGTATATTCCATAAGGTGGCCCTCAAGGACTGGGCAGAAACACCCAGGCAAGGAGCAAAGCTCCAACACCAAGCAAGGCTGTAGTACAACTGCCCCCGGCCAGGAAGCCACAGATAAAGTCAATCTAGTGGCCACACCCAGGACACACCTAAATCCCCACTAGCAAGAAGATTAATCCCTTGCTCACCAAACAGCAGGAAGGCAAACCTTAAAGGGGAAGTGCACATGCAAACTGCCAACACCATGTTGCCACCGGCAACCAGTCTGCATGGCAACCGCGTCACGGTCAAACACCAATATGACCGTGACAGGTTTAGCTGCCAGCACCATAAATGTATAATACGTGGTAGCCAGATTCAAACTTAAGTGATATTTACCATATTTTTTCACTCCATAAGACACAATGGACCATAAGCTGCATCTTGGATATAGAGGAGGAAAATAAGAAAAAAATATTTTTCCTCAGACCTTAGATCGGACCCCCAAGCTCCATCAGACATCTGCATCAGACTCCTATTCCTCCTTAGACCTCAGATCAAACCCCCATTCCTCCTCAAACTCTAGATCAGACCCCCATTCCTCCTCAGACCTCAGATCAGAGCCCCTCAGACCCCTAAGCTCCATCAGACTTCTGTATCAGACCATCATTCCTCCTCAGACCTCAATCTGACCCCATCATACCCCCATTCCTCCTCAGGCTTCAGATCAGACCCCCGAACTACATCAGATCTCTAGATCAGACCCGCATCATACCCCATTCCTCCTCAGATAAGACCACAAGCTTCACCAGACCAAAAAAAAGGAACTTACCTCTCCTGCTCCAGACTGCACTGACAATCACCGCTGCCTGGTCTTCTGCCGGTCTAGTGCTCCACTGTGAGATGATGTAGCATCAGGTTATATTGTGTGTCTACGTGTAATACATCCTGATGCTATACACAGTCAGGACACATGCAGTGCAGTGTCTGGAAAAAGAGGAAGAAGACTAGGGAGCTGTGAGGACATCCAGCGCAGCGCTACACTTACTGCACTCGTCGTCTCGTGTATACTTCTATAATAGAAGTAGTCACTAGTAGTCATTCCATAAGACACACTGCCATTTAACCCCCCCCCCATGCTTTTTGGGGGGGAAATACAGTAATATTTTTAAATATGTCACCTATTGGCCTAAAAAAAAAAAAGCAGTTCTAGAAGTAGTGTAAGGTTACAACTATGGACACCTTTGAATTGATTTTATTAGTATTATTTATTTTCTGCCTATATGCAAATTTAACAGTCATCTATGAGCAGCATCAACTCTATCAAAGAAGCCATAACGACTGGTAGGGCTGACCTTGCTAGATTAAAAATATACCTTTCTTCACCTGGCCCATTGCTTCGTTTCGAATTCATAAAAATGCAAATTAGGGCTTAAGTGCACCAAAGGCAGGCACTAGGCACCTTAGCTGCACGGCTCTCCTTCCCTGGACACTCCCATCTCCACCTGGATGCCTGAACCTGTCAATAAAGTGGAGGGGTAGTGTCCAGGGAAGCAAAGTGAAGGAGATGAGGTGCACAAAGTGGTTAAGGCCCACACTCAGTGCAGTTAAGCCCTAATTTGAATATTAACCCCCCCCCCCCCCCCCACTTATTTCTGTTACATGAAGCAACAGATTAGGAGAAAGAAGCAATTTGTTCCACAGGGTTAGACCTATTAGGCATTTTGACTGCTTTAATAGAGTTCATCCTGCAGACAGCTGCCCCTTAAGGAACCTTACAGCTGCAAAGGACTTTCTCTGAAGAAATCTCCCTCACACTGCACTTTATTTTCTAGCTTTAGCATCGAGAAATTAGGGGTGCAATATCTCTTGAAGTTTTCTGCCGGAACACTCTTGTTCTGTACAACCATGGGGGGTGGCTCGCCCTTTCTGACAGACTAAGCTCTGTCCCTTTTTCAAGTTGCTGTACTCACAATAAAAAGTACTACAGGTTTCCTCTTCAGCATGTAGTCCCTAGCAGATCCACAATCTGCCTCCAAAATATGTCCAGGATCCCAAAGTCTTTCATCTCTTGGATTAGTTAGGTGCAGAGTCAATAAGTCTGTTACACAAGCTATCTCCACAGGCTGTCTTGCACGCACCTCCTCTTCCCTCTGGTATGCTGCACAAATCTATATTTTGCTCTACTCCTTTGCTTCTCTGACAGGGACATTCTCTGCTTCTGCATCAGCCAATCTAAGCCACAGGGTTGAACGGCTTCAATTAGCTACAGTTACTAAGGCCTGTTAACTGCATACAGATACTGCATAATACACATTTTTAACTCTTTTACCAGTGGACCACTGCCATAGCAGTGGGACGCTGCACCTCTCCCTTCTCTCAGTGTTATAGATAGCAGCAGTGAGGGAGAGGATGCTGTACATAGCAGATGTGTCTGGAAAGGGGGGAAAGAATCTAGGAAGGATGGCAGCTCACCTAGACTATAGATAGGGAGGAAAGTACACATTAGGCCTCACAAATGTAGAAACTGCGGCTCTGATGCGGACCCATTCACTTCAATGGTGCCGCAAAAGATGCGGACAGCACTCCGTGTGCTGTCCGCATCCATTGCTCCGTTCTGTGGCCCCACAAAAAAAAAAAAAAATTGAATACGTCCTATTCTTGTCCGTTTTGTATTATGGATGGCCTGTTCCGTTCCACAGATTGTGGAACGCACATGGGTGGCATCTGTGTTTTTCAGATCCACAATTTGCAGACTGCAAAACACGGTGCGGTCGTGTGCATGTACAGATGTAGCAGGGTTAGCACTCAAACTTTTAACTCAAATTTCTTAAATCATCGTGTTATCTTGAAACAGAAGCAATTGAAGGTGTTTGCTTAGATTAGGTAACACAACTCAGAAATCTCAGAAAGCATGAGTGTTAACTCTACTACATCGGTATCTTAAGACAGTTTGCAGAGGTTGGCAGCAGCATCCTGGACAAACAGATCCATTAAGCATTACTGGGAGAGACGCGAATGAAGATTGCAGACTGAAACTTAGTGCAACCGTCTCAATCAAGGTACTTACTAACAAATGTAATTTTTGTCAAGTCGAAAGTGTTCATAACCTTAAGGCCCCTTTCACACGGGCGAGTATTCCGCGCGGGTGCAATGCGTGAGTTGAACGCATTGCACCCGCACTGAATCCTGACCCATTCATTTCTATGGGGCTGTGCACACGAGCGGTGATTTTCACGCATCACTTGTGGGTTGCGTGAAAATCGCAGCATGTTCCTCTTGGTGCATTTTCACATAAACGCAGGCCCCATAGAAATGAATGGGGTTGCGTGAAAATCGCAAGCATCCGCAAGCAAGTGCGGATGCGGTGCGATTTTCACGCACGGTTGCTAGGTGATGATCGGGATGGGGACCTGATCATTATTATTTCCCCTTATAACATGGTTATAAGGGAAAATAATAGCATTCTGAATACAGAATGCATAGTAAAATAGGGCTGGAGGGGTTAAAAAAAAAAGAAAAATAATTTAACTCACCTTAATCCACTTGTTCGCGCAGCCCGGCTTCTCTTCTGGTTGATGTTTTCACTACCCTCATCACATGATCCATCACCATGGTGATGGATCATGTGATGGGCCATGTGATGAACGCAGTGACGTCATTAAAGGTCCTATTGCTCACAGATGAAGACAGAAGAGATGCCGGCTGCGCGAACAAGTGGATTAAGGTGAGTTAAATTTTATTTTATTTTTTTAACCCCTCCAGCGCTATTGTACTATACATTCTGTATTCAGAATGCTATTATTTTCCCTTATAACCATGTTATAAGGGGAAATAATACAATCTACACTACAACTAACCCAAACCTGAACTTCTGTGAAGAAGTTCGGGTCTGGGTACCACAGTCGGTTTTTTATCACGCGCGTGCAAAACACATTGCACCCGCGCGATAAAAACTGAACATCAAAACTGACTGCAATTGCGTACCTACTCGCGCGGGTTTGCCGCAATGCACCGGGATGCATCCAGACCTAATCCGGACACGCTCGTCTGCAAGGGGCCTTAAGTTATGTAGATTTATTTAAAAGTAAAATCATGAAGATCACAAAAAACAAAAGAAGCAACAGAAAGTTAACCAAGACAACACTATACCACAAATTCCACCATCATAGACAAGGAGGGTACTGGGTAATGGAGTTTGCTAGAAAAGGGCATGGAGAAAAAAATCTTGACTTTACCAAGGAATTCATATCTATCCAAAATTAGTAAAAATCAGGTGGCAGGTAGATTATTCTCATGCATGTACCAGCAAGTGACAAAACGATCCTTTCCTGCCTTCTTGGGCATTGTATTAAGATATCAAAATAGTTTTATTCTGCTCTACATTTGGGGAAGCTGAGTCATGCTCCCAGCTTTACTTATATGCTCCACCTGTAGGTGTTGGGGATATAGACTTTAGGTTTATATCATTAACATATAGCATGCCTAACATTAATAAGAAAGAGAGAACATAATATATAAAGTCATTGACATATTTTTTTCTGCTAGTTAATACCAGATAGTGACACATATACTTTTTTTTCCTAATCTGTTTTTATTTTTTGATTACAGATTCTTTTTTATTCCATTTTCTGAATATTATGGGGGCAGCCATCTTGCCTGAGCTGTTCTTAAAGGGGTTGTCTGGGTTCAGAGCTGAACCCGGACATACCCTTATTTTCACCCCGGCAGCATCCCTGAGGCTAGCATCGGAGCATCTCATGCTCCGATGCGCTCCCGTGCCCTGCGCTAAATCGCACAGGCCACGGGCTCTTTTGTTTACAATAACACACTGCCGGGCGGTAACTTCCGCCCGGCAGTGTGTTCGGTGACGTCACCAGAGGGTCGGGCTTTAGCTCTGCCCTAGCCGTTTTACTGGCTAGGGCAGAGCTAAATCCCGCCCATCAGTGCCGGTGACGTCACCGGGGTTCCTGTCAGCCCCATGGAGAGCCCCGGTACGTCACCGGAACTCCTAAAAATGCCTTTGCCCTGCGCAATTTAGCGCAGGGCAAAGGAGAGCATCGGAGCATGAACTGCTCCGATGCTCATGTCAGGGGAGGTTGCCGGGGTGAAAATGGAGGGATGTCCGGGTTCAACTCTGAACCCGGACAACCCCTTTTAACAGCATTTAGAAAGCATTAAAAAAAAATTGCTTATGAGTAGTGATGAGCGGGAGGTGCCATATTCGATTTCGCAATATTTCACGAATATTCGATTGAATATTCGTCTTATATTCGCCAAAATCAAATATTCGTGATTATTCTATTTATCGCGAATAATATTAATTTAATTTATTTGCGTATTGCGAGTTTAACTGTATAAGCCAACTTTCCTATTGGTTGGCTATCTAGAATTAACGAAGATAACGAATATAGCGCTATATTCTCTATATTCATTAATTCTAGCAAGCTAATAGGAAAGTTGCCTATGGACAGCTCTAAGTTGGATTCGCAATGCGAGAATATTACTTTGCCTATTTGTTGCAATAAATAGAATACTGAGTCATTATTCAATTTATTGCAAAAAATAGGCAAAGTAATATTCTCGCATTGCAAATCCAACTTAGTTCTGTGTATAGGCAACGTTCCTAATGGTTGCGTTTTTAGAATATTCGTAATATTCTAAAACAAGAATATATAGCAATATAGCGAATATTTGAAAAAAAAACAATATAGAGTAATTTAGCTAATATAGTGCTATAATCTTTTTTTTTAATAGTTGTAATTTTTTTTACAATATTAGCTAAATTGCTCTACATTCTTTTTTTTTTGAATATTCGCTATATTGCTATACATTCTTGTTTTTAAATATTACAAATATGCAAAAAAACAAATATATATTTGTTTTTAGAATATTCGTAATATTCTAAAGCAAGAATATTTAGCAATATAGCGAATATTCGAGAAAAAAAAACTAATATAGAGCAATTCAGCTAATATAGTGCTTTAATCTTTTTTTTTAATAGTTGTAATTTTTTTCTCAGTGAGATCATGAAAACTCAGATCCGATGGTATATTCAAACCCCCAGGCATTCCCATGGTGACGGGAACGCTTGTCGGGGAGGAGTATGCCAAAGTGGATCAACTGTACAGATTTTTTTTAAAAATGCAGAATATTTAAAAAAATATATATATATATTTGTTTTTTAGAATATTCGTAATATTCTAAAACAAGAATATATAGCAATATATAGCAATATAGCGAATATTCGAAATAAAACGAATATAGAGCAATTTAGCTAATATAGTGCTATAATCTTTTTTTTTATAGTTGTAATTTTTTTCCAATCTGAACTACAGATGAGAAAAAAATTACAACTATAAAAAAAAAGATTATAGCACTATATTAGCTAAATTGCTCTATATTCGTTTTTCCCCCCGAATATTCGCTATATTGCTATATATTGCTATATATTCTTGTTTTAGAATATTACGAATATTCTAAAAAACAAATATATTATTTTTTTTTTAAATATTCTGCATTTTTAAAAAAAATCTGTACAGTTGATCCACTTTGGCATACTCCTCCCCGACAAGCGTTCCCGTCACCATGGGAATGCCTGGGGGTTTGAATATACCATCGGATCTGAGTTTTCACGATCTCACTGAGATCGTGAAAACTCAGATCCGATGGTATATTCTAACCCCCCAGGCGTTCCCATGGTGATGGGGACGCTTGTCGGGGAGGAGTATGCCAAAGTGGAACAACTGTACAGATTTAAAAAAAAAAAAGAAGAATATTCTAAAAAACTAATATATTCAATATAATGCTATATATTAGTTTTTTAGAATATTCGTCATTTTTCCCATCTAAAGTCATGATTCCTCCCTGCTTCTTGCTTGTGGGCCAATGACTCATTGGCCCACAAGCAAGAAGCAGGGAGGAATCATGTGTTCAGATGGAAAAAAATGACGAATATTCGATATAGAGAATATATAGCACTATATTCGAAATATTCGCGAATTCTCGAAGTTGTGATATTCGAGATAAATATTCGTAATTCAAATATTCGCACTCAACACTACTTGTTCCATCCTTCTCCAAGTTAAAACATTACTCCAAGGGCTCATTCACACTTGTGCATTACAGATTGTTATTAAAGAGCACCGCCTGTATCCACGAATCTCCTCCTTGCTCACAAAGTCAGAACGCCGTAATCTCGCGATGCGCGAGCTTGCGCATGCGCAGTGCCGGCATTGTGTTCCTTCCCTGTGCTGGCATCAGCCTCAGGGAAGCAACTGCGCATGCGCAAGCTCACGCACCGCGAGATTATGGCGATCTGACTTTGTGAGCAAGGAGAAGATTCGTGGATACAGGCGGTGCTGGGCTCCTTCACAGGGGGGCGCGGCTGGGCTCCAGAACGGTTAGTACAGCCCCTTGGGCTCCTTACCAGGCTGATTTACATATATATAAAATAATTTTTTACCACTCAGAGATATGTGACAGGTATATTGTTAACATGCTAGCGGCGATCTTCGCCTCGTCGGAGGCCATACATTTTAATGCTGTACAGAGATGCTCATCCCTAAACAAAAGGAAAAATTATGGCTACAAAGATGGATAACTCAAAACACAATACAGAACAGAACAAAAACCGATAAAATGCACACGTATTTTCATGTGGAAGGGGGAATGTAACCTAAAGTGCTGTTCACATCACGTATTCCGACATTAAAAATGTTTTTGCTACACACTTAAAGACTTTTTTAGACAAATGAATGCTACAATATTGAACTTTTGCTTTAAAGTATACAGTACATAGAAGACAATGGCAGCTGTCCGCAGATCTATACAGGCATGCAGTCTTAGGGATATACTGCATGCAGATGGTAAAACTTCATTCCACTGCAAATACCCGTAGCTGGTGGCCTCCTGCTATAGTTACAAGCTGGTGTGAAAACATCAGTAGAAACACTTCTGTACTGACCCAATGACCTCTGATATATTTATACATAGTTATCTGGAAACTAAATATTCCTGGCCTTCATAATGTTTCTGGATATTGTAGTCTACCTTGCAGGAAGAGATGATCTAAGGTCTTAATTAAAAAAAAAAACACACACATTTTATTTGGAAAATGGATAAATGCCAAAATAGAACACAGTGAAAAGAATGCACCGCACTGACGCGTTTCGACTCGCTACCGAGTTTTAATCATAGCACTGTAGTCTACCACTTCTTTTAATTTCTTTGGTTTTCTTCTGCAGCTCCACTACAGTGCATTGTTCTTAGTAGAATGGCCCCCACAACTGAACGCCATGCCCCATTTACGATCCAACTGGTGATTTCTAGGGCGGTATTACATTTTTTTAATGAGCATTTTGTTGTTTTCAAAGCCTTTTTTATGATGCCACTTTAAAGTCCATAGTGCATTGTAAAACATACTACATGAAAAGCAACTTTGGAGGCATTCTGCATTGCATTTTAACACTTTAGACATTTCCGGGGTCATTTATTAAGACCGGCAATCTATACGCCTGTCTTAATCCCCATTCTCTGTCAGCAGATGCGCAGGCCTCTACATAACTTTGGCGCTTGGTGCCGACGGCTATGCGGCATGGCCAGCTCCCTTGCTTATAAATAAGATGGGCCTGCAAGCCCACCATCTTCCCCGCCCAAGGCCCCCCTTCCTTTTTCCACCACCTTGGAAAAGTGACATGAGTGGGTAAAAGTCACACATTTTGCCGCAAAACCACTTTGCAACAAAATATTCCCCTTTAATACGCCACAAAGTGGTGTAAATTTATTGATAAGTGACCCCCTTCTTTTTCTAAAATGCAGATATGGCGTCTTTTTTCTTATAGACTTAGCTACAGGACTTGAAAAAAATGGAATATGTCATCAGAAAATGACCTATTGTTTAAAGTTTTTATGTTTTACAGAATTTTACAGAATTTTTGGTGATGCTATACATTTAATTTTCCATGTCACAACCTATATTTAGAAGAAGAAAAAACTTTAAATCCTGCAGTTTTCACTCTGGCCACTAAGCCTAATAATAGGCACCACTTCGTAGGGTCACGAATAACTTTTCAGCAGTCATCTAATTATCATCAAAGGCAGGATTGCAATGACAGATATTACCTACATATAGATAGTGCAGCGTCCATTATTCACAGTACATGGTTGGCAAAGCTTATGTACTCCTCCCTTGTACAGTGACCAGGTCACACAGCATGCCTAGAAAACTCTCCCGCAGAATAAGTCCTTTCCAGACTAATGCGTCTATGGTCCATAATGGCTGCTATAAGCATATAACTAATATAATGTATAATTATGTTCAGGAAACAGAGTCATCAAAAAATAAAAATAAATTATAAAAAAGGATATTTGTCGCTATATACTTTTAACTGTTAGAAAAATGCTAGGTAATAGAAAAAAAAATTTAAAACCCCACAAAATGAAAAATGAAATTGTTTTTGCAAGCATAAAAAAATATAAAAAATAGTTGTGAAGAAAAACTTACATTGAAAAAAAGTTTTTCATCTTGTGCATCTGTGTTCCTTATGACCCACCCTGTCCCTTATTACTTGCTTTGGTGGCAGCTGCCTGGCACGGGCCTGCTACGGTTCAGGTTAATATCCACTAATATCCCTAAAGTCCTTTTCTATATCAGTTTTCTCTTATCGTTTTACCCTTTAGCATGTAATAAAGACTTTTGTTTTCCTGTCCAGAGTTCATAACCTTAAATGTAATGAAGTGTTAATCTTCGTTTGCCGTTTCTATTTCCAAGTCCAATTTCTCCAACTCCTTCTGTAAAAAAAACAAAAAACTGTCCCCTCTTCTGTATTCATTACACAGTTTTGTATCGTCTGCAAATAATGAGATTTTCCAACATCATCCCTCTACAAGGTCATTCATAATCTTTCAAAAAGAACAGAATTATAAGTGCCTGGTCCATACAGTTGACAGGACTGCTTGAAACAATGTCAAACCGGGTGTGAATGTAGCCTAAGGGGATGGTGGGCGTTTTGCTTATGAGGGGAATTTATGAAGATTTCTATGTCAGAACACAGAATAGTTGCAAATTTTTGCACAAGACCCCATTTGCGACTTAATTATGCTTCTAAAAGTGTCCATGTTGTGGGTTTGAGGAAATGGGACCTACACAACCTGACAACGTAAATATCACTTACTCCAGAAAACTGGTCAGAATTAAACCTAAACTCTAAGCCTATTTCTGGTACATGGGCATCCCAAGATGCACCAAAACGGTTAAGAGGAATGCTCCTCTTTATAAATTGGACGCATCATACATCAGCAGACTTTGTACTAAGACTGAAGTATGAAACGGTGGTCTTAAATACATTTCCCCAGAAATGTTGGTCTTTTTTGTCTATAGTATGCAAATAATTGTGCCATGCATCTTAAAGGACATCAGTAAACAGTTTTGTACCTATGGCACTGTCTGACCTGTTACATGTGATGTTGGCAGCTGAAGGCATCTGTGTTGGTCCCATGTTCATATGTGTCCTCATTGCTGGGAAAAATTATGTTTTATTATATGCAAATGAGCCTCTAGGTGCAACGGGGGTGTTGCCTTTACACCTAGAGGCTCTGCTCTTTCTTCAACTGCCACATCCTCTCCACTTTGATTGACAGGACCAGACAGTGTAAACATCATCACACATGCCTTGTCCTGCCAATCAAAGTGTAGCAGATGCAGCAGTTGCGGAGAGAGCAGAGCCTCTAGGTGTAATGACAACACCCTCGTTGCTCCTAAGACTCATTTTCATATAGTGAAACATCATTTTTCTCAGCAATGCGGACACATATGAACATGGGACCAACACAGATGTCTTCATCTGCCAAGATCACATGTAACAGGTCAGCCAGTTTCATAGGTACAAAACTGCTGACAGATGCCCATTCAACGGGAATTCCAATCTAGGGCATTTATGGCATATTGACAGGATATTCCATAAATTTCCAATAGGCGTGGGTCCCACCACTAGAACCCAATCCTGTCTAAGAAAGGGGCCCTGACATGAATGAAAAGCATCCTACACATCCTCTCCATTCACTGCTATTAGCCTATTTTCAGAAGTCCTATAGCGGTGAATCGAGAGGTGGACATGCATGTGCAGGTGTTCCCCTTTCACTTCCAAGTCTTGTTCTTTAGATAGCAAAAGTGGCAAAGGAAAGAGAGGAGCTGATAGGGTAAGTGCCTCAAGTGTATTGATCCCCCGTGGGATAAAAGCTGTTCACCTGTTTGAGTTGTGCAAGTAGGCACCACAGTGCCTACAGTTGGTTGGTCAGTGCAGCTGGTGTCTTCAAAAAATCCCCTCACGTGGGTGAAGAAATTTCTTTATTGTTAAAAATTCAGTTAGACAATGCGTTTCGAAGCTCTAGGGCTCCTTTTTCAATTCTGGTTTGCAATGAAGATGCAAGTTCTATCCAGCCACAGTCCATTGGGAAGGACTACTCTAATGGTGTGCAGAGATGGTCCACAGATGGATAGAACTTGCATGTTCATCGTGAACCAGGCTTGAAAGAGGAGCCCTAGAGCTTCAAAATGCATTGTCTAACTGAAGTTTTACCAATAAAGAAAGTTCTTCACCCACCCAATGATTGGATCATTGTGACAATAGATGTCTTATCTGCATCTGCCTTTTATGGTCTAGCTGTTCAGTGTTCTCTACTATGTTCTTTAGATAGGGACTCTTCCCAGAGCTATCTGGCGTTTATAGCATATCCTATCGATATGCTATAAATACAACAGATTGGTATACCCCTTTAATAAATAATCAGAACATTTGATCTGAGTACTCTCTTAAACAGTTGATAGCACCAACCACCATCTGTGTTTTTATCTTTTTAGGTTGGTCTACCTGATATAATGGTGAAGCGATGTGCCATGCAGTTAGCGGAAGCTCTGGACTTTATGCACAGCAAAGCCCTTGTTCACAGAGATGTCAAACTGGATAATGTTCTGCTTTTTGACAGCGACTGTCACTACATCAAACTTGCTGATTTTGGATTAACAAGGCTTGAAGGTTTCCACATCTCTCCATTGAAAGGAACCGTTCCTTATTCGGCTCCTGAACTATGTAACTTAGGAGAAAATGAAACTCTTGAACTTGACTCCAGCCTCGATGTGTGGGCCTTTGGTATTGTTCTGTTTTGCATTTCCACCGGATACTTCCCTTGGGATACCGCATTATGTCAAGATGAGCAGTACGAAAAATTTGTTCTCTGGCAAACTACAGGAAATTACCAGAAAATCCCTTCTCAATGGAAGCAATTTACATGGCGTGCGCTAGACATGTTTCAGAAGATGTTAACAATAAACGCTATGACGCGAAGCCCTGCGATTGAAGTCCAAAAATATCTAAGTGACCCATGGAAAATGAACAGCGTGAATGATAACAGCAACTTACAAGATAACTGAAATGATACAGAACAGAGTGTTGATAGCGTGAACTTTCTGAAAGATAAAACCAGCATTGAAAGCAAAGCATGGCCAAGAGTTCTTCTGCGGTCAGAATAAAATGCCCCTCGTAACATAATGAACTTGTTAGGGGAAATATCTGGATCATTTGACACCAATACTGACATGTTAAAGAGCTTCTGCCTCTAATATCCTGATTAACTTTACTTGTGACAATACTTTAGAAAAGCAATACCTAGGCTAGGGCTTTACAGCAACACATGGTTCGATCAAAGGTTTGCAGTAAAATCACAGCATTGCTGTGACTGCTGGTGCCTTCAGAGAGGAAAGGATAGGAATGGTAGCTGCAAAAATGAGGGTTGTCATAATCCTCACAGTTAGTAATCCGGCTCCAATAATCTCTAGTCTGTGTGGGCAGTTAGTTGAGGGGCACAACCCTTCATCGTCTGAATTTTGGGGCCTCCTCCCTGGTGGTGGCTGGGGCGTCCTTGATGTCAGAATGAGCAGCGGGGTGTAAGGCGTGAGAACCAGTGCTGGGTGAGCAGATGGTGGCAGCAAATGACCAGGCCTGCTTGGTTGGAATAAATAGAGTCTTTCTTTTACTGAGTAGATAATAGGAGTCACAGTATACGGTAAATACATGCAGCAGGTGCAGTCTTGAAGTATTTCACAGAGTAGGTTTTTCCCAAAAGGCTGTATATAGAAGGTGACAGTGATAGTAGTAATACTCCCTGAACCTCTCTCTAGATACACTTTGCAGTTTACTTAAATAATAACAGGCCTACAATCACTCTCAATGTACTTTCTGCAATGCCCAGTTGGAGGGTGCTGTCCTAAATCTGATGGCCAGCCTGTCTAAGAAGCAATAAACCTAGGCTACGGGCAGTAAAGTCTATTGCCATAAACATGCATTTACCTTACTGACTCAGTCCAGCACAGCCTTAAAGGGGTTGTCCGGGTTCAGAGCTGAACCGGACATACTCACATTTTCACCCAGCCAGCCACCTGATATTAGCTTTATTGCATGCCATGCTACGATGCTCTCCCGCAGGGCAAGGGCTTTTTTGTTTATGTTTTTACACTGCATGGCGGAGGCTTCCGCCAAGCAGTGTATTCGTTGATGTCACCAGCACTGATGGGCAGACTTTAGTGCTGCCCTAGCCATTTCACAAGCTAGGGCAGCGCTAAAGCCTGCCCATCAGTGCCGGTGACATCTTCGGGCTCACTTCTGGGTGGAAGCCTCCACCTAGCAGTCCCTATGGAGAACCCGGTACTTCACTGGGTCTCCTAAAAAAGCCTTTGCCATGCGCAATTCAGCGCATGGCAAAGGAGAGCATCGGAGCATTTCATGCTCATATCAACAGGGCCTGCCTGGGTGAAAATTGGGATATATCCGGGTTAGGCTCTAAACATAATGCACAGATCATCACAGTAAACATTTCAACAGCTTTTATAGTGTGAAACACAGCATTGAATCTTTTAGTAGTAAACTTGGTATATTAACCCTTTAGCAATGAAGGGTCTCCATAGGTTTCCTATGTAAAGGAAAGTTGCGGAAAAAAAAAAAGAAAAGACATACAATACATGGTTATAAGGGAAAATAATAGAATTCTTAATACAGAATGCTTAGTAAAATAGGGATGGAGGAGTTAAAAATAAGCTTTTTTTTTTAAACTCACCTCATCCAATTGTTCGCGCAGCCCAGCTTCTCTTCTGTCTTCTTCTTTGATGCCCAGGAGGAAAAGGACCTGTGGTGATGTCACTGTGCTCATCACATGGTCCGTCACATGATCCATCACTATGGTGATGGATCATGTGATGGACCATGTGATGAGCGCAGTGACGTCACCACAGGTCTTTTTCCTCCTGGGCATCAAAGAAAAAAACAGAAGAGAAGTCGGGCTGCACGAACAAGTGGATGAGGTGAGTTGAATTATTTTAAAAAAAAATTAACCCCTCCATCCCTATTTTACTAAGCATTCTGTATTAAGAATGCTATTATTTTCCCTTATAACCATGTTATAAGGGAAAATAATAAAATTTACACACTTAACCCAAACCCCAACTTCTGTGAAGAAGTTCGGGTCTGGGTACCAAACATGCCGATTTTTCTCACGCGCGTGCAAAACGCATTAAAACACTTTGCACTCGCGCTGGAAAATCACGCATTTTCCCGCGACGCACCCGCATCTTATACGGCCCTCACACGCGACGCCCGTGTGAAAGAGGCCTTAGACTGGCTGCACACATAATATCACTGATCGCCTTGTACACATACACACTCAGGTCAGCCGAACAAGCATGTGTCTTAGGCCTCTAGCACATGAACGTGTGCTGCCTGTGCTGTGTAATGCAAATTGATATCTGCAATGCACGGGCACCGACCGTGGGCCAGCCGCATGCGGATCGTGACCCCATTCAATTGAATAGGGTCCACGATCCGTCCATTCCGCAAAAAGATAGGACAAGTTCTATCTTCTACGGAAGCATGGAACGGAACCCCACGAAAGCACTGGGTAGTGCTTCTGTTCCGTGGTTACATTCTGTTCCGCACCGCATCTCCGGATTTGCGGACCCATTCGAGTGAATGGGTCCGAATCCGTGATGCAGAATGCACACGGCCAGTGCCCGGGTATTGCGGACCCGCCGTTTGCGGGCCGCAATACGGCCATGGGGGACACACGTTGGTGTGCAAGAGGTCTTAGTAGGAAGAGGGTGTGAAAATAGATGCATTCTTCTCAGCAGCTTAGAGTTATCACCCCAAGAACAAAAGGGTGAGGCAGTTCACATCCGACTTCCCAAATTTTATTCCTTCCGATATTTGCCATAGACGGCTGGTCTTCTTTGCACCCGATGAGTTTTTGCAGCCTCGTGTTTCTGTGAACGATAAGAATACCTTTGAGATCTTCTGTCAGACATCAGATGATCAGGAAATATTGTTGAGTGATTCATGTAGCGTCATATGTTTACCAATTACTGGTCGCCAAAAATAAAAATTGGGGATGGCGTCATATAGAAAAAAGGCAGGGCAGAATTGTTTCTACATTTTTCCAATTAAATAAAAAAACGTTAATCGAGCTTTAGGTTGTTTCTGTATTTCATTTCCAAATTGATGGGATATGTCGAAACAGCCAAGAATACTTCCTGAGCTGTTTCCATTCCTTCCTACAGAATAAAATAGAGAAAGTCATATGCATGTGCCTCCTGCCTTCTCCTCCCCCTTCTCCGCTGGCTTCTAATAAGCAATGACGGACACTAGACACCCGGCTGCCAGAATCTGACCAACTATGTGAAGGCAATAAATGTCATTTGTGGGACGACCATCTCTGGATGAAGATATGAAGAAGTCGGTTATAGCGAAGAGCTTGTATAGATATTAAGTACTGCAAAGTAAAATTTGCTGTTTGTTATTAGTGATTAGTGAGCAAATTTCCTGAAATTCAATTCGGGTCTGAATAAATTCTACCTGAATCAAAAGTGCCCAGATGAGTTGTGGATGACATTCTGAGGTCCAATTCCACACAAATAAATAGATGATACGGCACTAAAACTTTTCAAATAAAATCCATAGATGTATTATATCATGTTTAGAGATGAGTGAATCTACTCGCAGATTTGGAGATTCGTTACGACTATCTGATTTTTTTTTAGGCACCGAATCGAACCCGAATCTTTTCTAAATCTAAAATAGCGTCCAGCCAGGCAGGAGGTAATTGCAGTCAGTTGCGGCGGCAACGATAAAAGTAGATAGTTACACCTGACGCTCTATTAGACCGAGGGGACGGGTGAGGGAAAATGAAAAATTTTACGAAACGGCATAGGAGCTTTTCATGAAAAAAAAAAAGTGTTTTAGAAGACTAGAGGGGGTTATGTACTAATTTCCAGGGCAATTGGAGCAACTTTGGTTTGGAATGAATAGATTTGGACCCGAACCAAACTTTTAGAAAAATTTGTCGAATCTGAAAGTAATCAAATCTTGGAAGATATGCTTATCTCTAATCATGTTTAAAAAAATGCCAACATGGAGCACAGCAAAATTGCCTACACGTTTCGAACTGTGATTAAGATGGTGTGCTGAAATGTACAGGATAATTTTGCTGTGCTCCATGTTGGCATGTTTTAAACAATATGATATAATAAAGCCATGGATTTTATTTCAAAAGTCTCCGCACTGGATCATCTATTCGTGTGGAATTGGACCGGAACTCTGTGAGATTCCGCGGCACAAAAGGAGTGGATTGGATACAAGGGTGAGCTGAATTTGGGTTGTTTTTTGACATTCTCGGGTGTCCTAGGACTATACCCAACACCTTTCAAGCTCCTTAACGCCAAGATGTCATTAGTAATGCAAAAATGACAGCGACATATATTACTATGGGTAAACACATGGGGGTCATTTATTATAATATAATAAGCGCCTGGCACCAGCCGCTACATAACTTCAGTTTATCCAGTGCCGATCTAAATGTAAGACAGCTTCCTAGCTATCTTACATTTAGACCATTTTCTACGCCTAAAACAGGAGTAGAAAATGATAAATGAGACAGCCTGCCCCCTTCCCCGCCCACTTTTTTAGACCTGGTGTGAGGGGGGGAAAGTAGCAGATTGCAGCGCAAATAACCTTTGTGATACATTCTGCCTAAGGCTACTTTCACACTTGCGGCAGGACGGATCTGACAGGCTGTTCACCCTGTCGGATCCGTCCTTCCGCTATTTCTCCGTGCCACCGGACCGTCGCTCCGTCCCCATTGACTATTATGGGGACGGGGTGGAGCTCCGACGCAGTACGGCAGTTCGCGGACTAAAAAGTCGGACATGCAGGACTTTTAGTCCGGCGGCCTTTCGCCGTGCACTGCCGTGCTGTGCCGGAGCTCCGCCCCCGTCCCCATTATAGTCAATGGGGACGGAGCGGCGGTCCGGTGGCACGGCGAAATAGCGGAAGGATGGATCCGACAGGGTGAACAGCCTGTCGGATCCGTCCTACCGCAAGTGTGAAAGTAGCCTAATATAGGCTTATGTCTGATCGTCAATGACCCCCACGGAAGCTGGCGGTAGCTAAGAGGCTCTTTGAAAATAAACTGCATTGCAGTTTTTATTTTTATTAATCCAAACATTTTCACTTTTTGGCAGCAAATGCCTCCAGGCATTTACACACAGGCGGATTCGCAAACGGTAACATCATTATAGGTTATCCTAACGTGTTATTCCCATTATTATCCTATGATTATATCATAAATGTCTGTTTCTACAGTCCAGAGATGGGAATGCCCCTTTAACTATTGCCTGAATTGATATTTGCTGTGGATTTACCACAAAATTGCTGTGAAATGGAGGCAAAATATAACTGTGTGACTTAGGGCAGGTTTACATTTGCGTTATAAATTCGGTTATAGGGTTCTGTTATAACAGAGTTATAATGGAATGGAACGGAATTTGAGGAAGGAATGCAAAACTGAACCCTTTAAGAGGCATTCCGTTTTGCTCTGTCCTTGTCATGACCGGCGTGCCGATCACATACGTGACGCAAGGGGAGGGAAAAGGGAAGGCCCTGTCCAAGGGAGAGGGAAAGGTGGTGACCCCTAACTCACCTTGAGGCTGGCACCTGACTGCCCTGACGTCCCTAGACGGGTTCCTCACCCGTACGCCGATCACGTGCCTAAACCCTGACTTTCCCTAAGATGAGCCCTACGTAGTGAACAGGGCGGTGGGAACACTAGTCCGCACCACTAACACTAAAGGAAAACACTAAGGAGAAGACAGACAATACAGACAAACATATAATCCCAGGTGGGCGACAATAGCCCAACAGGGATCCGGAGGGTAACGCTCTGGAACAACAACCAGGAATCTCAGCTACTCAGCTCCGGTGAGTCAGTATAGAAGTCCAGGCAGGAAGCTCTATATCTGGCAACCAGAGAAGTGGGAGAGGGGAATATAAGGAGGTTGGGAGTGCTGGACAAGAAACAGCTGAGGAGAAGAAGCTACGGATCCCTGAGTGAGCCAAAAAGGGTTGCAAGGCAAACCCAGAAAGCTACCATTAAGAAACAGCACTATCTTTATACATAGAGCGCGCAGCCACCCGCTGCGACTTCCTGACCCCGGGTATAACGGAGTCAGGCGTGGCTCTTGACACCCTCGTGACAGTCCTAGTACATGTCTAGGGGGACAAATAATGGTTGATGGAAAAAAAAAGTCCTGTCGACAGAAGCACAATGGTTTACTGCAGACACTGACTCTCTGGACTTATTTCCCCTTGGGGTGCACCACGCCTTAACATCCTTTCCAGAAAGCAGCAACACAGGGGGTCTGAGGATCTGATATAATGGTCTGAGGATCTGATATGGGGTCTAATGTGAGGATCTAATATTGGGGTCCGATTTGAGGTCTGATATGGAGCTCTGATTTGAGGATCTGATATGGGGTCTGGTCTGAGGTGTGATATGGGGGTCTGATCTGAGGATCTGCTGTAAAGAGTCTGATTTAAAGTCTAATATGTGGTTATGATTTGAGGTCTGATATGGGGGTCTGATCTTATATGGAGGTCTGATCTAAAGATCTGATATGGGGGTCTAATTTGAGATCTGATATTGGCAAGGCCGGCGTCAGCACTGGGCATACCCGGGCATGTGCTGGGGCCCACAGCTCCTGCGGGGGCCCACTGCACAGCTGCCAATAGCAATGAGCGCTTCCATCAATACAGATGGAAGCGCTCATTGCTGGAACGCAGGGAGCTGGGTCCTGTCACACCACTCAGCTCCCCGCGCTCCTCCCCCCTTCAGGCTGGGGGCATAAGCTCCGCCCGTGTTTTTTTTTTTTAATACAGAGGGGGCACAGAGGACTTTATTACTATGGCAGGGGCACAGAGGGCTTTATTACAGTGGATGGGGCACAAAGGACTTTATTACTATGGAGGGGCACAGAGGACATTTCTACTATGGAGGGGGCAGAGAGCCAGAGGGCATTACTACAATGAAGGGGGCACAGTGTGCATTATTACTATGAAGGGGGCACAGTGGGCATTATTACTGTGAAGGGGGCACAATGGGGATTTCTACTATGGAGGGGGCACAGAGGGCATTACTACTATTAAGGGGGCACAGAGGGCATTACTACTATTAAGGGGGCACAATGGGCACTACTACTATGAGAGGGGCACAATGGGCATTATTACTGTGAAGGGGGCACAGAGGGCAATACTACAATTAAGGGCACAATGGTCATTATTACTGTGAAGGGGGAACAATGGGCATTATCACTATGAAGGGGGCACAGTGGGCATTATTACTATAAAGGGGGCACAATGGGAATTATTACTATGAAGAGGACACAATGGGGATTATTACTATGAAGGGGGCACAATGGGGATTATTACTGGGAAGGGGCACAGATAGGGCATTACAACTGTGAAAGGGGCACAGAGAGGGCATAACTACTGTGAGGGAGCACACATCTGTACAAAACTACTGTGAATGTTTTACAATAAGGTCAATACTACTGTGAGGGGGTACAATATTTTTTTAAGTATTGGGGGGGAGTGCCAGAGAAAGGACCCACCCCGGGTGCCAAACACCCTAGGAATGCCACTGAAGCAGGGAACTATTCGCTCCCCGCTCCACCATTGAGCTGCCAGCGCTCCACAGCAGCAGCAGCACAATGTCCTCACATATCGTCCTGCTGATCTGTGTAGGAGGAGGAGCGGGGCAGGCTGGGAATCAGCCTCTGCTCCTCCTACACAGCAGCGCAATGTGTCACAGTATCCTGCTGCTGCTGATGGGGAGCGCAGATCATGGGAGGAGCCAGGTGACTGAGGCGAGGATTATTTATTGTTTGTTTTTTTCACTTCCTGTGAAGAGGGCACATCTGGGCATAACCACTGTGAAGGGGGCACTGGGCACATATCTTGGCATATCCACCGTAAGAGGGCACATACCTTGGCATATCTACTGTGAAGGGGGCGCACATCTTGGCATATCTACTGTGAGGGGGCACATATCTTGGCATATCTACTGTGAGGTGGCACATATCTGTGAGTAGTATAACCAAAAAGAACCAAACCAATAACCCCACAAAAAATTAGGAAAACACTCATATCAAATATATGTAGTTTATTAAGACTTAAAGTAAACATACAATGACAAAGGCACAAGGCAATGGGGGGATGGGACGCCCCCTGTATCGGAGCCATAAATCCCCACGCTCACATATACCGTACTGACAAGGGAACGTGCCAGAAACACAAGGTGCTAAGCCGAACTATAGTGGGTGAGATGTAGATTCACCCAAAATAACATGTAGATAAATGCATACCGCAGGTGTACATGGAATCACCTAATGACACATACCATGGTTGCCCACCACAATGAGTGACGGCCATGGCCTGCCTATTAGAGATGTCGCGAACATAAAATTTTCCGTTCGCGAACGGCGAACGCGAATTTCTGCAAATGTTCGCGAACGGGCGAACTGGGCGAACCGCCATAGACTTCAATAGGCAGGCGAATTTTAAAACCCACAGGGACTCTTTCTAGCAACAGTAGTGATGGAAAAGTTGTTTCAAGGGGACTAACACCTGGACTGTGGCATGCCGGAGGGGGATTCATGGCAAAACTCCCATGGAAAATTACATAGTTGACGCAGAGTTGGATTTTAATCCATAAAGGGCATAAATCACCTAACAATCCAATTTGTTTTTTGAACAACGTGGTTTAAAACATCCAGTGTGTGTATACGATCAGGTATGATGTTGTATCAATCAGGTAGTGTAAGGGTTACGCCCGCTTCACAGACATTGACAGACCAAACTCCCCTTTTAATGCACCGCAAACAACCGCAAACAGTCCATTTGCCCAACCGCAAACTCACCATTTGTACAAGGTTGGATACCAAGCTAGCCATGTCCTGTTGATGTCATTGAAGGTTTCTTCCTCCACCCAGCCACGTACAACACCAAGGGTCCCGGAAAGGTGAATTGAATTGATTTTTCGAACGGGGAGATGGTTAAAAAAACGCTGGCTCCCTCCCCTTTGTTTGAATCCACGGTCACTGCGTCTGTGCCGTGCAATTTACTGCCCCACCCGATATGAGTGGTATTTTCTGTAGTTCTCTCTTCTCATCAGTTTAATCCCTGTTACGTCCCCAATCTGGGGTCCATTTATTAAATAGATTTTTCGAACGGGGAGATGGTTAAAAAAACGCTGGCTCCCTCCCCTTTGTTTAAATTTACGCCACGGTCACTGCGTCTGCACCGTGCAATTTACTGTCACACCCGATATGAGTGGTATTTTCTGTAGTACTATTCTCATCAGTTTAATCCCTGTTACGTCCCCAATCTGGGGTCCATTTATTAAATTGATTTTTCGAACGGGGAAATGGTTAAAAAAACGCTGGCTCCCTCCCCTTTGTTTGAATTTACGCCACGGTCACTGCGTCTGTGCCGTGCAATTTACTGTCCCACCCGATATGAGTGGTATTTTCTGTAGTTCTCTCTTCTCATCAGTTTAATCCCTGTTACGTCCCTAATCTGGGGTCCATTTATTAAATTGATTTTTCGAACGGGGAGATGGTTAAAAAAACGCTGGCTCCCTCCCCTTTGTTTGAATTTACGCCACGGTCACTGCGTCTGTGCCGTGCAATTTACTGTCCCACCCGATATGAGTGGTATTTTCTGTAGTTCTCTCTTCTCATCAGTTTAATCCCTGTTACGTCCCCAATCTGGGGTCCATTTATTAAATTGATTTTTCGAACGGGGAGATGGTTAAAAAAACGCTGGCTCCCTCCCCTTTGTTTGAATCCACGGTCACTGCGTCTGTGCCGTGCAATTTACTGCCCCACCCGATATGAGTGGTATTTTCTGTAGTTCTCTCTTCTCATCAGTTTAATCCCTGTTACGTACCCAATCTGGGGTCCATTTATTAAATTGATTTTTCGAACGGGGAGATGGTTAAAAAAACGCTGGCTCCCTCCCCTTTGTTTGAATCCACGCCACGGTCACTGCGTCTGCGCCGTGCAATTTACTGTCACACCCGATATGAGTGGTATTTTCTGTAGTTCTCTCTTCTCATCAGTTTAATCCCTGTTACGTCCCCAATCTGGGGTCCATTTATTAAATAGATTTTTCGAACGGGGAGATGGTTAAAAAAACGCTGGCTCCCTCCCCTTTGTTTAAATTTACGCCACGGTCACTGCGTCTGCGCCGTGCAATTTACTGTCACACCCGATATGAGTGCTATTTTCTGTAGTACTATTCTCATCAGTTTAATCCCTGTTACGTCCCCAATCTGGGGTCCATTTATTAAATTGATTTTTCGAACGGGGAAATGGTTAAAAAAGCGCTGGCTCCCTCCCCTTTGTTTGAATTTACGCCACGGTCACTGCGTCTGCGCCGTGCAATTTACTGTCACACCCGATATGAGTGGTATTTTCTGTAGTTCTCTCTTCTCATCAGTTTAATCCCTGTTACGTCCCTAATCTGGGGTCCATTTATTAAATTGATTTTTCGAACGGGGAGATGGTTAAAAAAACGCTGGCTCCCTCCCCTTTGTTTGAATCCACGGTCACTGCGTCTGTGCCGTGCAATTTACTGCCCCACCCGATATGAGTGGTATTTTCTGTAGTTCTCTCTTCTCATCAGTTTAATCCCTGTTACGTACCCAATCTGGGGTCCATTTATTAAATTGATTTTTCGAACGGGGAGATGGTTAAAAAAACGCTGGCTCCCTCCCCTTTGTTTGAATTTACGCCACAGTCACTGAGTCTGTGCCGTGCAATTTACTGCCCCACCCGATATGAGTGCTATTTTCTGTAGTACTATTCTCATCAGTTTAATCCCTGTTACGTCCCCAATCTGGGGTCCATTTATAAAATTGATTTTTCGAACGGGGAGATGGTTAAAAAAACGCTGGCTCCCTCCCCTTTGTTTGAATTTACGCCACGGTCACTGCGTCTGTGACGTGCAATTTACTGTCCCACCCGATATGAGTGGTATTTTCTGTAGTTCTCTCTTCTCATCAGTTTAATCCCTGTTACGTCCCCAATCTGGGGTCCATTTATTAAATAAATTTTTCGAACGGGGAGATGGTTAAAAAAATGCTGGCTCCCTCCCCTTTGTTTGAATTTACGCCACGGTCACTGCGTCTGCGCCGTGCAATTTACTGTCACACCCGATATGAGTGGTATTTTCTGTAGTACTATTCTCATCAGTTTAATCCCTGTTACGTCCCCAATCTGGGGTCCATTTATTAAATTGATTTTTCGAACGGGGAGATGGTTAAAAAAACGCTGGCTCCCTCCCCTTTGTTTGAATCCACGCCACGGTCACTGCGTCTGCGCCGTGCAATTTACTGTTACACCCGATATGAGTGCTATTTCCTGTAGTACTATTCTCATCAGTTTAATCCCTGTTACGTCCCATATCAGGGTGGGATTGCCTTTTGTGAAAAAAAATTTAGGCCGGGTACCTTCGACTGCCTTCACAGTGACAGACCAAACTCTGATACACCAAACTGAATTGATTTTAGGAACCGGGAGATGGAAAAAGCAGCTTGGTCGGTCCTCTTACTCCAAAGTTGGGGCACTGCGCGTGCACGGAGCAATGTGCTGTGACACCCTATATGAGTGGTGTCTTAACTAGTACTATTCCTATCAGTTTAATCCAGCCGATCGCTTTTGGTCTGATCATAATGAAGCAACGGCCTTATCATCTGGGGTGTGGCAACATTGCCAACACACTCAGAGGTGATGATCGCTTCATTGTGATACGCAAGCTCCTTCACCACAACAAGGTAACGATCACGAAGGGGAATTGACACTTGTATGTGCCTTTTTTTTTTGTTTTGTTTTTGCAGCCACAGTGCAGCACCAGAGGCCAGAAAAATTAGGCATGTACACATGCCTGAAAAATAATGTTATTGTTGCAGCCGCTGTTGTAGCAGCGGCCGGAAAAATTTATGTTTTCAAGGCAGAAAGGTGACTAAAACATTGCGGCTTGAACCCTAGTTGGTGGCGGAGAATTCACGAAAGTCATCCGGTATGCAGACATTAAATACAGCAGCGTGGGGACCATTTTGAGGCCAAGGCATGTCATCAGGCCTTTTGTTAGTCAAACAAAAGCCCACTGTCAGTCCCTTCGGGATCCATGCCTCATTCATCTTAATGAAGGTGAGGTAATCAACACTTTTTTGACCGAGGCGATTGTCAGTGACAATGCCTCCTGCTGCACTGAAGGTCCTTTCTGACAGGACACTTGAAGCGGGGCAGGCCAGAAGTTCTATCGCAAACTGGGATAGCTCAGGCCACAGGTCAAGCCTGCACACCCAGTAGTCAAGTGGTTCATCGCTCCTCAGAGTGTCGATATCTGCAGTTAAGGCGAGATAGTTTGCTACCTGTCGTTCTCTAAGGCTGGATCCCGAAGGGCTGTGGCGATGTGTAGGACTGAAAAAGCTCTGCATGTCCTCCATCAACGACACATCTGTAAAGCGTCCTGTCCTTGCCGCCGTGGTCGTGGTAGGAGGAGGATTACTTTCACCTCTTCCCCTGTTAGATTCCCGTTGTGCTGTGACATCCCCCTTATAAGCTGTGTAAAGCATATTTTTTAGTTTTGTTTTGAACTGCTGCATCCTTTCTGACTTTCGGTAATTTGGTAACATTTCCGCCACTTTCTGCTTATACCGGGGGTCTAGTAGCATGGCCACCCAGTACAGGTCGTTCTCCTTCATCCTTTTTATACGAGGGTCCCTCAACAGACATGACAGCATGAAAGACCCCATTTGCACAAGGTTGGATGCCGAGCTACTCATTTCCCGTTCCTCCTCCTCACTGATGTCATTGACGGTCTGTTCTTCACCCCACCCACGTACAACACCACGGGTCCCAGATAGATGACAACAACGAGCACCCTGGGATGCATGCTGGGGTTGGTCTTCCTCCTTCTCAAAGCCACATTCCTCCTCTGACTCCTCTTCCTCATACTCCTCTTGCAGCGTTGCCGCAGGTCCGGCAAGCATTGATGACAAGGCTGTTTATGGTGGTGATGGTGACCACAACTCTTCCTCTTCCTCTTCACGCTCATCTACAGCCTGATCCAGCACTCTTCGCAGGGCATGCTCCAGGAAGAAAACAAATAGGATGAGGTCGCTGATGGTGTCTTCGGTGCGACTGACTAGGTTTGTCACCTCCTCAAAAGGACGCATGAGCCTACAGGCATTGCGCATGAGCGTCCAGTAACGTGGCAAAAAAAATTCCCAGCTCCGCAGAGGCTGTCCTAGCACCCCGGATTCAGTTGATGTGCAGCCAGACACCGCAGCAGAAGAGGACTCAGTCGAGGAGGTTATGGAAGAGGATGGAGTAGGAGGAGTAGAGGAGGTGGCAGTAGGCCTGCCTGCAAGTCGTGGCGGTGTCACCAACTCCGCTGCAGAGCCACGCATTCCATGCTTGGCAGCCGTAAGCAGGTTGACCCAATGCGCAGTGTAGGTGATATACCTGCCCTGACTGTGCTTTGCAGACCAGGTATCAGTGGTCAGATGGACCCTTGCCCCAACACTGTATGCCAGAGATGCCATGACTTCCTTTTCAATCACTGAGTAGAGGTTTGGGATTGCCTTTTTTGAAAAAAAAAATTTCCGGGTACCTTCCACTGTGGTGTCCCAATAGCGACAAATTTTTTGAAGGCCTCAGACTCCACCAGCTAGTATGGTAAAAGCTGGTGGGCTAAGAGTTCCGTCAAGCCAGCTGTCAGACGCCGGGCAAGGGGGTGACTCTGTGACATTGGCTTCCTACGCTCAAACATTTCCTTTACAGACACCTGACTGTGGGCAGATGATATGGAACTGCTGAAGGTGAGAGGCGGAGTGGCGGGTGGTTGAGAGGGGGCAAGGAGGACAGCAGTGGTTGACGTGGCTGAAGATGCTGGACCAGGAGGAGGATGGTGGCTTTGAGCTTGTGTGCTGCTTCTACTCGTCATTATGTGTTGATCCCATAGGAGTTTGTGATGTGCGATCATGTGCCTTCGCAAAGCAGTTGTACCTAGGTGGGTGTTGGATTTCCCACGACTCAGTTTCTTTAGGCACAGGTTGCAAATGGCATCCCTGTTATCAGAGGCAGACACACAAAAAAAATGCCACACTGCTGAGCTTTGCAATGACGGCATTCTGGTGGTGGCAACAGCATGTGTTGATTGGCGTGCTGTCTGGCTGACCCCGGGTGCCGATACATACTGTCTGACTGTGCCACTAGCTCCTTGCGACGACCTCCCCCTGCTTCCAACTCGTCTCCTCCTTCTCTCTGTCTCCCCTTCTGAACTTTCCCCCTCTTCTTCTTCTCTTCGAGCAGGCACCCACGTGGCATCCACTGACACATCGTTAACATCAACCACTTCACTTGTATCTGACACCTCAGCAAAGGAAGCAGCAGCGGGTACAACATCATCATCATCATCACACTGTACGTCCATGTGTGTAATGCTGCCTGACTGAGACATATCCCTGTTATCTCCATCCTCTGGCAATAATGGTTGTGCATCACTAATTTCATCCAACTGATGTGTAAATAACTCCTCTGAGGGATCAAATGAAGCGGCTGTGGTGGCTGTGGCGGTAGTGGTGGTGGTGGCGGCGGGCGGGAGAGTGGTAACTTGAGAGCAGGTGACCAAAGCTGAGCTGGAGGAGGATGGTGCGTCAAGGTTCTTAGCTGAAGCTGTTGAAGATTGGGTGTCCTGTGTAAGCCAGTCAACTATTTTCTATGAATTTTTTGGGTTCAGGGTACGTGGCCTCTGAACACTGGGCATTATTCCAGGGCCAGTGGAAATCACAGCACCACAACCACGACGGCCCCTGTGGCGTGGCCTGCCTCTGCCTGTCATTTTTTATTAGATAAGTGTTACTATGCGTGCAAGGTACTGCACCACCCTATATAAGTGGTGGGCAGTGGGCATAGTACAGTCTGTGTGGGCCTGACACACACTGGCTCTGCGAGGTATTTGTGAGTGAGTGACACCCTGTAACGGTATGAGTGGAGGCCTAGCCACTAGCCAGTGGCCACAATACAGTCTGTGTGGGCCTGACACACACTGGCTTGCAAATGTGATTATATCACAGAAAAATATTAAATAGAACTTCACAGTGACAGACCAAACTCTGATACACCAAACTGAATTGATTTTAGGAACCGGGAGATGGAAAAAGCAGCTTGGTCGGTCCTCTTACTCCAAAGTTGGGGCACTGCGCGTGCACGGAGCAATGTGCTGTGACACCCTATATGAGTGGTGTCTTAACTAGTACTATTCCTATCAGTTTAATCCAGCCGATCGCTTTTGGTCTGATCATAATGAAGCAACGGCCTTATCATCTGGGGTGTGGCAACATTGCCAACACACTCAGAGGTGATGATCGCTTCATTGTGATACGCAAGCTCCTTCACCACAACAAGGTAACGATCACGAAGGGGAATTGACACTTGTATGTGCCTTTTTTTTTTGTTTTGTTTTTGCAGCCACAGTGCAGCACCAGAGGCCAGAAAAATTAGGCATGTACACATGCCTGAAAAATAATGTTATTGTTGCAGCCGCTGTTGTAGCAGCGGCCGGAAAAATTTATGTTTTCAAGGCAGAAAGGTGACTAAAACATTGCGGCTTGAACCCTAGTTGGTGGCGGAGAATTCACGAAAGTCATCCGGTATGCAGACATTAAATACAGCAGCGTGGGGACCATTTTGAGGCCAAGGCATGTCATCAGGCCTTTTGTTAGTCAAACAAAAGCCCACTGTCAGTCCCTTCGGGATCCATGCCTCATTCATCTTAATGAAGGTGAGGTAATCAACACTTTTTTGACCGAGGCGATTGTCAGTGACAATGCCTCCTGCTGCACTGAAGGTCCTTTCTGACAGGACACTTGAAGCGGGGCAGGCCAGAAGTTCTATCGCAAACTGGGATAGCTCAGGCCACAGGTCAAGCCTGCACACCCAGTAGTCAAGTGGTTCATCGCTCCTCAGAGTGTCGATATCTGCAGTTAAGGCGAGATAGTTTGCTACCTGTCGTTCTCTAAGGCTGGATCCCGAAGGGCTGTGGCGATGTGTAGGACTGAAAAAGCTCTGCATGTCCTCCATCAACGACACATCTGTAAAGCGTCCTGTCCTTGCCGCCGTGGTCGTGGTAGGAGGAGGATTACTTTCACCTCTTCCCCTGTTAGATTCCCGTTGTGCTGTGACATCCCCCTTATAAGCTGTGTAAAGCATATTTTTTAGTTTTGTTTTGAACTGCTGCATCCTTTCTGACTTTCGGTAATTTGGTAACATTTCCGCCACTTTCTGCTTATACCGGGGGTCTAGTAGCATGGCCACCCAGTACAGGTCGTTCTCCTTCATCCTTTTTATACGAGGGTCCCTCAACAGACATGACAGCATGAAAGACCCCATTTGCACAAGGTTGGATGCCGAGCTACTCATTTCCCGTTCCTCCTCCTCACTGATGTCATTGACGGTCTGTTCTTCACCCCACCCACGTACAACACCACGGGTCCCAGATAGATGACAACAACGAGCACCCTGGGATGCATGCTGGGGTTGGTCTTCCTCCTTCTCAAAGCCACATTCCTCCTCTGACTCCTCTTCCTCATACTCCTCTTGCAGCGTTGCCGCAGGTCCGGCAAGCATTGATGACAAGGCTGTTTATGGTGGTGATGGTGACCACAACTCTTCCTCTTCCTCTTCACGCTCATCTACAGCCTGATCCAGCACTCTTCGCAGGGCATGCTCCAGGAAGAAAACAAATAGGATGAGGTCGCTGATGGTGTCTTCGGTGCGACTGACTAGGTTTGTCACCTCCTCAAAAGGACGCATGAGCCTACAGGCATTGCGCATGAGCGTCCAGTAACGTGGCAAAAAAAATTCCCAGCTCCGCAGAGGCTGTCCTAGCACCCCGGATTCAGTTGATGTGCAGCCAGACACCGCAGCAGAAGAGGACTCAGTCGAGGAGGTTATGGAAGAGGATGGAGTAGGAGGAGTAGAGGAGGTGGCAGTAGGCCTGCCTGCAAGTCGTGGCGGTGTCACCAACTCCGCTGCAGAGCCACGCATTCCATGCTTGGCAGCCGTAAGCAGGTTGACCCAATGCGCAGTGTAGGTGATATACCTGCCCTGACTGTGCTTTGCAGACCAGGTATCAGTGGTCAGATGGACCCTTGCCCCAACACTGTATGCCAGAGATGCCATGACTTCCTTTTCAATCACTGAGTAGAGGTTTGGGATTGCCTTTTTTGAAAAAAAAAATTTCCGGGTACCTTCCACTGTGGTGTCCCAATAGCGACAAATTTTTTGAAGGCCTCAGACTCCACCAGCTAGTATGGTAAAAGCTGGTGGGCTAAGAGTTCCGTCAAGCCAGCTGTCAGACGCCGGGCAAGGGGGTGACTCTGTGACATTGGCTTCCTACGCTCAAACATTTCCTTTACAGACACCTGACTGTGGGCAGATGATATGGAACTGCTGAAGGTGAGAGGCGGAGTGGCGGGTGGTTGAGAGGGGGCAAGGAGGACAGCAGTGGTTGACGTGGCTGAAGATGCTGGACCAGGAGGAGGATGGTGGCTTTGAGCTTGTGTGCTGCTTCTACTCGTCATTATGTGTTGATCCCATAGGAGTTTGTGATGTGCGATCATGTGCCTTCGCAAAGCAGTTGTACCTAGGTGGGTGTTGGATTTCCCACGACTCAGTTTCTTTAGGCACAGGTTGCAAATGGCATCCCTGTTATCAGAGGCAGACACACAAAAAAAATGCCACACTGCTGAGCTTTGCAATGACGGCATTCTGGTGGTGGCAACAGCATGTGTTGATTGGCGTGCTGTCTGGCTGACCCCGGGTGCCGATACATACTGTCTGACTGTGCCACTAGCTCCTTGCGACGACCTCCCCCTGCTTCCAACTCGTCTCCTCCTTCTCTCTGTCTCCCCTTCTGAACTTTCCCCCTCTTCTTCTTCTCTTCGAGCAGGCACCCACGTGGCATCCACTGACACATCGTTAACATCAACCACTTCACTTGTATCTGACACCTCAGCAAAGGAAGCAGCAGCGGGTACAACATCATCATCATCATCACACTGTACGTCCATGTGTGTAATGCTGCCTGACTGAGACATATCCCTGTTATCTCCATCCTCTGGCAATAATGGTTGTGCATCACTAATTTCATCCAACTGATGTGTAAATAACTCCTCTGAGGGATCAAATGAAGCGGCTGTGGTGGCTGTGGCGGTAGTGGTGGTGGTGGCGGCGGGCGGGAGAGTGGTAACTTGAGAGCAGGTGACCAAAGCTGAGCTGGAGGAGGATGGTGCGTCAAGGTTCTTAGCTGAAGCTGTTGAAGATTGGGTGTCCTGTGTAAGCCAGTCAACTATTTTCTATGAATTTTTTGGGTTCAGGGTACGTGGCCTCTGAACACTGGGCATTATTCCAGGGCCAGTGGAAATCACAGCACCACAACCACGACGGCCCCTGTGGCGTGGCCTGCCTCTGCCTGTCATTTTTTATTAGATAAGTGTTACTATGCGTGCAAGGTACTGCACCACCCTATATAAGTGGTGGGCAGTGGGCATAGTACAGTCTGTGTGGGCCTGACACACACTGGCTCTGCGAGGTATTTGTGAGTGAGTGACACCCTGTAACGGTATGAGTGGAGGCCTAGCCACTAGCCAGTGGCCACAATACAGTCTGTGTGGGCCTGACACACACTGGCTTGCAAATGTGATTATATCACAGAAAAATATTAAATAGAACTTTTTTTTATCTGCGAGGTATTTGTAAGTGAGTGACACCCTGTAACGGTATGAGTGGAGGCCTAGCCACTAGCCAGTGGCCACAATACAGTCTGTGTGGGCCTGACACACACGGGCTTGCAACTGTGATTATATCACAGAAAAAGATAAAATTGAATTTATTTTATCTGCGAGGTATTTGTGAGTGAGTGACACCCTGTAACGGTATGAGTGGAGGCCTAGCCACAAGCCAGTGGCCACAATACAGTCTGTGTGGGCCTGACACACACTGGCTTGCAAATGTGATTATATCACAGAAAAATATTAAATATAATTTTTTTTTATCTGCAAGGTATTTGTGAGTGAGTGACACCCTGTAACGGTATGAGTGGAGGCCTAGCCACTAGCCAGTGGCTACAATACGGTCTTTGTGGGCCTGACACACACGGGCTTGCAAATGTGATTATATCACAGAAAAATATTAAATATAATTTTTTTATCTGAAAGGTATTTGAGTGAGTGACACCCTGTAATGGTATGAGTGGAGACCTAGTCAGTGGCCACAATACAGTCTGTGTGGGCCTGACACACACTGGCTTGCAACTGTGATTATATCACAGAAAAATATTAAATAGAATTTTTTTTTATCTGCAAGGTATTTTCTGTAACACCCTGTATGTATGGTGTGCACACAGTACTGTCTGTGACTGAGCCTGCAGCTCAAAATAAAAAATAAAGCAGACTGATTTACCAGCCCTGAAAAGGGCTTTTTGGGGTGCTGTCAGGACGCTGTCCTTACAGCAGATGAGTCTGTGGACACAGAACACTGCCCTAGCTAACGCTTTCCCTATTGAATCAGCAGCAGCAGCAGCACTGTCCCTCCTCTCACTGAGAATGCAGCTTCCGAATGAATCTAAAATGGATGCTGTCCAGGAGGTGGGAGGGTCTGGGAGGGAGGGTCTGCTGCTGATTGGCTGGAATGTGTCTGCTGACTGTGAGGCACAGGGTCAAAGTTTACTCAATGATGATGTATAGGGGGCGGACCGAACATCGCATATGTTCGCCCGCCGCGGCGAACGCGAACAAGCTATGTTCGCTGGGAACTATTCGCCGGCGAACTATTCGGGCCATCTCTACATAGATATACAACCCACCCCATCCAGGTATGCTTCAAGTTCTGAGGGACTATCCATTCCCTGCCTCTCATTTCCCCATTAGAAATATCCAATTTTAAAAATGGGCTGGATCCCCCCTGAGAACTTGAAGCATACATCTCTTTCTCTCTCTCTCTCTCTCTCTCTCTCTATAGATATATATATATATATATATATATATATATATATATATATATAACTTGGAAAAATGAGGAGGCAGCACACTGTGTAAACAAGGGGTGCACGTCCGGCTGATGTGGACCAGCACCTAGGTCCAATAAACTTGTTAACTCAGAATACTCCATGACATGCCGAACCTTCCTGCTTACATTGCTGAGATTTGTTTTGACAAAGAACTATTTTCTTTTTCAGGATGATTTTTTTGTTCAGATGCGTGGAACCGCGATGGGGTCCAACGTGGCGCCCACTTATGCAAACATCTATATGGCCCACCTTGAGGAGTCATTCGTCTATGGCAGCCACCACTTCAGACAGGTTCTGGGGTGGTGGCGCTATATTGATGATATCTTCTTGGTGTGGACGGGCGACACGTTGGACCTCCTCGCTTTCCACTCATTTCTTAATCAGGTTGATCCTACTGTGAAATTTACCATGGTCCAGTCTAATGACAAACTTCAGTTCCTCGACACGGAGGTCCGGATCATGGGACGAGGTTTGAGTACAGATTTATTTGTGAAACCTACTGACAGGAACACTCTGTTACGTTATGATAGCCATCATCCTCGTTCCATGGTCCGGTCTCTACCATTCAGCCAGCTCCTACGGATACAACGGATAGTTAAGGATAACCA
The DNA here is from genome assembly GCF_905171765.1 of Bufo bufo. Taxonomy (NCBI): domain Eukaryota; kingdom Metazoa; phylum Chordata; class Amphibia; order Anura; family Bufonidae; genus Bufo; species Bufo bufo. The sequence continues at coordinate 54,797,587 of NC_053389.1, read as the reverse complement.
AGTGAGACATACTAGCTTTGAGGAAATGGGCAATAAATTTGCCACACGTGGATATCCTAAGAAATTAATTAGGGATAGTATCAAGAAAGTGGAGACTCAATCCACTATCACCAAGTCCCAGAGTGATCCCCCAATTCCACAAATCCCTTTCATTTCCAGCTTTTCGACTGACAGCTCACAAATTGCGGGCGTCATTCGGAGACACTGGAAGTTGATTGGGAATAGTTTCCCCCTTGTCGCTGAATTCCAAACTCCCCCTTTGTTTTCCTATCGGAGAGGGAGGAATTTGGGTGACAGACTGGTGAGGGCAGACGTGGGTAGCACCAGGGCGAGTGTGAGAACAATGTGTGGCTCCACTCGCACTGGTTGCTACCCCTGTTAGGGCTCTTTCACACCTGCGTTATTGTCTTCCGGCATAGAGTTCCGTCGTCGGGGCTCTATGCCGGAAGAATCCTGATCAGGATTATCCTAATGCATTCTGAATGGAGAGTAATCCGTTCAGGATGCATCAGGATGTCTTCAGTTCCGGTACGGAACGTTTTTTGGCCGGAGAAAATACCGCAGCATGCTGCGCTTTTTGCTCCGGCCAAAAATCCTGAAGACTTGCCGCAAGGCCGGATCCGGGATCAATGCCCATTGAAAGGCATTGATCCGGATCCGGCCTTAAGCTAAACGTCGTTTCGGCGCATTGCCGGAGCCGACATTTAGCTTTTTCAGAGTGGTTACCATGGCTGCCGGGACGCTAAAGTCCTGACAGCCATGGTAAGTGTAGCGGGGAGCGGGGGAGCAGTGTACTTACCGTCCGTGCGGCTCCCCGGGCGCTCCAGAGTGACGTCGGGGCGCCCCAAGCGCATGGATCACGTGATCGCATGGATCACGTCATCCATGCGCATGGGGCGCTCTGACGTCATTCTGGAGCGCCCGGGGAGCCGCACGGACTGTAAGTATACCGCTCCCCCGCTCCCCGCTCCTACTATGGCAACCAGGACTTTAATAGCGTCCTGGGTGCCATAGTAACACTGAAAGCATTTGGAAGACGGTTCCGTCTTCAAATGCTTTCAGTACACTTGCGTTTTTCCGGATCCGGAGTGTAATTCCGGCAAGTGGAGTACACGCCGGATCCGGACAACGCAAGTGTGAAAGAGGCCTTACCTTTGCATAAATTGTAAACTAATGATCAAAGGAGATACATTCTTCAATCCGGCATCGAATGGGATGATGAAAATCACACAATTTCTGACCTGTGATTCATCCTACGTGGTCTACCAGCTTACCTGCCCGTGTGGGAAGTGGTATGTTGGTGAGACCACGTGGGATGTAAAGACACGGTTGAACCAGCACCGTTATTCTATCAGGAAAGAAAAATTAGATCTACCCGTGTCTAAACATTTTAAGGAAGTGGGACACACACAGAATGACTTGAGATTCCGTATTTTGGAGCAAATTGAATTAGGGAGACGGGGGGGAGACCGACAAGCTCTCCTTAAAAAACGAGAATTGTATTGGATCTACACGTTGAAAACCTTGAGACCCAATGGGCTAAACGTGGACTTTAAGGTGTGATTAGTTTGCTCTATACTGTTCACAATTAGTGTCTCTCTCTTGTGATTGCTGTATCCCGATTTCTTGCTGTGGGTTCAATGCACATGTATATACACATACATACCCGTATGTTTAATCAAGTGTAATCTTGTATGAGAATCATGCTAAAATATTCTCTTTTGTTTTTAGATTCGTTTCAGTTTCACTGCCGTGATTGGGGCGCTGTATGGCACGTCATATATCGTGATTGCAATGGGTCATTCAAGTTTCGCTTATTTTATCTACATATAATATACTCTGTTTATTGATATATCGTTCATGCGTTTTGTTGTCTATTGTGTATCGGAGGTCCACCCATCCAGCTTTTATACATTTATATTTTTTGATATTTGGATTTGCATTATCATTTTTCCCCTCTTTTTCCCCTTTTTTTTGACATTCTAATGAATGGGCGAGAGGGTGGAGCACCCTGATGAGGGATTGACGACAGTTCGAGGGGATATCCCGGCGACACTCATCTCTCCCCCCTGTACTGATGGCTCTTAATTTGATCCATCACTATTGGGTGACGCACCATCTCACAAAAATTTTGCATATTTTTTGCGATCGCAATGGTGCTTGGCGCTGTGCCCAGTGGTCTCACAAGCTTCATCTTGTGGACCGGTGGTCAGTATCACCGACGCTCCTTTCTGATCGTATAATCTGCTGATAGCATTTATCTGTATTGTTTTGTTTTTACTAGTCTCCATGACTACATTAGTGTAGTGATTGCTGGGCGGCACCGAGTACTTGCAGGACATGCACACAATACATGTGAGACCGCTATGGCCATTTTGGTATAGGTTGCTATTCAGTCTTTGGCCATCGCGGCTATCGCGAGACTTGCCGTTCTCGCGCATGCGCAGTATGAGAACCGGGACGCCACTGCACACGATCCATGCCGCATACAGTTCCCAATCCCCACCGGACAGTGAGTTTTTTAATTCACTTCATTAGGACAATCACCTGCACTAATTATGTTTTCTCTCACAGTAAACACGATATGTTGCATTAATGTTTTATTACCTTTCATGCACTATGTTTGCCGGATATCGGCGCTTCACCATATGAAAATTTTGTAATCACTTGCAAGTTATACGGTGTATATTTACACTATAATGTATTTAATTGATGTTAATGTATTGTGGATTGACATCCTTATTTAAACCACGTTTGTGTCACATGTGCACTATGCTTGACAAAGACAGCAATAAGCTGTCGAAACGTCGCTTGACTTTGGGTCTAATAAACCACCATTTGCCTTTGACTTCCTATATATATATATATATGTATTTATTTATTGTTTCCCCTCTTGTTCTGCTATGTACATGAACAGCATTATGATTGCGAAGGCTCAAAAATTGTGGTGGCGTCATCAGCTTTTTGTATAACACAATGCTTTAACTGTCAGGACTGGAGCTAGATCCAATTACCCCATTTTAACATTTATGATGGTCTGTTGGAAAATTGCAAACATAATATATAATACACAAAAAAAAAACACCCCAGAAACACCCCAGAAACACCCCATATGTGGTCGTAAACAGCTGTACGGCCACACGGCAGGGCGCAGAAGGAAAGGAACACCATATGGTTTTTGGAAGGCAGATTTTGATGGATTGTTTTTTTGACACCATGTCCCATTTGAAGCCCCCTTGATTCACCCCTAGAGTAGAAACTCCAAAAAAGTTACCCCATTTTATAAACTACACCCCTCAAGGTATTCAAAACTGATTTTACAAACTTTGTTAACCCTTTAGGTGTTCCACAAGAATGAATTGAAAATAGATGTGACATTTCAGAATTAAAAATTTTTGGGCAGATTTTCCATTTTAATCATTTTTTTCCACTAACAAAGCCAGAATTAACAGCCAAACTAAACTCAATATTTATTGCCCTGATTCTGTAATTTACAGAAACACCCCATATGTGGTCGTAAACTGCTGTACGGACACACGGCAGGGAGCAGAAGGAAAAGAACTCCATATGGTTTTTAAAGGGCAGATTTCACTGGGATAATTTTAACTTGCCATGTCCCATTTGAAGACCCCCTGAAGCACTCCTAGAGTAGAAACTACAAAAAAGTGACAACATTTTGGAAACTACGGGATAAGGTGGCAGTTTTATTGGTACTATTTTAGGGTACAGATGATTTTTGGTTGCTCTATATTATACTTTTTGTGAGGCAAGGTAGCAAAAAAATAGCAGTTTTGGCACTCTTTTTATGTTTTGTTATTTACAACGTTCATCTGACAGGTTAGATCATGAGCTATTTTTATAGAGCAGGTTGTTATGGATGCGACAATACCAAATATGACAACTTTTTTTGGTTGTTTGTTTCAGTTTTACATAATAAAGCATTTTTGAAAAAAAATATTTTTTAGTGTCTCCATATTGTGAAAGCCATAGATTATTTTTATTTTTTGGGCAACTGTCTTATGTACGGGCTCATTTTTTTCAGTATGAGATGATGGTTTGATTGGTACAATTTTGGAGTGCACATGACTTTTTGATCGCTTGCTATTACACTTTTTGTGATGTAAGGCTTTTTGGCTTTTTGACACCGTCAAGTTTTTTTTGTTTTTTTTACGGTGTTCACCTGAGGGGTTAAATTATGTGATATTTTTATAGAGAAGGTTGTTACGGATGGGGCGATACCTAATATGTATACCTTTTATTTATTTATTTATTTAAGTTTTATACACACTAGTATCATTTTTGAAACAAAAACAAAAAAAATCATGTTTTAGTGTCACTATAGTCTGAGAGCCATATATATATATTTTTTTTGGGGATTCTTTTAGGTAGGGTATAATTTTTGTGGGATGAGATGATGGTTTGATTGGTTAAATTTTGGGGTGCATATGACTTTTTGATCGCTTGCTATTACATTTTTTGTGATGTACGGTGACAAAATGGCTTTTTGACACCGTTTTTATTTTTATTTTTTTACAGTGTTCACCTGAGGGGTTAAATCATGTGATATTTTTATAGAGAAGGTTGTTACGGATGCGGCGATACATAATATGTATACTTTGTTTTATTTATTTAAGTTTTATACACTAATATCATTTTTGAAACAAAAAAAATCATGTTTTAGTGTTACTATTATCTGAGAGCCATAGTTTTTTTTTTTTTTTGAGCGATTCTTGTAGGTAGGGTATCATTTTTGCGGGATGAGATGATGGTTTGATTGGTTAAATTTTGGGGTGCATATGACTTTTTGATCGCTTGCTATTACACTTTTTGTGATGTAAGGTGACAAAATGGCTTTTTGACACCGTTTTTTTTTTTTTTTACAGTGTTCATCTGAAGGGTTAGGTCATGTGGTATTTTTATAGAGCAGGTTGTTACGGACGCGGTGATACCTAATATGTATCCTTTTTTTATTTTTTACATTTAACACAATAAAAGAATTTTTGAAACAAAAAAAAACATGTTTTAGTGTCTCCATAGTCTGAGCCATATTTTATTTTTATTTTTTGGGCGATTGTTCTATGTAGGGGCTAATTTGTGGGATGCGGTGACGGTTAGATTGGTACTATTTTGGGGGAAATAGGCCTTTTTGATCGCTTGGTGTTGCACTTTTTGTGATGTAAGGTGACAAAAATAGCTTTTTTTGACACAGTTTTTATTTTTTATGGTGTCTATCGGACAGGGGTGGATCATGTGATATATTTATAGAGCCGGTCGTTACGAATGCAGCGATACCTAATATGTGCGTTTTTTCTTTTTTTTTTTACAATTTTTTATTATAAAATCAGGGGAAAGGGGCGTTTTTTTCTTTTTTTTAACTTGAAACTTTATTTTTTTTATTCAAAACACTTTTTTTTTAAAAACTTTACTTCTGTGCCACTCTAGGATTTCAACTTTTGGGGGTCTGATCCCGTCTGCAATGCATTACAATACATCTGTATTGTAATGCATTGCCTGTTAGGGTATGACACTGAGTCATACACTAACAGGTCGCCTAGGAGACCCAGCCTGAGGCTGGATCTCCTCGGCACCCGTAGAAGGCAGGTCCCGATGCCGTGCAAGGCATTGGGCAGCCTCTGCACGGCATCAGGCTGCCTTCTGACACATCGAGTCCCTGCCACAGCAGCGCGGGGACTTGATGCGCTCACTCACCCGCCAGAAACAACTTCTATGTCGCGGTCAGTGCGGACCGCGGCATAGAAGGGGTTAATCCTCCGGCATCGCTGTAAACAGCGATGTCGGCGGATACAGTAGAAGGTCGGCTACCAGGGACTGCCACACCCTTGCAGTGATCGGGCGCGCACCGCTCCGGTGCCCGCCCGATCAGCCCGCCGTGCATGTACGGCGGAATGCATTCTGGCAATGCATCTCCCGCCGTACATGCACAACATTTTGCATTAAGGGGTTAAATAGATGTTCTGTCCTGTTCTTCGGTCTATTTATAGTGAGGGATATAGTTATATAGTGTTTGTATATTGTCCTGTGCTTGTGCGCCTTAACACATCCTGGAGTACCGGTATGGGTAGTAGACTCCCGTCTTGGTGACGCCCACCCCAGCAAACACTCTTGGCAGAATTGCTGAGAATTTGAGGTTCCTGCACATGCAATTTACTGTATAAGACAGGTGGATAGGGCCTAGACTTGCTTCTGACTGTAAAAATAATGGTGGTGGTAGGGTTTGTTTTGTGAACATCCCAGGGCCTATGTTTCATTTAATCTGTAACTGTAATGCAGTCATGAAATTTTTTTTTTTTAATTAGTTGTCCTATGAAGACAGCCCCTTTCTATGAGCCATAATGGATAGGCTGTCTGTAGGAGCAGCTTCCGTTCATGGGGGATTTGAGCCATCTTTGGGTTACGTGGATGGCTATTCATCAGAATGACGCAGAACAGGAACAGAAGCAGTGCTCTGATAGGTAGGGACAGACAAGGACAGTGAGCCCTGACCTGGAACCCCCCTGCTTCCCTGCCTACTTACAGTGCAAGCTCTAGGTCGCATGTCGCAACTGGTCGACGTTCCCTACTCTGCTAAGGTGCGAGAGAAACAACACTAATGGACAAAGCAAGACACAAGCACGGAGTCTCGCAGAAATAGGTCAGAAGCAGGAGAACAACAAAGTACCAAATTGAAAGACAGAGAGTAGTCAAAAAGCCAAGCCAAAATCAGAACCAGACGAGAAACTCAGTACCAATACGTTAGACAGAGAGTGGTCAAAAAGGCAAGTCGAGGTCAGAATATAAGTAATCTAAAAATACATGAACAGGAACACAGCTAGTGAGTTAGAGACTATCACTGGCAAAGGTGTATGGCCAGGAGGGAATTTAAATAGAGTGCCAAGACCCTGGATCAGAACCCGATAGGTCCAAATGTAAGAGGTGGACCCGAGGGCGTGCAGCATGTTGTAGGGCGTGCTGCGGGCTCCGCCCCCCCTCCTACCTTGGACCGCCCGTCTCTCCTCTCTCCTCGCTTGCTTCCTTGCTCCAGCTGACTGATTTGCGGCGCGGTGTGAACGCCGGGCCGCCGGACCGACTGGAGCGTTATCTAAGCACTATCTTTCGCTCCAACTTTCATCCGACACCAATACTTCACCTGGCGACCTGATCAGACTGACGGCGAGCCACTGTGGCGCTGAGTGGCGGGTGTGCAGCGTGCAGTGAGAGGGCACTGCTGCCACCCTGCATGGCATATGGAGAATTTCAGGATGGTGAGTCGCACGGATGCGGCCAGCTGTGGGCAGTGAGAGAGCACCACAGGTGGCCTGTGCGGCGCATATCCCCAGGGAGGTACTAACTCGGCTGCTACATGGACGAAGCGTATCAGCTGCGAGACTGACAACTGACCTGTTGGAGCTGCGAACCTCTAGGAGCCGCTGAGGAACTCCAGGCCAGCATATAATCTTTCTGTGTTTCCCGCAGGGCAGCAGGCCGAAGAGATATTGCTGTATTGGATCTGTCGTTTAAGAAATGGAGCCATCTCTACGGATCCGGACCTACTGACTGACTGTTCCCAGGACGGGCAAGTAGGGTGAAAGTCACCCGGTCAAACCGTTTAACTATGCTATTAACACTCAACTAACTAACTGAACCTCATGACAAGAGGCCTCTAATTGAGGAGACACAGCGGTTAGCCCTCTAATAACATTAACATTTTTGAATATCTCTGAAAGATCTGAGGGACATGAATGATTCCCTGGGCTTCGGTAGAGGGGCCCACTAATACATCTAAAGGGCTACTCCGAAGGTCCTGCGTATTTGGGGGGGACTATTGCGGCCTAGGCTAAATTGTGTTTTTTTCTGTTATAGATTAAGGTGGTAGCCTAAAAGTGTAAATATGGCCCCTAAAGTTCAAAACAGGAGATCTGTGGGTACTACGTCTCCAAAAGGGTCAGAAAATAAAAGTCCTAGACCCAATATAGAGAGGTTTTTAAGATCCTCCCCCACAAAAACAAGAGGTACACTGAAACCCATTGCCCGCCCAGAGAAAAAGGAAGAGCTTAGAAAAACCGTTACGCCTTCCGATAATAGTGATAAGGAAGATATGGATAACCGGATACATACGCGTATGGAAATAATCGAGCAAAAACTGGGGGACATTTTGGATACCCTAAAAATCACTAATCAAGCCTTAGGAACACTGACAACCACCGTATGCTCAATGCAAACTGACATTTCTCTTATTAGGGACGATATGGATAAAATCCGCCATAGGGCAAATGAAACGGAACAATTCCTTATTATCACTAACAATGAAGTCTCTTTAATGGGCAAAAAAATAGAGATGATTGATCTAGAACATAGGGCCCTTAAAGAAAAATTAACCGATTTGGAGGATAGGTCACGCAGGGGGAATATTCGACTGATAGGCTTCCCTGAAGGATCAGAGGGGGACGACCCAGGGGGCTTCATACAGAAATGGCTGGTGGACTCCCTGGGCTGAGAATCCTTTTCATCATTTTTTATGGTTGAACTGGCACATAGAGCCCCTAATAAAAGGCCGCCCCCTGGTGCCCCGCCACGCAGCCTCCTTGCTAAAATTTTGTGTCTTAGCGATCGAGATAAAATATTGCGGCGAAGGAGAGAGTTAGGCGATTTGGTGTATAATGGGAATAAAATCTCAATCTACCCTGATTATTCTTTCTCTACCCAGCTTAAAAGAAGACAATTCGGAGAGATTGTTTCACTGCTGCGGGACCCGATGTAGACTTAGGAAAGGAGTGGATGATACGGACCACCCTCCAATATAGGGTAAATGTCACGCATTTTGACATGGAATGTCCGCAGACTGGCGGACAAGTTCAAACGGAGGGTGGTCTCTGATACCATCTCTAGACATCTACCTGCTATCGTGGGGCTGCTGGAGACCCATCTAACCGCGGAAAAAATTTATTATATGCGAAAATCCTGGACGCAGTCTGAGTATCACTCCCACTATTCGGCCTATTCGCGGGGAGTAAGTGTCTACATACACAGAAATGTGGATTATGATCCATATGATCAATGGATTGATAAAGGGGGAAGATTTGTATTTTTATATGGCCGATGGATGGGACTGGTATGCGTGCTTGTGTTTGTATATATCCCCCCCCCCCCCCCTTTTCCTCTGAGGTGTTGAGAAAACTTGCGGAATATATCTGCAAATGGGACTCGTGTCCCATATTAGTGCTGGGAGATTTCAATGCCGTTATGGACAATAAGGACAGGGTATCCGTGATCAGTGGAGGGGGGAGCGCTAATGACCAGCCTACGACCCTTAGCAGGATCTGCCAGGAGTTTGGCCTTATGGATGTGTGGCAGTCTCTGTATGGGAAAAAAAGTGCCTTCTCCTGTTTTAGCAGATCTTGCAGGGTCATGTCTAGGATAGATTTATGCCTGGCGACCCCAGGATTTCTGGAACGGATACAAAAAATGAAGTATGAGCCACATGGTATATCCGACCATACCCCAATGATGTTATCAGTGGTTGACTCTGCGCAAATGGGTAGAAAACCTTTTAGGTTAAATCCACACTGGATCCATGTGGTTGGTGACCAAGAAAGGATTGGGGAGGATATTTTAGAATTCTGGGCACTAAACTACGGATCCACACATATACACTTTGTGTGGGATTCCCTGAAGGCTATGATAAGAGGGGTATACTGTAAGAGGATAAAAAAAAAAAGTGCGGAATATGCTAGGACTGAAAAGGAATTGGCAGAGAGGGTCGGGGACTTGGAGGTAGATTTGGCCAGACAGAACGGGGAAAACGCCCGATTACTATTAATGGAGGCTAAGAGGGAATATCAGACCTTTCTATACGAAAAGGCGCAACATAAGGCCTTCTTTGCAGGACAGCGGGCCTTCTTTGAAAAAGGGAAGACAGGTAGATTGCTGGCATCTGTAGTTGCTAATCAAAAGACCCAAGCCCCAATAAAGCAAATTAAGCTGTCTTCTGGTGCCTTAACTAATGATTATTTAAACATTAAATCTGCCTTCATAGAATATTTCACTAAATTATACCAATCGGATCTCGGGGTGGAAGATGGAGCCTCGGTTCATTTTTTGGACAAGGTGGCACTCCCTCGCCTCTCTGATCAAGACCGTTCTAAATTAAATTTGCCAATAACTCTTGAAGAGTTGGAGGCTGCGGTTGATAGCATAAAAAGTAATACGGCCCCCGGCTGAGATGGCTTGCCCTTTGAACTATACAGAGTACATCGTAAAACGGTGTTGCCTCTCCTTCTTCAAACGCTTAATGAGTCTTGGAGGAGTGGTCTACTTCCTCCCTCCTTGAGGAAGGCTTCCATCTCTTTAATCCTGAAGAAGGACAAAGATAAGACTGAAATTGGATCGTATCGTCCAATTTCATTACTCAATACCGATTACAAGATACTAGCTAAACTGCTCGCTAATAGGTTGAGGGGGGTTATACACTGTCTGATCCATCCGGATCAGACGGGATTCATCCCAAAACGAAATATACAATCAAATATCTGCAGAGCTTTTCTTTACATATATGTAGGGGATGGGGAGGACCGCTCCATCCTGTCTCTGGATGCCGAGAAGGCCTTTGACAGGGTGGAGTGGCCCTTCCTATGGGGAACTTTGAACAGAATGAACCTGGGTGAACATTTTATTAAATGGATACAGCTGCTCTACTCTGGGCCCACTGCCCGTGTTAGGATAAATGGGATTGACTCAGAACAGTTCCCCCTACAGCGAGGCACCAGGCAGGGATGTCCCCTCTCACCTTTGATATTTGCTTTGGTGTTAGAGCCCCTCGCATGCAGAATTAGGCAGTCTAAAAAGATAGCTGGCTTCGGAGGGAGAGGAGAGGAAGATAAAATTAGCCTGTATGCGGACGATATTCTTGTTTTCCTGAGGCAGGGGTGGAAGGGCATCCCACCCGTAATGAATATCTTGGAAGAATACGGTTCTTTATCAGGCTACAAAGTGAATTGGGAAAAGTCTGAACTCCTCCCCCTTGGAGTTTTAGGTATCAGGCCACTCGGCCTTACCGATTCTATTCGATACCTGGCTATTAGAATTAGTGCAGACTTGACTAGATATAATCTCCTAAATATAATTCCTATGATCAATAAGGTGAAGGAGAAGATTCGAACTTGGCAGAAGTTACCCCTCTCACAGGCAGAAAGGATTGCATTGGTTAGGATGGTGGTCCTCCCCATTGCCCTATACCCCTTGACAGCATGTCCGATATGGATTGATGATTCATTTTTTGGGCTGCTGGATAGATTGCTGAATGAGTTAATCTTGGGGAGGGGAAGGGTTAGGATCAAGCAAAAATATCTCTGCCTCTCTGAGAGAGATGGTGGCCTTTCCCTTCCTTTCCTTCAGGGATACTACATTGCAGCTCAGATAATGTGGTGGGTGGGGCGGGGGGACCATCAGTCTGCGATGTTGCTGAGTATCCTGTCAAGGGATTTTCAGGGGCTGTACGGAGATATTTTTTCTATCTTGGAGACTGGGCATCCAGGGAAAAGAAAAAAACGGTGTTTAATCAGCGATACGTTAGATAGGGTTTGGAATAAGGCAGAAACACAGAAATATAGTGGCAATTCTGGAGGAGCTGCTCAGCCCCTAACACTGTGGCGTGTCTTTCATTGGGGGAGCAGCCCGACCGCATGTGGACCGCAGTAATAGACTATCCCCAGCAAAATATGCATACAATGGAGGATGTCGGCGCGGTCCACATGCACCACAAGAGCAAACTACACAGAATGTAGCAAATAATCATAGGAAACACAGAGAGAAAATGCACCAAACAAATATACTACTGACTATACTGGGAAGTCATAAATGCAGGTATTAAAAGCTGAGACTTTCGCCAATATATTCCAGTCAGGAAAATATCGGAGCCCATCATGCACCACGTCACGGTCACTCAGCATGGCAGAGGGTCCTACCACTGCTCTAACTATGGTGTGAACAAGGTCTGAGGGTGATGTAATCCAGCTCACAGCCAGGCTTCCACACAACCGCCCAGCAAGAATACTGGTGCAATGTGAACAAAGCCATACTGTGAGCCACACCCATATCAGACCATGTGATGGAGGTTAACAGGTGCAAAAGAGTGTTAGAATGCCAGGTAAAGGCACACACACTACATATCGACCCTCAGACCTTGTTCACACCATAGTTAGAGCAGTGGTAGGACCCTCTGCCATGCTGAGTGACCGTGACGTGGTGCATGATGGGCTCCGATATTTTCCTGACTGGAATATATTGGCGAAAGTCTCAGCTTTTAATACCTGCATTTATGACTTCCCAGTATAGTCAGTAGTATATTTGTTTGGTGCATTTTCTCTCTGTGTTTCCTATGATTATTTGCTACATTCTGTGTAGTTTGCTCTTGTGGTGCATGTGGACCGCGCCGACATCCTCCATTGTATGCATATTTTGCTGGGGATAGTCGATTACTGCGGTCCACATGCGGTCGGGCTGCTCCCCCAATGAAAGACACGCCACAGTGTTAGGGGCTGAGCAGCTCCTCCAGAATTGCCACTATATTTCTGTGTTTCTGCCTTGTTTGATATGTAGTGTGTGTGCCTTTACCTGGCATTCTAACACTCTTTTGCACCTGTTAACCTCCATCACATGGTCTGATATGGGTGTGGTTCACAGTATGGCTTTGTTCACATTGCACCAGTATTCTTGCTGGGCGGTTGTGTGGAAGCCTGGCTGTGAGCTGGATTACATCACCCTCAGACCTTGTTCACACCATAGTTAGAGCAGTGGTAGGACCCTCTGCCATGCTGAGTGACCGTGACGTGGTGCATGATGGGCTCCGATATTTTCCTGACTGGAATATATTGGCGAAAGTCTCAGCTTTTAATACCTGCATTTATGACATTGCACCGTGACGTGGTGCATGATGGGCTCCGATATTTTCCTGACTGGAATATATTGGCGAAAGTCTCAGCTTTTAATACCTGCATTTATGACTTCCCAGTATAGTCAGTAGTATATTTGTTTGGTGCATTTTCCCTCTGTGTTTCCTATGATTATTTGCTACATTCTGTGTAGTTTGCTCTTGTGGTGCATGTGGACCGCGCCGACATCCTCCATTGTATGCATATTTTGCTGGGGATAGTCGATTACTGCGGTCCACATGCGGTCGGGCTGCTCCCCCAATAAAAGACACGCCACAGTTTTAGGGGCTGAGCAGCTCCTCCAGAATTGCCACAATATTTCTGTGTTTCTGCATTGTTTGATATGTAGTGTGTGTGCCTTTACCTGGCATTCTAACACTCTTTTGCACCTGTTAACCTCCATCACATGGTCTGATATGGGTGTGGCTCACAGTATGGCTTTGTTCACATTGCACCAGTATTCTTGCTGGGCGGTTGTGTGGAAGCCTGGCTGTGAGCTGGATTACATCACCCTCAGACCTTGTTCACACCATAGTTAGAGCAGTGGTAGGACCCTCTGCCATGCTGAGTGACCGTGACGTGGTGCATGATGGGCTCCGATATTTTCCTGACTGGAATATATTGGCGAAAGTCTCAGCTTTTAATACCTGCATTTATGACTTCCCAGTATAGTCAGTAGTATATTTGTTTGGTGCATTTTCTCTCTGTGTTTCCTAGGGTTTGGAATAAGACTAAAAAGATATTGGGTGTAAGTAGTCCCACTTATTTTACTCCACTTTGGCACAATTCTAATTTAAAAGAGTTTATGTTAATTGAAGATTATAATTATTGGAATTCACACGGCATCAACCGCTTAACTCATATAATATCACATGGTAGTATCATCCCTTTGGAGATGAATTAATAAAGGGTACAAATGTCACTTTTTTAGATAGATATAGATATTCACAAATTAGTCATGCATTCACGAGCACTGAGGATAAAAGCCTTTTGAATATTAGGTCAAATTCCTTTATGGACTATTGCTTTAAATTTAGGGACACACAACTTACTCTCTCTCAAATATATCGCAGATTTCGGGACTGTTTAGGAGAAACAACATCATTTAAAAGCGAGGGAGGCTGGGAGGTTGATTTAGGCGAAGGGAGTTCTGTTGATTGGGATATAGTATATCAAAATATAAAAAAAGTATTGATTTCCCAAAAATATACATTAATCCAGTTTAGGATTGTACATCGCCTGTACTACTCCCCCACCTTCCTCGCCAAAATATATAAGGAAAGAAAGGATACATGTTGGAAGTGCTCGGCTAAAAATGGCGGCCTAAGTCACTTGCTATGGAATTGTCCAGAAATAAGTGGATTCTGGACCAGTATTTATGAAGATATATACAGAAGATACAAGATTAAATTGAATCGTTGTTTTATGCAGGCAATATTAGGTCTCATCTCCCCTATTGACTTAACGCCCTATCAGATTAGAGTTTCCTTGGAGAGTTTTATAGCCGCAAAGGCCTTGATTCTTAAATATTGGGGTACAAAAAATAGTCCTAGCTATTCTGAGTGTAGGGCTCAGATAGATACCATCGATGCTTATAGAAGATTAGCAAGAAAATCAGAGTAACGTTGGAAAGGGTAGGTTTTTATCTGTTTTTTCTTTCCGCTCCAAAAGTTTTTTGTTATTTATGGCACTAGTAAATGAGCCCAGGTGGCAATAAGGATACAGTCGGACCCCGCAGCAGTGATTCAAGGGGGGTGGGGTGGGTAAAAGGGGTCAATTATATAAATTGGTGTATGATTATTTGTTATTCTTAAATTATATGGAACGGAATTTTGTATTTTTGGCTCAGAAAACAATAAAGAATCTTTTTTTCAAAAAAAAAAAAGAGGTGGACCCGAGGGAGTCCGTTGGGATACAGTGAACCACACAAGAATGAATGCACGGACAGTGAGCTGTGTGAACCAAAAGAACTTTACTGACTCTAGAGGAAAAAAACTATATACAATATAATGTAGTGAGGTGTGTTCCGGTGTACTGAAGTGGTGGTACAATCTCTCTGGGTTGCTAGTGACCCAAGATTGTCCACAGTGGTACCTCAGCTGGGAATTCCTTAATTTAGGTACCTTTAAAGATTTATATTTTGCCTAAATGCCGCTAAATACGGAAGGATCTCCTAACCAAACACAGAGAACCGAAGCCACTAGGAATCAACACCAAATGTGGGGTCTGTGTACCTGGGATATCGGCTGAGGGGCACTGTGGCTCACAGAGGCCAAATACAGAAAAAATCCCACACTATCCCTCCCGGATGCCGCTAATGCCCACCACCCCACCTCAGCTAGATTCCCTTGAACTCCCACGTGGCTATTTGTAACTCCAGAGCCGGTATGTGGATCCACTTGCTGTCGCAGTAAAGCTTTAACTGCTGCAATGGCACCAAAACTTGTCCTCACCCTGATTGCAGAGAGGGACTTGAGATCAGGATTTAAGTCCCATTCAAAGTGCGCACTAACCGAGTGGAAAATGCTTCAGGCTGAGATCTTTAGTGCAGGCCTGAATGGTAGCTTGGTTTTTTTGATGGATGATCCAACGCTGGCCTCAGGGCAGGGAGGCCTCTGGTCTCCTCAGCTCCTGATTATAAACGAAGACTACAGGTCCTCTTTAGCAGCAAGCAGATATTCAATAATCGTCCCTTGCTTGCTGTGGATAAAGGCTTCAATCTCTGGCTGATCACAGGACACCTCAGGTAAACAATTTACGTCTGAATCCGTTGCTCTCTAACTGCCGACTTTCTGTCCTCCTGACATTTCATTTCTCCAGCCCCTCTAACTTTTCCCAGGAAGTTAGGACATGGCAACGAAATAACAAAATGCACAAAATAAATAAGAAGCTACTTTTAACAGTCCATTTCAATAAGAAAGCAAATCCTATGTAGCTATAAGATTACTTTTCTTTTTATACAAGCAATCCCTCCTCATTTTTAAATCCTCACTTGCTGATGCAAAACAGGCCTACTTCTCATCTCTCATATCTTCCCTGTCCCACAGCCCAAACAACTTTTTAACACTTTTAACTCCCTTCTCTGTCCGCCAGCGCCCCCACCCTCTCCTCTCATCTTAGCTGAGGACTTTTCCACATACTTCAAACAAAAGATCGTCAACATTAGAGAAAGCTTCAGTGCACAGTCCCCACAGACCCTCTACACAACTGCTCAGTCCTTCTCTCCCAAAACCCGCTTCTCCACCATTACAGAAGAAAAACTCTCCACTCTACTCTCCAGATAACATCTCACCACCTGTGCACTTGACCCAATCCCATCCCACCTCATCCCTAACCTCACGACAGTGTTTATAACAACCCTAACTAATCTCTTCAACCTATCACTAACATCTGGTGTCTTCCCCTCTGCTTTTAAACATGCTACCATTACACCGATCCTCAAAAAGCCTTCACTTGACCCATCTGCTTTGTCCAGTTATCGCCCCATATCACTTCTTCCATTTGCCTCACAGATACTTGAGCAACATGTCCATTCTGAACTGTCCTCTCACCTCTCCTCCTGCTCCCTCTTTGACCTCCTACAATCTGGCTTCCGACCCCACCACTCAACTGAGACTGCCCTTACCAAAGTCACCAATGACCTACTAACAGCCAAAACCAGAAAACATTGCTCTGTCCCCCTTCTCCTTGACCTGTTCTCTGCCTTTGACACTGTCAACCACTCCCTTCTGTTACAATCTCTCTCATCTCTTGGCATCACTGACCTGGCCCTCTCCTGGATCACATCATACCTCACGGAGCGGACAGTTAACGTCTCCCACTCGCACACCACCTCCTCGTCTCATTCCCTCTCTGTTGGTGTCCCGCAAGGCTCTGTCCTAGGACCCCAACGCTTCTTTATCTACACTTTCGGCCTGGGACATCTCATAGAGTCCCATAGCTTTCACTATCACTTTTATGCTGACGACACACAAATCTACCTCTCTGGTCCAGACATCACCACCTTACTATCCAGAATCCCACAATGCCTATCTTCCATATCCTCCTTCTTCTCCTCTCGCTTTCTAAAACTTAACATGGATAAAACAGAATTCATCATCATTCCCTTATCTTGCTTAAACCCCCCCCAACAGATCTATCTATCATGATCAATGGCTGCACACTCTCCCCGGTCACCCAAGTCCGCTGACTTGGAGCGACCTTGGATTCTGCCCTCTTCTTTCGACCGCACATCCAAGCCCTTTCCACCACCTGCCGCCTCCAACTCGAAAACATCTCTGGCATCCGCAGTTTCCTCAACTTTGAGTCAGCGAAAATGCTTGTACATGCCCTCATCTCCCGCTTAGACTACTGCAACATCCTCCTCTGTGGCCTTCCATCTAGCACTCTTGCACCCCTCCAATCTATCCTCAACTCTGCTGCCCGACTAATCCACCTCTCATCCTGTTATTCCTCTGCCTCTCCCCTCTCCCACTCCCTTTACTGGCTCCCCATTACCCAATGAATGGAGTTCAAAATACTACAAATACATACAAGGCTGTCCACAACCTGTCCCCTCCCTACATCTCTGAGTTACTTTCCCGATACATCTCCACACGCAATCTCCGATCCTCACAAGACCTCCTTCTCTCCTATCCTCTTTACACCTCTTCCCACAATCGCCTCCAAGATTTCTCCCATGCATCCCCCATTCTCAGGAACTCGCTACCCAAACATATCAGACTCTTACCTACAATGGAATCCTTCAAAAGAAACCTAAAAACCCACCTCTTCAGACAAGCCTACAACTAGTGACCCTGCTGCCTCTATACCGCCATGACCAGTTCACCCTCACCTACTGTGTCCTTCTCCCATACCATGTAGATTGTAAGCCCTCACAGGCAGGGCCCTTTCTCCTTCTGTACCAGTTTATAACTCGTCTTGTTCATGCTTAGTACAATTGTCTGTATTATGTATACCCTTTTCATATGTACAGCGCTATGGAATGAATGGTGCTTTAATAATAAATAATAATAATATTAATTGTCAACATCTCACTTCATTAGTTCTAAGGGGGCTACCCGACTAAGGGCTTCTAGTGGCCAGTCACACAAACTGCATGTTATATCACTCTCAGCTTATTCAATGTAGTCACAGATGTATTCAATTGGAATATCATATGTCTCATCTTGGGGGCCCCAGACGGTGACCCCCTCACATCCCACCCCACTAGAGTGTGGAGACCTCGACACCCCTCTCACAGACCCAGGGTTCTCACACACAATCTCCTCCTGAGCATAGCGCTAAGGAGGAATCCCTGCCGTGGGCCTTGTCGTCCGACGTAGTTGAGAAGGGGGTGCCTGACTTGTTACCATCACACTCAAGGGTGACACTGGATCAGTTACAGTTGACCGGGGAGGAAGTCCTTCTGGATAAAACCTGGGCAACGCCCACCACTCATCTGTCATAGCCCCTTTCTGGGAAACCAGTTCACTCCTGGACGGAGTCTGCCCTTGAAACCGGCACAACTGCAGCATGTTTCTATGTAAATTTCTAACAGGACCTCCGTCCCCCTCTGGTTCAACCTCGTAGACGGGTATACCGGAACCCACCCACCGATTATCCAGTTTTCCACAAGGCCTCTTCTCCCTGACCAGCACACGATCTCCCCGGGAGAAGACTTCAGTCCATACTGGCACCGAGTTAGGGTGTTGCAGTCACTGCAACCACTCTCCCACCACCTTGTGGATGGTCCTCAACTGTCACCGATGTTCTCGAGTCCACTCGGTTGCAGTGCGTGATTGCTCACTGTCAGGCGAGGGCATGTTCAACTCTTCCAGCTCTCTCCCAGCCTGACCAAACATAAGCATGTACGGTAAGCAACCGGTCGTGTTGTGCACCCGGTTATTATAGGCCCAAATCAATTTGGGGAGATACTCCGGCCATCTGGATTTCTGATCCTTTTTCAGTGTCCTCACCATCTAAAGGAGTGTACGATTGAAGCGTTCACATGCCCCATTCCCTTGCGGATGATACGATGTGGTCCGGGACTTCTCGATACCATACAGGTGATATAGTTCATTCATCAGGGCCCCTGAAAGCAGGCCCCATGATCTGAATGTATACAGCTTGGACACCCATACACCTGTATAAAACGATGGCAGATGGCCTCCGCTGCTGACTGGGCCGTCTGGTTTTGGGTGGGCACTGCTACCATAAACGTAGTAAAATGATCGGTCATAACCAAACAAAAACCATGACCCGAATTGGAGTGCCCCACCTGCACATAATCTATCATCAATAGTTTTAATGGCTGGGATGTTAGGATGGTCTGAATCGGAGCCCTCTGCTCCACACTTTTGTTTAGGTCGCAAGCTCTGCACGTCTGACAGGTCTTCTCCACCATCCGTTCGAGATCTGGGCAGTAAACCAGCCTCTGTAGCCACTTATAGGTTTTATCACTACCAAAGTGGGCACCCCTCTCATGAGCTTCTCGAGCAGCCGCGGCAGCCGTGGCAACCAGGATAATGATTTTCCACCGATGCTCCAACTCTGCCCATGTGTAGACCTTCCGATACAACAGGTTGTGGGCCACTGTCAGCTTGTCCCACTGCCGAAGCAGCTTGTGGCCCTCAGGCATCAGACTTTCTCGCTCCTCTAGCATTGGCCACGTCTTATGCCGGATCCACTGTTTTACCCTCCAGATATCTTCACACTCATTTTGGGCCCGCATCCAATCTGCATGGGTCCTTCCTAACAGCACAGGTGGCCCTTGCGCCACCCTACCTGAGTGTGCCACCGCCGCAAAGGAAGGTAGGTGACCCAGGTCAGGAGTCTCAGAGTCCTCCAGGTCATCATCAACATCTCTATCCGGGGAGCCCACAGGTACTCTGGACAATGCATCAGCGTAAGCATTCTCTTTTCCAGACCTGAACTTGATCCGGTAATTGAACTTCGCCATCTGAGCTATTCACCGCTGTTCTAAGGCTCCCAACTTCGCATTATTTAGCTGTGCCAAAGGGTTATTATCTGTCAGCATCAACACCTCCATCCCAGTCAGGTATTCGGCGAAGCATTTCGTCATTGCCCAGACCAAGGCCAACAGCTCTAACCTAAAGGAGCTGTAATTGTCCAGGTTTCTCCCGGACCCTCGGAGGGAGCGACTCCCATACACGATAACCAGCTCCCGACCATCCTGCATCTGCGCTAGCATGGCCCACAGGCCATGCAGGCTCCCATCCGTGTACAACAGAAACGGGTTATCGAACCGAGCATAAGCTAAGATCGGGGCTTTTGTCAGAGCATCTTTCACTTCATCTAGTGCTTTCTCCTGCCTTTCCCCCCACAAAATTGGACGGTTCTTAGAGCCGTTGACTGTCCCCCGGAGCAATTCATTCAAGGGCCCCGCAGTATGTGCAAACTTGGGGATAAATCGACTGTAGTACCCCGCCAGCCCTAAAAACGCCTGGAGTTCTCGTAGGGTCTTCGGTCGTGGCCACTTCTGAACCGCTTCCGGGAGAGGGTTGCACCCCATCTGGGGTCACCACATGGCCCAGATACTTAATGTTTTGACAAAAGAGTTGACACTTTTTCGGTTTTATCTTCAGCCCATGGTCCTTTAAGCGTTGGAGGACCTGCCGCAGCCGGGCGAGGTGGTCTTCAAAGGACTTCCCGAAGACCACCACATTGTCAAGATAGATCAAAGTTAAGGTCTCCCAGACAGTGCTCCATTAACCATTGGAATGTACCCGAAGCGTTGGTTAGTCCGAATGGCATCCGATTGAATTCATACAACCCCATTGGGAGGTTGAACGCTTTCTTCACCTTATCTTTTTTCGCCATAGCCACCTGCCAGTAGTATCTGCTGGCCAAGTCGAGGGTGGAGAAGAACTGTACTCTTCCCAGTGCAGACAACATCTCTTCGATCCTCGGGAGGGGGTAAGCATCCCGTACCGTATTTGCGTTCAGCTTTCGGTAATCAACGCAGAACCTGAGAGACCCATCTTTTTTTCGAACCAGTACCACTGGTGCCGCCCACAGACTTTGGCTTTCCTGAATAACCCCGTTATCGAGCATACTTGCCAGCATTGTTTTCACCTCTTGATAGACCTTGGGAGGGATCTGCCGGTATTGCTCTCGGATCGGCGGGGAGTCCCTAGTGGGGATTTCATGTTCTATCGCTGTCGCACATCCAAAATCCGCCTCATAGCGGGAGAAGGCAGCTTGGTACTCCCACAGAAGGGCCTCTACCTTCTCTCACTGCTCGGGAGTCAGGGTTCCCTGCTCCATATGCATGAGCTCCATAATCTTCTGGCCATTCCAATCTGCAGTGGAGATTTCTTCCGGGGCCGTCCCCACAGCGTAAGTCCATACTTTTTGCTGACTTTGCTGGAGAGTAAACTCCTCTTTCTGGAGCACTTCCCCGTTCTGCACTCTGACTTCGGCTAGCAAGGTCCCGGGTGGCACAGTGACCTCCTGGTCCTGCAGGTTGATGCATCTGATGGGTACTCGACCATCCCTCACGGTTGTCAAGGCTCTAGCTACCAGCAGTTTTGCTCTCTCTCATCTCCACTGGGAACAGGTTCTACCATGAACTCCAAGCCGTCTAGCCTCCGGTTGGTGCCCATAGCCATCATAACTACCCGCTCCTGACGGGCCAAACACCATTGTGGCGTGTGATGGAACCCTTACAATCCCCACAGACTTGCCTGGAGCCATGCTGTTCTGCAAACCACAACTCCTCACCATCTGACGGAGGACTCTCTGTGTCGGTCGAAGAGTCGTGACACGCTGCCAAGAGCGGGGGCCCTCCTTAGCAAACAGCCAGTGGTCTAGCTCCCGCAGGACATTCATCCCTAATGTCATGGTCAACCCTCGCCTGGGGGTATGTGTTACTAGGATCACCCCTTTGGTTCCCATATCTTGGTCAAAGATTTTTATCCTCATCCATACCACTCCCTTCACTACCAAGCTCTCATTGCTGGCCGCGACCAAGTGGATCAGGCTGCCAGCTTCTGGTCTCATCTTGCACCCGAAATGGGCCTCAAAATATTCATAGGGCATAATCATACACTCCGACCCGGTATCCACTAGGCAGCGAACCCTCTGCCCCTTGAAGTCTGCTTCCAGCCTTTCGGAGTACAGGTCTTGGTTCCCATGGATAGAGCGTTGTATCCCAGTCTCCACCGCAGACTGCCCTGTCACTGCGGCAGTGGGGATTTTAAAGGCAGCCCCTTTCCTTCGTCTGCCAGGTCCGAGGAGCAGTTTCGGGCATAATGACCGAGCCCCTTGCACTTTCAGCAGCGGACCCGGATCCGTTCCCTCTGTTGACGGGGTCGTCCCATAGGAATTTCCTCTTTTGCCTGTTGGGTGGCTGGTACAGCCATGGGGGCACTACTCTTTGTCAAAGCAGCCGTCATCCTCCATCGAGCCATCTCGGCACACAGCGCAGTCACTGCCTCACACAGCTTCTCCTGGACCACCTCTGTAGAGGATTCTTCCCACACTTTGCTAGTCATTCGCACGGCCGACACAGCCTTGAAGGTTCCCGTGGTCATTCGGAGTTTCCGTGCGATTGCTTCCGTGTAACATAGTAACATAGTAACATAGTACATAAGGCCGAAAAAAGACATTTGTCCATCCAGTTCGGCCTGTTATCCTGCAAGTTGATCCAGAGGAAGGCAAAAAAAACCTGTGAGGTAAAAGCCAATTTTCCTCACTTTAGGGGAATAAAAAATTCCTTCCCGACTCCAATCAGGCAATCAGAATAACTCCCTGGATCAACGACCCCTCTCTAGTAGCTATAGCCTGTAATATTATTACGCTCTAGAAATACATCCAGGCCCCTCTTGAATTCCTTTATTGTACTCACCATCACCACCTCCTCAGGCAGAGAGTTCCATAGTCTCACTGCTCTTACCGTAAAGAATCCTCTTCTATGTTTGTGTACAAACCTTCTTTCCTCCAGACGCAGAGGATGTCCCCTCGTCACAGTCACAGTCCTGGGGATAAATAGATGATGGGATAGATCTCTGTACTGACCCCTGATATATTTATACATAGTAATTAGATCTCCCCTCAGTTGTCTTTTTTCTAACGTGAATAACCCTAATTTTGATAATCTTTCAGGGTACTGTAGTTGCCCCATTCCAGTTATTACTTTAGTTGCCCTCCTCTGGACCCTCTCCAACTCTGCTATGTCTGCCTTGTTCACTGGAGCCCAGAACTGTACACAGTACTCCATGTGTGGTCTGACTAATGATTTGTAAAGTAGTAGGAATATGTTCTCATCACGGGCATCTATGCCCCTTTTGATGCAACCCATTATCTTATTGGCCTTGGCAGCAGCTGCCTGACACTGTTTTTTGCAGCTTAGTTTGCTGTTTATTAAAATTCCTAGATCCTTTTCCATGTCAGTGTTACCGAGTGTTTTACCATTTACTATGTACGGGTGACTTGCATTATTCCTTCCCATGTGCATAACCTTACATTTGTCAGTGTTAAACCTCATCTGCCACTTATCTGCCCGAGCCTCCAATCTATCCAGATCCCTCTGTAGTAGTATACTGTCCTCTTCAGTGTTAATTACTTTACACAGTTTAGTGTCATCTGCGAAAATTGATATTTTACTATGCAAGCCTTCTACAAGATCATTAATAAATATATTGAAGAGAATAGGGCCCAATACTGAACCCTGAGGTACCCCACTAGTGACAGTGACCCAATCTGAGTGTGTACCACTAATAACCACCCTCTGTTTTCTATCATTGAGCCAGTTACTTACCCACTTACAGATGTTTTCTCCCAGTCCAAGCATTCTCATTTTATATACTAACCTTTTATGTGGTACAGTGTCAAATGCTTTGGAGAAGTCCAGATATACGACATCCATTGATTCGCCGCTGTGAAGTCTAGAACTTACCTCCTCATAGAAACTGATTAAATTAGTTTGACATGACCGATCCCTTACAAAGCCATGCTGATATGGCGTTATTTGCTTATTTCCGTTAAGATGCTCTAAGATAGCATCTCTCAGAAAACCTTCAAACAGTTTACCCACAACAGATGTTAAACTTACCGGCCTATAGTTTCCAGGCTCTGTTTTTGGACCCTTTTTGAATATCGGCACCACATTTGCCATGCGCCAATCCTGTGGGACATTCCCTGTCAGTATAGAGTCTGCAAATATCAGAAATAATGGTCTGGCTATGACATTACTTAATTCCCTTAGGATACGGGGGTGTATGCCATCCGGTCCTGGCGATTTGTCTATTTTGATCTTTTTAAGTCGCTGTTGTACTTCTTCCTGGGTCAGACAGGACACTTTTAATGGGGAATTTATTTCAACATTCAGCATTTCATCTGACAGTTTATATTCCTCAGTGAATACATTGGAGAAAAAAATATTTAACAGCTTTGCTTTCTCCTCGTCGCTCTCTGCGACTCCCCCCTCATTACTCTTTAAAGGGCCGACACCTTCAGATTTATACTTTTTAACATTTATATAATTGAAGAACATTTTAGGGTTAGTTTTACTCTCTTTGGCAATTAATCTCTCGGTCTCTAGTTTGGCCGCTTTTATTTGTTTTTTACATGTTCTGTTTTTTTCCTTATAGTTTTTCAGTGCTTCCTCGCTCCCCTCCTGTTTTAGGGTTTTATATGCTTTCTTTTTGTCATTTATTGCTTTCTTTACAGTTCTGTTTATCCACATTGGTTTCTTTTTGTTCCTTAACCTTTTATTCCCATACGGTATGTACCTCTCACAATGAGATTTTAGGATGTTTTTAAAGATGTCCCATTTTGTGGCTGTATTTTTATTTTTGAGGACTTTGTCCCAGTTAGTTAGGCCTATGGCCTCTCTTAGTTGGCTAAATTTAGCTTTTTTAAAGTTTGGTATTTTTGTTCCTCCCTGTAGAAACGCTCTTTTGAATGATAATTGGAAGGTTATTACTTTATGGTCACTATTTCCCAGGTGTCCCCCAACCTGCACGTCTGTTGTTCTGTCAGGTCTATTGGTTAATACTAAGTCCAGTATGGCTGTCCCTCTAGTCGGGTCCTGAACCAGTTGGGAGAGGTAATTGTCTTTGGTTATTGCCAAGAATCTGTTTCCTTTATGAGATATACAAGTTTCAGTTTCCCAGTCTATATCTGGGTAGTTGAAGTCCCCCATAATAAGCACCTCATTATGATTTGCCGCCTCGTCTATCTCGTTTAGTAGTAGATTTTCTGTGGACTCTGGTATATTAGGTGGTTTATAGTAAACTCCTATTAGTAATTTATTGTTGTTTTTAGCTCCATGTATTTCTACCCACAGTGACTCCACATGTTCATGTCCTTCACTTATATCTTCACGGAATGTGGGCTTTAGACAGGACTTTACATAAAGGCAAACCCCTCCCCCTCTCCGGTTTTGACGATCCTTTCTAAACAGAATGTAACCTTGCACATTAACTGCCCAGTCATAGCTATCATCCAGCCATGTCTCAGTTATTCCCACTATGTCATAGTCCTCCTCACACATCACTAATTCCAGTTCACCAGTTTTATTAGTCAGGCTTCTGGCATTAGTATACATACATTTGAGAGGTTTATGTATATTTTTTACCCTACACCTTTACTTCTGAACTGTTCTAGTCCCTCCTTCCATTCCTCCCCCAGTCTCATTACCTTGCCCCCGGTTTCTATCTGTACTATCTTCCCCTTCTATAGTGTAATTACCCTCCCCCCCAGTCCCTAGTTTAAACACTCCTCCAACCTTCTAGACTTCCACAAATGATTTGTCCGGGTTCTGAATTATGTATTCGGACATTTGCTGCCTTAGCCGCTCGTCCCCGATCCCTACCACAAAATGGTCCCTCAAGGGATCGTCTACATCTCCGGGATCACCCAGAGCCCTAGGGGCTTTACGAACAAGGTTATTCCCTAACTCCTGCAGGGCCGTCGCATAGTCCTGTAGGTCCTCATCCTCCCTCTGAGTCCGGCTAGATAATTGGGCATGTAGAGTCGTGACCTCTGCCAACCCCCCATGTATCTTTTCGAGATAGGCCACGGTTTTATCAAACGTGTCACGCTCCTCCGGGGGGCCTAAACATGATGGTCCATCTAGCCCGCTCCTCTAAGGCGTTAATGGCAACCTCCGAACATATCTCGGGGGCCAGGTTATACATCTTTATGGCTCCCCTAACCTGGTCTACCCAGTCGGATAGCAATATGTTTTTCCCGTCATATTTCGCTAAGTGATTCAACAGAGCACCCGTCAGGAGGTGTCCCATCAGGGCCAGTGGGGGTGCTGCCCTGTGGGCGTTGATGAGCGCCACTGCCTCGCCACCCCCTGAACTCACTGCTACAGCCTGTAGGGCAGGCTGAGGCGCTCCCTCCACTGCATTTGCCTGCATGGGTGTCACTGTATCCTGGTGATATAAAGAAATTTACTGACTCTAGAAGAGAAAACTATATACAATATAATGTACACCGTGATCCAGCCGGACCAAACGGAGTGAGGTGTGCTCCGGTATACTAAAGTGGTGGTACAATCTCTCTGGGTTGCTAGCAACCCAAGATTGTCCACAGTGGGACCCCAGCTGGGAATTCCCTAATTTAGGTACTGTACCTTTCAGGATTTACTGTATATTTTGCCTAAATGCCGCTAAATACGGCAGGATCTCCTAACCGAAGCCACTATAATCAACACCAAATTTGTGGTCTGTGTACCTGGGATATCGGCTGAGGGGCACTGTGGCTCACAGAGGCCAAATACAGAAAAATCCCACACTATCCCTCCCGGATGCCGGTAATGCCCACCACCTCACCTCCCTGGAACTCCCACGTGGCTATTTGTAACTCCAGAGCCGGGATGTGGATCCACTTGCTGTCACAGTAAAGCTTTAACTGCTGCAATGGCGCCAAAACTTGTCCTCACCCTTATTGCAGGGAGGGACCTGAGCACAGGATTTAAGTCCTATTCAAAGTGCGCACTAACCCAGTGGAACATGCTTCAGGCTAAGATCTTTAGTGCAGGCCTGAATGGTAGCTTGGTTTTCTTGATGGATGATCCAACGCTGGCCTCAGGGCAGGCAGGCCTCTGGTCTCCTCAGCTCCTGATTATAAACAAAGACTACAGATCCTCTTTAGTAGGCAGCAGATATTCAACAATCGTCCCTTGCTTGCTGTGGATAAAGCCTTCAATCTCTGGCTGATCACAGGACACCTCAGGTAAACAATTTAACAGACACGTCTGAATCCATTGCTCTCTAACTGCCGACTTTCTGTCCTCCTGGCATTTCCTTTCTCCAGCCCCTCTAGCTTTTCCCAGGAAGTTAGGACATGGCAACAAAATGCACAAAATAAATAAGAAGCTACTTTTAACAGTCCATTTCAATAAGAAAGAAAATCCTGTTGTTCTGTCCTCCTTATGTGTGAAGGTACATAGCTTGACAGACAGCTAAACCTTATCCCGGCAATGAATTGACAATGGAGTAACATCCAACTTTATCTTTATTGCAAGGATGTAAATGCGCGGTAAAACTGGGGAACAGAAAAAACAACGTGCTACTAATGGGGTCTGACATATAGTAATGCATATAATACATTTCTGTGCATAGCAATGCACATACAAACACAGATGCATATGTAACCAGAGCATGTCACCTATCTGCATAACAAGCATGGTCCCTAGCTGTAAGCTGCTATAAAGGAGAGGAAAAGGATATGAAAAATACATATGAAAACAGGCTATAATGTGGCTATGTGACATGACAGTGATGCTACTGTGAGCTTAGATGTAGAGGATGACTCAAGAGTACAGTTGAGCGGACACCTGGATGTTCGGGTTCGACGGGTTTGGCCGAACTTCACAAAAAAGTTCGAGTTCGGGACCCGAACTTGACCCAAACTTGACCCCGAACCTGAATCCCATTGAAGTCAATGGGGACCCGAACTTTGGAGCGCTAAAATGGCTTTAAAAAAGTCATGGAAAGGGCTAGAGGGCTGCAAATGGCATCAAAATGTGGTTAAGAGCATGGTAAGTGCTCTGCAAACAAATAGATAGGGATATGACTTAAAATAACATAAAATACGCAAAAAAAATAATAATCTTGATCTAGGAGGACGAGGTCCATATGGAGTAGGAGGTTGAGGAGGCGGTGGATGTGGCGGTGTAGGTGGAAGCGGCGGTGAAGGAGGAGAAGGTAGCCAACACTGGTTTTTGGTTTTCATTTTTTATTTTTTTAGGGTACACCCCAAAACAAGTTGGTAAGGCTGATTAGTCAGCCTGCATTTGTGGGAGGGGCGGAGGCTCTTCATATACGAGCCACACCTTAGTTTCCAGGCGTGTGTTCTCAGGTGCACAGCTGCTGCTGGGTGTCATTAGCAAACTAGCTTCTCTGGTGGTAGGAGTCTTTCTTTGCAGCATGGAGCTTGTTATTTTGCTCTCTGCTACCGTGGTATGCACGCGCCATACTATGTAAGTAGTTTGGGCCGGGGCCGTCTTTCCTGGCCGGTTGGAACCGTCTTTGCCTCAGAATCTGCTACCTCAGGTTCGCTCGTTGGGCCTAAATACTTGCATTTCTTTTCAACTTTGTTTGTTGGTAATAGGAGTTAGTTCCTATAAATCTTACAAGTTTCACTTTGCTTTATTCGTCTCGTATGTAAAGTTACTTCAGCCGGTTTGCTGTAAAGAAAGAGTTTCCCGGGCTGCACGTGATGTCACGTTTGGAGATCGGACGCAGCGTTTATGGTTTAGGCCTCTTGCTGTAGCTGTTCCTTGCCATGTGTCTTCCCCCCCCCCCCTCCCCCCGCTACCACCATCTTTCGACTTCATGTATTTCACTGCTCCATGTACTTATAAAGCCTGCTGCACTTTCATGGTCTGCTGTTATCCTGAGCGGCATTTACACTTTCGGCTTTTATTTCATGTCTTATGCTGCATCCGCACGTCCTTACTGTCCTGCACTTTTCTACTCTTGGTTCGTATTCACTCAGATTGGTCTCACATTCAAGCTGCATTCACCTATTGGCTGTTACATCTCATTCCGTCCCCAGCCGACAGCCGGATCCGTATTACATGCCTGTTATTACATGTTGTATACCCGGCTTACAGCCATAGCTGCTACTGTTACTCCGTTTTCATGCTCTGGACGCACCACCCTGGTGTTCCCACCTTGCTCCACTCACAACCAGAGCTGCGTTTATACCAAATTTCATGCTCTGCTTATACCCAAAGTTGTGTTCACACTTCTACTGCTACACCAGGTCGTATACCCCACTCACCAAAGCCGCTTTCCATGTCTGCTGTCACATCAAGTTAATATTCTGTTCACATCCAAAGCTGCATCCGCATGTCTGCTTTCACATCTTGTCCTATACTCCTTTCACTACTAGAGCTGCGTCCACGTGTCTGCTTTCGCATCACGTCAATACTCTGCTCACTTTCAGGTTGCATTTATACGTCTGCTTTACACCATGCTTTTCATGCGCTACCCATACTCAGAGCTGCGCCCATACCATGTTTTTTAGGTACCACTCACATCCAAAGCTGCATTCACCCATTTTTTGTTACATCATGTGTTGTACTCTGCTCACACTCAAAGCTGCATTCTCCTGTTCATTGCTACGTCATGGTTTTGCTCAATCTCACCTGGGCAGTCTGCACCCACAGCTCTGATACCTCTCTCCCGACAAACATAACTGCGTTCTTTTCAGGCTTACGTTCCCTTCCTCAGTGGTCTGTTACATTCCATAGGCCTACTTTCTGTTTTAATCCTGGTTCATATTCACTCAGACTGGTCTCCTTTTTACTTCTGGTTCGTATTCACTCAGATTGGTCTCCTGCCCCAGTTCACCAAACAGCTCCTCAGCAGAGGTCAGTGGGCCAGTAAGTTTCCTGCTATGTTTTCACAAGCTGTTTATTTGTTTGTCACGATAAAAGACTTCTCTTAGCGAACTTGCAATGCCTCAGGCTCTTGTTTTTTCTCCCATCTCTGTTTCAATTTCATGTTTACGTTTATGGTTCGCGGTGGTTAGTGTTTTATGTATGCATGTGCTTCGGATTACTAATGTCTATATTTTTAACGCCTGTTGGCAGTCATCTTCCTTAGGCCACCTTCTAGCCAATCCAATCATTCAAGTCGCTTCATATGCCATCAGGTCCGGCTTACGTTTTAATTACTTATCGTCACCGCAACGTCATCCCTCTGTCTTTGGGGGCCCTTTGACTGATCCGGCCTCATGGCTCCGGGGGCCCCATGACCGTTTTTTCATGTTTTGTTTGTTAGGGGTACGACATGGTTGTAGGCTGGTTAGTGTTCCAGGTTTGCTGTTGGAGGGGGTCATGGTTATGCGAGTCCCCAGGCATTCTGGTGCTGCATAAGTGGTTTATTAAAAAAAAATAATAATAATTCATAAGAGGCTCGCACGAGTGGCTCTTCGCTTATAGGACCTCACGACTGGCATCGTCATTCATAGTTCGCACGGTCATCTGATATTTGTTCCGCCATAAGAGGCTCTCGCGCATGGCTCCCGCCATGGGGGACTCTCGCGCATGGCTCCCGCCATGGGGGACTCTCGCGCATGGCTTCCGCAATGGGGGATTTCACAATTGTCATCGACATTGGTAGGTCATACGGTCATCTGATACTATTTTCCATGGCACACCTTTCAGAAGTTTTCTTTTGTTCATTTATATTTTACAGATTAGTACTTGCGGTTCATTTCAGCCTCATTTCATTAAGAAGCTTTACCCCATGTCTTTGTCTTTCTAGGTTATCGAGTCCCGGTTGATTACTAAACCTGTTGGGTTAAGCCCCCAGCCGTCCTTAATTTTAAGGTTCGCATCCCGGCCCCATGGGCCCCTGGTGGTTGCTTCGGCCCAATGGCTTCAGGGGTCCGACCAATGGTTGTCAGTCCACCTGTGCAGCTATGCTTTTGAATGACATATCTTTACCTGCTTGCCAGCTTATTTTATTCAGGTTTAATTTTAGTTTATGTCTGTTATTATCTCAATTCTCTGTCACGTTTCCCTTCATCTTTTCAGGTCATGCAGTTGAAATCATATTGGGGTCACCTTCCACGTCGGTCAGGTCTCGTTCCTAACAATATTTCGCCTTGCATGTTATTCAGGCCACGTAGTTTATCTTAGGTGTCGCCTGCCACATTGGTCAGGCTCATGGTTTAATTTCACCTGCACCTTATTCAGGTCACTTTTTATAGTTATAATTATAAAAATAAAATAAAACTCGGCCCCATGGCTTCAGGGGCCCGATGACCGCTTCGGCCCCATGGCTTCGGGGGCCTGATGACCGCTTTGGCCCCATGGCTTCGGGGGCCCGATGACCGCTTTGGCCCCATGGCTTCGGGGGCCCGATGACCGCTTTGCCCCCATGGCTTCGGGGGCCCGATGACCGATTTGGCCCCATGGCTTCGGGGGCCAGATGACCGCTTTGGCCCCATGGCTTCGGGGGCCAGATGACCGCTTTGGCCCCATGGCTTCGGGGGCCAGATGACCGCTTTGGCCCCATGGCTTCGGGGGCCAGATGACTGCTTCGGCCCCATGGCTTCGGGGGCCCGATGACCGCTTCGGCCCCATGGCTTCGGGGGCCCGATGACTGTTTTCAGTCCTGCTGGACTGATTGCCTGGTTGGTTGTCCATATGTGCATCTGGGCTGATTTGGCCCCTATGTATTGCATACATACCTGCTTCCCTAATTTCCTAATAATTCATGTTGATTGCTCACTTTATGTTTTGACCGCAAACTGGTCCGGTCCGCCCTACAGCATAATTGTCATGTCTTACGCAGATATTTAGTCTTTCTTTAATTGTTCATGCTTTCGTTCAGGTCCTGCCAGAGGAAGAACAAGTAGGGCAATTCCCTCTAACATTTCAGTCTCTGATCGTAGTCGATCATATCTTGTCAACCAGGTCCCCGCGCAAAGTCTTTGCCTTTTTACCACGACCAGGAATAAATTTTCAGTTAGTAGGTCGGTCTTCACGTCTCAAGCATAAAAACAATTCTCAGGGACACACAGTAGAACAACGCGCGGACCACGGCTAGCAGGTAGCTGTTGTCTGGGGAACTATTCAAGGATTCTCTTCCTATCTACATGGTTCTTTTTGGCCCTCATTCCTGCATAGTCTAGGCAGTTAGGTTTCGGTCCCACGATCCTGGGGCTAGGGCATTGCCAGTACTTGCACTAGAACTTTACAAGTTTCAGTTGGTTTTTATGATCCATTTCACAACGTTTTCCGGTCCTCCATTCCGCTTTGGGGCAGTATCCACAATATTGAGCATCATGTCTCTGGCCTTGTCATCCACAAAATGGGTTGTAGGTCTCCTACTGGTCTTGCATCATATACCCCGAATTTTTGCTCTAGATCCCTGACGCCTTGCAGTTGGCTTGGGGATTAGTTTGCACATGCCATTTGAATTCCTTGTCTACCCTACTTGGCTTGGTTTTTGCCCACTTATAGGCCTACCCACGATCATGGCTTAGGGCACACAACAAGCCATTTAGTCAGGTCAGCTAAGACACGCCTAGTTGGGTTAGGTTGTTTCTCTCCCTAGGGTTCTTCGGATACCTCTTAACCGTAGCCATGACCACAAGTTGGTAAGGCTGATTAGTCAGCCTGCATTTGTGGGAGGGGCGGAGGCTCTTCATATACGAGCCACACCTTCACTTCCAGGCGTGTGTTCTCAGGTGCCCCACCCTCCCTCCCTTATCTTCTCATTTCCACAGGGTATGCCCACTTATAGGCCTACCCACGATCATGGCTTAGGGCACACAACAAGCCATTTAGTCAGGTCAGCTAAGACACGCCTAGTTGGGTTAGGTTGTTTCTCTCCCTAGGGTTCTTCGGATACCTCTTGACCGTAGCCATGACCACAATGGGAAATATAACCTGAGATAACCCCCTCCAGCCATGCTAAACACACGTTCAGACAATACACTGACTGCAAGGCAGGCCAGAACCTCCAAGGCGTAAAGGGCAAGCTCAGGCCAGGTGCCCAATTTGGAGACCCAGAAGTTGAAGGGGGCAGACCCATCATCCAGTACGTGTAGGTGTGTGCACACATACTGCTCCACCATGTTGCTGAAATGCTGCCTCCTGCTAAGACGTTCCATATCAGCTGGTGGTTCTGGTTGTTGTGGCGGGCTGACAAAGCTTTTCCACATTTCGGCCATGCTAACCCTGCCTTCTGAGGTGCTGGTGGTGCCCCAGCTGCGTTGGTGACCTCTTCCTCCTCCTCTGCCTTCGCCTTGTGCTTCCACTGTGCCCCCGCTGTCAGGTGGGAATGCCACCAGCAGCGCATCTACTAGCGTGTGCTTGTACTCGCGCATCTTATGATCACGCTTCAGTGACGGAATTAAGGACGGTACGTTGTCCTTGTAACAGGGATCCAGCAGCGTGGCCACCCAGTACTTAGGTTAGAATGTGGGCAACTCGGCAGTCGTTGCGAAGACACTGCAGCATGTAATTGCTCATGTGTGCCAGGCTGCCCAGAGGCAACGAAAAGCTGTCCTCTGTGTGAGGTGTATCGTCTGTGTCCTCTGTATTACCCCAGCCACGCACCAGTGATGGCCATGAGCTGGTTTGGGTACCACCCTGCTGTGAACACGGCTCCTCCATCTCCTCCTCCTCATCCTCCACCTTGTCATCCTCCAGAACTGTGTCCTGGCTGGACAATTGTGTACCTGGTGTTTGTGGGTGCAGGAACCAACTCTCGGAGCCACTTGTGAATGACTGGCCTAAAACCCTATGAAATGATCCCTCTTCCTCCTCCTCCTGCTGTGCCACATCCTCTTCCATCATCGCCCGAAGCGTTTTTTTTCAAGGAGGCATAGAAGTTGGATAGTAATGGCGTCATTGGCACTGGCCATGTTGGTGGAGTACTCGAAACAGCGCAACATGGCACACAGGTCTCGCATGGAGGCCCTGTCATTGGTGGTGAAGTGGTGCTGTTCTGCAGAGCGACTCACCTGTGCGTGCTGCAGCTGAAACTCCACTATCGCCTGCTGGTGCTCGCACAGTCTGGCCAGCATGTGCAAGGTGGAGTTCCACCTTGTGGGCACGTCGCATATGAGGCGGTGAGCGGGAAGGCCGAAGTTACGCTGCAGTGCTGACAGGTGAGTAGCAGCAGGGTGAGAACGCCAAAAGCGCGCACAGACGGCCCACACTTTCTGCAGAAGCACTGACATATCAGGGTAATTTTTAAGGAACCAAATTCAGCACATACACCAGGTAAGGGATGTGCGTCAAACTGGCTAGTCCCAGAGCTGCTATAGATTTCGCCCATTATCGCACACCACCAGGCCAGGCTTGAGGCTCACTGGCACCAACCTCTCATCTGTCTGTTTTTCCATGCCCATGTCACCCAAACAGATAAGTTTTAAAACTACCTGCTGTCGTTTACCCCTGGCTGTGCTGAAGTTGGTGGTGAAGGTGTTACGCTGACCGGATGAGGAGGCGGTAGATCATGAGAAAGCGGAGTAGGAGGAGTAAGCAACAGGAGGCAAAAAGAAGCGCCCTGCAATCCTCGGTGGTGGAAGGACATGCGCCAAACTGCTATCCGCCTCAGGCCCAGCCGCCACTGCATTTACCCAGTGTGCTGTTAGGGAGATATAACGTCTCTGACCGTGCTTACTAGTCCACATTTCCGTAGTTAGGTGCACCTTGCCACAGATGGCGTTGCGCAGTGCACACCTGATTTTGTCCCCCACTTGGTTGTGCAGGGAAGGGATGGCTCACCTGGAAAAGTAGTGGCAGCTCGGCACAACGTACTGTGGGACAGCCACCGCCTTAAGGCTTTTAAAACTCTCCGTTTCCACCAGACGGAATGACAGCATTTTAAAGGCCAGTCATTTTTAAATGCTGGCATTCAGGGCCAGTGATCGTGGGTGGGTAGGGGGTACTTACTCTTTCACTCCAGTGTTTGGGAGATAGAGAGTTGAACGCTTCCATGGGACATTGTGGAGATGCTTGGTGACCCAGGTGGTGGCGTTGATGGCAGATCCTGTTTGCGGGGTCACTCAAGAGGTGGATGAAGAGGCCGAGACTGCAGCAGAAGAGGAAGCAGGAGGAGCCAGAGATCTTTCTTTGTTTTTGAGGTGTCTACTCCACTCCACTGAAGCTCGTGCTTTGCACTTACAGTAGATGCCTGGTCATGCAGGTTGTGCTCAGGTTGAGAACGTTTATGCCTCGCTTCAGGCTCTGATTGCACAGCGTGCAAACCACTCGTGTCTTGTCGTCAGTACATTGTCTGAAGAACTGCCACACCAGGGAACTCCTTGGAGCTGGCTTTGGTAGGCTCGATCCCTTGGTGCGGTGGGCAGTAGCAGGTGTACTGTCTAGGGGACGGCCCCTCTGCTTTTGCACCCTGCTCCCTCTTCTGCTGTGCTGGTGGCTCTGTGCGACCACCGCCTCTTCCTCCGAACTACACAGGTCACTCGCATAACCTTGATTCCATGTGGGGTTGAGGACCTCTTCGTCCTCCACATCATCTTCCACCCAGTCTTCACCCCTGCTCTCCTTGTCGCTCTGCACACTACAGAAAGCCACAGCAGTTGGCACCTGTGTTTCGTCATCATCCGAGACATGCTGCGGTGGTCCTCCCATGTACTCATCCTGAAACATAAGTGGTTGGGCATCGGTGCACTTAATCTCTTCCACTTCTGGGGCAGGGCTATGTGGATGGCCCTGGGAAACCCTGCTAGCAGAGTCATCAAAAAGCAGAAGAGACTGCTCCATGACTTGGGGCTCAGACTGCTTGGCTGATTTTCAAGATGAGGTGAAGGACTCATGGTCATCGGCTGCAGGTGGCAACTCTGATCTTTCAGCAGGAGACTGGGTGGGAGACAATGTGAAGGAACTGGAGGCACTGTCAGCCACCCAATCTACTATCGCCTGTACTTGTTCTGGCCTCAACATTCGTAGAGCTGCATTCAACCCTACCAAATAATGCTGAAGGTTCTGTCACCTACTCGCACCTGAGGAAGGTGTTTCACTTGTGCGTGTAGCTGGCACACTTCGACCACGTCCTCTCCCTGCAACAGGAGCTCCACCAGCAGCACCACGACCGAGGCCATGTCCCTTATTTGACGCTCTCCTCATTCTTTGCGTTCACCCACCAAACTAACAGATGGTTTATGTCAGGCAAAAAATCTAACCGCCAATAGTCAACAATTTAGTTCACTGAGAGTAAGGCAGTGCCGGTGTCATAAAGAGGAAACGTTTCTTGAGGTCACACAACACTGTGTGTGGCCACTGTGACAGGAGAATTTTATACAATTACTTCACGGTCCCAAAAAATGTTAATTTGTCAACCAACAATGTAACTGCAGTATTGACTGATTGTACACTGCTCAAAAAAATAAAGGGAACACTTAAACAACACAATGTAACTCCAAGTCAATCACACTTCTGTGAAATCAAACTGTCCACTTAGGAAGCAACACTGAGTGACAATCAATTTCACATGCTGTTGTGCAAATGGGATAGACAACAGGTGGAAATTATAGGCAATTAGCCAGACACCCCCAATAAAGGAGTGGTTCTGCAGGTGGTGACCACAGACCACTTCTCAGTTCCTATGCTTCCTGGCTGATATTTTGGTCACTTTTGAATGCTGGCGGTGCTTTCACTCTAGTGGTAGCATGAGACGGAGCCTACAACCCACACAAGTGGCTCAGGTAGTGCAGCTTATCCAGGATGGCACATCAATGCGAGCTGTGGCAAGAAGGTTTACTGTGTCTGTCAGCGTAGTGTCCAGAGCATGGAGGCGCTACCAGTAGACAGGCCAGTACATCAGGAGACGTGGAGGAGGCCGTAGGAGGGAAACAACCCAGCAGCAGGACCGCTACCTCCGCCTTTGTGCAAGGAGGAACAGGAGGAGCACTGCCAAAGCCCTGCAAAATGACCTCCAGCAGGCCACAAATGTGCATGTGTCTGCTCAAACGGTCAGAAACAGACTCCATGAGGGTGATATGAGGGCCCGACGTCCACAGGTGGGGGTTGTGCTTACAGCCCAACACCGTGCAGGACGTTTGGCATTTGCCAGAGAACACCAAGATTGGAAAATTCGCCACTGGCACCCTGTGCTCTTCACCGATGAAAGCAGGTTCACACTGAGCACATGTGACAGACGTGACAGATTCTGGAGATGCCGTGGAGAACGTTCTGCTGCCTGCAACATCCTAGCATGACCGGTTTGGCATTGGGTCAGTGTCATGGTCTTACCTTCTTGCTGTTCTCCTTCGTTTGACATGTGCTGGCGGCCATCTTGGTTTCTGGGTTTCTTGTAGCCTTCCACCCTGCGGCTCCTCCTTCCCACTGGGAGGAGCTGGATGCCTAGCTCATATATATAGGAGGTCTGTGGCTTCAGTTCCTTGCTTGTCTTGTGTTCACATGCTTCTAAGACTGCTGCTGCTTCTGGTTCCTGATCCTGGCTTCGTCTGACTACCCTGCTGGTTCCTGATCCTGGCTTCGTCTGACTACCCTGCTGGTTCCTGATCCTGGCTTCGTCTGACTACCCTTCTGGTTCCTGACCTCTGGCTTCGCAAAGACTCTGCTCGGTTTCACCATCCGTTTGGACTTTGCTTTACAGCTTTATTTTCAATAAAGCCTTCTTATTTTCACTTATCTCTTGTTGTACGTCTGGTTCATGGTTCTGTGACATTAGGACCAAGCCATGAATTCTGACGGTACAGGGCCATCCTCGCTACCCACGCTGGTTGCCAGACTTGATCAGCAGGATCACCTGTTGGGTCGGTTCGCTGTGGCGTTGCAAACCCTGCTTGAACGCACGGCTCATTTCGCTCCCGTTGCCGATGGGTCGGTTGCCGCTCCTGGGCTCGCTCCTACTGCCGCTCCGGTTGTTGCGCCAGAGTCTACCCCGACACCTGTTGTTGCGCCTGCGGTGTTTCGGGGTATGACCGGTTCTGCCCCTCTTCCACAGCGCTTTGGGGGAGAGCCAACTCAGTGCCGAGGTTTCCTTAACCAGGTGGGCATTTATTTCGAGTTGCTGCCACATGCCTTTCCCACTGAGAGATCAAAGGTGGGCTTCTTGATCTCGCTGCTCTCGGACAAGGCCTTGGCCTGGGCCAGCCCTTTATGGGAGAACAACAATCCGGTGGTTGCCGAGTTTTCCGGTTTTGTTGCTTCTCTTCGGAAGGTATTCGATGTGCCGGCTCGTGCTTCCTCTGCTGCGAAGCTCCTTATGTCCATCAGACAGGGTTCACGATCCGTAGCTGAATACGCCATTGAGTTTCGTACCCTGGCAGCAGAGGTGGGCTGGAATAATGAGGCTCTGGTCGCTGCTTTCTCTCATGGTCTCTCGGATGCCTTGAAGGATGAGGTTGCAGCTAAGGACCTACCAGTTGAGCTCGAGTCTCTTATTTCTTTCCTGATTTTGATTGACACCAGACTCAGGGAGAGACCTTCCTTTAAGGAGAACCTGCGGAGGTCTTCTAACAGATTGGTGCCTACGTTTGCTGTCCCACCCGTGCCTCCCTCTCCTCCCACGCCTCCTGGGGATGACTTGTCTGGGGGTGAACCCATGCAGCTGGGGTTTGCTCGCCTGTCCGAGGGGGAGAGGGCACTCCGGAGACGCGAGGGCTGATGCATGTACTGTGGTCTCGGTGGGCATTTTCGGTTGGCATGTCCGAACCATCCGGGAAAACGCTCGTACCTGAGATCCTGTCGGGGGCAGATCTTGGGTGGAGTCTCCTCGTCCCCGGTTTCCCGTGTTGACAAACCACTGATCACTGTTGTCCTCTCCTGGGTCGGGGGCTCGGTGACGACCCAGGCGTTGGTGGACTCTGGTGCTGGTGGTTTGTTCATTGATAGTGTGTTCGCTGCCGCCAATTCCATTCCTCTGCAGGCTCGAGGTTCCCCACTGGCTCTTGAGGCGATAGACGGCAGACCCCTTCTGCCGCCACACGTGACTCATGAGACCCTTCCAGTGGGGATAGCCATTGGTGCCGTTCACAGAGAGTCGGTCTGCCTCCAGGTTATTTCGTCTCCACACTACTCGGTGGTCTTGGGGTACCCCTGGCTCCAGAAGCATAATCCGACTTTCGATTGGAGATCGGTCGAGATCCTCTCGTGGTCACCGCAGTGTGGGGCTAGTTGC
This sequence comes from Bufo bufo, assembly GCF_905171765.1. NCBI lineage: Eukaryota > Metazoa > Chordata > Amphibia > Anura > Bufonidae > Bufo > Bufo bufo. The sequence continues at coordinate 54,758,562 of NC_053389.1, read as the reverse complement.
ATCCATGGGTCTGTCAAGTTGCTGTGTACTTCCTCGGACTCTCTGTTGCCTCCTGAATACGAGGAGTACCGGGATGTATTCGATAAGGTGCGCGCGGTTGCCCTACCTCCGCACCGCCCATACGATTGTGCCATAGAGTTACAATCTGGTGCCGTTCCTCCTCGTGGCAAAGTCTATCCACTGTCGGTAGCGGAGAATGAGGCCATGGAGGAGTACGTGAGGGAGGCGCTTTCACGCGGACACATTCGCAAATCTTCATCCCCGGCAGGGGCTGGATTTTTCTTTGTGAAAAAGAAGGGCGGTGAGTTGAGGCCTTGCATCGATTACAGGGGTCTCAATCGCATCACGATCAAGAACGCTTACCCGATACCCTTGATTTCCGAGCTGTTCGATCGCCTTAAAGGGGCCACGGTCTTTACCAAACTCGACCTGAGGGCGGCATATAACCTGGTAAGGATCAAGGCGGGCGATGAGTGGAAGACCGCGTTTAACACCAGGACCGGTCATTACGAATCCTTGGTTATGCCCTTTGGGTTGTGCAATGCGCCCGCAGTCTTTCAGGAATTCATCAACGATGTTTTCCGTGACCTGTTGCAGCAGTGTGTGGTGGTCTATTTGGATGACATCTTGGTATATTCTGAATCCATGGAGGCCCACATTCTGGATGTCAGACGAGTGTTGCAACGGTTACGAGAGAACAAGCTGTTCGGTAAGCTTGAGAAATGCGAATTTTACCGATCCCAGGTAACCTTCTTAGGTTACATCATTTCCGCTGAGGGGTTCTCCATGGATCCTGAGAAGGTTTCGGCTGTCTTACAGTGGCCCCAGCCCAGTGGTCTTCGTTCCCTGCAGCGCTTTTTGGGCTTCGCCAATTATTATCGGAAGTTTATCAGGGACTTTTCCATGCTGGCCAAGCCTCTCACGGATCTGACCAGGAAGGGCAGTAATTCCCAGGTCTGGCCGCTCGAGGCCATCCGAGCTTTTGAAGCCCTAAAGTCCGCCTTTGTGTCGGCTCCGATTCTGTCGCATCCCAACCCTGGGTTGCCCTTTGTCCTCGAGGTGGACGCGTCTGAGACGGGAGTAGGCGCCCTTCTGTCTCAGCGTAGAACACCAGAGGGTCCTCTGCTTCCTTGTGGGTTTTACTCCCGGAAACTGTCTTCCGCGGAGTGCAACTATCAGATTGGTGACAGGGAGTTATTGGCCATCGTGCAGGCCCTTAAAGAATGGAGGCACTTGCTCGAGGGTTCGGTGGTTCCGGTTCTCATCCTGACGGACCACAAGAATCTGGCCTACCTTTCTGAGGCCAAGAGATTGACACCACGTCAGGCCAGATGGGCTCTGTTCTTGTCACGTTTTAATTACGTGGTCTCCTACCTACCCGGTTCCAAGAACATCAGGGCGGATGCCTTATCACGGCAGTACTCCGAGCTGTCCAGGGAGGAGTCGATTCCGACTTCGGTCATACCTCCGAATCAGATCCTGGCCGCCATTCGCACCAGCCTGACCTCTCCCCTGGGTGAGCAGATTTTGGCGGCTCAATCTGGTGCTCCCTCTGGGAGACCCAACGGCAGATGTTTTGTGCCTGAGGAGTTGCGCACTCGGTTGTTGTGAACGTACCATAACTCCAAGACCGCGGGGCATCCTGGAAAGAATCAGCTGTCCTGGGCTGTTTCACGTCTGTTCTGGTGACCTTCCCTACGTTCCGACATCGCCGCATATGTAGCGGCATGCTCCGTTTGTGCCCAGAGTAAGTCCCCTCGGCACCTTCCGTTGGGCCTTCTGCAACCCATAGCCACCGGGGAGCGCCCATGGTCACACCTGGGGATGGATTTCATTGTGGACCTCCCTGCATCCCGAGGCCATACGGTCATTCTCATGATTGTGGATCGGTTTTCCAAAATGTGCCACTGTGTTCCTCTCAAGAAGTTACCCTCTGCACAAGAGTTGGCCACGATTTTTGCCAGGGAGGTCTTCCGGTTGCACGGTTTGCCCAAGGAGATTGTGTCGGATCGGGGGAGTCAGTTTGTGTCCAGGTTCTGGCGCGCCTTTTGCTCCCAGTTGGGGATTCATCTCTCCTTCTCCTCGGCCTACCACCCTCAGTCCAATGGGGCCGCAGAACGATCCAATCAGGCCTTGGAGCAATTCCTTTGTTGCTATGTCTCCGATCACCAAGACAATTGGGTTGACCTCCTGCCTTGGGCTGAGTTTGCCAGGAACACGGCGGTGAACTCTTCCTCTGGGACGTCTCCCTTCATGGCCAATTATGGGTTCCAACCTGCCGTGTTACCGGAGGTATTCTCTCCCCAGGATATTCCGGCTGTGGAGGATCACCTTTCCGTCCTACGTGCTTCTTGGGTACAGATCCAGAAGTCCCTTGAGGTCTCTGCGCAGCGCCAGAGACTCCAGGCTGATCGCAGACGAGCGCCTGCTCCTTCCTACCAGGTCGGAGACCGTGTATGGTTGTCCACCCGCAACCTCAACCTTCGAGTGCCCACTCCCAAGCTGGCGCCTCGCTTTGTTGGTCCCTTCCGAGTGCTTCGCAGGGTAAACCCGGTAGCCTATGCCCTTGCGCTTCCTCCTGGCATGCGGATCTCCAACGTGTTTCATGTCTCCCTGTTGAAGCCACTGGTGTGTAATCGTTTCACTTCCTCGGTTCCTCGGCCTCGTCCGGTCCAAGTGGGCAATCGTGAGGAATATGAGGTGAGCAATATCCTGGACTCACGCCTGGTCCGCGGTCGGTTGCAGTTTTTGGTCCATTGGCGTGGTTATGGTCCAGAGGAGCGTTCCTGGGTTCCCTCCGCAGATGTCCATGCTCCTGCCTTGCTCCGAGCCTTCCACGCACGCTTCCCTCAGAAACCGTTTTGTGCTCCACGGAGGAGGGGCCCTTGAGGGGGAGGTACTGTCATGGTCTTACCTTCTTGCTGTTCTCCTTCGTTTGACATGTGCTGGCGGCCATCTTGGTTTCTGGGTTTCTTGTAGCCTTCCACCCTGCGGCTCCTCCTTCCCACTGGGAGGAGCTGGATGCCTAGCTCATATATATAGGAGGTCTGTGGCTTCAGTTCCTTGCTTGGTCCTCTTGTGTTCACATGCTTCTAAGACTGCTGCTGCTTCTGGTTCCTGATCCTGGCTTCGTCTGACTACCCTGCTGGTTCCTGATCCTGGCTTCGTCTGACTACCCTGCTGGTTCCTGATCCTGGCTTCGTCTGACTACCCTTCTGGTTCCTGACCTCTGGCTTCGCAAAGACTCTGCTCGGTTTCACCATCCGTTTGGACTTTGCTTTACAGTTTTATTTTCAATAAAGCCTTCTTATTTTCACTTATCTCTTGTTGTACGTCTGGTTCATGGTTCCGTGACAGTCAGTAATGGTGTGGGGTGGCATTTCTTTGGAGGGCCGCACAGCCCTCCATGTGCTCGCCAGAGGTAGCCTGACTGCCATTAGGTACCGAGATGAGATCCTCAGACCCCTTGTGAGACTATATGCTGGTGCGGTTGGCCCTGGGTTCCTCCTAATGCAAGACAATGCTAGACCTCATGTGGCTGGAGTGTGTCAGCAGTTCCTGCAAGACGAAGGCATTGATGCTATGGACTGGCCCGCCCGTTCCCCAGACCTGAATCCAATTGAGCACATCTGGGACATCATGTCTCACTCTATCCACCAACGTCACGTTGCACCACAGACTGTCCAGGAGTTAGCAGATGCTTTAGTCCAGGTCTGGGAGGAGATCCCTCAGGAGACCGTCCGCCACCTCATCAGGAGCATGCACAGGCGTTGTAGTGAGGTCATACAGGCACGTGGAGGCCACACACACTACTGAGCCTCATTTTGACTTGTTTTAAGGACATTACATCAAAGTTGGATCAGCCTGTAGTGTGTTTTTCCACTTTAATTTTGAGTGTGACTCCAAATCCAGACCTCCATGGGTTGAAAAATTTGATTTCCATTCTTTTATTTTTGTGTTATTTTGTTGTCAGCACATTCAACTATGTAAAGAACAAAGTATTTCAGAAGAATATTTAATTAATTCAGATCTAGGATGTGTTATTTTTGTGTTCCCTTTATTTTTTTGAGCAGTGTATTTCACTGTGACAAATGCAGCAAAGGTCGCAAATTTAGTATCTTGCCCAAAATGGGTGTTTTTTTAATACCAAAATATAACAGCGGTATATAACGCTTGTATTGGACTGTCAGAAATGCAGCAATGGCCGCAAATTTATTATCTTGCAAATCTTGCCAAAAATGGGTGTTTTTTTAAACCAAGAATATTATTGCAGTATTTCAAGCTTGTATTTAAAGGGTGTTTTTTAAAACCCAGTATATAATTGCAGTATTTCAAGCTTGTATTTCACTGTGACAAATGCAGCAAAGGCAGCAAAAGTATTATCTTGCCCAAAATTGGTGTTTTTTAAATAACAGAATATAACAGCAGTATCTAACGCTTGTATTTCACTGTGACAAATGCAGCAAAGGCCGCAAATTTATTATCTTGCCCAAAATGTGTGTTTTTTTAAACCCAGAATATAACAGCAGTATCTAACGCTTGTATTTCACTGTGACAAATACAGCAAAGGCCGCAAATATAGTATCTTGCCCAAAAAGGGTGTTTTTTTAATAACAAAATATAACAGCAGTATCTTACGCTTGTATTTCACTGTGACAAATGCAGCAAAGGCTGCAAATATAGTATCTTGCCCAAAATGGGTGTTTTTTAATAACAGAATATAACAGCAGTATCTAACGCTTGTATTTCACTGTGACAAATGCAGCAAAGGCTGCAAATATAGTATCTTGCCCAAAATGGGTGTTTTTTAATAACAGAATATAACAGCAGTATCTAACGCTTGTATTTCTCTGTGACAAATGCAGCAAAGGCTGCAAATATAGTATCTTGCCCAAAATGGGTGTTTTTTAATAACAGAATATAACAGCAGTATCTAACGCTTGTATTTCACTGTGACAAATGCAGCAAAGGCCGCAAATATAACATCTTGCCCAAAAAGGGTGTTTTTTTAATAACAGAATATTAGTGCAGTTTTTCAAGCTTGTATTTCACTGTGACAAATGCAGCAAAGATTTTTTAAACAAAGTCCCTTTTAGAGACCCTCGGGATATTTATATTCATGCACCAATGGTCTCTTGAGACCTACAATCCCTATAGGGGTCCCTAACTGATAATAAAATATTTATCTTTATTGATTATTTTTTTAAAAGTTTTATATTTGCAATAACACACACAAAAAAAAAAGATTAACTTTTAAAATTGTCAGTGTCCAGTGATCTATGGGATAATGTCCGTTGGAGTAGTGTAGTACATGTCCAACGGACATTATCCCATAGATCACTGGACACTGACAATTTTAAAAGTTAATCTTTTTTTTTGTGTGTGTTATTGCAAATATAAAACTTTTTAAAAAATAATCAATAAAGATAAATATTTTAAATGCAGCAAAGGCCGCAAATTTAGTATCTTGCCCAAAATGGGTGTTTTTTTAATAACAGAATATAACAGCAGTATCTAACGCTTGTATTTCACTGTGACAAATGCAGCAAAGGCTGCAAATTTATCATGGGTGTTTTTTTTTAAACCCAGAATATTATTGCTGTATTTCAAGCTTGTATTTCACTGTGCCAAATGCAGCAAAGGCCCCAGATGTAGGGTATTGCCAAAAATGTGTGTTTTTTTAAACCCAGAATATTATTGCCGTATTTCAAGCTTGTATTTCACTGTGACAATTGCAGCAAAGGCCCCAGATGTAGGGTCTTGAAGAAAAAAGGTGATTTTCTTAAACCCAGAATTTACTTGCAGTATTTCAAGCTTGTACTTGACTGTCACAAATGCACATATGCAGTGCTGGTGCACTGAACTTGCATAAAATGGCCGCCAATGCCCACCTAACTAACAGACAGATAAAAGTTCTTTTTCTGTGTCACTGGGCTCAGGGCAGGGTAAAAAGATTGTGCACTGCACCCACAAAACAAAATCGCTGTAAATCGCTGAGTTAACAAGCACTTCTGATAAAAGATTCTGTCCTATTCTCTCCCTCACAGCAGCAACATTCTATCCCTACACTAATCAGAGCAGAGTGACGTGCAGCACTACGTGACTCCAGCTTATATAGAGGCTGGGTCACATGCTGCACTGGCCAATCACAGCCATGCCATTAGTAGGCATGGATGTGATGGCTTCTAAGGGCACATGAGTTAAACGCTTGTTGATTGGCTGCTCTGCAGCCTTTCAAAAAGCGCCATTAACTCGCTGAACACCGAATCTGAACTTTTACTGAAAAGTTCGGGTTCAGGTCCGGGGTCCAAAAATCCTAAAGTTTGGTACGTACCCGAACTTTACAGTTCGGGTTCGCTCAACCCTACTCAAGAGACTTCCAAGCCATGTGCTATCCTCATGCAGTGATGACTGTGAATGAAGAAAATGGCTGCTATGTGCAGGGATGATGATGTCGCTAAGATATGGAAGCTGAAGTAAACCAAACTTGTAGTATGAATTGCTGCAATTGTATGTAAAACAGCCACTAGATGGAGCTGTTACACAATCAACAGAAACATATTAGCTATGTATGAAAGTTATGCATAAATTAACTATAAACTTGCTGAAGGCATGACACCTGTGCAGCTATAAGATTACTTTTCTTTTTATATTAATTGTCAACATCTCGCTTCATTAGTTCTAAGGCGGCTGCCCGACTAAGGGCCTCTAGTGGCCAGTCACACAAACTGCATGTTATATCACTCATAGCTTATTCAATGTAGTCACAGATGTATTCAATTGGAGTATCATATGTCTCATCTTGGGGGCACCAGACGGTGACCCCTCACACATGGACTCCATCCATAGGACAGGATACAATCTACACAGCAACTGGGCAGCTGGGCTTTCACTCAACCTGCCACCAATCTCCCCCTGCACACAAATGCTGTGGGTAGAAACAGAGCATTGCCATCGGGGGCGTGACCTGGCAGCGCGTCTCACCCGGTGTAGCTGCGTCAAAGCCAGAGACCGCAGGGCTGCAGCCAAGACAGGTAAGTTCATGACAACCACCAGCTAGGTGAAGGACTTACATGTACACTGTAGCTGCAAAATAGTATATCATTTTAAAGGGGTTGGCCACTTTCCAGCTACTCTTGATCAATGTTTTTGTGAGATTACTATATGGCACTTACTAATATAGTATTTTTTGACAGTCTTTGTCATTTTCTATATTTTCTATAGTATTCTTTATTGTTGGCCAAGTCTGTGCTGTCCACACAGAGGTCCTGTCCGTAAAAAATGGCTGCCAATGGAAGGTCATGTGACCAGGAAAATCACTCAGTCTCCTCTATTCAAACACATTACACCTGCACTAAATTCTCAGATGGCAGATGTAGTGTATTTGAGTGGAGAAGGCTGAGTGATGTGTCTGGAGTTATTTTTGCCTGGTCACATGACCCTCCATCAGCGACCATCTTATGGACAAGTGTCCTGTGTTCATGACCCTCACATAATGCGTGCCAGTACAAAAATGCCTACTTACAATGTGTGTCAGTACAAAAATACCCCCGCATAATGTGTGCCAGTACAAAAAATACCCCCTTCGGCCTCTTTTACACTACCGGTTTTTTTTTTTCGTTTTGCGGTCCGTTTTTTGCGTTCCGTATACGGTCCGTATACGGAACCATTCATTTCAATGGTTCCGCAAAAAAAACTGAATGTGTTCCGTATGCATTCCGTTTCCATGTTTCCGTTTTTTCCGTTCCGTTGAAAGATAGAACATGTCCTATATTTGGCCGCAAATCACGTTCCGTGGCTCCATTAAAGTCAATGGGTCCGCAAAAAAAACGGAACACATACGGAAATGCATCCGTATGTCTTCCGTTTCCGTTCCGTTTTTTTCTGAACCATCTATTGAAAATGTTATGCCCAGCCCAATTTTCTCTATGTAATTACTGTATACTGTATATGCCATGAGGAAAAACGGAACGGAAAAACGGAACGGAAACGGAAACACAACGGAAACCAAAAAACTGAAAAACGGATCCGTGAAAAACGGAACGCAAAACACTGAAATAGACATACTGTAGTGTGAAAGAGGCCTTATACTGTGTGCCAATATAAAAATAACCCTTTATAATGTGCACCAGTAGAAAAAATATCCCCTTATAAGTTGTGCCAGTACAAAAAATACTCCCTTAAAATTTGTGCTAGTACAAAAAATGTCCCTTATAATGTGTGTCAGTAGACAAAATGCCCCTAATAATGTGTGCCAGTACAAAAAATATCTCCTTATAATGCGTGCCAGTACAAAAAATGCCCCCTCATAATGTGTGCCAGTACAAAAATACCCCCTTATAATGTGTGCCAGTACAAACAAATACCCCTTTTAAATGCTGTCAGTAGAACCCATTGTGCCCCCCCTTATAATGTGTGGAAGTACAAAAAAATGTATGCTACTACAAAAAATGCCCCCTTCTGAATACCAATATAAAAATGCCCCATTTTAGTGCCCCCAGTAGAACCAATGTCCCCATAGTGCCCTCCTTATAACGTGCGCCAGTACAAAAAATGCCACTGTATGCGTGCCAGTGCAAAAATGCTCTTTTATAGTTCCCCCAGTAGAACAAATGTCTCCATAATGCTCCCCCGGTTATAGTAATAACCCCCCCCCCCCCCCCCCCCATAGTGGCCCTTAACATGCTGCCAAAAAAAAGTAACAAAGTCAAATACCTCCATGCCGCTGTCAGGATGTAGTGAAGGACACAGGCCTCTTCCAGTCTGTGTCCTGAGCTATATGCTGCCTGGCTCATGAAATAGCAAGTAAGTAAAGACAGAAGATGAGGCATGCACAGGGTTTGGAAAGTTTTTCACAGCAGCTATAGTAACTTTAATTATTTTGTTGAAAGTAGACTGGTTTGTGACTTGAATGTTCTAGGTGTCACTTACAGTTTGTTCTCCATTATAATTCCTCTTCAGAACACTTTGTCACACATCAATCTGACATCCTCTTGTGGGCAGATCTGTCCATATGTTGCAGCTGTCTTTGTTGTACAGTTTTCTTTGGATGTGGTCAGAGGAGATCTAATCTACACTCTTGAACGCTGAAATTGCAGCACCAAGAAGGACAAGCTATAAGGTTATGCAAATTAAATCAAGCCTCATTCACATGTCAGTGTTTTGGTCAGTGGTTTCCACCAGTGATTATAAGCCTGTTTTCACACTCGCTATTTGGCTTTCCGTTTGTCAGATCCGTTCAGGGCTCTCACAAGCGGTCCAAAACGGATCAGTTTTGCTCTAATGCATTCTGAATGGAAAAGGATCCGCTCAGAACGCATCACTTTGCCTCCGTTCAGTCACCATTCCGCTCTGGAGGCGGACACCAAAACGCTGCCTGCAGCGTTTTGGTGTCCGCCTGGTGAAGCGGAGCCAAACGGATCCGTCCTGGCACACAATGTAAGTCAATGGGGACGGATCCGTTTTCTATGACGCAATCTGGCACAAGAGAAAACGGATCAGTCCTCCATTGACTTTCAATGGTGTTCAAGACGGATCCATCTTGGCTATGTTAAAGATAATACAAACGGAACCGGTTCTGAACGGATGCAGATGGTTGTATTATCTGAACGGAACAGTCTGTGCAGCTCCATGACGGATCCGCACCAAACGCAAGTGTGAAAGTAGTCTAAGCTAAAACCAGGATTGGAGACATAAGGTATAAGGGAAAGATCTGCACCTGTTCTATGTTTGGAGCCACTCAGGGGCGTAGGTAGAATTGACTGGGCCCCACAGCAAAATTTAGTACGGCCCCCCGCCCCCACCCCTTCCTCCGACTATCGTGACATCACATGTGTGCATATGTAAGGGTGGTTTCACATTATGTTTTTGCCATCCGTTTGATATATTTATTGAAAAAAATAAAGGATACCAAAACGTAGCACACCACGCTTTTGTATCCTGCAAAGTCAGAAAAAAACACACGTATATGTTAATGTATAATATTTTTTGGCAAAACATGATGTCAACCCAGCCTTAGTGTGCCATAATAGTGCCAAGTGCCAAGCACTAGTACACAGCGAAGTGGCATGGCATAGAAGGGAGGCTGCCATGTACTGGATGCTATAGTACAGAAGCCTGGTCCTGGTGATCAGTGGTAAGGACTGCTCTACAAGGCTCATTTACTCTATTGGGAACTCCACAGTATCCTATATTGGAATCTACAGTATATACTGTAAAGATATTAGTTCTACCCCTGAATAGTAATACATGTAGTGACTATATACTACCAACATACAGAGACTAAATACCGCCATATTGGATAATAGCTCATACCATGACTGGATAACAAACACTGCAACATTATAGCCCCATATCATGACTGGATAACACCATCATACCCTAACTGAATAACCACCATACAGTGACTGGATAACCGCCATACAATGGCCGGATAACACAGCCATACAGTGACCGGATAACACAGCCATACAGTGACCGGATAACACAGCCATACAGTGACCGGATAACACAGCCATACAGTGACCGGATAACACAGCCATACAGTGACCGGATGACACAGCCATACAGTGACCGGATGACACAGCCATACAGTGACCGGATGACACAGCCATACAGTGACCGGATAACACAGCCATACAGTGACCGGATGACACAGCCATACAGTGACTGGATAACCGCCATACAATGGCCGGATAACACAGCCATACAGTGACCGGATAACACAGCCATACAGTGACCGGATAACACAGCCATACAGTGACCGTATAACACAGCCATACAGTGACCGTATAACACAGCCATACAGTGACCGTATAACACAGCCATACAGTGACCGTATAACACAGCCATACAGTGACCGTATAACACAGCCATACAGTGACCGTATAACACAGCCATACAGTGACCGGATAACACAGCCATACAGTGACCGGATAACACAGCCATACAGTGACCGGATAACACAGCCATACAGTGACCGGATAACACAGCCATACAGTGACCGGATAACACAGCCATACAGTGACCGGATAACACAGCCATACAATGACTAGAGAACACCACCATACAGTGACTGGATAACACCGCACTACAGTGACTGGATAACACAGCCATACAATGACTAGGGAACACCACCATACAGTAACTGGATAACATGGCCACAAAGTGACTAGATAGCACCACCATACAGTGACTGGATAACACCACCATACAATGACTGGATAACGCCACCATACAATGACTGGATAATACTGCCATACAATCACTGGATAATGCCACCATATAATGACTGGATAACAGAGTATAAGGGGGCACAGTACAATATATGACCAGAGGCACAGTGTAGAGTATAAGAGGGCAAAGTACAGGGTATGACTAGGGGCACTTTACAGGTTACAGGTTATGTTAAGGGGTCCTTGTCCATGGCTTACCCTGAAATAAGCCCTAGGTAGGGAGTAGAGCGATGGGAGCACTAGTCCTTACCACTGACACCTAGGGTAACAACAGGGTAAGGACAAACAACACAAACAGTCCCCGAAGGGAGACAACATCAGGAGTAAACCGGAGATCCAACAGCTACAGTTCCAATGGCTCTACAGCAACAGTTGTCCACCTGAGGCAACAAGGGAAGCAGAAAGGGAGAATATATAGTAGCTGGGAGAGGCTGACAGAGAACAGCTGAAAGGAAAAGCTACAGATTCCTAAATGGGGCAAAAATGATCGCAAAATCCATTCCCACCACTAGGTCATGGAGCAATCTCTTGAAACCGAGCGAGTAGCCACCCGCTGCGACCTTCTGACCCCAGGCACAACAGGGTCAGCGATAGGTCATGACACACTTGTGACAGTAATGCAATAAGTCTACTGTGACATGTGCTACTTGTGCATGGGGTGAGGGACTAGGAGCCCACTTTGCTCAGGGACCCACTGGGCGTACGAGCCTGGCTATGGATATTCGCATAGTTGACGGTGTTAACAAACAGCAAATTTAAAAACACATGCCGCATAGGTAATGCTTTTCTATATCAGAAACCTTACAAAATTGTCTCTTATTGGTGGCAAAAGGTGTTTAACCCCTTAAGGACCCTGCTATATTTCACCTTAAGGACCAGGCCATTTTTTGCAAATCTGACCAGTGTCACTTTAGGTGGTGATAACTTTAAAACGTTTCTACTTATCCAGGCCATTCTGAGATTGTTTTCTCATCACATATTGTACTTCATGACAGTGGTAAAATTGATAAGAAACAGGACCGGCACTCCTTGCAATGCAATAGTAAATTCTTTATTCGCCACTCATGAAGAAAGTGGACGCGCGTTTCGGCACATGCAAGTGCCTTTGTCAAACACAATTGAGCAGCAAGATACATAAAAATGGGCATGTATTTAAAGGGCCCGCCCTCGATCACATGATAGAAGCATTCAAGTCATGTGATTATGACATCATGTTGGCAAGGTAACTGAAAATGGTTTACAAACACCATGACTAATCTCATGCAAAGATACAATTAATAGTTGCGATCCTACCGCTTCCTCGATGATCGCGGTAAGTAAATCAATTTGTGTTTGACAAAGGCACTTGCATGTGCCGAAACGCGCGTCCACTTTCTTCATGAATGGCGAATAAAGAATTTACTATTGTATTGCAAGGAGTGCCGGTCCTGTTTCTTATTGAAGTACCAGGGGCGACGCCCGCTGACCGCGCACCCATACCTCCACGCAGTGCCGCCCGATTATCTACAACAAGTGGTAAAATTGAGTCAATAAATTTCATTTTTATTTATTAAAAAAAACAGAATTTACCCAAAATTTAGAAAAATTTCCAAATTTCTATTTCTCTACTTTTATAATGGATAGTAATACCTCTAAAAATAGTTATTACTTTAAATTCCCCATATGTCTACTTCATGTTTGGATCATTTTGTGAATGCCATTTTATTTTTTGGGGACGTTAGAAGGCTTAGAAGTTTAGAAGCAAAATTTTTCTGAAAGTTTCCAAAACCCACTTTTTAAAGACCAGTTAAGGTCTGAAGTAACTTTGTGAGGCTGACATAATAGAAACCACCCCAAAATGACCCCATTTTAGAAACTACACCCCTCAAGGTATTTAAAACTAATTTTACAAACTTTGTTAACCCTTTAGGTGTTCCACAAGAATTAATGGAAAATGGAGATGACATTTCAGAATTTCACTTTTTTGGGCAGATTTTCCATTTTAATAAAACATTTTCTGCTAACAAAGCAAGGGTTAACAGCCAAATAAAACTCAATATTTATTACCCTGATTCTGTAGTTGACAGAAACACCCCATATGTGGTCGTAAACTTCTGTACGGGCACATGGCAGGGCACAGAAGGAAAGGGACGCCATATGGTTTTTGGAAGGCAGATTTCACTGGGATTAAATATTGAGCTGCCATGTCACATTTGAGGACCCCCTGATGCACCCCTAGAGTACAAACTCCAAAAAAGTGACCCCATTTTGGAAACTACGGTATAAGGTGGAAGTTTTTTTTGTACTATTTTAGGGTACATATGCTTTTTGGTTGCTTACACTTTTTGTGAGGCAAGGTAACAATAAATAGCTGTTTTGGCACCGTTTTTAGTTTTTGCTATTTACAATGTTCATCTAACAGGTGAGATCATGTGCTATTTTTATAAAGCAGGTTGTTACGGACGCGACAATACCAAATTTGACTATGTTTCTATGTTTCTATGCTTTTTTGGTTGTTTGTTTCAAGTTTTACATAATAAAGCATTTTTGAAAAATTCTGAAAGCCGTATTTATTTTTTTATTTTTTGGGCGACTGTCATATGTAGGGGCTAATTTTTTTGGTATGAGATGACGGCTTGATTGGTACTATTTTAAGGTGCATATGACTTTTTGATTGCTTGGTATTACACATTTTGTGATGTAAGGTGACAAAAAATTGCTTTTTTGACACACTTTTTATTTATTTATTATTTATATATTTATTTTTAGGGGTTAGGTCATGTGATATTTTCATACATCAGGTTCTTACGAACGTAGTGATACCTAATGTGTATGCTTTTTTAATTAAGTTTTACACAATAATATCATTTTTGAAACAAAAAAATCATTTTAGTGTCTCCATAGTCTGAGAGCCATAGTTTTTTTTATTTTCTGGGCGATTGTCTTAGGTAGGGTATCATTTTTGCGGGATGAGATGATGGTTTAAATGGTACTACTTTGGTGTGCATATGACTTTTTGATTGCTTGCTAATACACTTTTTGTGATGTAAGGTGACAAAAAATGTTTTTTTTTGACACACTTTTTTTTTTTTTTAACGGTGTTCACCTGAGGGGTTAGGTCATGTGATATTTTTATACAGCAGGTTCTTATGGACGCGGCAATACCTAATATGTATACTTATTTTATTTACTTAAGCATTTTTTAAAACCAAAGAAATGATATTTTAGTGTCTCCATATTCTGAGAGCCATAGGGGCTCATTTCTTGCAGGATGAGGCGCCGGTTAGATTGGTATTATTTTGGGGGGGGGGCATAAGCCTTTTTGATCGCTTGGTGTTGCACTTTTAGTGATGTAAGGTGACTAAAAAAATGTTCTTTTCAACACAGTTTTTATTTACATTTTTTGACGGTGTTCGCCTGAGGGGTTAGGCTATGTGATATTTTTATAGAGCCGGTCGATATGGACGCAGCGATACCTAATATGTCTACTTTTCTTTTTTTCCCTAGTTTATTTTTTTTTTATTTACTTTATTTTGGGAAAAGGATGCTCTTTTTTTTTTTACTTGAAACGTAAAAAATGTTTGTAAGACTTTTTTTTTTAACTTTTTTAACTTTTTTTTTTGTCCCACTCTGGGACTTTAACTTTTGGGGGTCTAATCCCCTTTACAATGCATCACAATGCTTCTGTATTGTGATGCATTGACTGTAAGAGTATTACCAGTGTAATACACTTACAGTCTGCTTGCCTATGAGATCCAGGGGGCTGGATCTCACAGGCTCTCCCGGAAGGCAGCCATAATGCATAAGGAAGGCATCGGGCTGCCTTACCTGCCATCGGGTCCCTGTCACAGCTGCGCGGGGACCCGATGAACACCCCGCACATGTCTGAAGCCTGCACGTGCCATGGTCAGCGCTGACCGCGGCCATGCAGGGGTTAATGCGCCGGCATCGTTGATTTCACCGATGCCAGCGCATGAAGCAGGGGTCATGACTGCCGGACCCCTGCCGCTGATTGGGCAGGCGAATCTCCTGCACGCGCCCGATCACTGCTACATGTACGGCGCTGGTCCTTATGTCACAGACATCTGTGCCGTACATGTATGGCGTGGGTCCTTAAGGGGTTAAACACACATTATGTCATTAGAAGCAGAGGCATGTTTTTCAAAAGCGTCCAAAAATTATGCATTAACAGGGGCAGAATGCATTCCCGTATTTATATACCCGCAAGTTTTAATTGTCAGAAGAAACAGTGGATGTTTCATAGGGCTCATGCACACGACCGTATGCCCTCTGAGATTTATATGGTCCGTGAGCGGGCCATATGTCCTGGGGTGGCATACATCGTGCGCACGGGAGCGCACAGCATCATAGGTTACTATGATACTGTGCGCATCGGGCTGCCCGCAGTACTATTGTCATGCACTCATATGATCATATGACCGTATGTCTCAGAGGGCATACCATCGTGTGCACGAGCCCTTAAGTTGAACAAACCTTTTATTTGGGAGCAGCAGCAGTTCAGTGTGGATGTAGAAATGGTAATGCCAGAGTTCAGTCAGTGATGTCCATCAGTGATTTTAAGCCAAAACCAGATGCGGCTCTAAACACAGAACAGGTGCAGTTCTTTCCCTTATACTTTTTCTCTGTGGAGACTCCAATCCTGGTTTTGGCTCACAAAAACTGATGGAAATCACTAACCAAAACACTGATGTGTAAATAAGGTATAAGGTGTGTAGGGGTAATAGTGAAAGCAATAGTAGCGCTGGCAGTAGCAGCACTGCATACAACAGACATGACAGCAATTAGATGTGTGTGCGGCTGTGTTGGGATAGTAGTAGTAGTAGTAGTAGTAGTGGCAGCTGTGTAGCGGTAATGGTAGTGGCAGTAGAGGTAATGGAAGTGGCAGTAGGAGTATTAGCAGCAGGTAGTAGCAGCTGCATAAGCGGCAGCAACAGCAGCCATATTATACTGAATATGATGGTAGGCAGGCAGTGGCATGATGGTGGCAGCAGCCATATGGTACAGAACATAATCGTATTCTGGCAAACAGCGCAGTGACATGATGTCAGCAGCCATATGGTACAGAACATAATTGTAGGCAGGCAGACAGCAGCAGTGGCATGATAGTGGAAGCAGCAGCAGTAGTCACACGGTACAGAGCACAATGTTAGGCAGGGAGACAGCAGCATCCATAGGATATGGAATATGATACTATATTTTTCGCCCTATAAGACGCACCGGCCCATAAGACGCACCTAGGTTTTTGGGGAGGAAAATAAGAAAAAATATATTTTTAACCAAAAGGTGTGCTTTTGGTGGGTTTGGAACTAATGGTGGTCTGTGGATGGCACTATTACTGGGGATCTGTGGATGGCACTATTATGGGGGATCTGTGAAGGACATTGTTATGGGGGATCTGTGGATAACGCACTGTTATGGGGGGGATCTGTGGATGACGCACTATTATGGGGGGATCTGTGAAGGACACTGTTATGGGGGGATCTGTGAAGGACATTGTTATGGGGGATCTGGGGATGGCACTGTTATGGGGGATCTGTGGATAACGCACTGTTATGGAGGGATCTGTGGATGACGCACTGTTATGGGGGGATCTGTGACAGACACTGTTATGGGGGGATCTGTGAAGGATACTGTTGCGGGGGGGATCTGTGGCTGACACTGTTATGGGGGATCTGTGGATGGCACTGTTATGGAGGATCTGTGGATGGCACTGTTATGGGAGATCTGTGGATGGCACAGTTATGGGAGATCTGTGGATGGCACAGTTATGGGGGATCTGTGGATGGCACTGTTATAGGGGATCTGTGGATGGCCCTGTTATGGGAGATCTGTGGATGGCACTGTTATGGGGGATCTGTGGATGGCACTGTTATGGAGGATCTGTGGATGGCACTGTTATGGGGGACCTGTGGATGACACACTGTTATGGGGGATCTGTAGATGGCACTGTTATGGGGGATCTGTGGATGGCACTGTTATGGGGGATCTGTGGATGGCGCTGTTATATATGTGCCATCTACAGACCCCCCACCCCATAACAGTGCCATCCACAGACCCCCCCAGCCCATAACAGTGCCATCCACAGACCCCCCACCCCTTAACAGTGCCATCCACAGATGACCCCCATAAAACTGTCATCCACAGATTCCCCCCACCGCTCCAGTGCTGCACTATACAAATATAAAATGTCTCATTCAATTAAAAGTGATTAAACATGCCCCCTCACTCCTAATATTACCGTACACCCTAACAGGTTCTGTACAACTCACTGACGTCACGTGCCTGCGCCGCCTGCTTCATTCATAAAGTAGGCGGCGTAGGCACGTGACATCAGGGAGTTACGCTGCCGCCCGCCCGGCCTGCCTGCATTCTACAGAAGCTGTTAGGGTGTACGGTAATATTAAAAGTGGGGGGGCATGTTTAATCACTTTTAATTGAATGAGACATTTTATATTTGTATACTGCAGCACTGGAGCGGTGGGGCCAGAGTACAGTAACTGCACCGGCCCTGCCGCAATTGCCGGCCCCCAGCTCCTCCTCCCAGTCCCTCCCCGCTAGCTCATACATCGCAGCCTGCGATGTAAAAATGTCAGCATTCGCCCCATAAGACGCAGGGGCATTTCCCCCCCATTTTTTGGGGGGGAAAAGTACGTCTTATGGGGCGAAAAATACGGTAATAGGCAGGCATACAGCAGCGGTAGATCTATTTATCAGCCTCGTTCATTTTGCACAAAAGTAATGTTTTGTACACGGGAGGAGGACAACTTTGTCTGTTTGGGTATGACGAAGCCACCTGCTCTGAGATGACACTGATGGCTGGACTAGACAGTACAGAGAGCATAGAGGGCCAGTTTGGGCCACTGTTCCAATCTAGCTGCCAAGAAGTCAAGTAGTCAATGGGGTCAAAAAACACAGCATACATCGGAGAAAGGAAAGAACATCTCTGTTTGCTGATTTGCATCAACCTGGCGCAGCACATGAAAAAAATTGCTCCATTGATGATACTGAGCTGTCTGCTGTGGCTTTTGCAGCTTGTGGTAGCAGAAACAGCAGGAGGTGGGTAACTCGAGGGCAGAGAGGGACCTCATGGTTATACATAATGGTGGCTGGTGTCTGCTCACCAAAAGCTGTGGCATGCTGTGTACACAGTGTATCCTGGTAATAAAGCAATTTGTCTTCCCTTTCAGCAACAGGAAAACATTCCCCCATTTTGCTTTCATAACAAAGGTCTAAAAACATGTCTATCAAGTAATCATCAGATTGCTTTATGGTAAGGATACGCCTGTCATGATGTAAGCAAGCAAACATACAACTTGTCATTTTGACCAGCTTGTTTAAGGACCCAGTTCATTCCATCTCCGTCCCCCACTGGGATGATTGGCCATCATGGCTGGTGTCATCGTCGTCATCATCATCACCAGACTCGTCCTCCTGCACAAGCGATTCCTCCTCTTGCTGCTCCTCCTCTTCCAGAGGTAGGTCCTTATTCTCATCCTCCACTTCCTCCTCCATGAGACTTTGTTTTGGTCCCCAACTACAGGGCAGCCAGCAAGATGCCTAAGCTGTGTTTCTTCCGCTGTCCTTATTGCATCAGTGTGAGAGTCTACTCTAAGATTAATATCTGTGGATGACATTGTTGATGCCACAGTTTTTCCTACTGACAAATTTTGTCTCTTTGAAGAGCTTTAGTATTGTTGGGGATATAAAGCAAATGCTTTATATAAAAGAAAGAATCAAAGGAAAAATTTCAAAGGGAATTGATCCTAGAGGTGGACATATAAAACACCTCAAAAAGAATTTGTTGTTAATTTAATTATGTTTTGCGATCAGTAAATCATGGTACAAGCGTCTATGCAAAATTATAAATAATTTATTATACAATAACTCAAACAAAGCTTAATCAATAGAAAAACTCAATAATATGCAATAACACACAGTGATATGCAGTACCCAAAATTTGCCACTAGATGGCTCTAACATGACTACCAGCGTTCCATAACACCTCTCAAACATAAAATGTAATACAACCGTCTCGACGACAATTATGAGATATACTCAGTAATGATAAGGACAGATACGAACCGTTGCTCTGACCAATCTCGGATATCGGGTAGTATTGCTACACAAATTATAAATTATCAAGCCTGATACAGACTATGGAATTGAAATATTCTAATCAGAGAGATTCTCTTGATATCAATATTAGATCTTTTATTCAGAGCCAGGGAGTTTTTTTTTTCTCCCTGGCTTTAAGCTCTGCGCTGCGATTGGACAGCGCTGCCGTCAGGAAGAAGCAGTGGCATTGGCGTCTCCTCCTCCCTGCTCTGAATGTTGATAAATTACCGGGGGACACAGCGGGCGAACGTAGAGGTGCCCAGGAATAAAAGTAAGTGCACTTAGATCCCTGAGCACCACTTTACGTAGCCTGCTACTTAGTTCATATTTTTTGGACACATGAAATGTTCTCTTTAACACTAAGTGGGATGAGTTTTTGGGCACTTTACAGGAGGTGGGAACTCACTGTCTGCTTGCATTGCACTTTCTGCCCGTCATGCAGATTCTGGACTCCAGCCACAAGCTGCATGTGCCTGACATTTCTTTTCAGTGCCCACCACAGCTTTATCTTGCCTTAACCCTCCCTTACTTCTCTCCAGTTTCGTCCCATGGGCTCTTTGGCAATGATATATGACCCCCACACACACACACTCCTCCTCCCACCTATGTCCCTTGGATTTCTCAGTGTCAGCTAATATCCTGCAGTCGGTGCTCCAGCATCACCATGCACTAAGAGGTCACTTAATGTTGTCAACTACAAAAACAAGATGTGCACATCAGTCACTGGGCTTTTTAGGTATGTCTGTGCTCGCTGCCTGTGTGCCCCCATTGTCCTTGTCAGTGCAGCCCCTGTCTGTGCCTCCCTGGCTCTTTCAGCACAGCCCCTGACTCTTATCTGCGCCCCTCTGGGCCTTGCTTGTGCCCCCAGGCCACTGTCTGCGCCTCCCTGGCCCCTGTCTGCGCCCTGGGTCCTGGCCCTTATCTGTGCCCCCTCCCTTGCCCTTGTCTGTGCCCCTGGCCCTTATCTGTGCCCCCCTGGCCCTGGCCTGTGCCCCCACTGGTTGCGAAGCGGGGGGGGCATACAAAAATTTGCTGTGGGGCCATCACTTCTAGCTACGCCCCTGGAGCTTACCTTACATTATATAATGAATCTTAAAGGCACATTATCTTTTTCTGCTTCTGTGGACACAAAATATAACTATTATATGACATCCAAACATGAAGTCACTGTAAATAACTCTGCTTTTGTCTTTAACACACAAACATAGGAACTGTATTAAGGTTATTGGCAGGTCTAGCTGTATAAACCAGTGGTGGGCAAACTTTTTTGTCAACTGAGCCAAATATCGCCAAAACCACGATTGAAATTTCTTTAGAGAGCCACATTTTTTAAACCTAAAATATTGCGTCAACAGTACCAGTGAGGACTATTAGGGCTCATGCACACGACCGTGTGCCCGCCGTTGCCATATTGCAGGCCGCATACGGTGGGTCAGCAATACACGGGCACTGGCCGTGTGCAGCCCGCATAAAGGACCCATTCACTTCAATGGGTCCAGGATCCGGGATATGAGTGCTACAGAGTGCTTCCGTGATGCTTCTGGCTGTGCCTCCGCACCGCAAAAAAGTAGCGCATGCACTACTTTTTGGCGGTGCGGAGGCACAGCCAGAAGCACCACGGAAGCACACTGTAGCACTCATATCCCGGATCCTGGACCCATTGAAGTGAATGGGTCCATGATGCGGGCTGCACACGGCCGTGTGCAGCCCGCATCATGGACCCATTCACTTCAGCATGCACTACTTTTTTGCCGTGCGGGCAGTCGGATGCGGATCGCGAACCCCATTCAAGTGAATGGGTCCGCGATCCTCATGCAGCTGCCCCATGGTCTGTGTCTATGCATTGCGGACCGCTATTTGCGGTCCGCAGCACAGGCACGGCGCCCTTACATTTGTGGGCATGAGCCCAGAGTGTGTTTTTGAATACTTTTATATGTACTTTCTTTTATTTGGATCTTGATTATTATTTCATTTTATCTTTATCATTTTTTACTTTTATTAAACTTGTCTGCAGATGTGGATGTAATGTGGATGACGCACTTATGGAGGATATCTGTGGATGACGCACTTATGGGGGATATCTGTGGATGACGCACTTATGGGGGATATCTGTGGATGACGCACTTATGGGGGATATCTGTGGATGACGCACTTATTGGGGATATCTATGGATGACGCACTTATGGGGGATATCTGTGGATGACGCACTTATGGGGGATATCTGTGGATGACGCACTTATGGGGGATATCTGTGGATGACGCACTTATGGGGGATATCTGTGGATGACGCACCTATGGGGGATATCTGTGGATGACGCACTTATGGGGGATATCTGTGGATGACGCACTTATGGGGGATACATATATAGCATAAGATGCTATATATGTGCCCTCCACAGATATCCCCCATAAGTTCCCTCCACAGATATCCCCCATAAGTTCCCTCCACAGATATCCCCCATAAGTGCCCTCCACAGATATCCCCCATAAGTGCCCTCCACAGATATTCCCCATAAGTGCCCTCCAGTAAGTAAAGTAATGTATTAGTGGGGGGAAGGGAGGAGGCAGGGACACTTGCGGCGGGGCCGGTGCAGTGCACACACCGGGGGCAGCTCCTACCTTTCTGCTGCAGGACATTTCGCTCCTCCTGAGCGGCGGCCTCTTCACCACTCCTCACATGGCCGGTGTTCTGCCGAAAGTCCGCCGATGCCCGCCCTTCTGCTGCTGTGCGCAGCGTGACATCTCACCCTCCGTCATGCGCCTCCTGCCCCACCTGCCTGCTTCATTCATAAAGTGGAAGGAGCAGACAGACGGGGCAGGAGGCGCATGACGGACATTTTGCAAGCAGCTTGAGCGGCGCGATATGGCTGAGCGGCCGCCGACCCGCCAGCCCGAACCAAAGAGCCGCATTCAAGGATCAAAAGAGCCGCTTGTGGCTCGCGAGCCGCACTTTGCCAACCACTGGTATAAACATATAAGCTATGTTAGCAACCTAGGACAGGTCTTAGCTGGCCAGCTACACCCCCTTCATGTGTGTGTGGTTTATGATCACATACTTATCAGTTAGACACACCTTCCTAACTTGGAGTTTTCCAATCATTGTTGGTTAGGCGTGTACATATGGTAATGACTGTGATGTCACTGTATCACCCAGAATGCATTTCAGCTGTTGGTGCAATGTTACCTATTCATACCTAGGTGGCACTATTGCATAAGCTACTAGCATCATCACTATTAAGGGTTAACTGTCCAGGTCTTATTTCTCTTACATTCTATACACATAATATATGGAATCCTAAATCAGAGCTAAGGGATTAATTTTGACACAAAAAAACAATTAAGACATAGACTTTCTGGTACCATTTAAACTTTTCCAATACTCTCAAATTTATGTACCGATAAGAATATAATGGACCCTGTACTCTCACAGACATGTGTCTCCTCTGTCCCTTCAATGAGTGATTGATTTTTAGTTAAAATAACACCATCTTCCCTGAACGAGGACTCATTAACACAGTCTACACTTTAAATTATTTTCATCATGCTTTAGGAGTGTATGCATTCCTACTGAGAAATATATAAGATAATAGATGCATTGATGTCCTTCCTAATATTCAACAATATAAAACTATACATACAGTAAGTCCTATTGATTATCTTATACTAAAAACTTAATGTTCATTATACATATACATCACAGATTTTTCTGCTTCATCAACAGACATTAAACCATAGGGGTACTTAGCACCAAATGCATCTAGAAAATATCCTTATCTCAGTCATAAATCCACAAGGAGACAAGAATGACTCTTCTCAGACTGGTACATCTACAGAGAAAAAAAAACTACACGAACTGTGTCCTTTCCATGAACCTCTTTTGGCCTACTTTAAAATACATACACAATGGTGAATATAACACAACATGGCCTATTATATATCAAATCCACTGTAATTGGGATATTTTGATATACATGTTATATATATGAAAAAGGCACAACACATCCCCCTTCATTACAATCTACTCCACTGAAAAAAAATTGGATTATATTGAAATGTCAAAAGGGCTTTTCATACGGGTTCCTTTATAAATATAAGTTTTTGTTTAAAGGAAATCTGTCACCTGGTTTGAGCATATTAAGGTGTTACTACTGCCATGTACAATAAAATACCTTATTTCTTGCTGTAGTTCTCATTTTTTGTTTCATGGTTTCATTAGCGATAAAATCCACTTTTTATGTTATGCAAATAAGTGTCCAAGGTGCCCAGAGGAGCATTATTATCCTAATCTGGAGCACAGTAACTCCCACGTACAGTGCCCAGCCCGCCTTCCTTTAGAGCCCAAGCACGCCTCTACCAGCATAAGTAACTGCCCACACCCAAACCCTTTGCCGCCGACCCCGTCCGCTATGTGAAATCTCACGCAGGTGCAGTACCGTGGACTGCTTGTGCAATGTAGAAGCTCCTGAGGGCAACAGCTTCAATGTGTCACTAGGCATGCGCCGAGCCCAGTGATAAATTTAAAGCTATTGCCCTCAGGAGCTTTTACATCGCGCAGGCGCAGGTAGTCCGCGGTACTGTACGGGGGAGTTCCTGGGCTCCAGACTAGGATAATAACGCCACTTTGGGCACCTTGGACACTCATTTGCATAACATAAAAAGTGGATTTTATTGCTAATAAAACCATGAAACAAAAAATGAAGACTACAGCAAAAAATAAGGTATTTTATTGTACATGGCAGTATTAACACCTTAATGTGCTCAAACCAGGTGACAGATTCCCTTTAAATTGTTTGTTACTCTGATAAATGACTTATTCAGTGGGTCAATAACTTTGAATGCAAGTTGGTGGTAACGATAGTGTCCTCCACAACGGAATATACAGCGGATATAAAAAGTCTACACCCCCTTGTTAAAATGTCAGGTTTCTGTGATGTAAAAAAAATAGACAAAGATAAATAATTTCAGAACTTTTTCCACCTTTAATGTGACCTATAAACTGTACCACTCAATTGAAAAACAAACTGAAATCTTTTAGGTAGAGGGAAGAAAAAAATATAAAAATAAAATAATACGGTTGCATAAGTGTGCACACCCTTAAACTAATACTTTGTTGAAGCACCTTTTGATTATATTACAGCACTCAGTCTTTTTGGGTATGAGTCTATCAGCATTGCACATTTTGACTTGGCACGATTTGCCCACTCTTCTTTGCAAAAACACTCCAAATCTGTTAGATTGTGAGGGCATCTCATGTGCACAGCCCTCTTCAGATCACCCCACAGATTTTCAATTGGATTCAGATCTGGGCTCTGGTTGGGCCATTCCAAAACTTTAATCTTCTTCTGGTGAAGCCATTCCTTTGTTGATTTGGATGTATGCTTTGGGTCGTTGTCATGCTGAAAGATGAAGTTCCTCTTTATGTTCAGCTTTCTAGCAGAAACCTGAAGGTTTTGTGCCAATATTGACTGGTATTTGGAACTGTTCATAATTTCTTCCTAAGGCCCCAGTTCCAGCTGAAGAAAAACAGCCCCAAAGCATGATGCTGCCACCACCATGCTTTACTGTGGGTATGGTGTTCTTTTGGTGATGTGCAGTGTTGTTTTTGCGCAAAACATATCTTTTGGAATTATGGCCAAAAAGTTCAACTTTAGTTTCATCAGACCATAACACCTTTTCCCACATCCTTTTGGGAGACTTCAGATGTGTTTTTGCAAAATGTAGCCAGGCTTGGATGTTTTTATTTGTAAGAAAAGGCTTTCGTCCTGTCACTCTATCCCATAGCCCAGACATATAAAGAATACAGGAGATTGTTGTCACATGTACCACACAGCCAGTACTTGTCAGATATTCCTGCAGCTCCTTTAATGTTGCTGAAGGCCTCTTGGTAGCCTCCCAGACCAGTTTTCCTCTCGTCTTTACATCAATTTTGGAGGGACGTCCAGTTCTTGGTAATGTCACTGTTGTGCCATATTTTCTCCACTTGATGATGACTGTCTTCACTGTGTTCCATAGTATACCGTATCTAATGCCTTGGAAATTCTTTTGTACCCTTCTCCTGACTGATACCTTCTAACAATGAGATCCCTCTGATGCTTCGGAAGCTCTCTGTGGACCGTGGCTTTTGCTGTGGGATGCGACTAAGAAAATTTCAGGAAAGACCAACTAGAGCAGCTGAACTTTATTTGGGGTTAATCAGAGCACTTTACATGATGGCCGGTGTATGCTGACTCCTATTTAACAGGATTTTGAATGTGATTGCTTAATTCTGAACACAGATACATCCCCAGTTCTAAGTGTGTGCACACTTCTGCAACCACATTATTTATTTTTTATTTTTTCTTCCCTCCACCTAAAAGATTTCAGTTTGTTTTAATTGAGTGGTACAGTTTATAGGTCACATTAAAAGTGGAAAAAGTTCTGAAATGATTTATCTTTGTCTCATTTTTTTACAGCAGACTTTTTATATCCACTATAAGTCTGATAGATGTTTCTTCTGATTTACCATCTCTGCATGTATAGTCATCAGATTTCTTTTTAGCAAACCGATCTCAAGTTCCAATGTCTTTATAGAGATGGAATTATCAGCTGATACACCGGTGGCGACGACAGCGCCTACTACACCAAAGATTATGGCAGCTGCAATCGCAGAAATGAACCGCTTTGGTCGTTGACTCGTGGAAAACTGTTCCCCAGTCAGGGTTTTTCTTGCCGTTTCTAGGATCTGTGTAATCCGTTCTTGGGAATAACCGACGTGTATTTGATACCACATCTTTATCTCTGGAGACTGAATCTCGGAAACATTGAACTGTCTTTCAACGGAAATGCGTGGATCCAAGCTGACGTAGATCTTCTAGGATAGAATTCTCTTATTCGTCAAGATGAATCCCGTGGTATTCTGCAGCATGATCCCAGATGAAGGGCCTGGTACAGCGATTGGTTCAGCATGGAACTCTTTCCCCAAGACTAGGACGATGTAGATAACAGCAACAATCGTTGGAGCTATCTTGTGCCTATAATATATTGCATGCTAAATATAAGCACATACATATTTCCACTTTTCTTTTTATCAACCCTACGATAAAAAAAAAATCATACTACCATACATCTTCAATTTGGAATAGTTTTCTTTCTTTAACAGAGCAAGTTCTTGGTTCAGAAGTGAGTCAAGAGATAATTAGTTACAAAGGAAAAATACAAGAGGATAGGTTAGTATACTCTTTTGTTTATATGATACCGATCCTGGGTTTCCGTCTTTAGCTGAAACCTTGATATCTCTTCACTCTTCATCATCCGGCAATCTTTCCATCTTGCGAAGTTGTGACCTAGGATGACAACCATCTCTATAATGGATGACAACCCATTTCTCTATAAATCCATCCCCCTTAGGAATTTTGATCCACTGCGCCTGTGCCGATGACCGAGATGTCTGTGCAGGCAGCGGTCAGACATTCACTGCGCCTGCGCCGAATACAGACGCGCACGGCGCATGCGCGAGAATTCGTCCGCTGGCTCAGAGGGAGGATCGCATTCCAGAGGAGATGGGCGGGCTGGAGGGACGCGCTGGGCGGCATTTTGTGAAGGTAGACCGAGCCTCTAGGTGCTGAAAGACGCCCGCATAGCACCTAGAGGCTCATTAGCATATCGATAAAAGTTCGTTTTTTATGGAAACGGCTGCACAAAAAGCTATTATAATAGCATTGTTTGGTAGAGCAGACACTAGCGGATCGCTAGTGTCTGACAGCTAAATATGTCAAAACGAGGTGGTAGAAACCCCTTAAGACTGGTAGATAGAGCTCTGCTGTATATCGTAGTTCCTCTTTAGTGGTCCCAGAATCGGCTCGTGGTGGGGCTCCCTGTAGGTCTTTGGCGTCCCTCGTGTTTCCGACGGTGCCTTTACAGGTAATGGAGCTCAGCTGGCTTCCCGCTGCTTCCTGTAGCACGCCAATCACTTCCGTAATTTTTTATTTTTTTTGCTTGAAAGCGCTTTCTTTGGCATCGGCTAGAAGAGCGATACTGGATATCCAGTTGCCGGTTATTGTCGTGCCAGATCAAATATATCTTAACTTATACGCCAGACGCGTTTCGAAGACTCTGCTGTCTTCTTACTCAGTGGCTCTATTATATATAATATAATATTATTATATAATAGAGCCACTGAGGAAGAAGACAGCAGAGTCTTCGAAATGCGTCTGGCGTATAAGTTAAGATATATTTGATCTGGCACGACAATAACCGGCAACTGGATATCACGAATAGGATATCATCAATATACATGTGAGTACTGGAATAAACCCTCGACAACTCGCACTGTGCATTACTGATCTATTTTGATCATACTGTGTATCCAAGTTCCAGATCGCAACATTGTATATGAACAGTAACTAAATAGCAACCATAAGCTACATTCTCCAGGGAAACAACTTTGGCATTACTACTGCGGAGTTACTTCACACAATTGGCAGCATGTCCATATTGTCACCATGACTACTATTTTACCATGAGCACGTCTGCACTTTACAGAGAACTATCACCCCTATTTTTGCTGCACCCCTTGTAGTCTCTTTGCAACACCTCGCATATGATTCATATATTTTTATTTTTTGCATTGGTTGGACTATTTTTTGCATTGGTTTGACTTTCGCATTTATTTATTTATTTTTAAGACACATTGATTTGGATTCATTTTTGCACAGATTTGGAAGGTCTTATATTATGTTGCTATAAGGATATTTGTTCACGATATTACTTTTATGATTTATTGGACTATTGTTGCCTGAGATTGGAACGAACTCTGCTTAGATCTCAGAACCTGCATTTCAGTAGCTATTTTACAAATGTAACAGCTGATACCTATACTTTGCTGAATAACCACAGTGTTGCTATTGCTTTATTCTAGATATATTTGCCATTGCTTTACTCTAGATATATTTGCCTTTTCTCCTTTTTTGCACTTACTTTTTTTTTTTGAGATATCTGTCCGGACTTTCTTATATATATATTTTTATATATATATTTTATATATTTTACACCTATATTCATTTAATAAATACATTTTAGTGATACATCATATATCAAGTCTATGTGAATCCACTTATAAGAGTGCCCACTCACTTTCTTTTGTACTATTTGATTTTGGTAAACAGAGTGCGACATCAGTTTGGAGCACCTTGCCATCTCCAACCAGAGGGAGAGCCGCCCTAGACATCCCCCTACAGGTAAGGACTTAGGCTACTTTCACACTAGCGTTCGGAGCGGGTCCGTCTGATGTTTCATCAGACGGATCCGCTCCTATAATGCAAACGCTTGCATCCGTTCAGAACGGATCCGTTTGCATAACTGTTTATTTCAGATCTGATTTTTCACTTCGGAAAACTCAGATCCGACAGTATATTCTAAACACAGAAGCGTTCCCATGGTGATGGGGATGCTTCAAGTTAGAATATACTGAGAACTGTGTACATGACTGCCCCCTGCTGCCTGGCAGATGCTGCCAGGCAGCAGGGGGCAGACCCCCCCCCCTCCTGTATTTAACTTATTGGTGGCCAGTGCGGCCCCCCCTCCCCAGTATTAATTGTAACCAGTGCGGCCCCCCTCCCTCTATATTCATCGGTGGCCAGTGCGGATATTAAATATGACCAGTGCGGTCTCCCCCTCCCTCCCTCCCCAGTATTAAATATGAGCAGTGCGGTCTCCCCCTCCCTCCCCAGTATTAAATATGAGCAGTGCGGCCTCCCCCTCCCTCTATTCATTGGTGGCCAGTGCGGATTCAAAGTATTGTGATCAGTGCGGCCTCTCCTCTCCCCCCCCCCCCCCATCATTGGTGGCAGCGGAGAGTACCGATCGGAGTCCCAGTTTAAATCGCTGGGGCTCCGATCGGTTACCATGGCAGCCAAGACGCTATTGCAGTCTTGGCTGCCATGATTACTTAGCAACAAATAGAATCATTATACTTACCTGAAGAGCTGCGATCTATGTGACCGGCCGGGAGCTCCTCCTACTGGTAAAGTGACAGGTCTGTGCGGCGCATTGCCTATAGACCTGTCACTTACCAGTAGGAGGAGCTCCCGGCCGGTCACATATATCGCAGCTCTTCAGGTAAGTATAATGCTGCTATTTGTTGCTAAGTAACCATGGCAGCCAAGACTGCAATAGCGTCTTGGCTGCCATGGTAACCGATCGGAGCCCCAGCGATTTAAACTGGGACTCCGATCGGTACTCTCCGCTGCCACCAATGATGGGGGGGGGGGTCGAGAGGAGAGGCCGCACTGATCACAATACTTTGAATCCGCACTGGCCACCAATGAATAGAGGGAGGGGGAGGCCGCACTGCTCATATTTAATACTGGGGAGGGAGGGAGGGGGAGACCGCACTGCTCATATTTAATACTGGGGAGGGAGGGAGGGAGGGGGAGACCGCACTGGTCATATTTAATATCCACACTGGCCACCGATGAATATAGAGGGAGGGGGGCCGCACTGCTTACAATTAATACTGGGGAGGGAGGGGGGGCCCGCACTGGCCACCAATAAGTTAAATACAGGAGGGGGGGGGGGGTCTGCCCCCTGCTGCCTGGCAGCACCTGCCAGGCAGCAGGGGGCAGTCATGTACACAGTTCTCAGTATATTCTAACTTGAAGCGTCCCCATCACCATGGGAACGCCTCTGTGTTAGAATATACTGTCGGATTTGAGTTTCACGATGTAACTCAAATCCGATGGTATATTCTAACATAGAGGCGTTCCCATGGTGATGGGGACGCTTCAAGTTAAAATATACCATCGGATTGGAGAAAACTCCGATCTGATGGTATAATCCTGACTTTACATTGAAAGTCAATGGGGGACGGATCCGTTTGAAATTGCACCATATTGTGTCAATGTCAAACGGATCCGTCCCCATTGACTTGCATTGTAAGTCTGGACGGATCCGTTTGGCTCCGCACGGCCAGGCGGACACGAAAACGCTGCAAGCTGCGTTCGGGTGTCCGCCTGCTGAGCGGAGCGGAGGCCAATCGGTGCCAAACTGATGCATTCTGAGCGGATCCGCATCCACTCAGAATGCATTGGGGCAGTACGGATCCGTTCGGGGCCGCTTGTGAGAGCCTTCAAACGGAACTCACAAGCGGAGCCCCGAACGCTAGTGTGAAAGTAGCCTTACCTCTGCATCGCCGGGCTTGGGAATAAAGATGGCAGATCGCATGTCGGCGAACACTGCGAACTGGCCATCACTATTGTAGATTACAGGTGACAATTTGCCAACTACGACATAGGGTCCCTTCCAGGAAGGCAGAAACTTCCTTTCCATCACCTGATTCCGGGCAAAGTTATAGAGATAAACCTGATTGGAAATCTGCTACTCCTTTTGAGTAGTCTTCAGGTCGTAGTAGGTTTTGGCGCTTACTGCTGCTTTCTCTATATTCTTCTGGGCAAATGCAAAAGCATGCTGAAGGTGCTTGCGTAGATTCCCCACATATTGATGAGCTGTTGAAGCATTTATCAAATTGTGGTCTGTTGTCCGGTAAAGTAAATTCTGGGGTAACACCATCTTCCTGCTTGTGATCATTTCGAAGGGAGAGAGTTAGGTTGCCGCACTTGGGGTGGTCCTGATGGCCATGAGAACCAAAGGCAACCTTAAATCCCAGTCTTTACCTGATTCATTGACAAATTTCTTTAGAATGTTGACAATTGTTTGGTTGTAACGTTCTACTCCACCACTAGAGGCTGGCCGATAAGCTATATGTAGCTTTCTTTTTCCCCCCAGTATCTCCCACATTTTCGTCATCACCACACTAGTGAAATGACTTCTACGATCAGACTCGATGCGTTGGGGAAGACCAAACATGGAAAATACGTGGTTAATGAGTAGAGACGCGCACACACTTGAACTGCATGTTCTGCAAGGCAAACATTCCACCATTTTGTGAATAAACAAGACACTGATAACATATATCTGTTGCCTTTTGATGAAGTTGTTACTGGTCCAATAAAGTCAATCTGGATGTCTGACCATGCCATGGACATCCCCCTCTTTATCAGCGGTGCCTGATGAGTGGGTGCTTGTGGCTGGAATTGAGGAAAGATTAAACATCCTTGACAATATGTGCGAACGTCTTGCAACATATGAGGCCAATAAGCGTAATCCCGTAATAATTCATACATTAAATTCTCACCTCGATGACCAGCCGTTGGGGCGTCATGGACGTGCTGTAACATCAAACCTCAGAATGCAGCGGGTACCACCCGTTGTGAGATAGCATTCTTCAAGGTTCTTACCAACAATATATCCTGTAATGAGAATTGGGACTTACCCTTGATCAAAATCCGTAACTCTTCTTTGCCTACACAGTATTCCACAGTTATGGGACAATTCTGTAGATCTTCAATGTGTTTGTAAAAGATACCAATGACTGGATCCCCCTTTCGACTCGCGATGAGATCCTCACTAGGAGAATCTTGGCTCCACTGCACCACATTGGCTTCGGTCTCCTTTTGGGCCTGTCTTCTTCTCGTTGCCTCCACTTGAACAGTTCCCATAAGATCATCAACGTTCAGGACTTCTCCATGAATAGCTCCTTGTTTGGCTAGGGAATCTGCCAAATCATTCCCTTCCTTATCCACACCTAGATATTTTGAGTGGCCTTTTACCTTTTTCCAGTAAATGGTGAGACTGTGTAACGGTCACGTCCACACACACACAGGGGGAAGGGTAGTGACCACTGCGCTCCACCCTCACCCCTGGCCCTGCCTACTTGCCTCGCGAGTCCTGATGACAGGGGACAACTGGACGGCAGTCCCTAACTTAGGATATGTGCAGGGAAGACAGACAAGACAAAATACGGAACATGAACGGACCGGGTCAGAACCAAGAGAGCTACGCAGTACAACGGATTAAGCAAAGAATGGTCAGGAGAAGCCGGGGTCAAATACCAGGAGAGTAGCGAAGTACAAGAGGAGTCCTAAGAGAGTAGTCAGGTGGAAGCCGAGGTCACAAACCAGGATGTATGCGCAGTACAGGAGGAGCAGGCAGAGGATCGTCAGGGAACAGGATCAGGTAAATATTCAGTAGTCCAACAAATAGCCAGGAACCTAGAAATTAACAGGCAACCTGTGGCTAGCAGGCTGCCTGTATTTATAGTGGGGAGTGAGGGTCATGTGACGTGGCCAGCATCACATGACCGACAGACCAACCAGTTGAGCACCGAGTGATCAGCTCGGCGCTCAAGGCAGACTTAGGAGCAGGGAGCCACCCAGCAGTAAAGCCGCCCTGGGAATGAGGTCAAACACAGATCCTCATTTCCAAAGCTAAGCAACAGTTCTGCGGGCAATGGGGGACAGAGTGCACCTTCGGAACCCCGTTACAGACTGTGGGCGATAACCATCTAGTCGATCCTACAAAACATTTTACCATGCTTGACAGGCTTGTTGTTGCTTCTTACCATGTTAGACCTTTTCCATCCAGGGAAATACTCCACAAAGCTGTTGCGAACATAATAAGAATCTGTGATTATAACAAACTGTTTAATACCAGATTCGATAGCCATTTATACGGCTTTATGCAAGCTCTGTGACCTGGCTAAGCTCTGTGGTAAGCTCTGTGACCTGGCTACTTTTGGGACCAATTTTGTACCCCACGGACACATCTGGGAATATATTATTCCACACGATTCCAATACCCACAACCAATATATGTTAATTTCCTATATTGGTATGGAAAGAGCAGCC
Organism: Bufo bufo; assembly: GCF_905171765.1. NCBI lineage: Eukaryota > Metazoa > Chordata > Amphibia > Anura > Bufonidae > Bufo > Bufo bufo. Next base: position 54,725,492 of record NC_053389.1, on the reverse strand, counting down.
ATCTACATATACACATGGTAAGAATTTGCAATATTCTTCTTCATAAGACTTGTATTTTTCTTCCAGGAAATCATTTCCTGTTGATTCATCTTTATGTCCTGCATTGGTGCAATTGTGTAGTTCAGCTAATCCTTGAGCAACTGGATTCTTATTACTTTGTTTGTATCAGATTTCCAATGGCCATCCCATTAAGGACATCGTCCAGGCGGTTACCCTGATGTTTGACAGATTTCCATCCTTGACTCTATCACTTTGCAAATATTGCAGTGGTTGGTGTGCAGTTTCCACAATGATCTTTTCGCCTTGGATAAAACTCCTGAAATATTGCAAAGCCCATACCGTTGACAGTAATGCTTTTTCACAGTCATTGAATTTTACCTCAACCGGTGATAAGGACTTGCTAGCATAGGCAATGATCTTATTCAGGTTTCCCTGTTTCTGGAAGAGGACTGCACTCATGCTTTTGTCGGTGAAGCCTGTTTCAATGAAGAAAGGTTTCCCACCTTCTGTAACGCACCTAGTTGATCAGTTAGGATCTCAACTGCGGAAGCAATGGACATCCACTATTATCCCACCGCCCTTGTTTTTGGCTGTGGGATTCGCAGTTACTCAGTATGTACCCCAGGCGTCTCTCTCAGTCTTGGGCGGAGAGTTTGGGGTAACAAAATCATTTACCGCTATCCATCTAATTAGTTACTGCTGGAAAGGAAGGTCCCCCAGTATTACAGGAGTCACAAGTTAGTATAAGCTTGTGCACAGTTCAGAGTTAGTATATAGTATGCCCTCAGTTTAGTATATAGTATGCCATAGGTTCAGGGTTAGTATATAGCATGTCCTCAGTTTAGTATGTAGTATGCAGTAGGTTCAGAGTGAGTATAGCATGTCCTCAGTTTAGTATATAATATGCAGCAGGTTCAGAGTTAGTATAGCATGTCCTCAGTTTAGTATATAATATGCAGCAGGTTCAGAGTTAGTATAGCATGTCCTCAGTTTAGTATATAATATGCAGCAGGTTCAGAGTTAGTATAGCATGTCCTCAGTTTAGTATATAATATGCAGCAGGTTCAGAGTTAGTATAGCATGTCCTCAGTTTAGTATATAATATGCAGTAGGTTCAGAGTTTGTATAGCATGTCCTGAGTTCAGAGTTGGTTTGGGAATATCACTCATGAGACAGCCTTGACGCGGTGAGTGGCTTACTATGCTTTGGCCAAAATATAAACCAATGTCTCATCCAGCATGGAGGGCAGAGTGCTGGATGTAGTGTGCGATCACATTTGCATTTTCCGTTTGTATATGTATTTCGCCATAGCGATCTGCACCTACAGGCAGGTTGTGCTGACCCAACCCCTTATTCTTTTCTTTGTAGTATATATTGGAGGCGTGGCGATCTCCTTGGAGTCATTGCACACCTGACCAGTTAATCTGTCCTTGAGGCTGGTTTTAAAGTCAGTATAAAACTGAGTCTGCTTGTATAGAACCTACCATTAGCCATTTGGCTCCAGGAGAAGTATATGGTGGGTTCAGCATGCATGTTGGTACTTGCATCCCTGGATCCGATGAAAGCTGTAATGGCACCGGACGGGGTTACAAGCAAAGTGTACTTGGCTTGCATGCTGACCTGCATTCCCTGGATTTTATGTGGCTGTCGTGGCCCATGAACAGGTAGGAACAAGAGTTAGGGACCACTCATGAGACAGCCTTGACGCGGTGAGTGGCTTACTATGCTTTGGCCAAAATATAAACCAATGTCTCATCCAGCATGGAGGGCAGAGTGCTGGATGTAGTGTGCGATCACATTTGCATTTTCCGTTTGTATATGTATTTCGCCATAGCGATCTGCACCTACAGGCAGGTTGTGCTGACCCAACCCCTTATTCTTTTCTTTGTAGTATATATTGGAGGCGTGGCGATCTCCTTGGAGTCATTGCACACCTGACCAGTTAATCTGTCCTTGAGGCTGGTTTTAAAGTCAGTATAAAACTGAGTCTGCTTGTATAGAACCTACCATTAGCCATTTGGCTCCAGGAGAAGTATATGGTGGGTTCAGCATGCATGTTGGTACTTGCATCCCTGGATCCGATGAAAGCTGTAATGGCACCGGACGGGGTTACAAGCAAAGTGTACTTGGCTTGCATGCTGACCTGCATTCCCTGGATTTTATGTGGCTGTCGTGGCCCATGAACAGGTAGGAACAAGAGTTAGGGACCACTCATGAGACAGCCTTGACGCGGTGAGTGGCTTACTATGCTTTGGCCAAAATATAAACCAATGTCTCATACAGCATGGAGGGCAGAGTGCTGGATGTAGTGTGCGATCACATTTGCATTTTCCGTTTGTATATGTATTTCGCCATAGCGATCTGCACCTACAGGCAGGTTGTGCTGACCCAACCCCTTATTCTTTGGTTTGGGAATATCGCCTCACACCAGCAGGAACCACCCCACTCTGAGTTCCAGGACCTTAATCAGAGCAGGTAACAGGCATATACTTGCGGTTAGTTGGTCCTGGCTAGGAAGCCAGCAGTGGGGAAGCCAGTGGCAAGAAGGTAGGCAGTCCTTCACAATGTTGTTAGGGATCCAGGTCTGGATATGTGGACAGAGTCCTCAGATGCAATGGAGCTAGCAGGGTGCGCACTCCATTAGTGGAACACCCTGCTTAGCACCTGTCTTCTATTTAAGGCCCGGAGGTAAGTGGGCGGAGTCACAGGGAGCCGCTGCGATCCAGGCTGTACTGTTACAGTACCCCCCCCCCCCCTTAAGGGACCCCTCCGGGGTACCCCACTAGGAGAGGGTCGGTTGGGAAATCTTCTATGGAACAATCTTTGGAGTCTGGGAGCATGAACGTTTTGCACATCTTCCCAAGAGTCATCCTGGGGACCATACCCCTTCCATCTAACGAGATACTGGATCTTCCCCCGTCTTCTTCTGGAATCAATGAGCTGCTCAACTTCAAATTCTTCTTCTCCTTGGACCTCTATCGGCGGCAATGGTCGAGGATCATTTGATGGGAACGGCCTAGGTCTAAACGGCTTCAGTAGTGACACGTGGAATGTGGGATGTACCTGTAATCGAGGAGGAAGGGTGAGTCTCACCGTGTTGGGGTTAATAATCCTATCTATCGGAAAAGGACCCAGGAATTGTCTTCCCAATTTCTTGGAAGGTACCCCCAACCGAAGGTTTCTTGTTGATAACCAAACCGAGTCTCCGACCTGGTAGGGAGGATTTTCTCTCCTACGACGGTCGTAGTAAAACTTCTGTCTTTCCTTTGCCCGTTGAAGGTTGTCCTTTAGCGTCTTAAGGGTAGTTTGCAAAGTGGTCAGATAATCGTCTGTGGCTGGAACGTTTGTGGGAAGGCTGGTTTGAGGAAGAGACCTAGGGTGAAATCCGTAATTAGCAAAGAATGGAGTATGTAATGTGGAGGAATTCGTAGAATTATTATAGGCGAATTCAGCGAGAGGAAGTAGGCCCTCCCAGTCATCCTGGAAAAATGAGCAGTGACATCTGAGAAACTGTTCCAGACACTGATTCACCCTTTCAGTCTGCCCATTAGTTTGGGGGTGATAGGCGGTAGACATTCTGTGGTCGATTTGAAGTCTGGAACAAAGTGCTCTCCAGAATTTGGATACGAATTGCGAACCCCTGTCTGATATGACCTGGCTAGGAATTCCATGTAACTTAATAATATTAGACAGGAATACCACGGCCGTTTCCTTGGAGGAGGGTAACTTCTTGAGGGGCACGAAGTGTGCCATCTTAGTCAGCAAATCCACTACCACCATGATGGTATTGTTTCCTCTGGAAAGGGGAAGTTCAACTATGAAATCCATCGAGACCCATTCCCAGGGTCTGTTGGCGATGGGAAGACTCATTAGGAGACCATAAGGTCGGTTCCTGTCAGTTTTACATGAGGCACAGGTCTCGCACGTGGAAACGTATTCCTCAATTTGTTTGGTCATCTTTGGCCACCAGAAGTTCCTGCGTATCAGGGTTGTGGTTTTAGCAATGCAGGGATGTCCCGCGAGGGGTAAATCATGGCAAAGTTTGATCACCTGATTGGTGAGGGAGGGTGGTATATACAGTTGGCTGTCCTTGTAAAGGAGACCCTGTTGGTTCTGCGAAAGACCAGGGGGGGTATTAGCATGGTCAGTAATTAGAGCATCCTTGAGCTGGGTTTCCAACGTTATGGTGGCAAGGACGAGTTTCTTCGGTGGAATGATCCATGTGGGGGCCGTGTCTGAGGTGCGAATTTCAGCCAGTCGTGACAAGGCGTCGGCCTTCCCATTTTTTGAGCCTGGTCGGTATGTAATTTGGAAGTTAAACCTGTCGAAAAAAAAACTCCACCGTACTTGACGGCCTGATAGTGTTTTATTGGTTTTCAGGTATTGTAGATTACGGTGATCCGTATAAATTGTGATGGGGTGTATTGATCCTTCAAGTAAATGCCTCCAGTTTTCCAGGGAGCATTTTATGGCGAGGAGTTCCTTTTCGCCTATGGGGTAATTGAATTCAGCAGTATTTAGCGTCCGGGAGTAGAACCCGATAGGATGTAACGGAGTTGAAAAAGAGCTTCGCTGGGACAGAACGGCTCCTATGGCTGCCTGGGATGCGTCTACTTCCAGCACGTAGTGATGGTTCGGATTTGGGAGAGTCAGCATCGGTGCCGTAGTGAACCTGTTCTTTAATAACTCAAACGCTGATTGGGCGTCCTTGGACCAAACGAACTTCGTGTTGACACTAGTTAAGCGGGTTAGTGGTTTAGTGGTTCAGAGTGAGTATAGCATGTCCTCAGTTTAGTATATAATATGCAGCAGGTTCTGAGTTAGTATAGCATGTCCTCAGTTTAGTATATAATATGCAGCAGGTTCAGAGTTAGTATAGCATGTCCTCAGTTTAGTATATAATATGCAGTAGGTTCAGAGTTTGTATAGCATGTCCTCAGTTTAGAGTTGGTTTGGGAATATCGCCTCACACCAGCAGGAACCACCCCACTCTGAGTTCCAGGACCTTAATCAGAGCAGGTAACAGGCATATACTTGCGGTTAGTTGGTCCTGGCTAGGAAGCCAGCAGTGGGGAAGCCAGTGGCAAGAAGGTAGGCAGTCCTTCACAATGTTGTTAGGGATCCAGGTCTGGATATGTGGACAGAGTCCTCAGATGCAATGGAGCTAGCAGGGTGCGCACTCCATTAGTGGAACACCCTGCTTAGCACCTGTCTTCTATTTAAGGCCCGGAGGTAAGTGGGCGGAGTCACAGGGAGCCGCTGCGATCCAGGCTGTACTGTTACACCTTCTAGGTAAGCAAGGCATGGGGCTTCGGTGAGTCTGGCTTTGAGCTCATTCACAGCTTGGTTGTGACATTCACTCCATTCCCATTTCACTCCTTTCTTCAGCAACTGCAAAAGAGGTTTTGTAATCTCGGCATAGTTGTCTATGAACTTACGTTAATAGTTCATCATACCCAGGAAGGATATTAACTCCTTGAGTTTTGTAGGTGACTTCATATTGGTCACTGCTTCTACCTTCTTTTTCTGTGGGTTGATTCCATCAGCAGTGATTTTGTGACCTAGGAAATTGACTTTGGTACGACACCATTGAGCCTTTTGCAAAGAAAGTTTCACACCAGCTTTCCTCAGTTGGGTTAGTACATGCAATTCTGCAATGTGTTCATCAAAAGTCGTGCTTTTGATCAGGACGTCATCCACATGGGATAAGGTACTTCGTTCAGTGGCATCAGGCATCGCCTTATGCATGAATAGTGATGGGCAAACATCGGCCGGGACGATTCGCGAATGCGATCGCGCGAACGTGATCAAATGTTTGAGAACCCCATTAACTTTAATGGCAGGCGAACCTGAAAAACCGGAAGGTCATATTTGCAGCTACCAAATAATAACTAGAAGTGCACAAATAGTCCGAAAACATGGACAGTGACATACTAGAGGGGGATCAATGACAAAAATTACCACAAAAAATATGTATTTTAATCATGGGCCATTTTTATGCGTCTTAAAGGGAAATTCTCAAAAATGTGCCCTGCTGGAGCCTAGAAATTTTTTATTTTAGGCCACGGGAGTACGGGGCCTAAAAATTAGGCATTCCCCTGACATGAAAGAAATTGTGATTATGTGGCTCGAGATACATTATGCAGTCACTGAATAACAATTTTACTGTAGCCCACTGGAGTACAGGCCCCAAACATTAGGCATTCACCGTACAGAAAAGATCAAGTTATTATGAGGCTGGAGGTATATTAGACGGTCATTGGATATCAATTTTACTGCAGGCCACTACAAATACATGTCAAATACATATGTTTAAAAGAACCAAAAATATAAAATTGGATTAAAAACATGGCTAAAGAAATCCCCCCTCTTGAATGATTATAGGTGAAATTTGATAACACGTGGTCGTCACAGGTGTTGAATTTCTCCGAGCACCAACAATTAGGCATTCACCCTACAGAAAAGATCAAGTGATTATGTGGCTGGAGGTATATTAGATGGTCATTGGATATCAATTTTACTGCAGGCCAGTGGAGTACAGGCCCCAAACATTAGGCATTCACCAGACAGAAAACATCAAGTAATAATATATGAGGCAGTGCGTTTTTCTTCCACACAACTAATCACAGGTATTAACACTTTTGCTTCCTCACAGTGATATCGAGTCTCACAGACGTCTTCTGTCTTAAAACATCCTGTGAAACATCAGAAAGGTGCACCATTTAAACATACACCGCTATATCTTTGCCAGAATACTCACAACACAAGCGGGATATGGGCACAGCAGTGGCGTAGCTAGAAATGACTGGGCCCCACAGCAGATTTTTGAATGGGGCCCCCTCCCCCAGTAATTTTTTCGCAACCCCTTCCTTTCATTACTGTAGCTAGTAAAGATCGCTCTCTCAGACCAGATCCGGCAGCTGTTCCATCCGTTTTCTACACTGTCTATACTGTCACTGTATATAATTTGATTGTGTAATACTGTTGAGGGGGCCCTGACCAAATCTTTTAGTCCTCCTCTTCCTGGATGGGCCCTCTTCTGGGTCAGGGCCCCAAAGCAGCCGCTTCCCCTATAGTTACACCCCTGCACATCAGGTAAATGATGATCTGTTGTCCTTTTTCTGTTTTCTGTCTTCATTGTTCTAGTGATCCTACAGATAGCAGAAATTCCTCCCCATAGTAAAGTACCGTAAGTCACAGTAGATATAAATGGATTTATTATACTCACAAGACTTCTTATAAAACAGGCATAAAATGTGTAAATATATAAAACTCCCGCGTCCTCTCACAGCCCGGCCCGGGTTTCGCTCCTTTGGCTTCATCAGGGGCGTACATCCAAAAACCTAGGATGTTTTATAAAAAATATGAGGCAGAATTACAAAGACTACTAGAGGATTAGAAAAGTCTGTTACAGAGGGGGTATAAGGAAGGAATTATAAATAAAAAAGAATATGAATACCTGTTGATTAAAGCACCTGTTACCCCGATGATCTATCAACTCCCAAAAATCCACAAAAATCCAGTAGATCCCCCAGGGAGACCTATTGTCTCCGGAATAAACTCCCTTACGAGCAGGGTGACTGAATACATTGACTATTTCTTACAGAAGTATGTGGTGGAAGCTCCATCTTACCTTAAGGACATGAAAAGTGTCATCGAACTAGTTCAAAGTCTGGAAATGTGCAGTGAAAACACCTGGCTAGGGACGGTCGAGGTGACGTCACTATATACAATTATACCAAAAGATCTAGGACTAAAAGCCATCAGAGAAGTGCTCAATAACGATATACAGATGACCTAGAGACAAGGTGAATTTATTGTGGACTGTGTTGAGTTCTGTCTAGAGCATAACTATTTTTGGTTTGACAGGGAATTTTATTTGCAGAGGATCGGAACGGCGATGGGGCGAAATTTGCCCCCAGTTTCGCCAATATTTTTATGTTATCCTGGGAACAACTATTTATTACCCCAAAAATAGGAATAATGTCAAAACAGGGTAAATTAATTACTTGGAAGAGATATATCGATGACTGTCTCTTAATCTGGGAAGGAGAAAGAGAATGTCTCAAACTGTTCATAGAGGAAGTGAATTGCAATAACTGGAATCTGAAATTTACTAGCAGTGTCAGTCAGGATGCGGTGGATTTTCTCGATCTTACCATCTACATTGAAGATGGCAAGTTTCAATATAAAACCTTTTTCAAACCCACAGATGTGAATGGGTATATTGATTTTAGTAGTTGCCACTATAGCCCTTGGCTAACCAACATCCCTAAGGGACAGATCGGGAGAATCCACTGCAACTGTTCAGATATCGCGGTTTTCAGAGATCAAAGTAAAATAATTCAGAGTAGGTTTGTGGAAAAGGAGTATTCTGAAGAAAAACTAATAAGATGTAGTAAGGAAGTAGAAGAAACAGCTAATGGGAAAAAAGTAAATAGAAATAAAAATAAAAACAAGGAAAGTATGGATTTTCGGTTTGCCTTCATGACTCAGTATACAGTACATTCGGTAATGAAAAAAGCAATAAGAAGGAACTGGGCTACTGTAATGACCGACGTCACGCACAGGGAGGAAAACAGGGAAAGCCCTGCCCAAGGGAGAGGGAAAGGTGGTGACCCCTAACTCACCTTGCGGCTGGCACCTGACTGCCCTGACGTCCCTAGACGGGTTCCTCACCCGTGCGGCGATCACGTGCCTAAACCCTGGCTTTCCCTAATATGAGCCCTAGATAGTGAACAGGCCGGTGGGATCGCTAGTCCACACCACTATCACTAAGAGGGAAACACCAGGGAGAGGACAGACAAAACAGACAAACACATACACCCAGGTGGGCGACCACAATAAACCAAAAAGGTCTAACAGGGATCCGGAGGGTAGCGTTCTGGACCAACTACCAGCGAACGCAGCAACACAGCTCCAGAAGGTTAGAATAGATGTCCAGGCAGGAAGCTCTATCTCTGGCAACCAGAGAAGTGTGAGAGAGGAATATAAGGAGGTCTGGGAGTGCTGGACAAGGAACAGCTGAGGAGAAGGAGCTACGGATCCCTGAGTGAGCCAAAAGGGTTTGCAAAGCAAACCCAGAAAGCTACCATAAGGAAAACAGCCCTATCTTAAATAGAGCGTGCAGCCAACCGCTGCGACTTCCTGACATCGGGTATAACGGAGTCAGGCGTGGTTCTCGATACCCTCGTGACAGCTACGCTCAAAAATCATCCGGTGATAGGAAAAGAGATCCCAGATTGTCCCAAGATGATTTTTAAGAAAGCTCCAAATATCCACAACCAATTAGTCCATAGTGCGATTCCAGAGAAAAAAGAAGAAAAGAAAAAGAAAGATCAATTCATATGGTGCAGTTTTTGTGCGGCTTGCAAGAACAGGGAGAAAAAAGATTAAAAAAAATAAAAATTACAGAGATTGATTCAAATAGAAGAAATAAAGATTTAAAAATTAAGGGAGAAATCATCTGCAAAAATGCCGATGTGGTGTATATGCTAGAGCAGTGATGGTGAACCTTTTTAAGACCAAGTGCCCAAACTGCAACCCAAAACCCACTTATTTATCGTAAAAAGTGCCAACACAGCAATTTACCCTGAATACAACAGTCCAATATAGTATATCTTCCATGTACTTTATCATAATAGCCTGCCTACATTCAGTGTGCTGCCTGTGCTGTTCATAGTGTGCCCTGCACTGATGAATGGCAGGAAAAGTCTAAGGCATATTGGTACACCATAGACTTTTTCCAGGGTGTGGGTGCCCACAGAGAGGGCTCTGAGTGCCACCTCTGGCACCCGTGCCATAGGTTCGCCAACACTGTGCTAGAGTGTCCGTGTGGCCTCCAGTATATGGGACGTACCACGAGAAAATTAAAAATCCGTATGCAGGAGCACATTAGAAATATAAGAAAGGGGTTGGAGACTCATGGGGTCTCAATGCATTTTAAAAACACCCATCAGAAAAATCTGAAAGGTTTAATTTTTGCAGGTATTGAATTAGTGAAGGGGAACTGGAGAGGAGGAGATTTTATAGCAAAAATAGATAAATGTGAAGCAAGGTAAATTTATGAAATTAATACCTTACAACCAGGAGGACTTAATGTGGCGTTTGATCTGAATGCATGTCTCAAAAGTGGATAATTTATGTTTGTGCGTACACACACACACAGGGGGGAGGGAAGTGACCACTGCGCTCCACCCTTACCCCTGGCCCTGCCTACTTGCCTCGCGAGTCCTAATGACAGGGGACAACTGGACTGCAATTCCTAACTTGGAATAAGTGCAGGGATGACAGACAGACAGACAAACAACAGGACGTGAACGGACCGAGTCAATACCAGGAAAGCTACAAAGTACAAATGGAGCAAGCAGAAAATTGTCAGGAGAAGCCCGGGGTCGTAAATACCAGGAGAGACGTGAAGTACCAAAGGAGTCAGCAGAGGAACGTCAGGAGGAGGCCGGGGTCAGAATACCAGGATAGCAGCAAAGTACACAAGGAGCAGGCAGAGGATCGTCAGGAATTCAGCAGGAGGTAAGTACGCCAGGAAAGACCAAATCAGAGGTGGAACCTAAATTAACAGGCAACCTGTGGCCAGCAGGCTGCCTGTATTTATAGTGGGGAGTGAGGGTCATGTGACGTGGCCAGCGTCACATGACCGACAGACCAACCAGTCGAGCACCGAGTGATTAGCTCGGCGCTCAAGGCAGACTAGGAGCAGGGAGCCACCCAGCTAGTAAAGCCGCCCTGGGAATGAGGTCAAACACAGATCCTCATTCCCAAAGCTAAGCAACAGGTCTGCGGGTAATGGGGGACCGAGTGCACCTTCGGAACCCCGTTACAGTACCCCCCCTTTTACGAGGGGCCACCGGACCCAAGACTTCAGGCGATGGCTTTTCAGGGTGTTCTAAATGAAATTTTCGAACAAGTCTAGGAGCATGAACCTCCCTGACAGGTACCCAAGATCTCTCTTCAGGTCCATATCCCTTCCAGTGAATCAGGTACTGCAAGGAATTACGCACCTTCCTGACATCCACTATTTTAGACACCACATACTCGACAGCATCATTAACAAGAACCGGCGGAGGCGAGGCTTTTGATGGTACTACCGGTTCAAAATATTTTTTAAGTAGAGACTTATGGAACACATTATGAATGTGGAATGACTCGGGCAGCTCCAACCTAAAAGATACCGGGTTAATCACCTCCGTGATCTTATATGGTCCAATAAAACGAGGAGCAAACTTTTTAGAATCTACCTTAAGAGAGAGATTCTTGGAGGACAACCATACCTTATCCCCAACCTGAAAATTTACCCCCCTTGAACGTCTCCTATCGGCCTTTAATTTCTGAGAACTTTGAGCCTTTTCTAAGTTCGATTGAACCCGGGCCCAAACTGTGCACAGTTCAAAGGAGAGCCTATCCGCCTCAGAGTTAGAGGAGGAGACGGATGACCCAGAATGAAAACGGGCATGGAAACCATGGTTACAAAAGAAAGGTGAAACCCCAGCAGAAGAATTGACACGGTTATTCAAAGCAAATTCAGCCAATTGAAAAAATTCGCAAGAATTGTTCGACAGACTGATTAAGGCGTTCAGTCTGCCCATTACTCTCAGGGTGGTAGGCAGAGGAAAAAGACAATGAAATTTTACATTTTTGACAGAAGGCCCTCCAGAATTTGGACACAAACTGCACACCCCTGTCAGAAACAATATTTTCCGGGATACCATGCAATCGAACAATTTCTTTCACAAAAATAGACGCCAGGGTTTTGGCATTCGGGAGTTTAGACAGGGGAATGAAATGGACCATCTTGATAAACCTATCGACCACTACCCAAACTACAGTCTTACCCTCCGCCGGCGGTAGGTCAGTTATAAAGTCCATCGAGATATGGAACCAGGGTCTACTGGGAATGGGGAGGGGTCGTAGGTTACCAGCAGGGCGAGTCCTAGGTGTCTTGGACCTGGCACAAACCTCACAGGCTGACACGTAGGACTTGACATCCCTAGTTAGAGTGGGCCACCAATAAGATCTAGAAACCAGATCCTTAGTGCCCTCAACACCTGGATGTCCACAAAAGGCAGAATCGTGACACTCACCCAACAGCTGGAGACGAAATTGTACAGGAACAAACAACTTATCTGTTGGGGTGGATACCGGTGCCAGATGTTGTTCAGACCTAATGCGAGCCAAGATATCCTGGGTAAGAGCTGCTAAGAAGATTTTTGCTGGTAGGATGGATTCAGGTGGTACCTCAGTAGGTTGAAAAGCCTGGAAGCTCAGAGATAATGCGTCCGCCTTCACATTTTTACTTCCCGGCCTGAACGTGATGGAAAAATCAAAACGAGTAAAAAACAGAGCCCATCTGGCTTGACGGGGATTCAACCTCTTAGCAGACTCGAGAAACATAAGGTTTTTATGGTCACAGCATAATAGCCCATATAATATGACTATTCTGAATGATAATTCATATGATCATCACCCTGGTGCATAGCCACCAGATGAATCTCAGCACAACTCAGAGTGTGATTAAGGAGAAATAATCAAACAACCGCTAGAATCTAGAAACCGCTAGGAACCTCGACGCGCGTTTCCCCTCAGCTTCGTCAGGAGGTACCTCCTGGTGAAGCTGAGGCGAAACATGCGTCGAGGTTCCTAGCCTGTCCCGTGCCTGCTGCCTTTACCCTCCATCATGTCTCATGGTATGCTTTAACTCTCTATCTGATATCCACAGATGAGCTCCTCTATATCCTTTATCATAAGGTTCTGTGTGTGCTGTCTCATTTATGTGAGGGCTTCATCCCCCCCCCCTTTATTGCTAGATTCTAGCAGTTGTTTAATTATTTCTCTTTAATATGTCTATGGCCAAATGTATCTTGGCACCGACACTGTGTGCCAGAGATACATTCACTTGTCGCTGAACGTGGCCATACAGCCCTTCTGGGAGAAATATTTCCTTCCGGGGACCTTCCATTGCGGTGTGCCAATGGCCACAAATGTTCTAAAGGCCTCCGAGTCCAGCAGTTTATATGGCAGTAGTTGGCAGGCTAGCAGTTCCGACAAGCCAGCGGTCAGCCGTTGGGCAAGAGGGTTATCCGGCATCATCAACTTTTTACGTTCGAACATTTGGACCATGGAAGCCTGTCTTTTGCCAGGGAGTGTGGCTTTGTGGGTTCTGACGGTGTTGCTCCCACTGGGCTTGGTGATGGGATGCCAGGTGCTTTCTTAAGCAGTCGTCCCTAGGTGAGTGTTGGGCTTACCGTGACTTATGAGTTGACAGCACAGGCTGCAGATGGATACAGTATTGTCAGCAGCTGACACGTTGAAAAAAAAGCCCACACTGCAGAGCCATGTGCCGGCATCCTGGGAGCGCCAAAAGTGACCGTGCATGGTGGATGGCTCCCTCCAGATACATTTGCAGTTTGTTTTTTGCCTCCTGTGCACTGCGAATTCTGCCTGCTTCTCCTCCTTCTAGCCCCTATCTGATGCTCTGTCTCTCCCTCTGAACTCCCCTCCTCTTCCTCTCTTGTGCGCACCCATATGACATCCATCGACACATCTTCGTCACCTTCACGACCACTGACATTAGAGATCTTGGAGTAGGCAGCAACAGCGGGGACCTCCGTCCTTGGGCTGATCTGGGTACTTTTGTAAAATTGCTGGGTGGAGGCCGTTGCTACCTCCTCTTCCTGATCCGATGCCAAGAATAGATGCGCATCGGTAAGGTCTGGGAATGGATGGGAAAATAATTCCTCTGACTTGAGTGGAGGGGCTATGGTGGTGGTGGTGTCTTTGGGGGTGCACACAGCAGAGAGTGAGGAGGGTGCAGATACAGAGGATGAGGAGGGTGCAGAAGTGAAAGGCTGAATGAGCCACTCAACCAACTCTGGTGCGTCCTTTGACGTAATCGCACCACCTTCTCTAACATCCCACTTAGGTTAGAAGGTATATTATAGGCATATCACACCCCTCAATCAGTTTTATTTGGGGGCAACAAGTATATCACACCAGTTGCAATTAGCTATTCCAATAGCGTTTGTCCCTCTATCTAGCTGTGGTATCGCAGCAGAACCGCACACAACTGCTGCACAATACAAATGCACTATAATATACTTTCTATGTTAGAAGGTATATTATAGGTATATCACACCCCTTAATCAGTTTTTATTTTTTGGGGCAACAGGTATATCACACCAGTTGCAATTAGTTATTCCAATAGCGTTTGTCCCTCTATCTAGCTGCGGTATCTCAGCAGAACCGCACACAACTGCTGCACGATACAAATACACTATAATATACTTTCTATGTTAGAAGATGTATTATAGGTATATCACACCCCTCAATCAGTTTTTATTTTTTGGGGCAACAGGTATATCACACCAGTTGCAATTAGGTACTTCAAATAGCGTTTGTCACTCTATCTAGCTGCGGTATCTCAGCAGAACGCACACAACTGCTGCACAATACAAATACACTATAATATACTTTCTATGTTAGAAGGTGTATTATAGGTATATCACACCCCTCAATTAGTTTTTATTTTGGGGGCAACAGGTATATCACACCAGTTGCAATTAGTTACTTCAAATAGCGTTTGTCCCTCTATCTAGCTGCGGTATCTCAGCAGAACCACACACAACTGCTGCACAATACAAATGCACTATAATATACTTTCTAAGTTAGAAAGTACTGTATATTATAAGTATACACAACAAGAAGAAATCACAGCCGGCACTACTGAACGCGGTCCAATGTCAGCGACACTTCTCTTCCAGCAAACATGTAGTAAAATAGGTGGTGCTCTGCCAGAGCTAGCAGACCAATAATCGCATAAATAAGTAGAAGGAAAAAGCGGCACTCACCGAATCTTCACAAATCGTAGCTTTATTAAAGGTTAAAACACAGCATTTGTGAAGATTCGGTGAGTGCTGCTTATTCCTTCTACTTATTTATATATTATAAGTATATCACACCCCTCAGTATGTCACACCTATCAATGGCACACCTATACCAGTCCTCAAAAGGACTTTTGTGGCCCTATTAGCTAGCGTTTGGTGTCCCTAACAGTCTGTCCCTGCTCCACACAGCAACCTCTCCCTACACTGGCAAAAAAACTGAATGTAAAATGGCTGCCAGATCAGGTTTATTTATAGGGTAGGGGGTGTGTCCATGTGCTGAAATGTCTCAAATGGCTGTCCTTTCCCACCTGATGGATGTGTCATGGGTCAAAGTTCGGCGATATGCAAAACAATATGGCACATGCGAATATCGCCATGTTTGCATGTTCAGCTAATCGCGAACGAGCAAAGTTCACAGCGAAATGACCGCCGGGTGAACCGCAAGGCCATCTCTATGCATGAACACAGCAAACTCATGGCCTTCAATAGTGTACCCGAAAGCCAATTGCGTCCAGGCATATTACTGTTTCCCAAATGTGAAGGCCAATTTGTATTGATCCTTCTCATCCACCTTAATCGTCCAATATCCTTGCGCACAGTCAAGAGCAGTGAAAATATTGGATCCCTGTATTTGCGCCAAACACTGGTCAATATACGGCATGGGCGATCCAGACATATATACCCGTTTATTTAACTGCCTCAGGTCCGAACAGAGGCAAAATTGACCATTTGCTTTCAGAATCCCAAGTATAGGATGATTGAACGAGCTGTGCACCGAATGGATGATTCCCCGCCTCTCCAAGTTCTTGACGATTTCCCAAAGGGACTTATAATCTGTCAGCGGAAGTCGGTACTGTTTGACATATACAGGGAGTGCATTGGGATCCGTCTGGATTCTTGCAACGTGCAGGTCAGTTTCCCCACAGTCATAAGAATCCTTATCAAACATGTCCTGGAATTCTGCGAAGAGCCCCTTTAGCTGTTGACGCTCCAACTCATAGGAGCATGCGTCAGCTATAGAAATTTGCTCTTCCACCCGTTCCTGAAATTCTGGAAAGATTTCAGGTTGACTTAACTCATAAGCTTCTTCAAGCTCACTAGTTAAATAGTTTTGAGTATCGCGTACCTTCTCTTTTCCCTGTTGGCATAACTCATACTCCTTCTCATCGATCTCATGGTTCAAAACCAAAGATGATTCTTCAATATGGCATGTACCTTCTTCAGGACTGAAAGGATAAACAGAGTGGATATTGAATAACCCCTCAGGTGTTGAGTGAAAATGTTGTTCCACTACTTGTTCTTCTGTCAAGTATTCATCAGGAATAAGTCCAATGTCATCATTCTGGAATCCAAAAGTGTAATACTCCAAATCCATACCTAGACCAAGTATGGTACCTTTTTGTAAGGATATGCTATGGGGAGCCATATTATGAATTTCCATATGCAATGGATTCTGATGGATGCTTAACATAGCAGTGGGCTTTACCTTCAGGCCGAGTTGCTGTATCCGGTTAGACAAACAGATCAAAGCATCTGCATTTTTCAATTGTTGCCCCTTCTTTACTTGAATGGGAAGAAGAAATGGCTTGTACCCTTCAGGGATTTTAACTTCATCAGCAATCTCAAGGCTTGCTCTTCATCCTGGAACCCCTCCGTGTCTCCAGGTAATCTGGACCATAGAGTATTGTTGACCAGATCAATCTGCACGGCAAATCAATGTAGAAGGTCATTATCTATGTACATCTGGTACCGTGGTTCATTCAATACGATGAATAAATGTTCCGTAGTCTTATCTCCTATAGAAATAGACAATAGACATCTTGCAATCACATTATGACTCTGAGAATCCCCATCCATTGGTCCTGTGGAGAGGAACCTTTCATTACTTTAGGGTTGGCGACCTGTTTTAAGAGACCTAGGCTTATATAACTGGCTTTGGATTTTAGATCCAACTTGGCATATTTCAACCGGTTATCACTGACCTTCTCAATCCGTACCATGGATTGAGTATGCTTGGTCAGGTCTGCAACTTCGTAATTTCCTACTTCAAGAGAAATAGTTAATACATCCCCATCCAAGGTTACCTTTTCAATTCTGTCCTTCTGGATGGTTATTGTATTAGCGGTACCATTGACATCTTCCTCAGGCTTACCATTTTTCAGGATCGTGACACCCAGCGTCCGGTTGTTCTTAAAACGAACTTCAACAGAGTTAAGCCTTTCTTCAATCACATGACAACCACGTTGGAGTTGTGCATTTGCAAGAGTACTCATAGGCAATAGGTGCCTTTACCTGAGTCCAGATTGCTTCATTTATGAAGTCTACTATGGAACTTAGTCTTTTCAGGAGGTCGATTCCTACGATCAGCCGATCATAGGGAAGGTCCACAATGAGTGTGGGATGTCTAATTACTTTCTTGCCTATTTTAAATTTTAACCATGCTGCACCTCTTACCTGCAAAGCGTCTCCGCCTACACTTATCAAAGAGCCATCAAACGATTTCAATTTCAGCCTCTTTGCTGTCACATCCATAACCTGTTGGAAATAACTATATGACAATATAGTGGCTTGTGATCCCGTGTCAAGTAAACCCCTAATCGGCCCGACAAGTTCATCTTGGAGATAAGAATTAACAAAATATCGGCCTTCAACCTGAAACAAATCACATGAGAAATTAGAATGTTCATGTTCACTCATCTGACGGTTTTTGAGAATTTGATCCTCTTGCAGCGGTGCGACTTTTGGAGAAACCTGGACATTCTTACTGCACGCAGCAGTAGCCCCCACCTTTGGGGGAAACTGGATTGTATCACAGTTAACAGACGGCTGAAGACACATTAGTGCACAAATCTACATGGTTAGACTGCAAGATAGACAACACGTTAGACACCTCCTTTTTGGCCTCAATTTTAGGGTCAAGAATGCTTCAAGGCAATATAGGATTAGGAATCACATTAGATTCTTCTACAACCAGCTCAGTAGCCTTGCATTTCTAACCCCGCCCTGCCTGCTTTATAAGGCTGAGATGGGACCTGCAGCCGCCCCTAAAAAAGGTTCAGGTTGTTTTTCGATGGACACCTGGGACATCTTATTAACTATTTTGCTTAATTTAGCCACTTGATCTGCCAACTGATCAAACCGATCATTTGATTTGTGTACAGTTTGGTTTTGTGGTGTACCCGTACTAGAGGTGGGAGACCGACTTCTAGGTGAAGTAGAGGGTTTAGGCCTACCTTCCTTCTGTTGTCTGGGCCTGTTATTCCAGCGCCTGTATCCAGGGGGGCCCCTATTGTAATATTGGGATGGTAGTTAGACCTATTATCACCAGGATCACCTATTATCCCCCTGTGACCCATTGGGGCTATGAGGCTTTGTTTGCTTGGGTCCTACCTGTTGTCGCTGGGTTTGTTGGAAAGGTCCTGTAGACGGAGGGTACCTGCGTGGCTGCGTTTCAAATCCCATGTTTAGGTTTATTTTAGCTTCTGCTACGTTTTGTTCTGGGGACCTTTTGTATCTTCTCTCACCCGTAGCATGGCACTCACTGATGTTATACAGTGAAGTGGCAGCCGTTACCAATCTGTCCAAGGGAGCTTTAAGATCGAGATCTCTAGCTAGGATAAATTTAATTTTCATAGGCATTGCATCATAAAACAGTTGTTTGAATTCCCCAGATTCCCAATTTGGGGACCTATACGCTAACCCATAGGCATTTTTAAGGATAGAGAGAAATTCCTGGGGACTTTGATGGGCCTCCATTTGAGTTTATAAATATTAGGTTTTGCAGCAGTAATAGTCCGGTAAGGGCTGAATTATAATTTCACCTCGTGCAAAACATCCTGCCAATCCCGGGTCACTCTTTCTCTGAAGGAAATAAAGTAGTGGCGATACTTATTTTCAAATGCCCATGGTAGGAATCTAATCCTGTCCGCATCAGAATACAATTTTAAAGACTCCATGGTGGACTGGTACAGTTCTAAGTGATCAGCAATTTCAGGAGAACCTCTTTTAGAGAATTTAGGTACAGTGGCATTTAGAAATTTTATGATACTTAAGGAACTCTGATCCCTTTCTGAACACTGAGCATTTTTCTTTTTTCTAGAGACCACCTCAGCATATGACGGTTGCCTAGCACTCTCATCCCCCTTGTGGGCAAACTCATGCCTGCGCGGTGGGGATTAAGCCACACGCTTCTCCACATCACTGTCATAATCATTCATACTCCGCACACTCCCATTGTACTCACTTTGCACAGGTGACTTAACCCTAATATTCCTCTGTAGGGGAAGGTGTGGGGGGACACTTCTATGGCCTTTAGTGTCGCTAGCGCCTAGTAAGGCGGTTACAGCTTGAAACGCCTGATTTAATTGGGTTAATGCCTCCTGTGTACTCATTCCATCACCCTTGGGTGGCTTAGGGTTCCGCTTTAAGAGCACATGATGATAACATATCTAGATTTTGGGGTGGGAGAGCTGGGGGATCCAAAAATCTCTTGTTATCAGACAGATCACTTTCAACATTGACAGTATGGCTTGGACCGTCTGTTTGCTGAAGTCTGCAATAATAGAGGTTCAGGGGGTAGAGGATGCGATGACGTGAGGTGGTAGCGTTGCGCCCTTCCCCCTCCTCCAACGCCGGATCTCCTCGGCAGCATGAGTGGACGCCGTGCTCGATCTTAGCTGTGAGAGTTGCCTGACCTCCTCTGCTGTCTTGCTGTTTTTTGCGGAGCTGCCACTGTATTGGAACTAACTGACTGTCGGCTTGCCCTTGCCTGTTTTGGGGGGTGGATGCGCCGCCATCTGTGTTTGGTGGTGTTCCCCCCGTGTCTCCTGGCCGTGACGCCTTTGTGAGTGGGATGTTTTCTGGACCCTTCCGGCTGGCCTTTCCTGCTACCCTACCTGTCCGGTTTTGATCCTGCCTGTATAGTTGCTCCTGACTGCTCCTTCGGTGGCCCCGTTCCTCTGGGCATCTAGCTGTCCTGCTGTGTACCTTGAGAAGAGTGATTTGTGTCTGAAAACACACGATAGGGTACCTCTTTGGCGCACAGGGACGACCACAGTTTCAGGTTTTTGGGTAAAGATACAGCGACGCCAGATACAGCAGCAGCACACATCAGGAGTCCCCAGCCACCCGGCCACCTTCTGCCTGTTGCCCCTTGCTGTTGCCGCCCCCAAGACTTGAAAAAGGAGTTATAAACTCCGAAACGTGTTGTCAACTGAACAATAAATAGTATCTTTACCCAAAAACCTGAAACTGTGGTCGTCCCTGTGCGCCAAAGAGGTACCCTATCGTGTGTTTTCGGACACAAATCACTCTTCTCACCCCTAACAATCCCTAGGAGTTTTTGGCAACTCCATCCAAAGGGACTGAACGGGTACCGGCAGCACGGACCTCCCTCACCCTCCCAACCTATTGTGTGTCTAAACCTGTTGTGCGCTTACACCTGCACAACACCCAAAGGTGAGCACATTTTATCCATCACAATATCTGCGTATCATCGCTTACTACCCTATGAGCGCCTCTCCCTTTTCTCTTTTGCCATAATTGCTGCTGTGTACCTTGGACTTGGTCTGTGGGCTGAAATTGCAGTGGGACACTCTCTGAAGACCCCGGACTGGTGAGATCTACCACTGTTACTGTCCCCTGGTCTGGATCCCTCTTTGGCTGTGTTCCTTGTTTCCCCTGGTATCTCCCTTCCTCACCTAACCCCACTAAATTATTCCTAACCCCACTGGACTTTAGTCTTAAACCCCTTTTCCTAGTTATTTTTTTTTTTCTCAACTAACTACAATACTAAACCCTTTTGTTGAAGTTTGAGGGGCGGAAAGAAGGAAAAAGAGAGAAAAGGAGATATTAAAATCTATACTGGGATAGGGGGGAAAAAAAAAGAAAGGGGAAAAAAAAGGGTGAAAACTACTGAAAAAAAATAAAAAACAGGGATGATAAAAAAAAAGGAGCATCTAGAGAAAACTAGAGGGAAAAAAAAAAGGCCCCTAAACAGAACAGACGTTCAACGGATTTGACTTCGTTTAAGGCAGGACAGAATCAGATAGAGTCCTCCAGAATTGATCAATTTTTGAGATCACCAAATTTGAGTACCAGGTCGGGTCCAAAAGGGAGGCAGGACATTAATGTAAGAAAAAACACTTCCGAACGTAGATCGGAGGAGGCACTTGAGGGGGACCCCCATATCGGCGACGGGGAGATGCCTATGGATGACTCCTCCCCAATAGAAGAGATTCTATCCATTGTTAAAATTAACGGAAAAGCGATACAAAACATCGCGGTTCAATTGGGGTCAGTACAGACAGACGTCCTCATCATAAAAGATGATTTTATAAAGATTCGGGGTAAAATTTAAGAATTAGAAAACACAGTGAACGACATGGAGAAAGAGGTGAAAATATTAAAAGAGGAGAATATAACATTAAAAAACGATTATAATCACCTGAAAGGAAAAATTGTGGATTTAGAAGATCGGTCAAGAAGATGCAATGTCCGAATTATCGGTTTACCAGAATCTTCAGATGATAAAGATCTAGTAGGAATGTTACAATCCATAATCTTGGATAATTTTGGGAAGGAATATTTTTCACCATTGTTTTTAATTGAAAGGGCCCATCGAATCCCTGGTGGAAACCCCACTCTGGGGAGGCCACCAAGGACTGTAACCATTAAGATGTTAGCCGCCTGTGATAGAGATGTGATCCTCAGGCGGACTCGAGATTCCCCTCCGATTTTGTGTAATGGGTGTAAACTCCTGTTTTTTCCAGATTTCTCTAAAAAGGTTTAAGGTAAGAGACGTACTTTTCTGGATGTTAAAAAATGGCTTCAGGGCAAGGAAATTAAATACTCTTTTCTGTATCCAGTCAAATTAAGGATTGTGTTTAATGAAACTGTGTGTTTTTTTTTTGACATTCCAGATGCGGCCACTGATTGGCTAGATTGGAAAAATGTCTAAAAATGTTTTCTTCCTTTTTTTGACTGAAGGAGGTTCGGCTGAGGGAGCAAGGGAGGGATGGTCCTAGTTAAGAGGTCTGTTACTTTTTGTTGCAGATCAAGGGGGATTTGGGGTTTGCGGCTGGGGGGAAGGGGAGGGGGGGAGTAATTGGGGAGGGTGGGCCATGGTGCGTCCTTTTTCTTTAGAGGTGGGGAGTGGAGTGATGCCAGGGACTCTATTAACTGGAAGTTTTATTATTAAATAATGACTACAAGAATATTAACATGGAATGTTCGCGGTCTTGGGGAGAGGAAAAAAAGGCAGGTGGTTCTAGATTTGATCCGGAGACATTTGCCAGCTATAGTTAGCCTAGTAGAAACCCACTTTACACAGGAGACGATCTTTTGTCTAGGGGGGAGATGGGCCACCCAGGTCTATAACTCTACATATACCAGCTATTCCAGAGGAGTTACTGTTTTAATCCATAAACAGATTAATTTTATATGTTTGGCATCTTCTGTTGATAGACAGGGGAGATATGTCTTTCTCCATGGTAGGTTAGATGGCAAGTTATGTATTTTGGCCTTTATTTATATCCCTCCTCCTTTCTCTATGCAAATATTGACCGCTTTGATGGCTTTTGTGGATCAGTGGCCTCAATTTATGGTAGTGGTCAATGGGGATTTCAATTGTGTCATGAATCCTCAGGCTGATAGAATTTCTAGGGGGGGGGAATGGTTATTCCCCATCCCAGGGGTCCCCCTTGGCTCGTTTTTGCCAAAAGGTGGGCCTCGTGGATGTTTGGGAGTACCTATCCAAAGGAAAAAGAGCTTACTCCTGTGTAAGTAAATCGGGAAGCTCTATGTCTAGAATTGATCTGGCCTTGATAAACAAGGGATACTTGAATTGTAATAAACGGATGAAATACGAGACCAGATCCGTATCTGACCATGTTCCTTTTTTTATAGAGTTATGTATGGTCAGGAATAATTTTAGACTGAAACCCTCATTTAGATTGAATCCCCATTGGATATTAATAATTGACAGTCATAACCAGATAAAAAAATGAGATTATTTCCTTTTGGGATAAAAATATTCTTTCAACCAAATCCCAATTTGTTTAGGATGCGTTTAAAGCGGTTACGAGAGGGATTTTTGTTAGTACAATTGCTGATCTAACTAAGCGCTATTCAAGGAGGGAGAAAGAACTGGAGGAAGCAGCCGCGGCTGGAATGGCTGGCTTTATTAGGTTAAAAACAGAGAGATTATGCAGAGGACTAGACAGGCCTGCTCTGATTTCCTTCTGGATAAAGCGCAACAGAGGCTATTCTTTAGAGGACAAAAATATTTTTCTGAGGCAGGACGTCCTGGGAAGATGCTGGCCAGGGTAATAGCTAGTCAGGATCCAAAAAAAGAGATTTGCAGTATTCGTGCCCCGGATGGGGCAATTATTAAGGATCAGGAGGGAATAATAGAAATATTTGTAAATCACTTTTGTGAATTATATAAATCAGAGAGTGTTCTCTTAGAGGCCACGATCGACTCATATTTGGAGTCTATTTCCCTTCCAGCGCTTACAGATGGTCAAAAAGAATGTCTGGAGATGGATTTGTCTCTTCAGGAGATAGAGGAAGCAATTGACTCTTGTTCAGGTAATTCCTCCCCTGGACTGGATGGACTCCCGTATGAGTTTTATCGTAAATATAGGGAGGTTATTCTTCCCCATCTGTGGAGAACACTCTCTGATTCGATAAAGGAGGGAAAACAATGACAGAGGCGGTGATTACAGTGATATTAAAGAAGGGTAAAGACCCCAATGACTTGGGGTCATATAGACCTATCTCTCTCCTTAAGACAGATGTTAAACTTCTGGCTAAAATTTTGGCGCAGATGTTATCCAGTGTTATGACATCAATTATACATCCAGACCAAAATGGTTTCATGCCTAATAAAGGGACCCATTATAATCTCCACCGTCTCTTTGCCAACTTGCAAACTTCTGGAGGGTCTTCTCGTTCCATATTGTCTATTGACGCCTCCAAGGCTTTTGATAGGGTTGAGTGGGGGTTCCTTTGGAGAGTGCTTCAGAAGATGGGCTTTGGCCCCAGATTTAGCAATATGATTAAACTTCTGTATAGATCTCCTACTGCAAGATTGAATATAAATGGCAATCTTAAAAGAAGTTTTTGTATGACTAGAGGCACTCGCCAGGGATGTCCACTCTCTCCTCTTCTATTTGATATCTATATTGAGCCCCTGGCTGCTAGGGTCAGACAAGACCCCAGGATTTTAGGGTTTGGGGTAGCAGGAACGGAAGATCACATTTCACTATATGCAGATGATATTTTATTTTATATTCAACAGACCCAAGCTACTTTGTTACATATCATTCAAATGATGAATCAGTTTGGAGAAGTCTCAGGTTTGGATGTAAATTGGGAAAAAACTACTCTTATGCCATTGGATAATATGTCCTTAGATAAATCTGCACTCCCCACGTTAAAAATCTCTGAGTCCTTTCAATATTTAGGTATTACAATCTCTCCAAGGGTGGAAGATTTTATCCCGCTTAATCTAATGCCATTGATAAATAAGTTGAGGTCTAAAATAACAACATGGCTTCGCTTATCTTTATCGAAGGCAGATAGAATATCTTTAGTTAAGATGGTGATTCTCCCCCAGCTACTTTATCTCTTCAGGAACTCTCCAGTTTGGATCGGAGACAGGTTCTTTAAATTGATAGAAAGAATTATTAATGATCTACTCTGGGGGAGGAAACGTATAAGACTTAAACTAGAGCATTGGTATAAACCCTTGGAGAGGGGAGGACTTAATCTCCCCTGCTTCAAGGGATACTTTTTAGCTATTCAACTTTGCTTTTTCCAGGAATGGAAGGATAGCCCGCTATGTAGGTATTTACTGAATAAATCTCCATATGATAATTTTTTTTCGTTGTTGGAGTCGGATCAATTGACCTACTCCGATAAGGAATTTAAATGCGCCAGGAACCTTCTTATGAAGTCATGGTATTCTATTCTATTTTGGTTTGGATTGAAGGGTTCAATAGGTTGCAATAGGTTCCTCTGTGGTACAATAGGCACTTTCAAACTTTAGTTGAATTAGGTAGAGATTCATATTGGCAAAAAAGTAATATATTATAAGTGACACAGGTAGTAGGTAATGGGGATATAGTTTCATTTACGGTATTATCACAAAAAGAAAAAACACTGAAATTAACATGGTTTCGTTACTTACAGTTAAGATCGGCACTTTTAAGTATTAAAAAAAAACATAGGCTTGAAATACATACTTTTACACAGCTTAATGATTTGACAGGGAATTTGGAGCATAGGATGAAGATTTCTCTCCTTTACAGAAATATAATTAGAGCACGATTTGTAGATACCTTCTCTACAGGACAGAGGGCTTGGCAAAATGAATGTGCAATGACTTTTCTGGACGACAGGGAAGAGGTATTTCAGGATTTAAAAGTAGTTTTACATCATTTGAATCACGTTGTGCTGCAGTTTAATCTCTTGCATTGACTCTATGTTACACCTCTTTGGCTTAAGAGATGTGGTATTAGGAGTGATTCCAACTGCCTGAGGTGTGATACTCCTGATGAGGATTATTTGCATATTTTCTGGTTTTGTTCAGAGCTGAAACAATATTGGAGGACTATTCATGAATACATAGAGGGAAAGCTGAATGTACGGATACCCTTTACTGCTGAATGTTGGGTATTGGGTAATCTTGCCAAGGTGGGGTGCCAGCAGGATAAAAAATAACTTCTGTACAAGATAATATTTTTGGCCAGATTGTTAATAGCTCGATCTTGGTTTGCGCGGGATGCTCCTAGTATGAATATATGGCTAAACCTGATAAATACTAATAAGAAATATGAATATATATTATATAAGCAAATAAATATCGAGACAAAATGGCTTAGAATCTGGGGAGATTGGAGCCCTTAGAGCTTCTTCCGCTCTCTCTAGTCCGCTTCATCTCTCCCCCGTCTTGCTACAGGGCGGAGGTGGCGAGGAAGGACGCACCATGGTAGGGGATTGGAGGGGATTGGGAGGGATTGGAAGGTTACTTCTGTTTGAAAAAATGTTAACATCTATATGTTTTTATATTATTGGTTGTTAAGATTTGAAATATAATAAAGAAAGTTTAAAAAATATATTTTAAAAGAATAATAGAGGTTCAGCTCATCTGCCTCCCTTTTTAGTTGATGATAGGCATCATGGCTGAGGTCGAGCTCCCGCTTTAAGTCCTCGATCAATGCTTTTGCAGAATCTAATTCTGTTTCTATACAGGATATATAGGCCTACATATCTGTTATATGCATATTTCTACTCTTTAAGAGGGTACTTCTAATATTGCATACAGTACTGGTGGCAACATCTTTAAGAGGTCTTTCCTGGCGTTACTTTTAAGCACAGAAAAATATGTTAGATGTCTCCTGACTGTACCAAATGATGTCCATACATCCACACATTCTCTCATGGCTTCTGCCTGCAGCTCACTTAACCATGCAGTTACATCCTGATCCAAACTCAACCGTGAATTTACATATCCAACAATGTCATGGATTAAATGTTCCGGGCTAGATGGACTACCTCCTGTAGCTTCACCAGAACTCGCTTCACTACTGGCTGTGCTCATTTTCTCTACCAATAATTGGTACACAGATAGATTAACAATCTGGTTAGCCAAGAAAATTATGGAACGTTTTACTATTTGCACAAATAATTCATAAATTTACTTTATCGGGGATATATAAAGAAAGGATTGCCTTCACTCTGCGGTCCAGCTCACCCCAAACCATCTCGATTGGGTTCAGGTCCGGTGACTGTGGAGGCCAGGTCATCTGGCGCAGCACCCCATCACTCTCCTTCATGGTCAAATAGCCCTTACTTTCAAAGTTTTCCCAATTTTTCGGCTGACTGACTGACCTTCATTTCTTAAAGTAATGATGGCCACTCGTTTTCCTTTACTTAGCTGCTTTTTTCTTGCCATAATACAAATTCGAACAGTCTATTCAGTAGGACTATCAGCTGTGTATCCACCTGACTTCTCCTCAACGCAACTGATGGCCCCAACCCCATTTATACGGCAAGAAATCCCACTTATTAAACCTGACAGGGCACACCTGTGAAGTGAAAACCATTTCAGGGGACTACCTCTTGAAGCTCATCAAGAGAATGCCAAGAGTGTGCAAAGCAGTAATCAAAGCAAAAGGTGGCTACTTTGAAGAACCTAGAATATGACATATTTTCAGTTGTTTCACACTTGTTTGTTATGTATATAATTCCACATGTGTTAATTCATAGTTTTGATACCTTCAGTGTGAATCTACAATTTGTATAGTCATGAAAATAAAGAAAACTCTTTGAATGAGAAGGTGTGTCCAAACTTTTGGTCTGTACTGTATATATATATATACACACATATATGTGTGCAGTGAGGGCAGCAGCAGTCAGTGTGAAGCCCGTCTCTACAGTTAAGTACTACAAGAAAATTTACACCCAAAGAACACCATAGTGGTGGCAGCATCCTGCTGTGGGGATGTTTTTCAGCA
Source organism: Bufo bufo (assembly GCF_905171765.1). Taxonomy (NCBI): domain Eukaryota; kingdom Metazoa; phylum Chordata; class Amphibia; order Anura; family Bufonidae; genus Bufo; species Bufo bufo. Next base: position 54,698,074 of record NC_053389.1, on the reverse strand, counting down.
GCAGGGACTGGGAAACTGGTCAGAGTTGATGGAAAGATGGATGGTGCTAAATACAGGGATATTCTTGAGCAAAACCTGTACCACTCTGTGCGTGATTTGAGGCTAGGACGGAGGTTCACCTTCCAGCAGGACAATGACCCCAAACACACGGCTACAAAAACACTTGAGTGGTAGAAAGGGAAATATGTAAATGTGTTGGAATGGCCGACAGCCCAGATCACAATCCAATAGAAAATCTGTGGTCAGACTTAAAGATTGCTGTTCACAAGCGCAAACCATCCAAGTTGAAGGAGCTGGAGCAGTTTTGCAAGGAGGAATGGGAAAAAATCCCAGTGGCAAGATGTGGCAAGCTCATAGAGACTTATCCAAAACGACTTGGAGCTGTGATTGCTGCAAAAGGTGTCTCTACAAAGTATTGACTTTAGGGGGGTGAATAGTTATGTACATTGACTTTTTCTGTTATTTTGTCCTATTTGTTGTTTGCTTCACAATAAAAAAATAAAATAAAATCTTCAAAGTTGTGGGCCTGTTCTGTAAATTAAATGATGCAAATCCTCAAACAATCCATGTTAATTCCAGGTTGTGAGGCACCAAAATACGAAAAAAAAGTCAAGTAGGGGTGAATACTTTTGCAAGGCACTGTATGTGAGGTGTTGTGCTGTTTTTGTTTTCTTTCTGCATGCTAGCTTTATGAATGTGCACCTGCGACTATGAATGTGCTAGTCTAAGAAGAAGCCAGCATGTCTGGCGAAACGGCGTTGGGAGGCGGCGGCTGGGGAGCCAGCACACGGCGGGTATTTACTACATTTATGTTTCTCCACATGTCACTTTTGCTCTTTCCTTTTTCCTTGGTTTTGTCCAGGAGTTTCATGCACCTTATAGACAGGTGAATGTGATGTCTGCTTTTTTCATGCTGTTCGCAGTGTCCCGCATGTGCTGACCCCTCAGCCTCCTCCTTGGTTTTGTGTCCTCCATTTTGTTATGGCTGCTGTCTAAAATAATTATCTATGTACTGTATTGTAATATTTTACCTTTAATAAAGTTTGTATTTACCACTTTCTCACCGAAGTGTGGCGTTGCAATTTGTTTGTGGCTCAGTATATATTGAGGGTAGCTCCCTTTGCTCCTGAGCAGAGTATAAATGTAGCTGGTTTCTACACCGCCCTGAACATTGTAGGCAGTTTTGTTAGTGTTAGGGACCCATCTGCAGAAGTCACCTTTATGCCTGGTAGATGGGCCCGACACACATTTGATCAAAAATGTGCACAAAGAGCTTCTATTTTTTTCATTTATAGTAGGTATAATACCACTTTAATTTAGTATAATCCCGATTTCCCAGTTTCATTGTTTGTATGTAAAATGTTGCGCTGCCATACCTGTTTTTGTTTGCTTCCTCCACAGTTAAGTAAACAGAAAAAAGGGATCGTTGCTAAGGCACAAAATGGGCCACTTTAGAGCTATTTTTATTTATAGAAATTTACGTTTTCAGTAATTAAAGTATATTACAAAAATGATCAGTATCACTTCCCCCACACATTACAGAAAAAAAGAATGACAGTTACACTTTAAGATTCCACACCAGCAGACTGGCGTAGCTAAAAATAACTAGGCCCCACAGCAAATTTTTGAATGGGGCCCCCCTCCCCCAGTAATTTTTTCGGTAGTAAAGATCGCTCCCTCAGACCAGGCCCGGCAGCTGTTCCATCCGTTTTTCATCCGTACACTGTCTATAGTCCTCCTCCTCCTGGATGGGCCCCTTCTGGGTCAGGGCCCAAAAGCAGCCGCTTCCCCTATAGCAGGGGTGGCCAACCTGTGGCTCTTGAGCCGCATGCGGCTCTTTGCTTCTTCAAGTGCGGCTCTAGCTGTGGAGCCAGGAAGCAGTCAGGCCGGCTCACTCTCCACCCCATGCTCAGATCTCTTTTCCTGATTGGGCACTGTTGTTACTTTGCAGCTCCAGCTCACTATCCAGTACATCCTAATGCACACAGTGTGAGAACGTAGTACATGAGGACATGCACTATGACCTGACGTTGTGCTCATTGGGAAACAGTGGAGAGCGTGTCAGACCTGCAGAGTAGCAGGTGCCCAAGCAGGAGCCCAGTGCCTGATCAGGAGAGGGAAGAGATTTTTTTAAATCATAGAACTGAGCATGGGGGTCTGATCTAAGCATGGGAGGTTCTGATCTGAGCATGGGGGGGTCCTGGTCTGGGCAATGGGAGTCTGATCTGAGCAATGAGGGTCCTGATCTAAGCAATAGGGATCTGATCTGAGCAATGGGGGTCAGATCTGAGCAATGGGGGTCAGATCTGAGCATGGGGGATCAGATCTGAGCTTGGGGCGGTCAGATCTGAGCATGTGGAGTCAGATCTGAGCATGAGGGGGTCAGATCTGAGAAGGGGGGAGATCTGACACTGGGAGTCTGATTTGTGTTGTCTGATCCGAGCATTGGGGGTCTGATTTGGAGGTCTGATGAGGTTTGGGGATCTTATTTTAGGTCAGATGAGGATTGGGGATCTTATTTAGGACTCTGATCTGAGGTCTGATGAAAAATATATTTTTTATTTTTTTCTCTGCTAATGAAAAATAAGAAAAAAATGTTTTTTATCAGACCTCAGATCAGATGAAAAATATATATTTTTCTCTTATTTTTCTTTGTTAAAACCTAGGTTGGCCTACCCCTGGTCTAGGCCATGAGCAGCCAATCTTGTTCCTTAATTGCAGACGAGCATAACTCCGTATATATATATATATATATATATATATATATATATATATATATATATATATTTATATATATATTGGTCTATATAGAATTCACCTCCGCCCCCTGGCGCCTCTGATAGCCTCTACTCTAGGTACCTATTTTGTGACTCCTGGTCTGTTTCCAAAACCAGGAAGTTCAAATTGTACCGTAATCCTCTTTTTGTATCTCTACATTTTGCTAGGCCATTCTTGGCATTAATAAATATGTGTATACAAATACCTTTACCCAGGTTAGATCCCCTCCCCCTTTTTTGTAAATCTCCACAAACTAGATCTTTTGAAAGGGGAATTTAGACCTTTAGCATTTAAGGAAGATATTTTTAAAGCCATATTTGGGGTGTGAAGTTATGCTTGCGTTCATTTAAGTAGGTTTGTAAAGTGGACCAGGATGGTGATATCTGGGTGGTTCCTAGACTTACATTTAGTAACTTATCTTTGACAAATTAAATTGACATATTGCCCTCATAACATATATAAACAGTAACGCATGAACCATAGGCTGATGGGGATTTTAAAATTCCCACATAATCGCCAATCTCCTTCATATCTGCCATGTGTAGGGTCGGAGGAGTTGTGTAGGAGGGTGGCAAACAGTAGTCAGGAAGAATTAAACAGCTAAAATAACAAGTCAATCTTGGGGTGGTTTTTAGGAAGATGTGACTAATCAGATTCAGCTAGCTCCTGCTAGCCAACAGCCATATATTAAGGTAATCTAGTTCAACTTCTTAGTAAGGGTTGAGGTCCGCCATAGTTGATGAGAGATAGAGATATGGAGGAAGATGAAGTAAGCACAAACGTGTGTGCTTATAGGTGGTGAGAGAGGAGGGAGTACCTCATAGAACTGTAAGAAGTTCTGTCTTTATCTCTTCACTACAGTCCATTCCTGCGTCAGGGTTGGAGGTTTCTGCTTCTCTGATGATCTTTCTCCCTCTGGTGACAGATGAGGAAAGCATTTCTTCAGCAGTTCTGCAGCTTGTGAGGGAGATAATAGCACATGGTTAGAGTTTTTTCTGCTGACAATAAGTTTGACAGGGAATCCCCATCGGTATGAGATGTTGTTTTCTCTCAATATGGCGGTGTATTTAGCGAACTCTCTCCTTCTCACCAATGTTGCAGAGGAGAGGGCAGCAAAGAGTGAGATTTGTTTAAACCTCTCTGGTTTGTCTTTCTTGCGGCCAGCTTCTCTCAACAGATTATTTTTAAAGTGAAAAAAGTGTAATCTCACTAGCACGTCTCTCAGTGTTCTTGCAAGCAGGGATCTGGGTTTAGGAACCCGATGTGCTCTGTCAATGAGGAGGTCTCTCTCAGGGGTATCAGGAAGAATCAATGTGAATAAATCTGTCAGGAACTCTTAAAGCAACTCATTTGTGACAGTTTCAGGGATGTTCCTGAGCCTAATATTGTTCCTTCTGGAACGATCTTCCAAGTCAGCCCGTTTTAATTTTATGGCTGCTACATCATCTTGTGTTTCATTGTAAGAGTCAACCAAGAGGTTCTTTAAATTCCTCAATTTTTTCTTCTAAATGGGCAGTGCGGTCCCCAATAGCTGTTATGTCAGCTCTAATAGTGTTCAGGGCCGACTATATTTCTAGGTGTATAGAGCTTTTTAAATCTGCCATTAGTTCTTGCATGGAAGTTAGGGTGATAATGTTACCCCTTTCTAGTTTAATGCTGCTGTCTGAAATAGCTCCAGGGGAAGACCTCTGAGGTGACCCCACTTTAGGTGTGTTGGAGTTACTTGCCGGCAAAGAATGTTCAGGGGATCTTGCAGTCATGTGCTGCCTTGTGGAGCGCTTCTGTTGTGATTCCAGCGCTTCTGCCGGCTCTTCATGTGAAGATCGGGTGCCATCTTGGATCCACGCCGGGGAGAAGAAGGAGGTGAGTTTCGGCGGTGGACCCGGTGTTTTCTTGAAACGGGACATTCTGGAGGCTCCTGGGGTGGCAGGTGAACTGTGGGATTCTTTTAGGCTGGGTTTGGAGGCAGAAGGACGCTGTATGTAGTGGTGAGTTGCTGCGGCTGCCGGAGCTCAGAGCGGGCACGTCTGCTCAGCTCTGCATCATGCCACGCCCCCATCCAAAAGTTTTAACAATTATCATAATTCATATTGTTGCATCCATAGCGACCTGTACTATAAAAATAACACATGATCTACCCCATCATACAAGACCATGGGCATAAAAATAAACTAAAATATGGCTTTCAGAAAATGGCGACACAATTTTTTTTTTTCAAAATGCTTTGTATAGGGGCTCATGCACATGGCCATTGTCGTTTTTCGCTGTCTGCAAATTCACATAACATGGATACCGAACATGTGCGTTCCGCATTTTGCAGAACAGAACGTCCTGCCCTTTATAGAACTGTCCTATCCTTGTCTGTAAAAAGGACAAGAATAGGACATGTTCTATTTCTTTTGCAGGTGCCACGGAATGGACAAGTAAATGGGCCCTTTCCAATGTGGATCGGATGTGGACAAAAAACAATGGTCATGTGCATGAGCCCTAAAACTGGTGAAACATAAAAAAAATATAATAAAATATTGGTATCTCTGTAATCGTATTAACCAGCATAATAACATGTCATTTATCCCGCATAGTGTACGCTACAATGACAAAACCCAAATGTAATGACAGAGTTGCTGCCTTTTCTTTATTCTGCTTCCCGAAAAGCGAAAATAAAAGTGATAAAAAACTCATATGTACCCCAATATAGAACTTATGATAGAGGCAACTCATCCCACAAAAAATAAGCTGTTACACAGCTCCGTTGAGAGAAAAATAAATGCATAGTTCTCAGAGAATAGCTGTACTGGTACCTCAGTGGCTGTTCAAAGCAACATGGCGCCCATAAATCAATCCATCAAAATCTGCACTGCAAAAGCCAAAATATGTTTTTTTTCCTTTTGAACCCTGCAGTTTACCCAAACATCAGTTTAGGTCCACATTTATGGCATTTCAGTATCCAGTAGAATCTGCCTAACAATTTAAGGGACGTCATGTTTCTCATATAGCACAAGTTGGGCACAGCATATTGGGCACTGAAATGCCATATCTGTGGAAAATGTGCAATTTTCATTTTGCACAGTCCCTTGCTCAATAATTTGTACAAAACACCCGTGGGGTAAAAATGCTCACTCCACCCTATGATAAATAACTTGATGGGTGTAGATTTCAAAATAGGGCCATTTACGGTACAGGGGTTTCCACTTTAGTGGTATCTCAGGGTATCTTTAAGTGTGATGTGGCCAAATGGCGCTCCTTCCCTTCTGAGCAGGGTTGCCAACCAGAATCTTTCTTTTTTCTGGACAACTTATCCCAAAATCACGGACAGCCCAAATTTTTTTACTGGCAAATTAGAAAACCATAATGAATAATAAATATTATAAGTAATTCAGGTCTATAGCTCAATATACTGATCAGAACTCATTACCAGCATTTACTGTGAGCTGTACAATGATAACTAACACCAAAATAATCTAGTCAAGTACCACCAGCCTCAAAAAAATCATGGACAAATCTACTTTTTTTCACAGACACGGCAAAAAAGCCACCTATTTTTACAGACTGTCCAGAAATTTCTGGACGGTTGGCAATCCTGCTTCTGAGCCCTGCCATGTTCCCATGCACCAAGTTAAGAGTTAGTGTCCACATTTATGGCATTTCCGTACCCAGTAAAACCATGACTTTCCAGTTTTAAAAGGCCCAAGAAGGGACAATATTGGGTGCATAAACAGCGTGCAACGGCAATTTTTTTTACACTAAGTCATATCTCTAACTCTGCTTAACCTGTTTGGGACACATGACGTACCGGTACGGCATGTTGTCCCAGTACTTAAGGACACATGACGTAACGGTATGTCATGTGTATTTCCGATCACCGCCGCCCGGCGGACGGTGATTGGAACAAGGTGCCTGCACCTTGGCTAAATGCGCGGGAGGGTCCTGTGACCCCCCCCCCCCCCCGTGTCGGTGATCGCCGCAGGTTTTCATGTTGCGGGCAGCGGTGCCATCGGGTCCCTGTGTGGCTGTAGGGGGGACCCGATGGCATGAAAGGCAATGCGATGCCTTCCTGAGGCAGCCGCGCTGCCTTCCTGTGACGAGCCTGTGAGATCCAGCCCCCTGGATCTCACAGGCCGGAAGCTGTATGAGTAATACTTACTGTAATACTCATACAGCCAATGCATTCCAATATAGAAGTATTGGAATGCATTGTAAAGGATTAGACCCCCAAAAGTTAAAGTCCCAAAGTGGGACAAAAAAAAAAGTGAAAAAAAGAAAGTTTCCCCCCAAAAAAATTAAAAGTAAAAATAAACAAAAAATTCATTTTCCCCAAATAAAGTAAAAAAAAAATGGTAAAAAATAGGGGAAAAATAAAAGGAGACATATTAGGTATTGCTGGGTCCGTATCGACAGGCTCTATAAACATATCATATGACCTAACCCCTCAGATGAACATCGTAAAAAATAAAAACTGTGCTAAATAAACCATTTTTTTGTCACCTTACATCACAAAAAGTACAACAGTAAGCAATCAAAAAGGCGTATGCCCACCAAAATAGTCAGTCAGGCCGGCTCACTCTCCATCCCATGCTCAGATCTCTATTCCTGATTGGGCACTGTTGCTACTTTGCAGGTCCAGCTCACTCTCCACTATGTCCTGATGCACACAGTGTGAAAACGTAGTACGTGGAGACACGCACTAAGACCTGACATTGTGCTCATCAGGTCACAGTGGAGATCGTGTCAGACCTGCAGAATAGCAGGTGCACGAACAGTAGCCCAGTGTCTAATCAGGAGAGGGAAGAGATTTTTTAAAATTATAGAACTGAGCGTGGGGGTCTGATCTAAGCATGGGAGGTTCTGATGTGAGCATGGGGGGATTCCTGATCTGAGCAATGGGGGTCTGATCTGAGCATAGGGGTCTGATCTGAGCATGGGGGTTTGATTTAAGCATGGGGGTCAGATCTGAGCATAGGGGGATCTGAGCATGGAGGGCAGATCTGAGCATGGGGGGTCTTGTTTGAGCATGGGTTGGTCAGGTCTGAGCATGGGGGGTCAGATCTGAGAAGGGGGAGATCTAAGCATGGGGAGGGGATCTGTGCATTGGGGGGGGAGGGATCTGTGCACTGAGGGTCTGACACTGGGAGTCTGATTTGTGTTGTCTGATCCGAGCATTAGGGTTCTTATTTTGGGGGTCTGATTTGAAGGTCTGATGAAGTTCGGGGATATTATTTTAGGTCAGATCAGGATTGGGGATCTGATTTAGGAGTCTGATCTGAGGTCTGATGAAAAATATATTTTTTCTTTTTTTCTCTGGTAATGAAAAATAAGAAAAAAATATTTTTATCAGAACTCAGATCAGATGAAAAATCTTTTTTTCTCTTATTTTTCTTTGTTTAAACCTAGGTGCATCTTGTAGGGCAAAAAATATGGTGACTCGTGTTTAAATGTATAGCTTGTGGCTCCTGGTAGTCATACATTATTTTTTTTGGGCTCTTTGTGTCTGTAAGGTTGGCCACCCCTGCCCCATAGCTACACCCCTGGCTGGGCACATAGAGTTGTTCCTTTAATGCATTATACCCATGCGGCCCTGGATTTAAGTGGGGGCAGAGGCAGCGGGAGATGAGCGCTTCCATTGTGGAAATGAACGCTTATCTCTCTATATTCAGCTGTATCGCCGTCCTCAGCACAGCAATACAGCTGAAGGCTGTGGTCTCTCTGCCCCACTCCTTCTGATAGGCTTCAGGCCTCGTGGCTTTAGCCTATCAGAGGCCAGTGCAGGCGGCGCAATGATGTCATTATCATCGCGCCGCCTGAGCTGGGCAGCACACAGCTCGGGACACAGGCCGGAAGAGCCATGCATTGCATCGCTGAAAGTGCCATTATGTGTGTTTATTTTTTTTATTTGGCACCCTGCAGTCAACTTGAGGAAGGGGGAAAGGAGCATTATGGGGGCATCTACTGGGGGGACAATATAAGTGAAGTTTCTTATGGCATAAGTGAAGTTTATTCTGGCACAGTCTATGGGGGCACTACATAGGGGAATTTTTTTTATTTTCGCACAGACTATGGGGGCACTACATAGGGGAAATTTATTCTGCCACAGATTATGATGGCATTATATAGGGGAACTTTATTCAGGCACAGATTATGGGGGCACCATATAGGGGAATTTTACTCTGGCACAGATTATGGTGGCACTATATAGGGGAATTTTATTCTGTCATAGATTGTGGGGGGCACTATGGGGAAGGGGGAGAGGAGCACTATGGGGGCATATACTGGGAGCACTATATAAGGGAATTTTATTCTGGCACAGATTATGGGGGACACTATGGGGGCATCTACTGGGGGCACTATATAGGAGCATTTTATAGTGATACACATTCCAGGGACACTATGGGGACATTATCTCTACTGGCAGCACTAAGAGGGGATATTTTTGTACTGGCACACACAAGGGGGCATTGGCACATGTTATGGGGGCACTATGGGGACAAAGGGCTATACTAGGGTCACTAAGATGGGGTATTTTACGCACTGGAACACAGTAGGGGCATTGGCACACATTATGGGGCACTATGGGGACTTTAGTTCTACTGGGAGCACAGAGAAGTTATTTTTTGTACTGGCACACAATCATGCTTTGAACGATAGCTATATATGTCAGTGTCACTTTGACGTTATTCGCTATTGCTGTCATTGCGTTAAATAACTTAACCCCTTAAGGACCTAGGACGTACCGGTACGCCCTATTTCCCGAGTCCTTAAGGACCTAGGACGTACCGGTACGCCCTATTTCCCGAGTCCTTAAGGACCGAGGACGTACCGGTACGTCCTGACTTAAAATCGGAACTCCGGCGCCGCAGGGGTTAATCGGAACGGGATTTCGGCTGAAATCATTCAGCCGGCATCCCGTAACAATGCAGGGGGGGGTCATTTGACCCCCCCGTATCGGCGATCGCAGAAAACCGCAGGTCAATTCAGACCTGCGGTTTGCTGCGCTTTTTGCAGTTTCTGATCGCCGCGGTCCCTGACCGCGGGGATCAGAAACTTTAGAGTGGCTAAAATCATTATTTTTCACCCCCCCCTGCACCCCTGCACGATTTTATGCCGGAGGGTGGTGCGGGGGGGGGGTGTCGCAGGCGGTGGGGGCGTTGCGGGAGGCGGGCGGTGCGGCAGGCGGGATCGCGATCCCCCGCCCGCCTCCCCATGAACGATCGTTGGCTTCTAGTGGGTATACCAGGGTGCCAGCACATTGCTGGCACCCTGGTATAAACGGCTGACATCTGTGAAGATGTCAGCCGTTTAACCCTTTCCATACCGCGGTCCGTACGGACCGCTGTATGGAAAAAGTTAACTGTCATCGGTCAGGGAGCTCCCTCCCTCTCCATCGGGGGGCTGCTGTGGCTTTGCAGCCCCCCGATGGAGAGGGAGAGAGCCCCCAGAGAGCCCCCCTCAGCCCCGTCCTTACCCTTCCCCGTCTGCGAAGTTCTGAGCAGACGGGGAGGGTTCCCATGGCAACAGGACGCCTGCTCAGGCGTCCTGCTGTCCATGGTGCTGAACAGATCTGTGCTAAAAGCACAGATCTGTTCAGTGTAAGTAAAATACAGTACAGAACAATATATATTGTTCTGTACTGTATTATACAGACACCAGACCCACTGGATCTTCCAGAACCAAGTGGGTCTGGGTCACAAAAATGTAAAAAAAAAGTGAAAAAAGTTAAGATAAAAAAAAAAAACATTTATCACTGAATAAAAATTAAAAAAATAAAATAAACTACACATATTAGGTATCGCCGCGTCCGTAACGACCTGATCTATAAAATGGTCATGTTACTTTCCCCGCACGGTGAACGCCATAAAAATAAAAAAATAAAAACTATGAGAAAATTGAAATTTTGCCCACCTTACTTCCCAAAAAAAGTAATAAAAGTGATCAAAAAAGTCGCATGTACGCCAAAATAGTACCAATCAAACCGTCATCTCATCCCGCAAAAAATGAGACCCTACTCAAGATAATCGCCCAAAAGCTGAAAAAACTATGGCTCTTAGACTATGGAGACACTAAAACATGATTTTTTTTTTTTCAAAAATGAACTCATTCTGTAAAACTTACATAAATAAAAAAAAAGTATACATATTAGGTATCGCCGCGTCCGTATCGACCGGCTCTATAAAAATATCACATGACCTAACCCCTCAGATGACCACCGTAAAAAAATAAAAATAAAAACAGTGTAAAAAAAGCCATTTTTTGCCATCTTACGTCACAAAAAGTGTAATAGCAAGCGATCAAAAAATCATATGCACCCCAAAATAGTGCCAATCAAACCGTCATCTCATCCCGCAAAAAATGAGACCCTACTCAAGATAATCGCCCAAAAACTGAAAAAACTATGGCTCTTAGAATATGGAGACACTAAAACATTTTTTTGGTTTTAAAAATGAAGTTATTGTATAAAACTTACATAAATAAAAAAAAATGTATACATATTAGGTATCGCCGCGTCCGCGACAACCTGCTCTATAAAAATACCACATAATCTAACCTGTCAGATGAATGTTGTAAATAACAAAAAAAAAAAACGTGCCAAAAAAGCTATTTCTTGTTACCTTGCTGCACAAAAAGTGTAATATAGAGCAACCAAAAATCATATGTACCCTAAACTAGTACCAACAAAACTGCCACCCTATCCCGTAGTTTCTAAAATGGGGTCACTTTTTTGGAGTTTCTACTCTAGGGGTGCATCAGGGGGGCTTCAAATGGGACATGGTGTCAAAAAAAACAGTCCAGCAAAACCTGCCTTCCAAAAACCGTATGGAATTCCTTTCCTTCTGCGCCCTGCCGTGTGCCCGTACAGCGGTTTACGACCACATATGGGGTGTTTCTGTAAACTACAGAATTAGGGCCATAAATATTGAGTTTTGTTTGGCTGTTAACCCTTGCTTTGTAACTGGAAAAAAAATATTAAAATGGAAAATCTGCCAAAAATGTGAAATTTTGAAATTGTGTCTCTATTTTCCATTAAATCTTGTGCAACACCTAAAGGGTTAACAAAGTTTGTAAAATCAGTTTTGAATAGCTTGAGGGGTGTAGTTTCTTAGATGGGGTCACTTTTATGGAGTTTCTACTCTAGGGGTGCATCAGGGGGGCTTCAAATGGGACATGGTGTCAAAAAACCAGTCCAGCAAAATCTGGCTTCCAAAAACCAAACCGCGCACCTTTCACTCTACGCCCTACTGTGTGCCCGTACAGTAGTTTACGGCCACATATGGGGTGTTTCTGTAAACGGCAGAGTCAGGGCAATAAAGATACAATCTTGTTTGGCTGTTAACCCTTGCTTTGTTAGTGGAAAAAATGGGTTAAAATTGAAAATTAGGCAAAAAAATGAAATTCTCAAATTTTATCCCCATTTGCCAATAACTCTTGTGCAACACCTAAAGGGTTAACGACATATGTAAAATCAGTTTTGAATACCTTGAGGGGTGTAGTTTCTTAGATGGGGTCACTTTTAGGGAGTTTCTCCTCTTGGGGTGCATCAGGGGGCTTCAAATGGGACATGGTGTCAAAAAACCAGTCCATAAAAATCAGCCTTCCAAAAACCATATGGTGCACCTTTCACTCTACGCCCCGCTGTGTGGCCGTACAGTAGTTTACGGCCACATATGGGGTGTTTCTGTAAACGGCAGAGTCAGGGCAATAAAGATACAATCTTGTTTGGCTGTTAACCCTTGCTTTGTTAGTGGAAAAAATGGGTTAAAATTGAAAATTAGGCAAAAAAATGAAATTCTCAAATTTCATCCCCATTTGCCAATAACTCTTGTGCAACACCTAAAGGGTTAACGACGTATGTAAAATCAGTTTTGAATACCTTGAGGGGTGTAGTTTCTTAGATGGGGTCACTTTTAGGGAGTTTCTCCTCTTGGGGTGCATCAGGGGGCTTCAAATGGGACATGGTGTCAAAAAACCAGTCCATAAAAATCAGCCTTCCAAAAACCATATGGTGCACCTTTCACTCTACGCCCCGCTGTGTGGCCGTACAGTAGTTTACGGCCACATATTGGGTGTTTCTGTAAACGGCAGAGTCAGGGCAATAAAGATACAGTCTTGTTTGGCTGTTAACCCTTGGTTTGTTAGTGGAAAAAATGGGTTAAAATGAAAAATTTGACAAAAATATGAAATTCTCAAATTTCCTCCCCATTTGCCAATAACTCTTGTGCAACACCTAAAGGGTTAACAATGTATGCAAAATCAGTTTTGAATACCTTGAGGGGTGTAGTTTCTTAGATGGGGTCATTTTTGGGTGGTTTCTATTATGTAAGCCTCGCAAAGTGACTTCAGACCTGAACTGGTCGCTAAAAATTGAGTTTTTGTAAATTTCTGAAAAATTTCAAGATTTGCTTCTAAACTTCTAAGCCTTATAACATCCCCAAAAAATAAAATATCATTCCCAAAACAATTCAAGCATGAAGTAGACATATGGGGAATGTAAAGTCATCACAATTTTTGGGGGTATTACTATGTATTACAGAGGTAGAGAAACTGAAAATGTGAAATTTGCTAATTTTTCAAAATTTACGGTAAAAATTGTATTTTTTTATGCAAAAAAATTAACTTTTTTGACCCAATTTTAGCAGTGTCATGAAGTACAATATGTGACGAAAAAACAATCTCAGAACGGCCTGGGTAAGTCAAAGCGTTTTAAAGTTATGAGCACTTAAAGTGACACTGGTCAGATTTGCAAAAAATGGCCTGGTCCTTAAGGTGAAAATGAGCCTGGTCCTTAAGGTGAAAATGAGCCCAGTCCTTAAGGGGTTAAATGGGGGGGAGACAGACCAATTTTTTTTTTTCAAAATTAGATAGAGATAGATAGTGTCCTAGAAGTCCTAGAAGTGTCACCTGAAACAAATTTCAAGAAATTTGCTTATAATTAATCCTTGTTATACCAGTGTTAGTGAGTGCATACTGCAACAGACTGTGTTGTACAAACTAGAGCAAATAGACTCTAAATGCAAAGTTTTTACAATTCACTTTGGATAAATCAAATAAAAACAGTGCCCAGTGCCATTTTACTGTGAGAATTGGTGGGGAAACCCAAGAGGGAGTGAGCAGTTGAAGGATCACATGGCACAGGGAGAAGGTGGGAGGAGGGTTTGCCCTGATTGGCTCAAAGGGTGAAAAAGAGGGGCAGTTGGCAGGCAGGTCCTTATGCTGAGACAGAAGGATCGCATTCTGTCTTCAGCTTGTGACCTGGAAGGGTGTCTTATGGCTGTGTTTGACAAAAAGCTATTACAGACACAAGTCACTAATTGTCATGCCCTGCTCAGGCTATGTGCGGAGGTCTGCCAGATTAGCAGCACGTGTGTAGCCTTTTGTTTTTGTTTGGAGTTGAGCTATATCCGCCGCCCTTCAGGTGCAATGGGTGGGGTCATTGGTTTGAGTTTAAATTACGCCCACTCCCAGTGTCCTGTGCGGGTATAGCTTTTGTCTGGCTCAGAGGAAGGAAGGAAGGATTTGCTGTTCCTGCTCAGTAAAAGATAAGTTGGTGTTGCTTTCTTGTGGTTGTCTGTCTAGGCTGTTAGAGAGACGCCTGCCCCCTCTAGGTCCTGAGGGAGCAAGCTGCCTCTTTCCCCCTTTCACCATCTTAGGGATTTTAGGGTATCTTCAGCCTAGGCACGGGGACACGGTCATTCCCACCTTCAGGGTCTGAACGTGGGCATAGAAGTCTAGGGAGAGCTGGTAGGGATTTGTCAGGAGGTGACCTTCATCCCCAGCTTCTTGCCTAGACACTTGTTTGTTTATATTCTGTGCATCTTGTATCCTGTCCGCCGTGACACTAATGTAGTGTGATAGGGAAACTATAATCAGAGTATTGGGAGAAAATAAGAAGATATAATTGGGTATATGTTAGGGAACGTGATCAGGTAAAGAATATAGTGAGGGAGTGAGAGCCTAGTCACCCAGTTGTCTGTTTGATACAGCTGCTGGTAACTAATTTTTTTTATATATATATATATATACATACGTGGAAAAAGGGCAGCACTCCAATGAATAAAATAGCAAAAAACTTTATTTACCCATAAGGCTGTAGCGACGTTTCGGCTCTAACACAGGAGCCTTCCTCAAGCAGTGTGTACAGATCAAGATCCAAACATATATAGTGTTATAGCTAGCCATAGCCAATTACATGTTAAGTGAACATAATTAATAAATAAAACAAAATGCAGAATACATCATACATGTGAATACAGATAAAATCAGCAATACAATGTGGTTCAATCGTGGTGCACCTGATTGCTTAAAAACTGTTACCATAAATATAAAACTTAGTGAAATATTTCTATAATTACATAGTTGATAGTATAATCAGTGTCAACTGTAGATGATTAAATAAAGTGTCACGTGCTTACTAATACAGGTGGTACATATTGAGGATGCAGGATGAGGGTCGGTTGTGGTCGCTGCTGACATGTGCGGTCCGGCGTGCCCAGGTCCCCACTGCGCATGCCAATACGACGTGTAGTGCATGTTGCCGGCCAGTATCAATACGACGTGTAATACATGCTGCCGGCCAGTATCAATCTCGTCACCTGACGCATATGCTCCTACGTCACCGCACCAAGACGGCCATTATGGATAAGGGCAAACAGCCCATTCTGTCGCCCTGACGATCATGCTGACAATTTAATCCGATGCAGTGTGCTCCTACGTCACCGCACCAAGACGGCCATTATGGATAAGGGCAAACAGCCCATTCTGTCACCCTGATGATCATGCTGACAGTTTAATCCGGTGCAGTGTGGAATCGGGATGTACTGGCATAGGACAATGCCAGAGTGTCAGGAGTGGCTAAGTGGGCTCGGCTGAGGGATACCACAACAATGAAGAGTGGATCCGCCAGCCGTGACCACAGAGCGGCCGCGCATCCGCACGCAAATACAGAGTCGCGGCCGCTCCGATCCAACCCACCTGTCGCCACAACCTGTCGCCACAACATTCAGAGGGCTCTCCTCTTAACCCCTACCACACATGTAACGGAAAGTAACAAAAACAAAAACAGTCTTCTGGAGGGAACACGGAAGTCGCTTTTCGCATAGACAATGGTATCAAGGCATCACGACCGTACCGTCAGCATGAAGGCCACACCGCCCATCATCACCCCAAACTCGCAGCATAACACCTGTAAATATAAAGATAAAGTGTGAGCATAAGTGCACGGAAGGGAATACAAAACATACAATATTAAAAGACTATTAGAATAAACGAAGATTTATGTATAGTACACACAAGTCACATAATCAACACTGGGACAATCGACATTAAAAAATACAAAGATAGAGGGCAAGACACGCCACTAACCGACCCCAACCTTGTAATCCACATTGAGACCATGTGGATGGAGGGAGTCCAACGTGTAGATCCATTTTAATTCTCGCTTTTTTAAAAGGCTAGTCCTGTTGCCACCTCTCCTAGGCATTGGTACATGATCAATGATGCAGAATCTTAGGTCTTTCTCAGTGTGTTTCTGGTTGGCAAAGTGTTTAGATACTGGTAAATCCAGTCTTTTTTTCCTGACACTAAGTCGGTGATTGTTGAATCGTGTCTTGAAATCAGTTGTTGTTTCACCGACGTACAACAGATTGCAAGGACAAACGATAACATACACAACAAAACTGGAGTCACAGGTCAGATAATGTCTCATCTGATATGAAACCCCAGTCCGTGGGTGCACGAAAGCTCTACCCTTAAGAATGAATTTACAGTTTACGCAGGACAAACAGGGAAAACAGCCGACACTGGCACCTGTCAGGGTCAGCTGTCTCGCTGTCTTCAGAGTTCCCACGTCTGCCCTTACCAATTGGTCCTTGAGACTCTTGGACCTGCGGTAGGACATGATCGGAGGAGAGTGGAATTCCTTAACTGTATTTAGACAACCGCCCAATATACCCCAGTGACGCCGAATAATGTTACTTATGTCGGCGCTCTGTTCACAGTGGGTGGAGATAAATGGAATCCTAGTCATCTGTTTTTGTTTTGCCTTCCTTTTTAGAGTGTCATCCCTGTTCAGTTGACTGACCAATTTCTTTTGTTCCTGTAATAGCTTAATTGGATACCCTCGTTTCTCAAATTTATGTAACAGTGTATCCAAGGTATTGTTGGATGCCACAGGGTCAGAAACGATACGTTTAACCCTCAAGAACTGGGAGTATGGGAGGGATTTAACCATGGACCTAGGGTGATTACTGCTGTAGGTCAGTAGTGTGTTCCTGTCGGTTGACTTAGTAAATAATTCTGTCTGCAATTTACCATCCGACAGGATCACGCGAGTGTCCAAAAACTGCATTTCAACACAGGAATGCACCAAAGTGAACTGTAGTGCCCTATCAATTCCATTGAGGAAACTGTGAAAATCACAGAGTTGTTTGGCCTCACCTGTCCAAATGAGGAAGACGTCGTCTATGTACCGCCACCACGCCCTAACATGTTGGAAGTGGTGGCTTCCATAGACGACGTCCTCCTCAAACCTGCGCATAAAGATATTGGCGTAAGTTGGGGCCACATTGGACCCCATCGCCACGCCCTGTTCCTGCACGTAGTATGAATCTTGAAATAAGAAATAATTGTGCCTAAGCACAATCTCCAACAAAGATAGTACAAAATGTTGGGAACCGTCAGTGAGTGTGGATTTATCCAACATTGAACCGACCGCAGCCAATCCCTTTTGATGATCTATTGATGTATAAAGTGAAGTTACATCAAACGATGCAAGTATCACGTCAGATACATCAACAAGATCAACATCCTGCAATTTAAGCAAAAAGTCGCTGGTATCACGGATATATGAGCTGCCCCCACAAGCGAAACTGCACAGAACTTTATCAAGGAAGATGGCCACATGGCTGAAGATTGAATCGGAGCCCGAAACGATAGGGCGACCAGGGGGATCGACGAGGGACTTGTGGATCTTGGGCAACACATAAAGCACCGGAGTGACAGGATGTGTTACAGTAAGGAAATCCACAAGTCCCTCGTCAATAACCCCCGCATGCAGAGCCTCCGTCAACACATTTTCAATCAATTCAGCAACCTTGAACCTCGGGTCAAAATCAATGTGACTATAGACGGTTCTGTCACCCAATTGCCGCTTGATTTCGGCAATATACTTCTGGGTGTCAAGCACGACCACCGCGCCGCCTTTATCGGCGGCCTTAATGGTAAGTTCATGGTCGAGCTTTAATTCTTTAAGAGCAACCATCTCTTCCGCCGTCACATTGGGATGACCAAAAGGTTGTACAGATTTTATCGCCTTTAATCTCTGAATGTCAGATTTAACGGCAGCCATATACGCCTCCATTGCAGGCTCATTAACAACTGGATTGAAGGTGCTTCTGGTTGAAAGATCGAACATGCCAAGAGAGAAATCACTCATCTTGGCATGCTCGATCCTTCCCCTATTCTGGAACCAGATTCTCAACTTGATAGCACGAAAGAAATTATACAGGTCAAAATCAAGTTCGAACCAGTCCGCAGTGGTTCGTGGGCAAAAAGAAAGCCCCTTACTTAATACACTCACTTGGGCGTCAGTCAAATTTTTTGAAGAAAGATTCACCACGGTTACTTCTTCCTCGACGGGTTGTTCCTGCCGGGAGGACGGGGTCTGTTGTTGCGCTGCTTTTTGTTGTCGCCTGTGTCTACGGCCTCCACGCCGGATGCGTTGTCTCCGGACAATTCTGTCTCCCTCAACCCTAAAAAAGCCTGGTCAGCAGAAGAGGCATCTTGAGTAGATTTCTGTTTCTTCTTGCAGCCATCCTTATTTGTGTAGACGCTCTTATCACTGGATTGCCAGGAGTATATATTGCCCTTCTTATAGTCATCAGAGTCTCGATTCCATTTAAAGCGTTTGCCTTCCTCCATCTCCACACGAAAACTCTGTAACTGGGTAGAAAATGCATCATTGTATGTCCCAAATTCCTCAACTGAGGATAAATGAATAAGCTGTTGTTCCACACTTGACAATTCAAGCATAACACTGGACAATTCGCCCTGTAAAAATTCAATATTAAGCAGTATAAAGTCCAGTGCATACCGGTTTGAAAGGTTTTCAAATTTCTTACAAAATGAAGGACAGCCAGAGAACAAATTGGGGCGTAGATTGGATCTCATCCCTCTGGGAACACGTTGGGCTTTAAAATATTCTCCAAGAGTGGTCATGTGGAGACGCAAAGAGATAGATCTCTTTGATAGGAATTCAAATTTCCTTTTTAGCTCCTTAGCTGTTGGGGTGGTGAGGAACGCGGCATCTCCCTCGATCATGCATAGAATCCTGTCGACTGCTTCCTGTGTGTATGTGAAGCCTCCGGGTGGAATTTGATCATTAGTGGACATGTTGAAAAAAATGAGTCCGTAATAAACTGACGTGCAATCGCCAAAAACCGGCTGTATGTAAAAAAAGAAAAAAGATGGCAGCACCGTCACAGAAAAAAGGAGTTTGGGGTGATGATGGGCGGTGTGGCCTTCATGCTGACGGTACGGTCGTGATGCCTTGATACCATTGTCTATGCGAAAAGCGACTTCCGTGTTCCCTCCAGAAGACTGTTTTTGTTTTTGTTACTTTCCGTTACATGTGTGGTAGGGGTTAAGAGGAGAGCCCTCTGAATGTTGTGGCGACAGGTTGTGGCGACAGGTGGGTTGGATCGGAGCGGCCGCGACTCTGTATTTGCGTGCGGATGCGCGGCCGCTCTGTGGTCACGGCTGGCGGATCCACTCTTCATTGTTGTGGTATCCCTCAGCCGAGCCCACTTAGCCACTCCTGACACTCTGGCATTGTCCTATGCCAGTACATCCCGATTCCACACTGCACCGGATTAAACTGTCAGCATGATCATCAGGGTGACAGAATGGGCTGTTTGCCCTTATCCATAATGGCCGTCTTGGTGCGGTGACGTAGGAGCACACTGCATCGGATTAAATTGTCAGCATGATCGTCAGGGCGACAGAATGGGCTGTTTGCCCTTATCCATAATGGCCGTCTTGGTGCGGTGACGTAGGAGCATATGCGTCAGGTGACGAGATTGATACTGGCCGGCAGCATGTATTACACGTCGTATTGATACTGGCCGGCAACATGCACTACACGTCGTATTGGCATGCGCAGTGGGGACCTGGGCACGCCGGACCGCACATGTCAGCAGCGACCACAACCGACCCTCATCCTGCATCCTCAATATGTACCACCTGTATTAGTAAGCACGTGACACTTTATTTAATCATCTACAGTTGACACTGATTATACTATCAACTATGTAATTATAGAAATATTTCACTAAGTTTTATATTTATGGTAACAGTTTTTAAGCAATCAGGTGCACCACGATTGAACCACATTGTATTGCTGATTTTATCTGTATTCACATGTATGATGTATTCTGCATTTTGTTTTATTTATTAATTATGTTCACTTAACATGTAATTGGCTATGGCTAGCTATAACACTATATATGTTTGGATCTTGATCTGTACACACTGCTTGAGGAAGGCTCCTGTGTTAGAGCCGAAACGTCGCTACAGCCTTATGGGTAAATAAAGTTTTTTGCTATTTTATTCATTGGAGTGCTGCCCTTTTTCCACGTCTGCATTATTGGATTGGCTTTTATCCACATTGGGCTTTTTGCACCCTCCATTTCCTTTTTTCTGTGACGGTGCTGCCATCTTTTTTCTTTTTTTATATATATACATATATATATACACTCACCTAAAGAATTATTAGGAACACCTGTTCTATTTCTCATTAATGCAATTATCTAGTCAACCAATCACATGGCAGTTGCTTCAATGTATTTAGGGGTGTGGTCCTGGTCAAGACAATCTCCTGAACTCCAAACTGAATGTCAGAATGGGAAAGAAAGGTGATTTAAGCAATTTTGAGCGTGGCATGGTTGTTGGTGCCAGACGGGCCGGTCTGAGTATTTCACAATCTGCTCAGTTACTGGGATTTTCACGCACAACCATTTCTAGGGTTTACAAAGAATGGTGTGAAAAGGGAAAAACATCCAGTATGCGGCAGTCCTGTGGGCAAAAATGCCTTGTGGATGCTAGAGGTCAGAGGAGAATGGGCCGACTGATTCAAGCTGATAGAAGAGCAACGTTGACTGAAATAACCACTCGTTACAACCGAGGTATGCAGCAAAGCATTTGTGAAGCCACAACTCGCACAAGCTTGAGGCGGATGGGCTACAACAGCAGAAGACCCCACCGGGTACCACTCATCTCCACTACAAATAGGAAAAAGAGGCTACAATTTGCACGAGCTCACCAAAATTGGACTGTTGAAGACTGGAAAAATGTTGCCTGGTCTGATGAGTCTCGATTTCTGTTGAGACATTCAAATGGTAGAGTCTGAATTTGGCGTAAACAGAATGAGAACATGTATCCATCATGCCTTGTTACCACTGTGCAGGCTGGTGGTGGTGGTGTAATGGTGTGGGGGATGTTTTCTGGGCACACTTTAGGCCCCTTAGTGCCAATTGGGCATCGTTTAAATGCCACGGGCTACCAGAGCATTGTTTGACCATGTTAATCCCTTCATGACCACCATGTACCCATCCTCTGATGGCTACTTCCAGCAGGATAATGCACCATGTCACAAAGCTCAAATCATTTCAAATTGGTTTCTTGAACATGACAATGAGTTCACTGTACTAAAATGGCCCCCACAGTCACCAGATCTCAACCCAATAGAGCATCTTTGGGATGTGGTGGAACGGGAGCTTCGTGCCCTGGATGTGCATCCCTCAAATCTCCAACTGCAAGATGCTATCCTATCAATATGGGCCAACATTTCTAAAGAATGCTATCAGCACCTTGTGGAATCAATGCCATGTATAATTAAAGCAGTTCTGAAGGCAAAAGGGGGTCCAACACCATATTAGTATGGTGTTCCTAATAATTCTTTAGGTGAGTGTATATATACAGTGGGATGCGAAAGTTTGGGCAACCTTGTTAATCATCATGATTTTCCTGTATAAATCGTTGGTTGTTACGATAAAAAATGTCAGTTAAATATATCATATAGGAGACACACACAGTGATATTTGAGAAGTGAAATGAAGTTTATTGGATTTACAGAAAGTGTGCTATAATTGTTTAAACAAAATTAGGCAGGTGCATAAATTTGGGCACCACAAAAAAGAAATGAAATCAATATTTAGTAGATCCTCCTTTTGCAGAAATTACAGGCTCTAAACGCTTCCTGTAGGTTCCAATGAGAGTCTGGATTCTGGTTGAAGGTATTTTGGACCATTCCTCTTTACAAAACATCTTTAGTTCATTCAGGTTTGATGGCTTCCGAGCATGGACAGCTCTCTTTAAGTCATTAAGTCACTTTATTCAGGTCTGGGGACTGAGGTGGCCATTCCAGAACGTTGTACTTGTTCCTCTGCATAAATGCCTTAGTGGATTTTGAGCAGTGCTTAGGGTCGTTGTCTTGTTGAAAGATCCAGCCCCGGCGCAGCTTCAGCTTTGTCACTGATTCCTGGACATTGGTCTCCAGAATCTGCTGATACTGAGTGGAATCCATGGGTCCCTCAACTTTGACAAGATTCCCAGTCCCTGCACTGGCCACACAGCCCCACAGCATGATGGAACCACCACCACATTTTACTGTAGGTAGCAGGTGTTTTTCTTGGAATGCTGTGTTCTTTTTCCTCCATGCATAACGCCCCTTGTTATGGCCAAATAACTAAATTTTTGTTTCATTAGTCCACGGCACCTTATTCCAAAATGAAGCTGGCTTGTCCAAATGTGCTTTAGCCCACCTCAAGCGGCACTTTTTGTGCTGTGGGCGGAGAAAATGCTTCCTCTGCATCACTCTCGCATACAGCATCTCCTTGTGTAAAGTGCGCCGAATGGTTGAACGATGCACAGTGACTCCGTCTGCAGCAAGATGATGTTGTAGGTCTTTGGTGCTGGTCTGTGGGTTGACTCTGACTGTTCTCACCATTCGTCGCTTCTGTCTATCCCAGATTTTTCTTGGTCTGCCACTTCGAGCCTTAACTTGAACTGAGCCTGTGGTCTTCCATTTCCTCAATATGTTCCTAACTGTGGAAACAGACAGCTGAAATCTCTGAGACAGCTTTCTGTATCCTTTCTCTAAACCATGATGGTGAACAATCTTTGTCTTCAGGTCATTTGAGAGTTGTTTTGAGACCCCCATGTTGCTACTCTTCAGAGAAAATTAAAAGAGGAGGGAAACTTACAATTGACCCCCTTAAATACTCTTTCTCATAATTGGATTCACCTGTGTATGTAGGTCAGAGGTCACTGAGCTTACCAAGCCAATTTGAGTTCCAATAATTAGTTCTAAAGGTTTTGGAATCAATAAAATGACAACAGTGTCCAAATTTATGCACCTGCCTAATTTTGTTTAAACAATTATAGCACACTTTCTGTACATCCAATAAACTTCATTTCACTTCTCAAATATCACTGTGTGTGTCTCCTATATGATATATTTAACTGACATTTTTTATTGTAACAATTAACGATTTATACAGGAAAATCATGACGATTAACAAGGTTGCCCAAACTTTTGCATCCCACTGTATATATACATATATATATACAGCCAGACAGCTTTTTTTTAAACCTCAAGTTTCTACAGTTTATAGCCCTTTTGCCAGCACCCCACTAGCATATATCCAGCTTCAAACGCTGAGCTGAGATACAGTGTAGTTGAAAAACATTTTACTGCAAAAATTGCATTCCTATACCCATGTTAGTGAGCGCATTACGGCAACAGACCATGAAGCTCAAACACATTATATATATATATATATATATATATATATACACACACATTATACCTTTTATTAATGTAAAACATCATTACAAATTGCACAAACCGAATATCTATCATCCTCCTCTGTGTCATATGATCACTCCTGGAAGACGTCAGCATTTTAATCAGAACTTGTGCTACCATTCACTAAACTGTCATTAGAAAGGCTATGAGAATTGAGAATGTAAGAAGCAATCCAGGAATTCTTCCGTAACAGTACATGTTGGATAACGAGCTGTTTGCACACATGTTAAGTGCTAAGGTCGTGTCATCAAAACTTTCCATTTATAACCTGCTTGCACGCTGATATCTCTTTTTCACGTATTGTCCTATTCTCTGTTCTTACAGAGAACATTGTAATAGCAAATCTAAAGTTTTTTTTGTGGTGCATTTCATGTTTTTTTTTTAAAGGCCTTTGTTTGGAGGGGGCACTAGGGCCAGATGTTTCATTTCAGTCTATAGTGAAATATAAAAGGCAAAATACTGTATAAAAGTTTGTGGCAGTGGTGTTTTTTTTCACAATGTAACATGATCTGACTACTTTTGTAACTGCATGCAATTAACATTTTTAGTATAGCCACTGAGTTATTAAATAAAAATCTATCTGTATAGCGCCACCTGCTGTTTGTTCTTTTCCTTATTTGTTTCTCCACTTCAGTAACATCACTGAGGTTGTACATGCTCAGTTCTATCTTTCAATTGTCACCATCCATATCTACTAATCTGAGGCAGGTGGAGTTTCGGGGGGGGGGGGGGGGGGTCTGATCTGAGGTTGATGGGGGTCTGATCTGAGGCTGATGGAGGCTGGTGGAGTCTGATCTGAGGATGAAGGAGCTTGGGGGTCTGATCTGAGATGTGATGGAGCTTAAGGGTCTGATTTTTTAGGTCTGATCTGAGGTCTGATGAAGAATGGGGGTCGGGATTGGGAGTCTAATCTAAAGTGTGATGAAAAATATTTTGTTTCTTATTTTACTCCTCTAAATCCTAGGCGAGTCTTATAGTCCAGTGCATCCTATAGTCTGAAAAATACGATATATATACGTATACACAGTATAGTTACCTGTCATTGTAATCTTACCTGCAATGATAATGAATTGACTGTTAAGAAATGATCTTTAAGTAACTGGAAAGCTTTGTAACTGTGCAATATTGGCTTAAATACTCTGTGCAAGTCAGAGAGACTAAACTCTAATAAGGCATCTTCCAAACACGCTGCCCTTCCTGTAATCCACCATCTTGGGCATTGGCCTGCAGAACAAAAGCTTGCCAAATAAAACCGGAATATTTCCCCTATATGCTTGCTATCTCATTTATTTGCTGCATATTAGCTGTAGGTGCTTATATATCTTGCTTAGTTTTTAATATCATTAAGTAAAATTACTAAAAGCATCAATAAACTTAAAAAAAAAAAAGATACATCATAGCGACGTATAAGTTTTGATCAGTGGGGGTCTGAGTGCTGAGACCCCCACTGACCACTAGAATGAGGAGAGTGAAGAGCTCACATAGTGCACTCTCTCTCCTCGCTGCAGTAGATGAAATAGAGTTGGGCCCATAGACCTTCTATTAAGCATGTCTCCTGCAGCGATTCTCTCTCCTCATTTTACCAATCAATGGGGGTCTCAGCACTCAGATCCCCACCAATCAAAACCTTTTATGCATTCCTATGACATAGCAAAAGTTTTTTGAAAGTTCATTGACACTTTTAAAGCAGTTAGGTCATATCAAATATGCTGGGGTCCAACACTTAGGACCCCCACCGATCAGCTGTTAGAAAAGAACAAGCGTAAGGGGGCTAAGTTGCAATGCAAAGCACATCCGCTATACGATGTACAGCACTGTGCTTGGAAAGCTGGCGGGAATCTGCAGCGCTCACTGGACATCCGGTGTCTGGTGAGTGCACTGCTCCCTGAAACAGCTGAACGGTGTGAGTGTTCAGACTCGGACCCCTGACAATGTGATAATGATGACCTATCCTGAGGATAAGTCACCATTATCTTTTCCAGGATAAATCCGAGCTACGGATCAGGACAATTATTGGTGATGAGCAAAGGTACAAACTTTCATTCCCAATAATTTCCCTGTGTAAAGGTGCAAATGAGTAGATGCTTGTTCGTCAGCAATGAAATTCTCTGCAAACATGTATATACTGCCAACAAAGAAGGAAACTGTGTGGAGAAGAATCCCAGAATCTACCATAAAACCTAGTAAAATATAGATTCAAGCATAGTACTAACCATAAATGCTCTAATAGGTAGAATAAATTAGTTTTTTATTTTAGAGAGGCCATTTAATATATTTGTCTAGGTCAAGCTGTTCTTGTTTATCTCTACTGTTAAAATCATCTGCCAGAAGGATCAACCCTACTAAACCAAACATGCTGCCTGATAGGTTTGATTCTGATTATTAAAATGACACAGCTTTTGTTAAAGTCCATGGCCCTCTTCATGAAAAATCAGCCTTTTATTAAAGGGGTTGTCCAGGTTCAGAGCTGAACCCGGACATAACCCCTTCTTCACTCAGGCAGCCCCTCTGAGTGGAGAATTTCATGCTCAGATGCTCTCCCTTGCCCTGTGCGATTCAGCAGCTTTTTAAGCAAATCCGGTGACGTACCGGGCTCTCCATAGGGTGGAGGCTTCCGCCTAGCAGTGAGCCCAGTGATGTTACCGGCACTAATGGGTGGGCTTTAGCGCTGCCCTATCCTGTAAAACAGCCTACGGCATCGCTAAAACCCGCCCATTAGTGACGTCACCGGGAACACTGCTAGGCAGAAGCCTCCGCCTAGCAGTGTAAAATTATAAACAAAGCAGCTCTTGCCCTGTGCGATACAGCACAGGGCAAGGGAGAGCATCAGAGCATGAAATGCTCCAATGCTTTACTCAGAGGGGCTGCCTGGGTGAAGAAGGTGATATGCCCGGGTTCAGCTCTGAACCTGGACAACCCCTTTAACTATGCTAATGAGGGCTTCAGTGTACCAAGGACACTTGAAGCAAAGCAGCTCAGCTTCTTTAACTCTTAGTCACTTATTCCTCCTCTTGACTGACAAGGACAGGCATCCTCAATGTCCTCCTGTCTGGCCCTGCAACTCCATGCACCTCAACCTCCGGGTAAGCTCCGGGTTCTACCAGGAGTACAGATATTCTAAATTCCCTACTGGGGTTATCTCTACAACAAGTGGTTGAGGAGCCAAGCCGGAGGGAGGCCATTTTGGATTTGGTATTCACACATGGGGATTCGGTATATGATGTCATTGTAGGCGAAACCTTGGGATCTAGTGATCACCAGTCAGTGTGGTTTAATATAAGAACTGTGAAAGAGTCCCACCACACAAAAACAAAAGTTTTCGATTTTAGAAAAACAGACTTTTCAAAAATGAAATTAGTCATAAATGAGTCCTTATCAGACTGAAACGGATTACATGGAGTCCAGGAGAAATGGGACTACTTAAAAGGTGCATTATTGAAGGCAACAGAAAATTGCATTAGACTTGTCAGTAAAAGCAAAAAAAGGAAGAGACCACTGTGGTACTCAGCAGAAGTGGCCCAAATCATTAAAAATAAAAAGCTAGCATTTTGTAATTATAAAAAAAAACAGAGCAATGAAGATAAGGAAATCTACAAGATTAGGCAGAGAGAGGCCAAGCAAGTTATAAGAACTTCTAAAGCGCAGGCAGAAGAAAAACTAGCTCAGTCTATGAAAAAAGGGGATAAGACATTCTTCAGATATATAAATTAAAAAAGGAAATTAAAACAAGGAATAACTAAATTAAAAACAAAGGACGGAAGGTATGTAGAAGAGAATAAAGGGCTAGCCGACTGCCTTAATGAATACTTCTGTTCAGTTTTTACAAAAGAAAAAGGAGAAGGACCTCCACTAGAAAGGAGGACTAATAAATTGTTTGATGCATGTATCTTTACAGAGGAAGATGTTCTAAGTTTGCTGTCTAAGGTGAAGACAAATAAGTCACAGGGGCCTGATGAGATACACCCAAAATTATTAAAAGAGCTTAGTGGTGAGCTGGCAAAACCGTTAACAGATTTATTTAACCAATCATTAGTAACAGGAGTCGTCCCGGAAGATTGGAAATTGGCAAATGTCGTGCCCATTCACAAGAAAGGTAGTAGGGAGGAATCGAGCAACTATAGACCAGTGAGTCTGACATCAATAGTAGGCAAATTAATGGAAACCCTATTAAAGGATAGGATTGTGGAACATCTAAAATCCCATGGATTGCAAGATGAAAAACAACATGGGTTTACTTCAGGGAGATCATGTCAAACAAATCTTATAGATTTTTTTGACTGGGTGACTAAAATAATAGATGGTGGAGGTGCAGTAGACATCGCATATCTAGATTTTAGTAAGGCTTTTGACACTGTCCCACATAAAAGACTTATCAATAAACTGCAGTCATTGAGCATGGACTCCCATATTGTTGAGTGGATTAGGCAGTGGCTGAGTGACAGACAACAGAGGGTTGTAGTCAATGGAGAACATTCAAAACAAGGTCATGTTACCAGTGGGGTTCCACAGGGATCTGTACTGGGACCAATTTTGTTTAATATCTTCATAAGTGATATTGCAAAAGGCCTCGATGGTAAGGTTTGTCTTTTTGCTGATGACACAAAGATATGTAACAGGGTTGATGTTCCTGGAGGGAAACGCCAAATGGAAAAGGATTTAGGAAAACTAGAAGAATGGTCAGAACTCTGGCAACTGAAATTTAATGTGGATAAGTGCAAGATAATGCACCTGGGGCGTAAAAACCCAAGGGCAGAATATAGAATATTTGACACAGTCCTGACCTCAGTATCTGAGGAAAGGGATTTAGGAGTAATTATTTCAGAAGACTTAAAGGTGGGAAGACAATGTAATAGAGCAGCACGAAATGCCGGCAGAATGCTTGGATGTATAGGGAGAGGTATAAGCAGTAGAAAGAGTGAAGTGCTTATGCCGCTGTACAGAACACTGGTGAGACCTCACTTGGAGTATTGTGCGCAGTACTGGAGGCCATATCTCCAGAAGGATATAGATACTCTAGAGAGAGTTCAGAGAAGAGCTACTAAACTAGTACATGGATTGCAGGATAAAACTTACCAGGAAAGGTTAAAGGACCTTAATATGTATAGCTTGGAAGAAAGAAGAGACAGAGGGGATATGATAGAAACTTTTAAATACATAAAGGGAATCAACTCGGTAAAGGAGGAGAGCATATTTAAAAGAAGAAAAACTACCACAAGAGGACACAGTTTTAAATTAGAGGGGCAAAGGTTTAAAAGTAATATAAGGAAGTATTACTTTACTGAGAGAGTAGTGGATGCATGGAATAGCCTTCCTGCAGAAGTGGTAGCTGCAAATACAGTGAAGGGGTTTAAGCATGCATGGGATAGGCATAAGGCTATCCTTCATATAAGATAGGGCCAGGGACTATTCATAGGATTCAGATATATTGGGCAGACTAGATGGGCCAAATGGTTCTTATCTGCCGACACATTCTATGTTTCTATAAGCTAACGGGTATATACTGCACATGCGCTGATTGCGGATTCAACAGCGTATGCACCGTTGAATGAGCTGAAGCCCTCATTAACGTAATTAATAAACGACTGATTTCTCAAGGATGGAGCCATGGAGTTTAACATGAAAGGTAGCAGTATCAACCCTGCCAGACAGCAGGTCTGGTTTAATGGGGTTGATCCTGCTGAAAGATGCTCTTTAAAACATTACAACTTAAAAATTATTGGAGAAAAAAGGGAAAAGCAATAACATCAATGAGATCTGCCTAGACATTGTGCCAATGGAACAGCAGAATCACCCCCTATCCTCCCTGCCTGATGTTTTTACTATACGGTATAGTTATTAGGCGCCCAAAAATAGAAATAATTCTCTCCATAATATGCCCAGCCTCTGTGGATCAGCAGAAGCACAGTACCGTTAAGCGTCCAAGAAAATCCCACACCAAGGAAACAGGGACAAATTTCCGCAATGTTTAATATTGAGTACAGTTAGCTTTGTCATTCATTTTCCATGGTCCTAAATGAGAAAAAATAAAATAAATCAACGCAAAAATATATCTTTTCACCAGACTCTCGATGGACTGTACATTTTACATTTTCTCTGCCAATATTTTCTAAAACAATATTATTCAGGCACTGTGTGCTGGAAGCTAAAGAGTTAACATGACATGAAATTGGAACTGAGACACAACATCCCTTCAGCCCTTTGGCAAAGGCAGTAGAGTTGGTCAGTATAATTGGCAGAGAACCAGAATGTACGCATAGAAAGACAGATAGAAATCACTCTCAGCAACAGACGTCCGGCAGCACAAGCCACACAGAAGCAACTCGTCAGGTGAAAAGGTGAGAAAATGTACAGGTAGCGGATATCTGGCCATTCTCACGTCTAATACCCTCACAGTTTGAGGATAACATTCATTCTTATCGAAGAAGGTCACCATAGCTGTCAAACAGCTCTTCAGACATAGAGGTAATTGTACTGGACAGCTTTATAACGAGCCACTGGTAGGTGATAGGTGAAAGATCAATTACAGGATCATTTAGGATGCAGTTTATGTTTATGATGTGTATTGTTAAACAAAAAAAATTTAAAACTTATAGAAAAACACCTCCATATGTTTCGCAAATATGCATTTTGCATGTTAGTCCTTTGAGTTCTGCATTGTGTTGCCTTTTGAGCGTATATGCTTGGATTTTTGTGGTCAAATTTTACAAATTAGGCTGAGTTCACACTTCAGTTATTTGGTCAGTTATAGTATTGTGAGCTAAAACCAGGTGCGGGTGAAAACACGGAATAGGTGCAAATCAAATCATTACACCTGTTTCCTGTTCACTACTGGTTTTGGCTCACAATAATTGATGAAAATAACCGAAGTATGGACATAAAGTGTTATAAAATCTGCACCGCGACATAATCACAGTAGGATGTATAAATATATTGATCGATTTAATTTTTATAGTTAATATAACAATAATGCAAGAGTCTGATCAACGATTCACAGCCATTTCACCTTTTCACGTACAAATGTATCTGATTTGCTACTGGATTTTAAATGAATACATTTATAATTTATTATAGATTTATCATTTGCAATTTTATAATTTATGAATTTACAATTTATAAATTCAAACGTATACGTTTTTATTTGTTTTATTTTAATTGATAACATAAGATACTTAGAAAAGAAGCAATTTACAATAAGAAACCAATATCAGTTCTTAAATAAAGATTTTTACAAAGCTTAAAACGTAAGCTCACTTGGTTATATGCTGAATGCTGGAATATTCAAATCTGAATTTAAGCTTTTATAGAAAAAGATAAAAAGCTCAAAACTCTAAAACGTCCATTAATGCTGTTCTAAAAATATAATAAAAAATGTCATAATCAACATGTATGATATTGCTGTCGGGTAGCTTGCTGCTCCTGTCATCGCTGCACTCTGTGGCTTACAAACCTAATGAAATAATAGTAGAACCTAATGTGAGGCATGACATAATGCTGGAAATGTCTACTGATACTCTGTTTTGGAGGTCGCTCAGAAGAGCAAAGGTTCCTAAAGCTCCTTCCTAAACACATTTTTCAGCATTTTTAAATGTTTGTAAAAGATACCATTCATTTCTAGTATTTTTCAGTTTTTTTAACAAGCTTTTTGGGGATTTTTTTTATGTTGTGACATTTAACCACCTCAGCCCCCAGTGCTTAAACACCCTGAAAGACCAGGCCACTTTTTACACTTCTGACCTACACTACTTTCACCATTTATTGCTCGGTCATGCAACTTACCACCCAAATGAATTTTACCTCCTTTTCTTCTCACTAATAGAGCTTTCATTTGGTGGTATTTCATTGCTGCTGACATTTTTACTTTTTTTGTTATTAATCAAAATTTAACGATTTTTTTGCAAAAAAATGACATTTTTCACTTTCAGTTGTAAAATTTTGCAAAAAAAATGACATCCATATATAAATTTTGCTCTAAATTTATTGTTCTACATGTCTTTGATAAAAAAAAAATGTTTGGGTAAAAAAAAAATGGTTTGGGTAAAAGTTATAGCGTTTACAAACTATGGTACAAAAATGTGAATTTCCGCTTTTTGAAGCAGCTCTGACTTTCTGAGCACCTGTCATGTTTCCTGAGGTTCTACAATGCCCAGACAGTACAAACACCCCACAAATGACCCCATTTCGGAAAGTACACACCCTAAGGTATTCGCTGATGGGGATAGTGAGTTCATAGAACTTTTTATTTTTTGTCACAAGTTAGCGGAAAATGATGATTTTTTATTTTTTTTTTCTTACAAAGTCTCATATTCCACTAACTTGTGACAAAAAATAAAAACTTCCATGAACTCACTATGCCCATCACGAAATACCTTGGGGTCTCTTCTTTCCAAAATGGGGTCACTTGTGGGGTAGTTATACTGCCCTGGCATTCTAGGGGCCCAAATGTGTGGTAAGGAGTTTGAAATCAAATTCTGTAAAAAATGACGAGTGAAATCCGAAAGGTGCTCTTTGGAATGTGGGCCCCTTTGCCCACCTAGGCTGCAAAAAAGTGTCACACATCTGGTATCCCCGTACTCAGGAGAAGTTGGGGAATGTGTTTTGGGGTGTCATTTTACATATACCCATGCTGGGTGAGATAAATATCTTGGTCAAATGCCAACTTTGTATAAAAAAATGGGAAAAGTTGTCTTTTGCCAAGATATTTCTCTCACCCAGCATGGGTATATGTAAAAAGACACCCCAAAACACATTCCCCAACTTCTCCTGAATACGGAGATACCAGATGTGTGACACTTTTTTGCAGCCTAGGTGGGCAAAGGGGCCCATATTCCAAAGAGCACCTTTCGGATTTCACTCGTCATTTTTTACAGAATTTGATTTCAAACTCCTTACCACACATTTGGGCCCCTAGAATGCCAGGGCAGTATAACTACCCCACAAGTGACCCCATTTTGGAAAGAAGAGACCCCAAGGTATTCGCTGATGGGCATAGTGAGTTCATGGAAGTTTTTATTTTTTGTCACAAGTTAGTGGAATATGAGACTTTGTATGAAAAAAAAAATATATAAAAAAAATCATCATTTTCCACTAACTTGTGACAAAAAATAAAAAATTCTAGGAACTCGCCATGCCCCTCACGGAATACCTTGGGGTGTCTTCTTTCCAAAATGGGGTCACTTGTGGGGTAGTTATACTGCCCTGGCATTTTCCAGGGGCCCTAATGTGTGGTAAGTAGGTAAATGACCAGTGAAATCCAAAAGGTGCTCTTTGGAATATGGGCCCCTTTGCCCACCTAGGCTGCAAAAAAGTGCCACACATGTGGTATCTCCGTACTCAGGAGAAGTTGGGGAATGTGTTTTGGGGTGTCTTTTTACATATACCCATGCTGGGTGAGAGAAATATCTTGGCAAAAGACAACTTTTCCCATTTTTTTATACAAAGTTGGCATTTGACCAAGATATTTATCTCACCCAGCATGGGTATATGTAAAATGACACCCCAAAACACATTCCCCACCTTCTCCTGAGTACGGAGATACCAGATGTGTGACACTTTTTTGCAGCCTAGGTGGGCAAAGGGGCCCATATTCCAAAGAGCACCTTTCGGATTTCACTGGTCATTTTTTACAGAATTTGATTTCAAACTCCTTACCACACATTTGGGCCCCTAGAAATACCAGGGCAGTATAACTACCCCACAAGTGACCCCATTTTGGAAAGAATAGACCCCAAGGTATTCGCTGATGGGCATAGTAAGTTCATGGAAGTTTTTATTTTTTGTCACAAGTTAGTGGAATATGAGACTTTGTATGAAAAAAAAAAAAAAAAAAAATCATCATTTTCCACTAACTTGTGACAAAAAATAAAAAATTCTAGGAACTCGCCATGCCCCTCACGGAATACCTTGGGGTGTCTTCTTTCCAAAATGGGGTCACTTGTGGGGTAGTTATACTGCCCTGGCATTTTCCAGGGGCCCTAATGTGTGGTAAGTAGGTAAATGACCAGTGAAATCCGAAAGGTGCTCTTTGGAATATGGGCCCCTTTGCCCACCTAGGCTGCAAAAAAGTGTCACACATCTGGTATCTCCGTACTCGGGAGAAGTTGGGGAATGTGTTTTGGGGTGTCTTTTTACATATACCCATGCTGGGTGAGAGAAATATCTTGGCAAAAGACAACTTTTCCCATTTTTTTATACAAAGTTGGCATTTGACCAAGATATTTATCTCACCCAGCATGGGTATATGTAAAAAGACACCCCAAAACACATTCCCCAACTTCTCCTGAGTACGGCGATACCAGATGTGTGACACTTTTTTGCAGCCTAGATGCGCAAAGGGGCCCAAATTCCTTTTAGGAGGGCATTTTTAGACATTTGGATACCAGACTTCTTCTCACGCTTTGGGGCCCCTAGAATGCCAGGGCAGTATAAATACCCCACATGTGACCCCATTTTGGAAAGAAGACACCCCAAGGTATTCAATGAGGGGCATGGCGAGTTCATAGAAATTTTTTTTTTTTTGGCACAAGTTAGCGGAAATTGATATTTTTTATTTTTTTCTCACAAAGTCTCCCGTTCCGCTAACTTGGGACAAAAATTTCAATCTTTCATGGACTCAATATGCCCCTCACGGAATACCTGGGGGTGTCTTCTTTCCGAAATGGGGTCACATGTGGGGTATTTATACTGCCCTGGCATTCTAGGGGCCCTAAAGCGTGAGAAGAAGTCTGGAATATAAATGTCTAAAAAATTTTACGCATTTGGATTCCGTGAGGGGTATGGTGAGTTCATGTGAGATTTTATTTTTTGTCACAAGTTAGTGGAATATGAGACTTTGTAAGAAAAAAAAATAATAATTCCGCTAACTTGGGCCAAAAAAATGTCTGAATGGAGCCTTACAGGGGGGTGATCAATGACAGGGGGGTGATCAATGACAGGGGGGTTGATCAATGACAGGGGGTTGATCAATGACAGGGGGGTGATCAATGACAGGGGGGTGATCAATGACAGGGGGGTGATCAATGACAGGGGGGGTGATCAATGACAGGGGGGTGATCAATGACAGGGGGGGTGATCAATGACAGGGGGGTGATCAATGACAGGGGGGTGATCAATGACAGGGGGGTGATCAATGACAGGGGTGGTGATCAATGACAGGGGTGGTGATCAATGACAGGGGGGTGATCAGGGAGTCTATATGGGGTGATAACCACAGTCATTTATCACGCCCGTGTAAGGCTTCATTCAGACGTCCGGATGCGTTTTGCGGATCCGATCCATCCATCAGTGGATCCGTAAAAATCATGCGGACGTCTGAATGGAGCTTTACAGGGGGGTGATCAATGACAGGGGGGTAATCAATGACAGGGGGGTGATCAGGGAGTCTATATGGGGTGATCACCACAGTCATTGATCATGCCCCTGTAAGGCTTCATTCAGACGTCCGGATGCGTTTTGCGGATCCGATCCATCTATCAGTGGATCCGTAAAAATCATGCGGACGTCTGAATGGAGCTTTACAGGGGGGTAATCAATGACAGGGGGGTGATCAGGGAGTCTATATGGGGTGATAACCACAGTCATTGATCATGCCCCTGTAAGGCTTCATTCAGACGTCCGGATGCGTTTTGCGGATCCGATCCATCTATCAGTGGATCCGTAAAAATCATGCGGACATCTGAATGGAGCTTTACAGGGGGGTGATCAGGGAGTCTATATGGGGTGATCACCACAGTCATTGATCATGCCCCTGTAAGGCTTCATTCAGACGTCCGGATGCGTTTTGCGGATCCGATCCATCTATCAGTGGATCCGTAAAAATCATGCGGACGTCTGAATGGAGCTTTACAGGGGGGTAATCAATGACAGGGGGGGTGATCAATGACAGGGGGGTGATCAGGGAGTCTATATGGGGTGATAACCACAGTCATTGATCATGCCCCTGTAAGGCTTCATTCAGACGTCCGGATGCGTTTTGCGGATCCGATCCATCTATCAGTGGATCCGTAAAAATCATGCGGACATCTGAATGGAGCTTTACAGGGGGTTGATCAATGACAGGGGGGTAATCAATGACAGGGGGGTGATCAGGGAGTCTATATGGGGTGATCAGGGGTGATTAGGGGTGATCAGGGGCTAATAAGGGGTTAATAAGTGACGGGGGGGGTGTAGTGTAGTGTAGTGGTGCTTGGTGGGACTTTACTGAGCTACCTGTGTCCTCTGGAGGTCGATCCAAACAAATGGGACCACCAGAGGACCAGGTAGCAGGTATATTAGACGCTGTTATCAAAACAGCGTCTAATATACCTGTTAGGGGTTAAAAAAAACACATCTCCAGCCTGCCAGCGAACGATCGCCGCTGGCAGGCTGGAGATCAACTCTCTTACCTTCCGTTCCTGTGAGCGCGCGCGCCTGTGTGCGCGCGTTCACAGGAAATCTCGCGTCTCGCGAGAGGACGCGCCGGCGCGTCCAGGAGGAATGAATCAACCACCTCCAGGACGCGTCTGTGCGTACAGCGGTCCGGAGGTGGTTAAAAGAAGTTTTTTTCTACCTTTTTTCAACTTCAATATAGAAACCAAAAAATTCTAAAAAATTGCATGTTGCACATTTTATATTTTCACTAGGCTAGTATGAATCGTGACATCCAGTGCCTCACAGGTGATGTCCTCTCTGATTGTAGTCGTCCACTTTGCCTTTTCTTCTCTATTTAGGCCCAGACCACCATGAAGGTGTCTTTCAGTCACGATTTGCCTGTGCACAAATTGCCCACCCTGATGCTACTGCTAATCCCCTGCTACTGCCCCTACGTAGTAAGATTATCCCCCCCTTTGTGTCCCAAACATAATAGTGTACACCTCAAATAATAATGCCTCTTTTCTGCCCATACACAGTAATAATACCTGCTAGTTGCCCCCTTTGTGCCTATAAACAGTAAAAAATTAACCCTTTTTGCTAGTTACAAATAGTTTCCACCCTTTGTGTTCCCCCACATTAATACTGTAATACAACTTGCCCCATCATAAGTTATATGCCCCCCATCTTGCCCCAAAAATTAAAAATACCCCCTTTGTGCCCCAAAGTAATAATCTCCCTTTGTGCCCCCACAAAGTACAAATGCACAATATCAAATATGTTGGAAAATGTTATTAATATGACACCCAATGACTTACCCCAGAACCTACTTACTCCAGAAACTGATCAGATTGACAGCAGTCCTTCATAATCCCATGCTGATGTTATGAATATATTTTATCGAGATAATGTAAAATAACATGGCTAAAAAAAAACATTTCACCCACAATGGAGGTTTAGCCTGCATTTTTAACCCATTTTAGAATAGTGGCACCACTTTTGCTATCTGCCAGTCCTTCGGAAAATACCCTGCCGTTATAGATAATTAAATATTATAAATAATGGTCTATTGGTGTAACGTAAAGTGAATTAGAAAGATTTGAGAATGAATAAGCTTACACAGGCTACGTGAATAAATATATTTACTAAGTGATTAAATATTCGATAACACAAAGAAATCACATACAGATTAATAAAAAGTAAATAAATATCACTAGCCTAAATGGGGTGGAGACTCCATCGATCATGCTATAACCCATGGCTGTCTACCCCGTTATAACACATGACCGACACCCCAGGGTGTACAAGAGAGATAGGGCAATCATACTCACATCCTACCTAGAATGGAGGGCCTGGTGGATTGGTGTACTAAATTCCCTTAGAACACAGAGGTGTATCTCATTATGACGCTATGAATTATTTAAATCTTTTTAAAGCAGCCACTGTACCTCTTTTACTATTTTTTTTTAAAGGGCCAACCTTTTTGCTATTTAAACATCATCTGAAGAACTGTTTAAGGTTAGTTTCACTCTTTCAATAGATGTCTCTCTGTTTCAAAGCTCTGCTTCCCTTATGTTTTTACATAATTTATTTTTCTTTTTACAATGTTTTAGTGCGGCTTTACTGTCTTTTTGTCTTTAAATGAACATGTCCTAGTCAAAAATGCTTAGAACACCTCTAAGCTATTCAAATGTTGTCTCCCTGATGTTTAATGTGTCATTTTATTAAAGTGTATGCATGCAAGCATGTAATCTGACATTTCACAAAGGCGATAGAAGTTAGGGGGAGGGTTATCAAAACTGGTGTAAAGTAAAACTGGCCTCATTGCCCATAGCAACCAATCATATTCCACCTTTCATTTTCCAAAGGAGCTGTGAAAAATGAAAAGTGGAATCTGGTGGGTTGATAGGGGCAACTAAGTCACTTTTGCCTTTACACAAGTTTTGGTAAATCTCCCCTTTTAGAGCACTAGACGTCACATGTCAGAAAATCTTCCAGCTGTGCAGCAAAGGAGAATAAAAGAACCAAGAGACAGGCAGCATTTTCATCACTAATTAGCACGACTTCTCGATGCCAAAGAGTAAGTGGAGAGAGTTCCAATACTCTTGTAGACATCGCTAAGCCAGCAAAGTGGTGTAAGTAGTTTCTCTGCACATTCAGGATGCATGGTAAATTAAATTTGGATGGATTTCAATTCATAGAGGGAAAGTTTGTGCAATAATGATTTTGGGGTTAGTTTCCATCAACTGGCTACAGGAATAAACTGAATTTATAGGATAGGTATGAATTAACATATTTTTCTGCCCATAAGACACACCTCTGTTTACTAAAACAACAGGAAAGAGTTACTACATTTTTCACCCCATAAGACACATTTTTTCCCCCAAAAGTGGGGGGAAATGCACCTGCGTCTTATAGGGCGAATACTAAAGTTTTAGTACCAGAGGACCAGGAAGCGGTGAAGGCTCTATACTCACCGCTTCCTGGTCCTTGGCTGTCGGCTGTGCAGTGGTTGTGCACAGCGTGAGGGTGCTCTGTGACCTCACGCTGTGCGCTCCGGTTCACAGCACAGCAGACAGGTGAGGAGCGGAAGCGTCCAGGAACAGGAGAGGTAAGTGGTTTATTAAACAGGCAGTAGGGGCTGATCTGAAGCAATGGGGGCTGCTGGGGGATAACATGACAGGCAATGGGGGATACAGAGGGCTGATATGAGGCAATGGGGGCTGCTGTTGGGGCCAATATGAGAGGCAATGGGGGATACTGAGGACTGATATGAGGCAATGGGGGCTACTGAGGGCTGATATGAGGCAATAGGAGCTGCTGGGGGCCAATATGAGAGGCAATGGGGGCTGATATGAGGTCTGATTGGGGTCATTCACATTGGAGTCTAAGCTGAGGTCTGATTGTGGGTCTGATCTGAGGTCTTGTTGGGGTCTTATTAACATTGGGGGTCTGATTGGGGCTGTTAGCTGAGGTCTGATCTGAGGCCTACTGAAAAATATTTTTTTCTTATTGAACTCCTCTAAAACCTAGGTGTGTCTTATGGGGCGAAAAATACAGTACTTTGTAATAATTACATCAATTAACCTATAAATCACTGCTCATACTTCTTGTAATACCATTGGTTATGCTATCCTGTTGACAGGACTAGTTTTTCCACCATGAATAACGGAACCGTTTTGCATTCCGTCCTAGAATTCCGTTATATTCCGTAATAATTCTGTTACATCGGAACCTATAACAGAATACCATAACGCCAATGCGAACCCACCCTTACAGTAACTCTTTCCTGTTGTTTTAGTAGACAAAGTTGCGTCTTATAGGCAGAAAAACATGATAGACAATTAGTAACTACTTTATAATTAGTTTGGACCCCATAGCAGCCCAGTATGATAACTTTAAAAGGACACTTGCATCAGAAAGAGGTATTGTATATTTTATATAAACAATTTTTAAAAGATTTTTTGGGGCTGTTTTTCTTTTTCATTTCAGCGGTACTATACTATTACTAATTAAATAAAAGATATTGTCATTCTATAGCAGTCAGTCTAGAGATAAGTTCCTATATAGATTGGTAATCCATTATGTAGTTTACTGCTGCGGTGAAGGGAAGATTCTATCTGCTAGTATAATAGTACAGTCGTGGCCAAAAGTTTGGAGACTGATACAAATTTTGATTTTCACAAACGTTTGCAGCTTTTGTTTTTCGATATTTTTCTCAGATGTTTCTATCGTATAGTGAAGTACAGTTATAAGTTGTTGTTTTTTTTAACTTTCATTGACAAATCCATCAAGATTATCCACAAACGCAGTATTTCCAGTGCTGACTCTTCTTTTACAAGACTTCTGCGATTCACCCTGGCAT
Source organism: Bufo bufo (assembly GCF_905171765.1). NCBI lineage: Eukaryota > Metazoa > Chordata > Amphibia > Anura > Bufonidae > Bufo > Bufo bufo. Next base: position 54,658,235 of record NC_053389.1, on the reverse strand, counting down.
GCTGGATATCAGCTTCTTGGCGCCCACTCCCTTGGATGAGAAGCAACCTCATTCTTTTTAATGAAGGAGTCTGTCAGTATTTTATGTTGTCCGTGGACCAGGCAGCATGAAACTGCTGACAGGTTCCCTGTAATATTTTACATGTTTGACAGGTTGTATGAGAAGCAGTGTCACACCAACGGTTCGAGCCTACTCTGTCCTGCTGCCCCGAGCAGGCAAGGGCGTCGCTCCTCTCTCCCACTGTTTATAGGAACCAGTACTCAGGGAACTTCCTTTCAGCATTGCAAGAGTTAATCCTTACCTCCTGCTCCCTGTCCAGTTGCCGATTACGGTGCTGATCAGCCTCCCTATTTAACTACGGCTATGGATCCACCTCCTTGCCTGCTCCTTGTAACCAGTAATGGTGTGATCTCTCGTCTGGCTACCCGTGTACCGTACCTCGCCTGACTGCCGACTGTGCTTCTTGCTGCCTGCCCTTGAATTTAAATTGCTTACTGGATTACGCATGTATTTAGCCTTTCGCAACCTACGAGTGGATATCTGGAATATCCATGTACACAGCCTGCCCTGACCTTGGACTATATTAAGACTACGCCTTGTGCCTGATTCCTTGGTGCCTCAAACTGGTAATTGGCACAGTGGGTCCACACCCACCTCCTGGTAAAAGCAGTATGCTATTGTGTAAAGAGAATTTAAGGATATGGACACATTTGCAATTTTTTTTTATTGCATTCTACTTATTTATGGCTAAAATATATATATTTTTTAATTGATTTAAGCATTTTCAACAGTTTTTTTCTATACAGCTTTCAGTTTCATTGCTGTAAATCTGTCAGAGAGCTTTTCTGATGGCTCAGTTTGTAGCCTTTCTCTTTACTTACCTGACAGATCATAAACTTTAATTTAAAGGGATTGCTCCACTAAAAATATTCTACATTGTTCAAGCCATCACCTGGATCATAATACTTTTGTAATTGTATGTAATCAAATATTTAGTGTAAGCACTGAGTTATTCAATACAATTTATCTCTATCGCCACCTTTTGTTTGCTATTTTTCTTATTTCTCTGTCCATGTCACCGTGGTGGATACACATGCTCATTTCTGTCCTTCAACTGCCACAAGCCATATCTTTTTTTAGAAGCCGAGACAGCTACAGGGAAAGAGCTGCAGCAGAAAGGAAATGCCCCAGGGAAAGGACATTCTCCAAGAGCTGGGATAGGAAGAGAGTTGCAGTATAAAGGACACAAACCATGAGAAAGCACACATCCCGTGTTGCCAGCTTGAAAAAAATCTAGCAGAGCAAATGTAACAATTGTAAGAAGGTACCTGGAATCATCGTGGAATCAACGAGGCTCCTGGCCTCGCTGAAGTAATAGCAGCAGCTATTGCTAATTGACACCTTGATATTTAGCATGGCTGTCATAGTTGATCCGGGACGGCTCTTACTGGGAGTAGTCAAAGTGTTGGGTGGGTGACTACTCCCCATGTTCCAGGCTGGGTTTTGTCAGGCATAAAAACCAGTCAGCACTGCCAGGTGTGGTTTATTTACCTCCCTCTGACAGTGGAGCTCAGAAGTCTGTGTGCTGTGAACTGAGGGCTGTGCTGGGATTTAAGGTTTGAGCCGGGCTGGAGGACTCAGGCCCCTCTAAAGGCGAATAGGCCGCCTATGGACTTGATGAGGCTGAACTGCTAACAGGGTGTGAATTAACACCCAGGAGAAAAGGTGACTTTTATTGTTTATGGACTTTCCATGTGTGTGAACACCTTATCTGCAAAGTGTGAATAAACACCGCTGTTTGATTCAAGAACTGTGTACTTTGCCTCTATACTGCATCCACTAGTCCTAACTACCAGAGCGAATGCCCACAATGAATATAGATATCTCTTTGGATCCATGTGAGGTACAGGTTCTAGCTTTGTTAGAAAGAGATTGTACTATATGATATCCAATTTTCAAATTAATCATGTGATAAACCCCTTTAATATAAAGTCTGATCAAACTCATAAGAATTTAGCTCAATCCTTTCAGCCCCAGGTGATTTTCCATTTTGTGTTTTCGTTTTTCACTCTCTGCCTTCCAAGAACCATAACTTTTTTATTTTTCCATTCACATAGCTGCATAAGTTTTTTTTTTGTACTTTCTAATGGCATCAATGCATATGGTGTAGTGGGAAGCTGGAAAAATATTCTAAATGGGGTGGAATTGAAAAAAAAAATGCAATTCTGCCATAGTTTTGTGTTTTGTTTTTACGATGTTCCCTGTGTGGTTAAACTACCTGTTCCCTTCAGTCTCTGGGTCAATACAATTACAGGAATACTACATTTGTAAAACTTTTCTGGTGTTTTAATACTTTAAAAAAAAAACAATTCTGGAAAAAAAATATATCTTTTCATCGCCATATTCGGACCCCCATATATTATTATAGTTGTGACTATGTTATTGTGAGGGTTCATTTTTTGCGAGGCAATTTGTAGTTTTCAGTAATATCATTTTGGGGTGTGTATGACTTCTGATCACTTTATATAAAAAAATTTACCACTCACCACACTACCGATCCAGCATCGCTGATCCAGTGGTTTACCTTGCTGAAGCATGCCATGCCATGTGACTACTCCAGCCTAACATTGGCCACATTGTCCATGTCAACATATATGGCATGGGTGTTGGTGTAGCTGTAGCGGTCACATGCCAGTATGGCACATCATCATTTCAACTTGGTAAACATAAACTGTTGGAGGCCCACTAGAATGAAGGTCCTGGATCGGTGGGTAAATTGCAAGGCCAAAAAAAATGAAAAAACAACATATTCATTTGTGTCAGTTGTTTGACATGATTAAAAATGAGTACCAGGGTTTGACAAAATACCAGTTAAGCAAAATGTCATTATTTTGCTAAATTTTTTGGGGAAACACTGTAATTTACAGGTCTTAATCTAAAAAGTGGTGGCATAAGATGCACCAAATTATCAGGAGGTGCATACCTCTTAATAGATTTTGTGTATCTTCTGAGCAGGTGTAAATTCGCACGAGTTGCAAGCGTAAATTATAGCAAACTTCTAGGTGCGCTGAAAACATGTAGATCATGTCCAAACTTTTTTCTATTGAACTAACCATCACAACATCCTGTGGCAGGGATTTCTATTGTATTTGTTCCCTTTAATATGTATGCTATCATTATGTGCATCTATGCAACTTCTGTAGGTTCATGGGATGCAGCAAAATGACTTAGATAATTAATCCTACTTCATTACATATCTAATTACCAGCCTCTTTTAAGATTCCCGAGATTTTTTACAAGTCCTTACTGAAACCTTATGTTACATTTGCCTGTCTTAACAAGCCATCTCCACCTCCTGTTTCGGTAAAAGGTCATCCAGAGTGTGAAACAGAAGAATGCTCGTGCAAGGTCAAAAACTCCCAACGGAATTGAGGGTATGGACCATGCAGGGCATGGTTGAAACGGAGGTCCTCCTGAGCTCAATCTTTCCATGCATAGAAATGAAATATAAAAGTTTGTGCAAAAAAAAGTAAGGAAATCAAAATAGAAGATGGTCCCTGAAATAAGACCCCCCCCCCCCGAAAAAAAAAATAACTGATGCGCCTGTGTTCTTTATAGTAAGCTGTAGCATTCAGAGCATGGCTAGCAAATCTAAGCAGCGTTATTTAGATGTAATTCCCATGTAATAATTCTGGATCAGTTGGAGCACTTGAGTTGTCCTCTTGCTCTATTTTTCCTAGAATTCTACGTAGAAATTAACAACTGGGTGTGACCATTTTCTTTTTTGATCCTGGCCACAGCATACAGGTGTCAGCTGTAGAACACAGTCAGCACCAGCTGTATATTTTTACCCTTCAGATGCCACAGACAATAGCAACCGTTGCATTTGAGCGGTTAGACAGATGTAAGTGACTCCTGTCCTTCAAACCCCCTCCTCCATTGCAAGGTTCCAAGTGGTTCTGAAGGCCTCCAGGTCTACTAGTGTGTAATGGAACACTGGTAAATTCACAATTCACTGAAAAACATACTATAACTATATAGCAGTGTATGATACAAGCAATTGAGCAATCACATGTTCAAGTCCCCTAACAGGACTAAAAAATCTAATAAAAAAAATAAACAACCCACAATTATTAAAATTCAAATCACCCTCTTTCTCCATTTATCATATTAAAATTATAAAGAGTAAAAAACTAAATTGATATTGCCACATCTCTACTAATAAAATAGTGTATTCATCCCACACAGGGAAATCTGTAAAAAAAATTTATACCAAAAAATGACGGAATTGCGGTTTTTTAGTCACCTCGCCTCCCCAAAAAATAAAAAAATAAAAATAGCAAAAAGATCCATTTTCCACAAAATGATTCCTAGAAAAACTATAGCTTACCCCACCAACAGTTAAGTGAGATAGCAGATGAGCTCTATCCAGGCCCAAAAAAGCTTCAGTATAGGGAAGAGTTCTGCAGAGAAGACTTGAACTCTGCCACTAGTTCCAGCTTTTTCATTATGCACATGCATTTTTTTCTAAGGGGATTCTTGTACATAGTGTACAGTGGCTCCTAACAACTCCCAAAATATACAGGAGGAGAGGCATATGTGGTGCTGAGAGATAAGAACTGTATTGCTCACGAGAGGATTCCAGGTGGAATGCAGTTCCAGTTCCTCATGGTAAAAGAGGTAGTTGTGTGGCCTTGGAGGACAGGGAACTAGAGAAGAATGAGCAATACTAGTCTGACTTGGAACTGACCAGGGAATAATGGCTCTGCTTCTTTGCACAATTATAACTGTTAAGAAACTGTTATGTTTGGGCTATTATTTCCTGTTGCAGCTGCACAGCTAGATGCATTTCACTCAGAAGCATGGGGCGTCTCCCTTCTGCCAGCACTGTACTGCTGTGAGATGCCTTATCTTACTCCGCACTCTGTTTGCTTTCAGCTCTGGAGCTCACAGAACAGATAAGTGTGGGGTAAATCACACTTACAGAAAGGCAGTAGGCTCCTGTGTAGCTGTGTAGAAGCAGTTGTTTTATCAGGCTCACAATCTCAGCTAGCTGTGACATGCCCTCACTTTCTCTCAGCCATCTTAAGTGTCTCTGTTAACAGACAGTGGACTGCAACATAGGTGGAAGTGAGACCCATGGTGACCATGACTTTACAGCTTTTTTCAGGTGGATGCAGGCATATATTCATTGTTAAATAAATTTGCTAGTTGCACCATTCTCTATTAAATGAAATTGTGTGAAAGTACGGTGACTCTTTAAATCAGAACATAGTTTGGATCACTAAAGAAGATAGTCACTCTTTGTACCAGGCAGGTGTTGGATGCATAGTATGACACTACTGATACAGGATCATCTTGAATGGCAACTGACAGTATGCTGTACTCCCTTTGATGTTCCTATTTCCTAATTGTTGTATTAGATATGAAAGGAACAGCAATCTTAAAGCAGATAGCCACCTCTCTAGTTTTATCTGGAGGAATGGCAAGAAATATTTGGTTGGCAAGGTAGCAGGAGAAGGACAAGGCAAAGTGAAACTCTTGCAGGCAAACTACATCAGCATGGTTACTACAGTATAACAACATGCTTTAGACCTCTCGTGCTGCGAATTAATGCTGTGCATGCTGTGCGATACCAAATTTAAGCACAAGACATGGGAATTATCAATCAGTATAAGATTACAAGTGAACTGTGGGACAGAGGAACCAGTGATTGAAAATCTGTAGCAGATACAGAATGTGAGCAAGCCTGGCCTTATGCTATAGGCAAGGGTTAGGTGTAGTAGTGGGAATTGCACCAGGAAAGGAAGGTAAAAGTGAGTAACCCTAAATAAACAGGAAAAATGACAATGGTAAGCTGTGTGATTTGCTTTAGTAGGGATAATAGTGTGTGGGAGGAACTGCGCAAGTGTGAAACACAATGGATGGGGAAGGCGTGAAAGGCAAGGTGGAAATAAACAGATAACAATTGACAATTGCATAGCAGGTGGGTGCATGTTAAAGCGAGCTAGTAGAGACCAACTGTGGTGGGTAGCAGGATAGGAACTAAAATAAAATATAAAGTATTATAACACAATAAAAACATTATGCAATTGTCAGTCTATACAGTAATTTTCATCAATAAAAATTGAAAAAAGAAAGAGGGATGGAGGGAAATCAGCAAAAATTTTCTTCAGCAATGTAACAGTAAAGTCTAGGTAAGGTAACTCAGGATACAGAGAAAGAAGTCATTTAATGGAGCAGTATGGTCTTTCCATATATCAGGGTGTTTCCAGTATGCAGTAGTTACTACCTACCAAAAATTGGTTCAAGGAAGGACAATGATGAACTGGCATGATGGGCACTGGCACTAAAGGGTCATTTGATCTGCGTGGGAAGGAATAGCTAGCATGTCTGGTCCAGTCCTACAAAAGACCTGAAAATGTTACTGCTGGACATAGTATCATAACGCACAGGACAATGAAGCTTGATGCATATGAGGCTGCATAGACCAGTCAGAGTGCCCATACTCACCACTGTCAGAAACCCACAAAATGAGAACTGGACCATGAAGCAATCAAAAAAAGTTGGCCTGATGAATCATGAATCATGGTTTCTTCTGCATCATGTGGATGGCGAGGTACATGTGGGTCACTTACCTGGCAAAGAGATGGAACCAGGATGCACTATGGAAAGAAGGCAAGCTGGAGGAGGCAGTGTAATGCTGTTGGCAATGTTCTGAGAAACCTTGGGCCCTAACATTCACGTGCATGTTACTTTGACGCAGCAACGTACGTAAACATCGTTGCAGACCAAGTCAACCCCTAATGTCAGTGGTACTGTCAAATGGCAGTGACTTCTTTCAGTAGGATAATGCATCTTGCCACTCTGATAAAATTATCAAGGAATGGGTGGAAGAACGTGACATAGAGTTCAAGGCATTCACTTCAAATTCACCAGATCGTAGTCCAATCAAGCAGACAGGAACAAGGCTGAGGTCAGGATAAGCAACAGGATTAGATTTAGCAAACACAATTACAACACATGAACAAGAGCCAGAAATGGATGTACTGTAATTACCAAGCAATACACTATAGTATCTTCTCCTTTAAATAGGCTGCCAAGATAATATCTTAATGTGCCAGTTGCCGTGGCAACCTGAACCCACCACTCCCTGATCCAGCAGGACGGAAGCACGGGTTGGAGCTGTATTGACTGGACAAGAGGGGTAGGTGGTTTTAATGTTATGACTAATCAAAATATACTGTACATATATATATAGACTATATGGACAAAAGGAACACATCTTTTACTCATTGAATTCAGTTGTTTCAATTAGTCCCATCGCCACAGGTGTATAAAATCCAGCCCCCCAGCCATGTATTCTGCTTTTACAAACATTTGTAAAACAATGGGTTGTTCTAAAGTGCTTAATGAATTCCAGCGTGGCCCTGTAAGAGGATGCCCCCGCTGCCACAAGTCAGTTGCTGAAATGTCTTCCCTCCTAGATATTCCACCACCAACTATAAGTGGTATTATTGTAAAGTGAAAGCATTAAGAACCAGCAGCCACTCAGGCACAATATGGCAGAACACATGACGTTACAGAGCGTGTTGAGGAGCATAGTGCATAAAGGTCACCAACACTCAGCTGACTTCATAACTGAAGAATTCAAACCTCCTCTGTAATTAACATCAGCACAAAAACTGTGCTGTGCGGAGAGATTCATGGCATGGGTTTCCATGGCCGAAAAGCTGCATGCAAGCCTCACACCATCAAGCATAATGCCAACATAAAGTGATGTAAAACACTCCACCATTGGACTCTAAAGTAGTGGAAACGTGGTCTGTGGAGTGATGAATCACACTTCTCTATCTGGCAGTCTGATGGACCAGTCTGGATTTGATGAAGACCAAGAGAACGTTACCTGCCTGAGTGCATTGTGCCAACTGTAAATTCTGGTGGAGGAGGGATAATGCTATGGGCTTGTTTTCCAGGGACTGGCCTAGGCCCCCTAGTTCCAGGTTCTCTTTAAGTGAGAGAACACCTTTAATGCCTATGGATTTAGAATGGGACATCATAAAAGCTCCCGTAGGTGTAATGAGTAGGTAAGTGAGACAACACCTGTAATGCCTATGGATTTAGAATGGGACATCATAAAAGCTCCCGTAGGTGTAATGAGTAGGTATTCAAATACTTTTGACAATCAACCTGACTACAATTCATATCAGTGTTGCACAAATTACAAATATCTCTGTAACTTAAAAACATAATTACCAGGAAGAACGGCTAGGTTATGATAGATTGAGGCCTGGTTTGATTTTCGTTGTCAATACTGAAGAGTTTCTACACGACAGAAAACTAGACCACAGTCTGGCGTCACCAATGATCACTGTCAACCAAATGCATTTGGTTGTCTCTATTTTTGTGATGACATGCTCCCTGGGTGTAGAGATACAACAACATTCTAGAGATACACCAACATCAAGCCTCTGTACTATCCTCTGACTGCCATGGCTACGCAGAGAAACCTTGCCAAGAGAGTGATCACTTTACAGACTGAGACTCGTGTATTTCCTATCCTGCCATACGGCATGCAGTCTTCCACAAGGCAGCAGGTACCTCTAGCATGTATGACTCCACCAACTGCCTTGCACGCAGACATATAGCTTCTGAGGGACCTGTTTTAGGCAATTCCAAGCAGAACCAACTTAGATGGTGTGATAAAAAGACTTGAGCAGTCTCATTAACAAGACATCCAAAAGGTAAGGAGGGGACCCAGAGGTCTTGGACAATTATATTCTAGCAACTGAGGCTGGATTTCTGGACCTAAAAGTGGCAAAGTTGCATGCCTTGAAAATGGTTCAGGAATGATTCCTTTACTCCTCTTTATGATTTGACTCTTCACCTAGATGGTTTTGAAAGAAGAGGTGCCAGAAATAATCTAAGAATTCCAGAATGGGGTGAAGTGATGACATATAAACGACAGTAACTATTATTTTCAAAATGGTGTCAAGCGCTACTGAATGAGACATTTATTATTGCTGATCATGAGCATTGCACAGGCAGGAAAATTTAGACAGGGAGTATAGCTGCTAGGAATATGATATGTCAACCTTATTATTACTTGGATTGAAAAGAAATACTATGGAAAGCATGGGATAGAGGCACAGTGTAATTTGACAGGGTTGAAGTTAAGGTACTTCTAAACTTATTAAGCATGACTCTACAGAGGATAAGGATTCTATGACCAGTCCTAGAAAGAAGTCAAAGGCAAGGGGTTCATATCGATGAGTACAACTCATTGTTTGTAAAAATGTCTGTCAAGTCAGTTAGCTATGTCATCGAGTGAGCGATGCCAATTCCTGGATATCCCTATTTTTACTCTATTGGACTGACTATCCAAGACAAGAGATATCTTTATAACAATGCATGAGATGGCAACAGCCTCTACCACAGATTTGTCCAATTCAAGACCTATCAATGAGTCTCGATCTATTGGTAGCACACTTGGAAGCGTTAATAATTATACCTATTACAAACAAAGGCTATGTGGAGCCTATGATGAATAATAATCAAGACACCCTACTCATGATTATAGATATGGGGCCATGTTTGGTGGAGTTTTATTAGGGCATTTATCCAATATTTTATGGAATCCTAAATGGTGGCCCTGATCCTCCTCTCACAGACTGCTTTAAATCCTTCTGAGAAGTTTGACTGTCTATTAGACTGTTTAACTGACCCAGGAATAAGGTTCTCCATCCATGTCCTCTCTATAAAAAAAATCCATACTTATACAAAGTACTTTCATGAAAGAGTGGTAGACAAACCCTGCGATATAAAAGAGTATGGACGTTTGTTAGGGTCGTAGTACATATAGTAACATAGTTTATAAGGCTGAAAAAGTACTTCTGTCCATCCAGATCAGTCTTTTATCCTGCAAGTTGATCCATCCAACTATCCCTCCTTAAAAGAGTTATGCGAGAATGATTTAAAATGACCACCAGCAACCTGTGGGTTTGGAGGATTTTGTTGCTCTCATGTCTGGGCAGCTTTCTGCCCACATTACAAGCATTAATACCACTATTACCATAATAATTGTCGTGTTATGGGCATTTCTTTGGGCATAATATGAACTCATTTATTTACACTATATATTTATTATTTAAACACCGTTGATTCATTGGGTAAGGGTATTATGATAGAGGTGTTAATAATATTGGGGTTACATGTATATTATACCACGTGAATGTTTGGAAAATACTTTGTTTATATTATGCATTTCACTGAATATCACATTATAATAAGTGGTCGATAAGTTATTGGTCTGAACCTCAGGATGGGGACAAAGGTGCATTCAAGAGCCTAGATTGCGGGCAATTTGTTGAAAAAACTATCGAAAATATATTTGAATGTGCTGTAGAGGCATGTCCAGCAGTCACCAGTCTCTTACTAAGAGGTACACTACCCGTAAGTAGCATCTGAGAGCTTTTTATAGTGCAGCAGGGTAAGCACATTTATGTCCTCTTGTGGCAAGACCCAGTTTCTAATCAGACCACACCTGTAATCATTTACATATATGCCTGAAACATTTCTATCTGGGTGCATTATTTTTTCAGTGAGTATATACCTGCATATATATATATATATATATATATAATAGATAATTTTTTAAATTATTACTTCTGCACTCTGGTGTACATAGGAGCCTTTAATATATTGACTTGTCATTATTCTGCAACAGCAGCTGCTGTGCGCCGCTGTTCCCCTGCTTACTGCCGCAGTCCCGGGCGATGTGTTCAGCGGTGATCTGCTACCAGTGCTTCCCCATTCACCGCTGCAGTCCTGGGTTCTGTCCATGTAGGTACTGTTCTGGGATCCGCTCTACAGTTTTCATTCAGCCCTGGCCACAGCATGCTTGCTGCTTGTTCCCTGCAGCACTTCTTTAAGGGTCGGCGCCCATCACTTCCTGTGCTTTATGGCTTAGCTCATGTGACCTTGCTGACCAATCCTAGCTCTCCTGCATGTATATAAGTGGCTCAGCCCACTTCCCAGATGCCTCAGCGTCAAGGTCCTTGTGTCCTGCTAGGTTGCTGTTATCTCTGCTTGTGTTCCTGTGTACCTAACTCGTGCTTGTGTTTCTGGACTCCGCTACCTGTTTGATCCCTGCCTGCTTGCCTTGACTCTCCTGTTGCCGACCTGGATTGCCTGACCTGTACCTGTGCCGCCTGCCCTGACCTATTGCTTGTTTGACTTAGCCTCTGCCTCATCCTTTGGTCCTGCACTGTTGCTCCTGGTTAAGACTCGGCCTGCTTACTACGTCTGTACCTCTGGTACCTTGCTAAGGTACCTCCTTGTCCGCCTGGAGCAGCTGCCTCGTGTGCCAATCCTCCTCAAGAGGTAGCGACCTGGTGTTCCCCTCGGGAAAGTCTATTCCCACCATCGGGGGTACTGTGAAGATCGAGGGGTTCACTTATACAATGCTCTTAGAGCAGGTAGGACACATGGCACAGTGGGTTCACACCCGCTGGAATGTGACATATGCCTTTGATTTGGTATTGGTTCTTTTTAGAGGGATTTTTATTTATTTTGGTTCTTAAATCTCTCTTCCCTTTATTACCATTCTGGAGGGATATAACGGTTACCATTTACCTGCAAATAGCTAAGGTTAGATATTTATATGTTTAATGTTATATGTTTTTATCAAATATCATCGTAAAATTGCCCTCCTAGTTCCAATCAGATTCAGACACTTGAGACGTGCCTTGTGAAATTGCTCTCATTTATGGAAGGTTATTAATAATAGGTGGGAATTTTAGAGCAACTGTCCATTCATGACCTCAAAAGTGATATATATGTTAGCATGTCAAGGCAATGATTACCTGCTGTTTTTGATGTTTTTCAGATTTTGTTACTTGACTGCTATTTAGCTTAGTTCCATTAGACCGCGGCTGTAATCTGTGTTCACAGTTTAGCTACAGTGTCTGCATGTAGTCTGAGACACACCTCCTTGTCTTATCATTGGTTCAGGGTGGTGTTCTCTCCCATCCCCTGCAGTTCTGCTCCGTATCAACACAAGTGTATCACAGGCTCAGCAGGTAGTCAGTGCATGGAGAGCTGATTTCTATTACAGAAAGGGCAGAATGATTCTAAAGTATACAATATTAAAGGGATTATCCCAGGATTGACATCATATAGTGCATGGCAATCTCTTTTTAACAAAGCTAGAACCAGCTCTGCACCTCACACGGGTCCAGAGATCTCCACATTCATTGCTCCAATTGCTCTGCTAGATTTATTTCAAGCCGGCAGATCAGAGGGTGTCTCCTTTCTCAGGGGGTGTGTCCTTTCTGCTGCAGCTCTCGCCCTGTAACTATCACAGCTTCTAACAGAAGATATGGCTGGTGGCAGTTAATGATTTAAATTGTGCGTGTGAGACCACTTCAGTGTTGTGAACAGAGAAATATGAAAAAAAACAGCAGGTGACACTATATAGATACACTTTAGTTATTAGCTCACTAAACTCAATTTTTTATTAGTTGCATGGCAGTTACAAAAGTTTTCAGATGTAGGTGCTGGTTCGAAAAATGTAGAATATAATTTGTGGCACAACCCCTTCAAATGAACAATCCCCATAGTGCTTGATTTATTCCACACTGCTTACATGGCGTCAAATAATTCTGCAATGACGAGCTGTGACATCAGTCCCCAGTGGGGGGCAAAATCTAATTTTCAAATATCAGATGCACACCCTAACAGAAAATATGGCCGGTGGTAGGAACTGAGCATGTGTGATCTCCTCAGTGAGGTGGACAGAGAAATAAGGGAAAGAAACAAACAGCAGGTGGTGCTATACAGATACATTTTATTGAATATCTCAGTGGCTATACTAAAATTTTCATTAAATGCAATTACAAAAGTATTCAGAGCCAAGTTCCGGTTTGAAAAATGTAGGATGTTATTAGTGGGAATACTTATTTACTAACCCGATCATTATCAGGTAATTGTCACACATAAGGTGAATGTGCCTTGTAAGAGGAACCCAAAAGGTCACTTTAACTTAGCACTAGATCCCTTGTAAGATGTCTTTTGGGGTCATCATATTTGTCCTATGGTGCTCTAACATAGCTTAAAAAGCTATTACAGTCCCATCAGTTGGTAGATATGTGGCATACAGTATGCTACATCCTTCAGATCGAGGCTATACATTTTCTTTTAAACCTCATGAAATATGTGAATTGTTTCTCATTTATTCAAATGTGTCTCATATAAAAAAAGTTTTATTGTTTTATTTAGTTCCCGAAACCGCCCTGTAAATTGTTAAAGATGAGGAAGCAAACCTGATATTTTTTTTATTGAAGTGTCAATTTACACCTCTTTTAGTAGAGATCTGTTTAAAGGCCTTTTTACATGGGCAAGAGGATTGGGGCCATGATGAATGCTCGTACAAATACTCGTTCCCAATAACTACCTTGTGTAAATGTGATGCTGATCACCCATAAAATCATCTGCTGGCAGCACATCGTCCTGTCTAAACAGGGATGTGCTGCCAGCAAACAATAAATTTGTGGGGGGACATGCAATTACAGTAGCAATTGAGGAGATGATAGCTGCATTTATATACAGCAATCATCTCCTTCGCTTACAATCAGGCAATTATTGGAAATGTTTGGTTTGTTCCTGATAATTTCCCAAGCATTGGCCGATGTAAAAGGGCTTTAAGCCTTCTCATTGGCAGCTTAACAATACCTTGTTGCCATATGCAATTGCTACTAGCATTGTTGGAGCAGTTGTTAAACAACTGCCTGGCATCTGAGCTTTTGTTAAGGTATCGCTTAGCTTGGCCTGGTGAAACTGGGGTGGACTGGAGCCTTTGCTTGCTTAGCCTTTATATGTCTAGGCTTTTTGCTTCTCTGGTTGCTGGTGATAGTGTTTGCTCTGTGTATTTGTTTCCATATTCAGTACCTTGATCTTGTTGTATCCATGTACCTTGGGACTTGTGGTCATTTGGCTTTTCATTGTTGCCAGCACAGAAGTTTATCTGTTTGCTAAGTTGTTTTTTTATTTTTCTTGGCTGTCTTGTATTTCAGAGCAGGGTCAGTTCAGTATTATAACTGTAAGTCATCGGCTCTCAACTTGTATGCCATTACCATGTCCTATCAACTCCACTGCTGGACACCTACCTCCTCTCTTTGTGGCTATCATTCAGTTTCTGTTATATGTTAGTGAGTTTATTTCATTACATTATTGTCTGCCGGTGTTGATATGTGCTTCATTAATGTAAGCCCTGGAAGTAGCTCACTGTTATTACTTGGAAAACGTGACTGCTTTAGGTGAAGTCCATTTCTGCAGTCTTGTGAACAGCTGGCAACATTACAATAGCTTTGTAACTGATACTGAATACAAAAGTTTTCCTGGCAAAATGTATGAGTTGATTTATAAGTCTAGTAATAGGCCGGGTAGAGTATGGGCCAAAACTATCAGTAGGGAGTAGATGAGATCTTGTAGACCATGCATACTGACATCTGGTGAGCTAAAAATGTTTGGATTAAAAAAATTTACAGAAGATTTTAGAAAATTCTAAGCGTCTCATAATATTTCAGGGGAACTCCAATTCCTTCTAACCTGATATCTGAGATAGCTTTTTACTATAATTAACATTCTAGTTATCTCGTATTATTGAACTAATAGCAATACTCCTACAGTTAAAATCCATGAACCCGATGGATTCTTCCTCTTTATTGTAAAATGTTTGATGCTTGAATGTCACATTTTCTTGACGCATTGAATTAGATTCCACAGGGATTGGTGACTGGCAAGGAAAGTAAAGATCCTGTTAAATGTACCAGCTACCGACCAGTAATATTGCGACAGCAATATTCCCACACAAGCCATTTGACTGGGTACAATGGTCTTATAATGAAGCTACTATCTTGGTCTGGAATTGTCAATGCTGTCCAGGATTTTGCTTCTGTACTCTTGCCCCACAGCACATGCGAGGATTCATTTGACCCTCTTTCCTTCCTTCTCTTTATAAGGAGACATAACAAAGATGTCTGCTGTCACCGATTCTATTTGCCTCGACTTTGGAACCATTCGATCTAATCCAGATACCAGGTGTTCAGATATCTACAAGTGTACACAAGGTAGCAAACACAAATGATTGTTCCCAAGTTCCACACAACCTTGCCAAACGTGATGTCAGAATTCAACCGTTTCTCTTCATTGTCATCCTGTTGGATATTCATATCAAAATCAGAAGACTTGAGCATATTATTATCCTAGGATTGAAAGCTGAATTAGAAGTCTTGTTTTTATTATGATGGGCAACCAGAACTCAAAAATATCTGGGGATAAACTTGGCGGTGGATTCAGCAATCTTACATAACAATTTTTCTTCAATGTTGGTGTCTATAAAATTAGATTATGGCTACTTTCCCATCTGTGGCAGAGGACAGCCTAATGAATTCACCGGATCCAGCACTGTTGATTGCAAACAGAATGTCCGCTGGCCCCATTAAGTTTAATGGGGTCCAACAGAGATCCAGCTGCATTCCGGCAAAAATGACGAGAATTGGCCAGACACAAACTGCTGCACGCTACCGATTCCTGGCATTCGCTGCTGGATCAGGGGGCCGGATCTCCCTGCCCCAGATATGAAAGTAGCTTTACAGAAAATTGGGGAATTCTGTTATTTCTTGGCTTGGACAATGTGCAATTGTAGAAGTGAATGTTCTTACCTAGATACTTCTTCTTCAGATAATACCTATTAGAATACTGCATGCTTTCTTTCAATCCCTATAAGCGTGACAACAAGTTCAAATGGGAAGGGAAGCACATTCGGTTAGCTAAGATGTTACGGAGACCTAAAAATGGGACTCTCAGATTTTGTCTCTTATTATCGGTGCAATACACTTAACATGGATTATTGGTTAATGTTATGACCCAATTAAAAGATGGGTATCAGAAGATTATACTTTTTGAGAAATGCTTCTGGAGTCTTTACCATTGGAAAAGAAACTACCTTCCCATAAGATTCAAACTCATCTAACCATTGGACTAACGATATGTGTTTACGCAAAAAGTTTTGTTCCCTCTGGGCTTTCCTGCATACCTTCACCAATGTTACCAATTCTGGGCTCTCCTTATTTTGCACCTTGGAAATCAGATGTTATTTTTCAAACTACAGTCCTGTTTGACTAGGATCTCTTAGTTATGATAAAACAATGTCTTGGAATGTGGCGAAAGACCCAATATCAACACATCAATTTCCTCAAACTTTTTACCAGTCAGGAACTAATGAAGTTTAAATATATGTGTAATCACAGAGATATGACTATCATTCTCTATTAGTTATTTATAAGGTATTGAGTTTCCCACATATTGATTCCCCTCATCTTTTCTTCTAAGCGCATGGGAACAGGATCTTCAGTTACCGTTGACCTCGGAATAAAGACAAAGGATCTGTATTCTTTCCAGCTGGTCCTTTATTTGTTTCAAATTCCCAAACTTATTGTCAGGATGGTATATGGTGCCTTTAATATTACCTAGACCACAGTCATCAATTCCATCTAACTGTTACAACATACATGTTTATGATATTGAATTGAATGCTTAAATAGTATTAACACCTTAATGACCAGGAAATTAAAAAAAAAATCGTTTTCAGTTTTTTACTTCCAGCCCTACCAAAGCCATATCTTTTTTATTTTGCCATTTTTTGCGGGACAAGATGCAATTTCTAATGGCACCATATACAGTTGCATAAAATGTGGTGGGAAGTAAAAAAAAAAATTCCAAATGTGGTGGAATTTAAAAAAAAACACTATTCTGCCGCAGTTTTATGTTTTGTTTTTTTACACCAATTCCTATGCGGTGAAATTGACCTGTTACTTTTCTTCTCTAGGTCAGTTTGATTATTAGTTTTTCTTCCAAAAAATAAATAAAAACCTTTTGACTTTCTGTTAAAAGTCTGTTCATTAGTGCCGAAAGTATGCTGTTTAAAACAACAGATGCCCGGCGGCCATGTCGCCTGCTGTACGCACAAGTGGGCACAATTTTTAAATGACCGGCCACCAACGTAAATTTACTGTTGGCGGTCACAAATGGGTTAAAAAAACCATACCAATAGCAATCAGTGTGTCCCACTCCAGATACATTGCGTCCCAACTGTATTCTGCCTAATATCTTTTGCATATTGGAGGATTAATTTTAAGTGTATATTTTATTCGTTAAACCAAACATATTAAATCTCAAAAGGAATAAACAAAGAAAAATATCTTATTTCTAAATTTCCCCTACATAACTCCTAAATGATATAAGATATTGGCCTACATTAATTAATAATGATGTACTTGGCACCAACTGTTATATAGAGGATAATTAGCCAGAATTGTTCCTCACGCCTTAGGAATTGTCTGACTTGCGTTTCTTTTCACCTGTGCCACAAATTTTTTAACCTACAGTATGACTTTGATAAATAAAGCTAAAAGTACATTTAATGCTTGTTCCCGAGCACTTTGTTGACCCGTTTTTGGTTTTACAGTTGCAAATGTTGGCATAATTTGAAATGCAGGCTTTCAAACTACACAATTACTGCCAAAATCAGACATAAATGAAGTAATTAAAGTCGACTATTAACTCCATTTAACTTTGAATTAAAAGAAAATCTTATGAAGAGAATTTATCAAGCCCTGCACTCCAGAATTCTGGGTTCACAAAGTTGGAAAGCAGGTGGGGTTAACTATGTTAATTAGCTTCACTCCAGATTTATCAACTATGACTTTGTAAAAAGTCACAAAAATTTCTGTAGTAAAGAGATAAGTGTAGAAAGTGTTGTCTAACATATAAAGACTGAAGTGTTAGACTTAAGGGGAATGTGTGGTCAGAAAACAACGTATTGTTTAAATCAAGTTTTTATGTTAAATATATATATTTTTTAAATAAATTTTTTTTTTTATTCTCCATGTCACTATTTTTTTCTTTAACTTCAGTTTACACACTGGCCACTAGGCCTAAAGTATGTCAAGACTCCCTGATTTTTTTGGGGAAACCACTTGAGCCACAAATTCAATGGACAGGAACTCACCCCTATTGACATCTTTGGGAGATACGCATAGGTCAGAAGGGAGTACATACTGTAAGCTATATCACCTATTGTGAATGGTGGATCCTGTGTTATCCATACAAAGGTGATATCTTTCATTGTAATCCTGCCTGCGATGATAATGCGACAGCTACCGAAAAGTTACCTGAACAGAACAGGCAGTATGAACATATTGTTAGGCCTAGTGTGAAAAAATGCACAATTTTAGATATTTAGTTTATATAGATAGTGACATGGAGAATTAAAACAAAAGTCACCAAAAATTCTAAAAAACAAGTTTAACATAAAAATGTGATTTAAACAATAGGTCGCTTTCTGATGACACATTCCCTCTACAGTACACCAAATTTATCAAACATTGTGCGACATTTGATACATTTGGCACAAATTACAACAAATCCTGCAAAACTGACTTAAAATTCTCCTGATGATAAATTTCTACCTATGGGTCTTGTTAAAAAAAAAAAAAAACAGAAAGAAAGAAAGAAAATAAATCAAACAAAGAAATAAAAAAGAATACACTGTAGTATTCCAAAAGGTGAAATGTTGATCTGATCACTACAGATGAAATACAGACTCTTGTCAGATACAATACTTTGGCTCCCTACAGTGGAGGAAATGATCTATTACATCTCCACTAACACTAGCCAAATTTTGCTGTGCCATTTTTTTTGTAAAACCCCCCCTGTAGGCGACATGTATGAGGGTATTAATTTAACAAGATGCTGCCGTGCCTCCACATGCTCTCTCTTCTTTTTTCAAGCTGTGCATACAGGAAAGGGTATGTTCACATTTGCATTAAAAATTCCATCAGGCTGTTCTGGCAGAGGAAAAGTCTGCTAGAGTTTACCGTGTCCAGCATAGCCAGATAATGCCGTGAACAGCCGGTTCCCCATTGGGATCCGTACCCTTTCTTGCAGAAATACTGGTTTTCAGCGGGACAAAAAATTGTGCAAACGGTGAACTCTGACATGCTGTTTCTCTGCTTGAACAGCCTGCGGCTTTCTAAATGCAGATGTGAACGTGCCCTAAACAAAGCCACCAATTCCACCCCTCGTTCACAGCTATGTCATCATTCTTCATATGTGAGGAGTAATGAAATGGGAATATAGTAAGATACAGAGAAAAACACATGCTTTGGATGCGTTTGGGGCTTTATAGCTTTCCCATGGAAGTCCAACCAATGCTTCTAAGAGAACAGTCACTGTATACTAAATGGTAGAAATGTGAATTCAATAAAAAAAAAAAATTCTCTGCTAGGGTTATATGCACATGGACTCAAACTTAGGAATTTTTGAGTATAACTCCACCAATAACCCAATTAAATGAAGAAATAGATACATTTTGTGTTCTTTCTTCAGCCCAATGATGTGCTGTCCTGTCTAAACACAAGGTTCACTGGTTCTTCCTAACCCTAAACTAACCTTTATTGTGGTAATGGATGTGTCCTAATGCAACACGGGCAATTCTATCACAAAGAATGGGAAAGAAAGATTTTCTACCTCTTTGCGCTTATTTCTTCTTCTCATTTCTTCAGAGAAGTATGTAGAAAACAAGGAGCTCCTAGCCATCATTTCTGCTTTCAAGGAATGCAGAAGGAACAGTCCAGCAAATACTGACCACTGTTATCTAGAGATTGTAAAGTCTACCGAATGATTGTCTCCCTAGCAAGTTCAGTGGAGTTTGTTCCTTAATGGAGTCCAATTTCCTGGAGGTAATCCAT
This sequence comes from Bufo bufo, assembly GCF_905171765.1. Lineage (NCBI taxonomy): Eukaryota > Metazoa > Chordata > Amphibia > Anura > Bufonidae > Bufo > Bufo bufo. Next base: position 54,638,424 of record NC_053389.1, on the reverse strand, counting down.
AACAAGGATTTACTTGCAAATATAAGAGAAGCACATGGAATTGACCCAATTCTTTTGCATCTATCGATTGATGTGCCCTGTGGGTATAGAAAAATATGGACTCATAAGTACAGCCTTTATGTTCTAAAAACAGCATGAATAAAGGGGGTTATACCAAGATTGATATTAAAAAAATGAAAATCAGATATTGCCTTGAAAAAGTATCCACACCTCTTGAACTTTTCCACATTATACCCACAAACGTAAATGTATTTTATTGGGATTTTATAGAAGCGAGTATGTGTGAAGTGGAAAGAAAATGATATATGGATTTCAAAATTTTTTATAAATAAAAAACTGGAAAGTATGGCGTGCTCTTGCATTTGGTCCCCTTGAGTCAATAGCTTGTAGGACCTACTTCCGCTGCAATTACAGCTTTTGGGGTATGTCTCTATCAGCTTTGCACATCTAGAAGCTGAAATGGTTGACTATTCTACTTTGCAAAATAGCACAAGCACAGTCAGATTGGATGGAGAGCGTCTGTGAATAGCAATTTTCAAGTCTTGCCACAGATTTTCAGTGGGACTTAGGTCTGGACTGTGACTGGACCATTCTAACACATGAACATGCTTTGATCTAAGCCATTCTATTGTAGCTCTGGCTGTATGTTTAGGGTCATTGTCCCGCTGGAAGGTGAACATACACACCAGTAGTGATTGACGAACATCGGCCGGGACGGTTTTGCAAACACGACCGTGCGTTCGCGATCAAATGTTCGCGAACCACGCGTTTGCGACGGGCCCCATTGACTTTAATGGCAGGCGAACCTGAAAAACCTTCAGGTCATATTTACAGCCACCAAATACTTACTAGAAGTGCACAAACATGAACAGTGACATACCAGAGGGGAATCATTGGCAAAAATTCCCACAAAAAAATATGTATTTTAATCAGGGGCCATTTTTATGCGTCTTAAAGGGAAACTCTCAAAAATGTGCCTTGACGGAGACTAGAAACATTTTATTTTAGGCCACGGGAGTAGAGCCTCCAAAAATTAGGCATTCACCTGACAGAAAAGAACTTGTGATTATGTGGCTGGAGGTATATTAGGCGGTCACTGGATAAAAATTTTACTGTAGGCTAGTACAGGCCCCAAAAATTAGGCATTCACCTGACAGAAAAGAACTTGTGATGTTGTGACTGGAGGTACGGATGTAGTAGAGTTAACACTCATGATTTATGAGACGTGTTATCTGAGGCTACTTTCACACTCGCGTTTGGTGCGCATCCATCATGTTTCTGCACAGACGGATCCGTTCAGATAATACAACCGTCTGCATCCGTTCAGAACGGATCTGTTTGTATTATCTTTAACATAGCCAAAACGGATCCGACTTGAACACTTATGAAAGTCACTGGAGGATGGATCAGTTTTCTATTGTGCCAGATTGTGTCATAGAAAACAAATCCGTCCCCATTGACTTACATTGTGTGCCAGGACGGATCAGTTTGGCTCAGTTTTGTCAGACGGACACCAAAACGCTGCAAGCAGCGTTTTGGTGTCCGCCTCCAAAGCGGAATAGAGATGGAACTGAGGCAAAGTGATGCATTCTGAGCGGATCCTTTTCCATTCAGAATGCATTAGGGCAAAACTGATCCGTTTTGGACCGCTTGTGAGAGCCCTGAACGGATCTCACAAACGGAAAGCCAAAACGCCAGTGTGAAAGTAGCCTGAACTAAATGAGTTAAGCAAACACCTTCAATTGCTTTTCAATGGCTTTTGTCTCAAGATAACGCGATGAGTTAAGAAATTTGAGTTAAGAGCTTGAGTGCTAACCCTGCTACATCTGTACATTAGGCGGTCACTGGATAAAAATTTTACTGTAGGCCACTGGAGTACAGGCCCCAAAAATTAGGCATTCACCTGACAGAAAAAGCTTATGATTATGCGGCTGGAGGTACATTAGGCGGTCACTGGCTAAAAATGCCCCAAAAATTAGGCATTATCCTGACAGAAAAGGCTTTTTATGCCGCTGTATATACATAAAACAAGGACCATTCTTTGTTCTGGGTGGTGGCGGATATTTATGGGCTGGCATGAGGAAATTCAATTACACGTGGTCGTCACAGATTGAATTCCTGTCACAGCCAGACAGCTGAGAAGCACTGACAGGAGCCTTTCAGATCCTCCTCCTTGAATTTCTTTGTTTTGGTTGAGTTCCTCATCTCTTTAGTCTATCTCAGCTGTCATGCAGTTGGACTGATTGCTGCCCTTTAAGTTCCTCCCCAGAATGCAGTAGTGTGCGGCTTATACAACTTCCTGGAGTGTGTGTGCATGCTGTTCCTAGTTCTCAGTCCACAGTCCCCAGTCGTCTGCAAGATAAGTGCTGTTTATGTATTTATGATTTTCTGTTTTCTGGATCCAGGTGACCCTGACTCCCTCCGTGTTTGTGTAGGGAGCCGGTGGTCGTATCCCCTCACTATTGTAGGGTCTTCAGGTGTAAGATAGTCGAGGTACGTGGATATGCGCCCATCCACCTTTGGGCGGCAGGTCTCATGCAGGGGTCTCCCTTTTGTTCCTTAGTTGTGGATCCAGTGAGTCATTGTTTATATTGTATTGTCTTGTTTCCTGTACACCATCCGTGACATTATAAGCCGCCAAAACCGTCTCAAGCATGGATCCGGTTTCACTTTTGGCTGAACGCCTCCAGGGTCTTTCATTGGAGGTAGCTGATCTCCGTAGGATTTTTTCTCAGTTTCAAGTGACCGGTTCAGCTTGCGTTCATGGAGTTTGTGCTGAGCCTAAGATCTCGCTCCCGGATACGTTCTCTGGGGGTAGTGAGAATTTTGTGCGTTTTAAAGAGGCTTGCAAACTCCATTTTCGCCTTCTTCCCCATTCCTCTGGTGATGAAGAACGGAGGGTGGGGATCATTGTATCGCTGCTCAGGGGTAACGCTCAGTCTTGGGCCTTTTCGCTACCGGAGGGGGCACGGCCCCTCCGCTCAGTGGATGAATTCTTTTTAGCCCTGGGTCAGATATATGATGATCCGGATCGTATTGCTCTGGCTGAGTCTAAACTACGTCTCTTATGCCAGGGTAAACAATCCGCAGAGATATACTGCTCAGAATTTCGGAGATGGGCAGCTGATACTGGTTGGAATGATGCTGCACTCCGAAGTCAATTTTGCCAGGGTCTTTCAGAGGGATTGAAAGATGCATTTGCCTTTCATGAGAGGCCAATCTCCCTGGACTCTGCTATGTCTCAGGCCGTTCGTATTGACAGGCGTCTTAGTGAGAGAGGAGAGATCTCTCCTTCCTGTCATACTCAGTCCTGGGACAGTGCAGCGGTCTCATTCTGTGCGCAGGGGTCTCAGTCACTGTCAGCCCCTTCTGAGCAGGAACCCATGCAGCTGGGGTTGATTGCCTCAGACAATAGAAGATTCAGCCCGCATGGGAGGGTTTGTTTTTATTGTGGAGGTATAAATCATTTGGCAAATCTTTGTCCCTCTAGGAGATTCAGGCAGTTTTCTGGGAGTAATAAAGAGACAAAAAGAAAAAAATCTTTTAAAAATGTTCCGTCTGTTACTATTGGCAGGGTTGAGGCGGAAATTGAAGGTTTTCCGTTTGCTTGTAGTTCCCGTTTTGTCCTACCTGCTAGGGTGGCGCTAGAGAGCAAGAGCAATTTTTGTGAGATTTTTGTGGATAGTGGAGCAGCTGTCAATCTCATTGATAATCAATTTGCAATAACTCATGGTTTCCAGGTATGCACTTTGGGAAAGGATATTCCTGTTTTTGCTATTGATTCCGCCCCACTTTCTCAGAAATCATTAAAGGGCATAGTTCACAATATCCGTTTAATTGTGAGTGATGCTCATGTTGAGGATGTGTCATTTTTCGTCCTTAGCGGTTTGCCTACTCCTCTAGTGTTGGGACTACCCTGGCTCACTAAACATAACCCCACCATTGATTGGCAAGCGAGGCAAATAAATGGTTGGAGTGACTTTTGCAGAGAGAATTGCCTCATAACATCTGTTTCTGAGGTTTCTACTAAGACTGTACCACCTTTCCTCTCTGAATTTTCGGATGTCTTCTCTGAGAGTGGAGTTCAGGATTTGCCTCCGCACAGGGCGTATGATTGCCCTATTAATCTCATCCCAGGCGCCAAGCTGCCTAAATCTCGTTTATACAATCTCTCCCAACCTGAGAGGGTCGCTATGCGGGCTTATATCTCTGAGAGTTTGAGAAAAGGACACATACGACCCTCGAAGTCACCTGTTGCCGCTGGTTTTTTCTTTGTTAAGAAAAAAGATGGTTCTTTAAGACCTTGTCTGGATTTCAGGGAGCTGAACAGTATCACTATTCGTGATCCTTATCCGCTTCCTCTGATCCCGTACCTGTTTAACCAGGTTGTTGGGGCTAAAGTCTTTTCCAAATTAGACCTAAGAGGGGCATACAACCTGGTTAGGGTTAGAGAAGGAGACGAATGGAAGACGGCTTTCAATACCCCTGAGGGCCATTTTGAGAATTTGGTTATGCCTTTTGGTTTGATGAATGCCCCAGCCGTTTTTCAGCATTTCGTCAACAGCATTTTTTATCATTTAATGGGAAAATTTGTATTAGTGTATTTGGATGACATTTTGATTTTTTCTCCTGATTTCAAGACTCATAAGGAACACTTACGTCAGGTCTTGCTCATTCTGCGGGAGAATAAATTATATGCGAAACTGGAAAAATGTGTGTTTGCGGTTCCAGAAATCCAATTTCTGGGGTTTCTTGTCTCCGCATGGACCCCGAGAAGGTCCGCGCTGTGCTTGAGTGGGAGCTTCCTGAGAACCAGAAGGCGCTGATGCGTTTTTTGGGCTTTGCCAATTATTACAGGAAATTTATTTTGAATTATTCCTCTGTTGTTAAACCACTCACTGATATGACCAGAAAGGGGGTAGATTTTTCTTCCTGGTCGGTAGAGGCGCGTAAGGCCTTTTCTAATATCAAGGAGAGTTTTGCTTCCGCTCCCATCCTGGTACAACCTGATATTTCGTTACCCTTCATAGTTGAGGTTGATGCTTCTGAGGTAGGGGTGGGTGCGGTCTTGTCTCAGGGTTCCTCTCCTGCCAAATGGCAACCGTGTGCCTTTTTCTCAAAGAAACTCTCCTCCGCAGAGAGAAATTATGATGTGGGAGATAGGGAATTGTTGGCCATCAAGTTGGCTTTTGAGGAATGGCGCCATTGGCTAGAGGGAGCCAGACACCCTACTACCGTGTTTACTGACCATAAAAATCTGGCCTACTTGGAGTCAGCCAAGCGTCTGAACCCGAGACAGGCCAGATGGTCTTTGTTCTTTTCAAGGTTTAATTTTGTTGTCACGTTCCGCCCTGGGGTTAAGAATGTGAAGGCAGATGCCCTGTCACGTTGTTTTCCGGGAGGTGGGAATTTTGAAGACCCGGGTCCCATTTTGGCTGAAGGTGTGGTGGTCTCTGCTCTTTTTCCTGAATTGGAGGCAGAGGTGCAGGCAGCCCAGTCAGAAGCTCCTGATCTTTGTCCTCCTGGGAGGTTGTTTGTGCCTCTCGCTTTGAGACACAAGATTTTTAAAGAACACCACGATACGGTCCTTGCTGGGCACCCGGGGGCAAGAGCCACACTGGATCTCATCTCTCGGAGATTCTGGTGGCCTGCGCTTCGTAAGTCGGTTGAGGGTTTTGTGGCAGCTTGCGAGACTTGCGCTCGTGCCAAAGTCCCTCATTCACGGCCATCAGGTCCTCTCCTCCCTTTGCCCATTCCTTCCCGTCCTTGGACACATCTGTCCATGGACTTCATAACGGACTTGCCTCGTTCCTCGGGGAAGACTGTGATTCTGGTGGTGGTGGACCGTTTTATCAAAATGGTGCATTTTATCCCTTTTCCTGGTTTGCCCAATGCTAAGACGCTGGCGCAGGCATTTATTGACCACATTGTCAAATTGCATGGTATTACTTCAGACATAGTCTCTGATAGGGGCACGCAGTTTGTTTCCAGATTCTGGAAGGCTTTCTGTTCTCGCTTGGGGGTTCGGTTGTCATTCTCTTCTGCTTTCCACCCGCAGTCGAATGGCCAGACGGAGCGCGTCAATCAGAATCTGGAGACATATCTGCGCTGTTTTGTGGCGGAGAATCAGGAGGATTGGTGTTCTTTTTTGTCCCTTGCTGAGTTTGCTTTAAATAACCGTCGTCAGGAGTCCTCTGATAAGTCACCCTTTTTTGGTGCATATGGGTTTCATCCGCAGTTTGGGACTTTCTCGGGAGAGGGGTCTTCTGGTTTACCGGATGAGGACAGATTCTCCTCGTCTTTGTCATCTATTTGGCAAAAGATTCAGGATAATCTAAAGAGCATGAGTGAGAGATATAAGCGTGTGGCAGATAAGAGACGTGTGCCTGGTCCGGACCTGAATGTTGGTGATCTGGTGTGGTTGTCTACCAAGAATATCAAATTGAAGGTTCCCTCCTGGAAGTTGGGTCCTAGGTTTATTGGGCCTTACAAGATCCTGTCTGTCATCAATCCTGTTGCCTACCGTCTTGATCTTCCTCAGACTTGGAAGATCCATAATGTTTTTCATAAGTCCTTATTGAAACCTTATGTTCAACCTATTGTACCCTCGCCTTTGCCTCCTCCTCCGATTATGGTTGATGGAAATCTTGAATTTCAGGTCTCTAGGATTGTGGATTCTCGTCTTGTCCGCGGTTCCCTCCAGTACCTCGTTCATTGGGAGGGTTATGGTCCTGAGGAGAGGATGTGGGTCCCAGTGACGGACATTAAGGCCTCTCGTCTCATCAGGGCTTTCCATAGGTCCCATCCTGAGAAGGTGGGCTCTGAGTGTCCGGAGTCCACTCGTAGAGGGAGGGGTACTGTCACAGCCAGACAGCTGAGAAGCTCTGACAGGAGCCTTTCAGATCCTCCTCCTTGAATTTCTTTGTTTTGGTTGAGTTCCTCATCTCGTTAGTCTATCTCAGCTGTCATGCAGTTGGACTGATTGCTGCCCTTTAAGTTCCTCCCCAGAATGCAGTAGTGTGCAGCTTATACAACTTCCTGGAGTGTGTGTGCATGCTGTTCCTAGTTCTCAGTCCACAGTCCCCAGTCGTCTGCAAGATAAGTGCTGTTTATGTATTTATGATTTTCTGTTTTCTGGATCCAGGTGACCCTGACTCCCTCCGTGTCTGTGTAGGGAGCCGGTGGTCGTATCCCCTCACTATTGTAGGGTCTTCAGGTGTAAGATAGTCGAGGTACGTGGATATGCGCCCATCCACCTTTGGGGTGGTCGCATAGGCTGAGCAATAAGGGAGAGCGGCAGGTCTCATGCAGGGGTCTCCCTTTTGTTCCTTAGTTGTGGATCCAGTGATTCATTGTTTATATTGTATTGTCTTGTTTCCTGTACACCATCCGTGACAATTCCTCCGAGATCCATGCCTCATTTGTTTTTATAAATGTGAGGTAGTCCACAATGTCGTAAGCTAGGTGAGTGCGCTTATCGGTCATGATCCCCCCTGCTGCACTGAACGTCCTTTCGGACAGGACACTCGACCAGGGGCAAGCCAAGAGGTCCATGGTAAATTGTGCCAGGTCTGGCCGCAGGTCAAGCCTGCACAGCCAGTAGTCCAGGGGTTCCTTGCTTCTCAGAGCGTCCACATCGGCCGTTAACCCGATGTAGACGGACATCTGTCGGTCTAGGCGTTCCCTGAGGCTGGATCCCAAGGGCGGCTGTCGATGGGTTGGCTGCAAGAATGATCTCCTATCCGAATTGACAACACATCTTCAAACCGCCCTCTTCTTGCAGGTGCGGTAGGATTGGTACCCGCAACTGTTTCGCTGTGGGTGGAAATTCCTCTGCCAGCGCCCACAACAGCAGAATGCAGCATCTCTCGCAGCAAGGCCTGGAAATGCTGCATTTTGCCAGCCTTCTGTGATGCTGGTAACATGTCCGCCATTTTGTGTTTGTACCGGGGGTCTAAGTACGTTGCCACCCAGTATTGGTTCTTGCCCTTTATGCTTTTTATACAGGGGTCCCTCTTCAAACACTGGAGCTTGAAGGCTTCCATTTGGCTCCTGCTCATCGGCCAGGAGAATGTCATTCTCGGTCTCCTCCCCCCAGCCATAGACAACACCAGGGATCCACGAAAAGTTTAAAGTCCCCCCTCAAAGCCTGCTCTTCTTGCTCCTCCTCCCCCCTGCCACCATCCTCCTCTGACTCCTCTTCAAACTCCTGCTGACTTGTCTCAGATGGAGTAGCCCCCTCTGGGAATTCATTCAGTATTGCGACTTCCTCATATTCCAGCTCCTGCTCCTCGATGGCTTTATCAATGACACGATGCAATGCACGCTCCAGAAAGAAGGCGTAAGGTACGATGTCACTGATGGAGCCCTGACTGCGACTGACCAGTTTGGTGATCTCATCAAATGGCCGCAGAAGTCTGCATGCATAGCGCATGAGCAGCCACTGGCGCGGTGAAAAGAAACAAAGCTACCCCGAACCTGTCCTGCTGCAGAGTTCAAACAGGTAGTCGTTAACGGCATGTTGCTGCTGGAGCAGCCTATCAAGCATATACAAGGTGGAGTTCCAGTGCGTCGGGCTGCCACAAATCAGAAGTCTGACGGGCAAGTGGTGTCACCGCTGAACGTCAGCAAAATGAGCCATGGGCGTGTAAGATCTTCTAAAATGGCTAGAGATTTTCCTGGCCTGCTTCAAGACGTCCTGGACCCGGGGTATTTAGCAACAAATTGCTAAGTTCAGGACATGTGCCATGCACGGCACATGTGTAATTTTGCCCTGTTTCAGCGCGCTCAGCAGATTGGCACCATTGTCGCACACCACTTTCCCAACTGTCAAATTGAGCGGGGTTAGCCACTGATCGGTCTGTGACCGCAGAGCTGAAAGCAGTGCAGGACCGGTGTGGCTCTTGGCTTCCAGGCACAACATCGGCAGCACAGCATAGCAACGTCTCACCTGGGATGTCGAATAGGTTCTGGGGAACTTGGGGGGGGGGGGGCGCAGCGGAAAAGGCGGTAGCAGTGGAAAAGGAGGAGTCAGCCGAAGAGGAGACGGAGGATGGAGTAGGAGGAGGAGAAGAAGAGGCAGGCCTACATGCAATCCTTGGCGGTAACACCAAATCCACACGGGAGACACGGGTTACAAGCTTGATGGCCGTCAGAAGGTTCACCTAATGGGCAGTAAAAGTTTTGTACCTTCCCTGCCCGTGTTTGCTAGACCACGTGTCTGTGGTCAGATGTATCTTGGCACCGACACTGTGTTCCAGAGATATATTCACTTGCCGCTGAAAGTGGCCATATAGCTCTGGGATGCCCTTCTGGGAGAACACAAATTTTCTAAAGGCCTCTGAGTCTACCAGTTTATATGGCAGTAGTTGGCGGGCTAGCAGTTCCGACAAGCCAGCGGTCAGCTGTTGGGCAAGAGGGTTATCTGGCATCATCAACTTTTTACGCTCGAACATTTGGGCCACGGAAGCCTGTCTTCTGTCAGATGAAAGCGACGTTGGCACGGTGGAAGGTCGAGTGGAGGACAAATGGGAGGAGAGAGGAGAAGAGGCAGGATGTGGAACACCGGGAGTGTGGCTTTGTGGGTTCTGACAGTGTTGCTCCCACTGAGTTTGGTGATGGGAGGCCAGGTGCCTTCTTAAGGCGGTAGTCCCTAGGTGAGTGTTGGGCTTACCGGGACTTATGCGTTGACAGCACAGGCTGCAGATGGCAACACTATTGTCAGCAGCTGACAAGTTAAAAAAAGCCCACACTGCGGAGCCATGTGCCAGTGTCCTGGGACCGCCAGAAGTGACCGTGCATGGTGGATAGCTCACTCCAGATACATTTGTCTGCTTTTTGCCTCCTGTGCCCTGAAAGCTCTGCCTGCTTCTCCTCTCTCTCTGCTGCTCCATCTCTCCCTCTGAACCCCCCTCCTCTTCCTCTTATGTGGGCACCCACATGACGTCCATCGACACGTCATCATCGTCACCTTAACCACCACTGACATTTGAAATCTCGGAATAGGCAGCAACAGCGGGGACCTGCCTTCTTGGGCTGATCTGGGTACTTTCGTCAGACCACTAGGTGGCGGCTGTTGCTACCTCCTCTTTATCATCCGATGTCAATGGCTGCGCATCGGTAAGGTCTGGGAATGGACTCGAGTGGAGGGGCTATGGTGGTGGTGTATTTGGGGGTGCACACAGCAGAGTGAGGAGGGTGCAGATACAGAGGATGAGGAGGGTGCAGAAGCAGGCCTCAATCAATATTTGGTGTAAACAGATATATCAAACCACTTAATCTGTATTTTGTGGAAGCAGGTATATCGCAGGCCTCAATCAATATTTGGTGGAAACAGGTATATCAAACCCCTTAATCAGTATTTTGTGAAAGCAGGTATATCTCAGGCCTCAATCAAAATTTGGTGGAAGCAGGTATATCAAACCCCTTAATCAGTATTTTTGTAGAAGCAGGTATATCGCAGCTCTCAATCAGTGTTTTGTGGAAGCAGGTAAATCAAACCTCTTAATCAGTATTTTGTGGAAGCAGGTATATCGCAGGCCTCAATCAATATTTGGTAGAAACAGGTATATCGAACCGCTTAATCAGTATTTTGTGGAAGCAGGTATATCGCAGCCCTCAATCAGTATTTTGTGGAATCAGGTATATCAAACCCCTAATCAGTATTTTGTGGAAGCAGGTATATCGCAGCCCTCAATTAGTATTTTGTGGAAGCAGGTATATCAAACCCCTTAATCAGTATTTTGTGGAAGCAGGTATATCACACCCCTCAATTTTTTTTTTTTGCTACAACAGTTATATCACACCACCCTGTTTATTTGGGGCAACAGGTAAATCGCAGCCCTCAATCAGTATTTTGTGGAAAAAGGTATATCACACCCCTCAATCGGTTTTTATTGGGGCAACAGGTATATCACATCCGTTGCAAATAGTTGTTCCAATAGCGCTTGTCCCTATATATAGCTGCGGTATCGCAGAAGAACCGCACACAACTACTGCACAATACAAATGAACTATAATATACTTTCTATGGTAGAAAGTATATTATAAGTATATCACACCCCTCAGTATATCACACCTATCAATAGCACACCTATACCAGTCCTTAAAAGGACTTTTGTGGCCCTATTAGCTAGCGTTTGGTGTCCATAACAGCCTGTCCCTGCTCCACAAAGCAACCTCTCCCTACACTGGCAAAACACAGAATGTAAAATGTCTGCCAGATCGGGTTCTTTTATAGGGTGGGGATGTGTCCATGTGTTGAAATGTCTCAATTGGCTGTCCTGTCCCACCTGATGGATGTGTCATGGTTTAAAGTTTGGCGCAATGCAAAATAATATGGTGCCGGCGGACATCGCCATATGTTTGCATGTTCAAGAAATCGCGAGCGCGCAAAGTTCGCCGCAAAAAGACCGCCGGGCGAACCACAAGGCCATCTCAACACACCAGTCTGAAGTCTTTTTCAGCCTCCAAGAGGTTTTCCTCTGGGATTGCCCTGTATTTACCTCCATCCATCTTCCCATCAACTCTGACCAGATTCCCTGTCCCTGCTCCAGAAAAGCATTCCCACACCATGATGTTGCAACCACTATGTTTTGCATTTAGGCCAAAAAGTTCAACTTTGGTCTCATCTGACCAGAGCACTTTCTTCCACATGTTTGCTGTGTCCCCTACATGGCTTGTGGCAAACTACAAACTTCAAAAATGGCTTTCTTCTTGCCTCTCTTCCATAAAGGCCAGATTTGTGGAGTACACGACTAATAGTTGTCCTGTGGACAGATTCTCTATAGTGACCATAGACCTTTTGGCTGCTTCTGTGATTAGTTCTCTTCTTCCCTGGGCTGTCAGTTTAGGTGGACGGCCATGTTTTGGTAGGTTTGCAGTGTCATACTTTTTCATATTTTCAGATGATGGATTGAACAGTGCTCCGTGAGAAGTTCAGAGCTTGGGATATTTTTTTATAACCTAACCCTGCTTTACACTTCTCTATAACTTTATCCCTGACCTGTCTGGTGTGTTCCTTGGTTTTCATGATTGATTACTAATGTTCTCTAACAAACCTCTGAGGCCCTCACAGAACAGCTGTAGTTATACTGAGAATAAGTTACACACAGGTGGGCTCAATTTACTAATTAGGTGACTTCCGAAGACAATTGGTCACAGTGGATTTTATTTAGGGGTATCAAAGTACAGGGGGCTGAATACAAATGCACGCCACACCTTTCAGATTTTTATTTATTAAGAATTTTGAAAACCATGCATCATTTTCTTTTCACTTCACACATACTTATTACTTTGTGTTGGTCTATCACATAAAATCCCTACAAAATATATTTAAGTTTGTGGATATAATGTGAAAAAATTTGAAAAAGTTCAAGGGGTATGAATACTTTTTCAAGGTGTATAGATCCTCACATGGATCAAGAGATATCACTATTCATTGCTCTAAGAATATTCCAAGATTCTTGGAAAAACTTGGAAGGTTTAGAATTTTAGAAGCAATTTTTAAAAATGTTCAAGAACATTTCCAAAATCAACTTTTTTAAAGACAAATTCAGTTCTGAAGTCACTTTGAGTAGCTGACATAATAGAAACCACCCACAAATGACCTCATTTTAGAAACTACACCCCTCAAGTTAGTCAAAACAGATTTTAGAAATGTTGTTAACCCTTTAGGTATTAAACAGGAATTAAAGCAAAATGGAGGTAAAAATTGAAATTTTTTGCAGATTTTCCATTTTGATCCATTTTTTTCCTGTAACACATCAAGGGTTAACAGCAAAACAAACCTCAATATTTATTACCCTGATTCTGCAGTTTACATAAATACCTCACATGTGGCCGTAAATTGCTTTATGGGCACACGGCAGTGCTTAGAAGTCAAGGAGCATCATATGGTTTTTGGAGGGCAATTTTTGCTAGAATGGTCTTTGGGCGACATTTTGCTTTTGAAGAGACCCTGAGGTATCCCTACAGTGTAAACCCCAAAAAAGTGACCATATTTTGGAAACTGCACCCCCCAAGGAATTTTTAAGGGTGTATGTAGTAAGTACTTTGACCCAACAGGCATTTCATAGAATTTATAAACACTTGGCTGCGAAAATGAAAAATTGCATTTCTTTTTTTACAAGAAAATGGCGCATTAGGCCCAAACTTTCTTTTTCACAAGAGATAACAGGAGAATATCACCTCGCAATTTGCTACCCATTTTTCCCTAAATACAGTAACACCCCATTTCCGGTCGTAAACTGCTGTTTGGGGATATGCCAGTGCTCAGAAGGGAAGGAGCTGAATCTGGATTTTCTAATATGGAAATTGCTGAAATGGTTTTTAAGAGCCATAACTTTTTTTATTTTTTGTTGACTTTGCTGTGTGAGGGCTTATATTTTGCAGGACAAGATGCAATTTTTATTGGCACCATGTGGGGTACATTTGGCTTTCTGATTGCTTTTAACCTTATTTTTTGGGAGGTGAGGTTAGCAAAAATTTAAATTCTGTCAGTGCTTTTTTTTAAGGTGTTCATCTGATGGGGTAGATCATGTGATATAGAGCCAGTTGTTACAGATACAGTGATACCAAATATGTCATTTTTTTTTATAGTTTTTTAAGTTTTACAAAATTTTTGACAAAAAAAATCATTGATTCTGTCTTAGAGCCATATCTTTCTTTATTTTTTTGATGATGGTCTTGTGGGGGATGAGGTGACGTTTTCATTGGTAACATTTTGGGGTACATACGACTTTTTGATCACTTGATATGGTTTTTGGGAGGGGAGGTGACAAAAAAATTAGCTGTTTTGGCATAATTTTTTTTACAGCATTCACCTGATGGGGTAGAGCAGTGATACCAAATATGTCTATTTTTTTCCTATTTTTAACAATTTTTTAATTACTTAATTGGGGAAAAGTCTGTGGGCGGTCAGGAACAGGTTAAATACCTGAAAAGAGAATATTTCAAAACAGGAGCATTTTTGTAACAGAAAGTAAAATTTCAAAAGCAATTCATTTTTTATGCTGAATTATAGTAAAATAACTAGGGGTGCACCGAAATTCCGGCAGCCGAAAATATCAGCCGAAAAATGTACCTAATCCATTTCGGCCGATATTGTTACATATCGGCCGAAAATATGGGGTGTGGGATTTGTCACCCACCATCTGCGGGCGGGCGCCGGGCGGGCGGTTTACTGCATCTTTATTTTACCTTACAATCGTGACGCTCCAGTAAGAACTCTGCAGGCAGAGCAGAGGGCGGCGTAACGTCACTTACTCACGTGACGCGCCTGCTCCGCCTCCTTCATTCATAAAGTGGGCGGAGCAGGTGCGTCACGTGAGTAAGTGACGTTATGCCGCCCTCCGCTCTGCCTGCAGAGTTGTTACTGGAGCGTCACGATTGTAAGGTAAAATAAAGATGCAGTGAGTGATGCTGTGAGCAGCAGGGCCGGGGCTGTTATGGGTAGTGGGATCGGTCTATGGCACTGCTATGGGGAGGGGGGATCCCCCCCCCTCCATAACAGCGCCACCCACAGATCCCCCTCTCCATAACAGCGCCACCCACAGATCCCCCTCTCCATAACAGCGCCACCCACAGATCCCCCTCTCCATAACAGAGCCACCCACAGATCCCCCTCTCCATAACAGAGCCACCCACAGATCCCCCTCTCCATAACAGCGCCACCCACAGATCCCCCTCTCCATAACAGCGCCACCCACAGATCCCCCTCTCCATAACAGCGCCACCCACAGATCCCCCTCTCCATAACAGCGCCACCCACAGATCCCCCTCTCCATAACAGCGCCACCCACAGATCCCCCTCTCCATAACAGAGCCACCCACAGATCCCCCTCTCCATAACAGCGCCACCCACAGATCCCCCTCTCCATAACAGCGCCACCCACAGATCCCCCTCTCCATAACAGCGCCACCCACAGATCCCCCTCTCCATAACAGCGCCACCCACAGATCCCCCTCTCCATAACAGCGCCACCCACAGATCCCCCTCTCCATAACAGCGCCACCCACAGATCCCCCTCTCCATAACAGCGCCACCCACAGATCCCCCTCTCCATAACAGCGCCACCCACAGATCCCCCTCTCCATAACAGAGCCACCCACAGATCCCCCTCTCCATAACAGCGCCACCCACAGATCCCTCTCTCCATAACAGCGCCACCCACAGATCCCCCTCTCCATAACAGCGCCACCCACAGATCCCTCTCTCCATAACAGCGCTACCCACAGATCCCTCTCCATAACAGAGCCACCCACAGATCCCCCTCTCCATAACAGTGCCAATCATTAAAAAAAAAAGTATTTTAAAAGTATTTGGGCAAAAAGGCAGTTTCGGTTTCGGTTTTCGGTCAAGGACATCCTGAATTTTCGGTTTCGGTTTCGGACCAGAATTTTCATTTCGGTGCACCCCTAAAAATAACGTAACATTTAATGGAGGCACAACCCCTTTAAAGTATTACAAATAATGACTCCAAACTAGTTGTCCAAAAGGCATTCAGAATAAACAAGAATTTATGTCCTGCTTCCTTTGGGTGTCTAGTTACCAAAATGTTGTTCCAAAACTTCCAGTGCCTCACCAGAGTGATTATAGGAGCATCAATTCAATTTCAACCTAGGGGATCTATCTTTAAGGACTTTATTCTCCAAGAGGAACAATGTCATCCTGTTAGTGGTTGATTGACTCACAAAAGCACATTTTCTACCTTGCACTGAACTACCTTCTGCTAAAAAGACTGCTGATCTTAGAATTCAAAATGTTATCTCAATGGAGTACCAGATAAAGTAATCTCTGATTGTGAAGTAAATTGTATGTCAAGATTCTGGTGACATTTTTGCATGCCATTTGACTTTGTTTGTCATCTGCATTTCATTCCCAGTCAACTGGCCAGATTGAGTGCACAAACAAAAATTTTGAAGGAGTATCTCCGTTGCTATACTTGTCATCTGCAGGATAACTACAGGTGAAACTCGAAAAATTTGAATATCGTGCAAAAGTCCATTTATTTCAGTAATGCAACTTAAAAGGAATTGCATTAATGCAGCTTAAAATTAGAATTTTGTGAAAAGGTTCAATATTCTAGGCTCAAAGTGTCACACTCTCGTCAGCTAATTAATCCATACCCCCTGAGCAAAGGGTACCTCAAAATTGTGACTTCGGGGTTTCATAAGCTGTAAGCCATAATCATCCAAATTATAACAAATAAAAGCTTGAAACATCTCGCTTTGCATGTAATGAGTCTATCTCATATATTAGTTTCACCTTTTAAGTTGCATTACTGAAATAACTGAACTTTGCACGATATTCATATTTTTGGAGTTTCACCTGTAGGTCGATTTGCTACCAGTGGAGGAGCTCTAATGTAAAAATTCTCAGAATACCTCTAAACAAACACTAGTCTTCAAAGATTTGGGTTACCATTCAAGTAACCTTCCTAATTCTCCCAGAGGCAACTTCAATCTCTGCAATCACTGACAGAATACAGTCACTTCAACATGATTTGGAGTTGCTAAAAGACACAAGAAGGATTTCTCAAATAAACTATCAGGGACTATAAGATAAATCTACAAAGTTGGAGACGAGGTCTGGCTCTCCACCAGGAATCTGAAATATACCTTCAACAAAGCTGGGCCAAAAATGTTTTAATCCTTTCAAGACCAATTGGTAAACTCAATGGCTTTTCCTCTTAAACTTCCCAGGACAATGAAGGTACATGCAGTGCTCAATGTATCCCTACTAAAACATGTTCAAATCCCTTTCCAAGGTGCCTCCTGCCACCTCTTGATCCTATTCAAGTTGATGGAAAGGATTATAAGGCCTCATGCACATGACAGTGAATAATGGCCGTGTGACGGCCGTTTAAGTAACGGCTGTCACAAGCCCATTTTTAGCACCAATGAAAGTTTATGGGGCTATTCACATTGCCGTTCTTTTAACGGCCAGTGAATAGCATCCGTCCAAAAATAGAACATGTCCTATTTTTGTCCGTTTCCACAGCCAGACAGACCCCATTGAAATCAATGGGACCGTTTTTAACAGCCGATTGATATGAGTGCACCCGTCTAACGGCCGTTAAAAACGGGTACACTTTATCTATATTGCCATTTAGGGGTTAAAAAAATAAATAAATCACATCATCCACTTGCTCACGCTGCGGCAGTCTCTTCTCTCTTCATTGAGCAGGATCTGCGATATGCGTGGTGACGTAACCACGTTGGAGCGCTCAGTGACGTCATTGCGCACATTGCAGGTCCTTCGGCAGAGACTGCTGCAGCGCAAGCAAGTGGATAAGGAGAGTTTTTTTTTTTGTAAAATCAACAAAAAAAAAAACAGCGGTGGGCCACTATGGGGGCATTATTTAAACCATGGGGGAAATTATTTAAGATAGGGCCCTACATTGAAGGCATTATTAAAGCTGGAGGTGGTAAAAAAAAATCATACACTATAGGGGACATTATTTTACCAGGGGGCCTACATGGGGGACAGTATTAAAGCTGAGCACAGTAAAAAAAAATATTCCTACAGTACACTATGGGGGACATTATTTTAGCTGGGGGCCTACATGGGGGCATAATTAAAGCTGGGGGTAGCAAAACAAAACAAATTCCTACACTATGTGGGGCATTATTTTAGCTGGGGGCCTACATGGGGGCATTTTTAAAGCTGGGGGCAGCAAAAAAAAATTACTACACTATGGGTGACATTATTTTAGCTGGGGGCCTACATGGGGGCATTATTAAAGCTGGGGGCAGGAAAAATAAATACATTCCTACACTATGGGGGACATTATTTTAGCTGGGGGTCTACCATCCTGTGGGTGTTCTCAGAAAGGTGGGTCTAGAAATAACTGCCAATCAAATTCATCCATTTTTCATGTCTGTTTTTAACGGACATGCAAAACAGATGCAAAACGGACATTAAAAACGGACACACGGCCAGAAAATGGATGCACACACCGATGCAAAATGGCCATGAAAAACTGACAGTGTGTCCGTTTTTAACTGACAATTTTTTCAAGTGTGCATGTAGCGTGTGCAGAAAGCCTTATATTGCTGAAAAGATTCTGATTTAAATACTGGCACTTTAAGTGTGATTTGTGGGAACCAGTCAGCAATATCAGGTCTCTTCCCGACCAAGGCAAAGAGTGAAAAACAAAAAAGCAAAAACAGAAGATTGTGGACTTAAAGGTTTAGGCTACATGCACACGACAGTGAAAAACGGACATGTGATGTACATTTTTTTAACGGCCATCACATGTCTGTTTTAAGACCAATGGCAGTCTATGGGATTATTCACACGGCAGTTTTTTTCACTGTCAGTGAAAAACAGACGTCTAAAAATAGAACATGTTCTATCTTGTCCGTTTTTCACTGATAGACTGCCCCCATACAATTGAATGGGTCAATTTTTAACGTCTGTTTCTCAGAAAGACATCAGTGAAATAAACGTCCATTAAAAATGTCCATTTTTAACAGACTTTTTTTTCACTGTCATGTGCATGCAGCCTCAAGGTACATATTCCACCAAAAACGTCCAGATTAGCCAAGTGAATCATTGTCCAGATAAACAGGTAATATGGGGCATTAGCTGGCCTGCTCTTCCTCTATCTAGATGCACGCCACCTGTGATACCTGATGTAGTAACTGTACAGAAACAGTACATGTCTGTTATGGCTCAATGGGTGAATCTAATGCTGATGAATGCTGGTAAAATGGATGTAACCCAACAGCCGCAAGGAAGCTAGGAAGCTGGTGAGACCCCCACACAGATGGATGTTTAGTCCTACACTCATTCATCAACAGCAAGACCACTCTTTCTACTGCTTCCCCAAGACCATCCTTCCATGTGTGAGATATGAAGCTACACAGGGGGCAATCCTAGGTGTCCGGAGAATTGTTACATATAGCAAAATGTAGAATAGCTCCATCAGATTATGTCCACTCTGTCCTCTGTGTCTTTTTGTTAGTCTTCCAGTGACCTTTCATGATTTTCGGACTCTATCCTTTCACCACTGCTCAATTCTCATGGCTGTAAAAGTGATTTTTTAGGTCGTATCCAGGCCTAAACATGTACTGTGCATATTTAAATGTGGCCTACCAACACTGCCTGAAGATAGATTCTGTTTAGCTTCTGCTGATTGTGATTCTCCTTGATTTTTGCCTTAACTTCTGTGATGACCCTGATTTACCTTTGACTATTCTCCAGCAGTGATGGCCAGTTCGCATTGTTCGCCCGCGAACACATGCGGGCTGCCATCTTTTCTCACAAGTCCGGCGAGGCACAGGTAAGCCCTTACCTGTGCCTGTGCGCGAGGCGGACTGAAATCAAATGCGGTCAGCGGGAGCAGGCAGTTCCGAGAACAGCCGCCGGGGGCCTTCATCGGGCTGTTCTCGGAACTGCCTGCTCCGGGTGACCGCATTTGTTTCAGACCGGCTCCCGGCACAGGCACAGGTAAGGGCTTACCTGTGCATCGCCGGACGGGTAAGAAAAGATTGCAGCTCGCATGTGTTTGCGGGCAAACAATGCGAACTGGCCATCACTGTTCTCCAGCATTACCCCTTGGAATGTTGCCTGGTACTTATTGTTCTACGGTTCTGACTTGGCTTGCTCTCATCAGCCTTGTTGTTCTGCTGTTGCTGACCTCTGCCCACTTTTAGACTATGCTTCTGCCTTTGCTAAATTGCTGCTGTCAATCCTAGACTAATCCAGGTGACGTAACCTGGGGATTCACTGTGAGATCCATCTCTTTTTGCGGGGGAGAAGAACATATAATCCCTTAGACTCTACACCCTGATTTAGCCTACGCAAAGCGGATTATGACTAGGAGGAGCCACCGCTATATCAGCACAGTAACACAGGGTGTAGGAGAGTAATTTTTTTCAGGTCATATGTTGGCCAATGCCTTATTAGACCTGTGGCAGCTATTGTGCCATATATCCATCCACTCGCCTCATAGTTGTGAAATATAACTTCATGCTGCACAGCAGCAAAACAAGGAACGTGGCTCGAGAGCTTAGACATTGGCAGCTTCCCAGACCTTTTGAAGAGGCCACCCAATTTGACATCAGCCAACACCTGATGTCACCCTTCTCATTTTCATCTTGGAGTAGCGTCTAATATGACATAGTGGGGGTAACTGAGACATGTCTGGATGATAGTGAGAAGTTTGCTTACATGTAAAATCCAGTCTAAAGCTCATCCTGGTGATGATATCTATGAGGGAAATGAACATGTGGAGCCCTCTTGGTGGAAATAATAATAAAATACTAATAGGGGTTGGCTATGAGTCTCCAAATATAATGGAAGAAACAGAAGATCTACTAATAAAGTAAACAGATGAGGCAGCAAAGCATGGCAAAGTAATTATTAAGGGGGGCATCAACTTACCCTATAAATATTGGGAGCAAACTAGCTTTTTGACCAAGGCACATATTCCTACTATATCACTAGAAAATAGAGATATGCTAGATGCCCCTATTAACATTGAAGAAGTAGAATTGGCAATACAAGAGATGGGATCTCTGCCACCGTTAATGCAGGAGGCGCTGATAGTGGTCCTCCCAAAGCCGGGGAAAAATCCACAGCTGGCAGACTCTTATAGGCCTATTTCCCTTTTAATAACTGATATTAAGATCTTGGCCAAAACACTTGCCAATAGGCTGGCTAGAATGATCTTGTCCATTATCTATTTATAACCAGCAAATCTACTTTCATAAATACTAGGCTGGTATTTATGAGTTTGCAGGTAAAGTCGTATAATGTGGGGGATAGGGTGAGCCTATCGCTAGATGCCGAAAAGGCATTCAATAGTGTGGAATGGTGGTACTTGTGGCAAGTGATGGGTGCCTTAGACTTGTATCTGGGTTAAGGTCCTTTATTCTAGACCCTCGGCCCGAGTGTTAGCAAATGGAAGGATATCACAAAGATTTATTTTGGAAAGGGGAACGAGACAAGGATGCCCCTTATCCCCGCTGTTATTCGCTATAGCCATAGAGCCTCTGGAGTCATATATTTGATGCTCCCAGACAGGGCCGGCCTTAGGCCTTTAGGCGCCCTGTGCGAGAAAGCTTTACAGCGCCCCATAGTGACCACGCCCCTCAGTAACCACACCCCTCAGTAACCACACCCTTTCAGTGGTCACACCCATTTCTCCAATATCTGCTCAATTTAAAACCTTCCATTCCGTTAAGTCCCCAAAAAACAGATTACAAGCTATGATAAAAATACAACTTTTATTCAAAAGGTATTAAACTTGTAAGCACAATATAATCATTCATATTAAATAAAACAACAGTAGACAATCAAGTGGTAAACAATAAATGTCAAATTAAAATAGTCTATAAAAGAAAGTGTCAGGTTGCCCCGCAGACCCTTTTTTTCAAGTGCATCTAGAAAAGTAAAAACAAAAAACAGAACACAAAACCTAGACTAGATTGTTACTATAACAAAGTGCACCACGTGTAACAAAGTAAAATGTAAACTAGAACTCCACAAACTCAAAATGAGTACTAAGACACCCCTTGCAGATCCTCATCACTTGGTATTTATTTCCTGCACTAATACTTTGAAAGAGGAGTCTGAAAGTGCAATAATCCAGAGTATAAAACCTACAAAAGTGCCAGCTTTTCAAATAAAGCTTTAAATGTAAAAGTGCCAAAAAAATAGGTACAATTTAACTGTGTACGCAACTTTGCGTGCTTTTGCCTTTGCAAATTCATCAATGGTGCTGTTAAGATCCAATGTTTTAAAAACGTCATTTTCAATGGACAGCACTGATAACGATGTTAGGGTACTTTCACACTAGCGTTTTTCTTTTCCGGCGCTGAGTTCCGTCCTAGGGGCTCAAATCCGGAAAAGAACTGATCAGTTTTATCCCCATGCTTTCTGAATGGAGAGTCCGTCCTTCAGGATGCATCAGGATGTCTTCAGTTCAGTCTTTTTGACTGATCAGGCTTTTCAGAAAAATGGAGCATGTTGTATTTTTACCTCCGGCCAAAAATCCTGAACACTTTGACTGAACGCCGGATCCGGTCTTTTTCCCATTGACTTGCATTAACGCCGGATCTGGAGCTGTGTGTTCAGTCAAACCGGATCCGGCTTTTGCATGTTAAACCCGAAAAATTTTGAAAAAAAAGTTAAAGTCCATAAATGGCGGATCCGTTTTTTCCAATGCATTTTTTCATTGTGATCAAAATCCTGATCAGGATTCAAATGTAATCCGTTTTCACACGTTTTTCCGGATCTGGCGGGCAGTTCCGGTGTCGGAATTGAACGCCGGATTAAAACAACGCTAGTGTGAAAGTAGCCTTAGTCGTTCATCACTCATAGAGGATCTGAGGTAAGTTTTAATCAGCTTTAATTTAGAAAAGCTGCGTTCTCCCGATGCCACAGAAACAGGGATTGTCAGTAGTATGCGTAGTGCAATCCAGATGTTTGGGAATGTGTCAGTGAGTCTATTCTTAACAATGAAGTTAAGTACATTCAGTGGCATTGTTGATTCTTGGGGAATAAGGCCTTGAATGTGCCAAAGCTCCTCTGCTAAGTCATTCCACTGATAAGAGATTGGCTGTCTTTCTCTAAAGCCTTCTGTAACATCAAGCAGCATTCCTTCAAATTTTCCCTTGCTGGGAGACACTTTATGGCATACAGGAATCCCCAAACCTTGCTATGATTTTTCCACTGGTCAAAACGCTCATCCAATGACATAATTGTTGTATCCACTAAAGCATAGAAGAATTCAATTTTAAATCTCTCCTTTGGATTAGTTAAAGGTTCATCTTTCCCCTCATAATTGAATAAAGCCTTCTTCCTTCGAATGCGAGCAGATGATAAAAAAACAGGCTCAACTTCAAGCTTTTCCGCTATTTCCTTTGCAATAAGGAATGCACTTTCAAATCCAGTGTCTCTGAAGATTTGCACAAAGTGTTTACATTTCTCTATTAACTCTGTAACCAAAATCAAGTCCGCTGTTTCGGGCTGCATTGCCTTACTGACAATATTGACTTGGTACAATATCTCATACCAAACACATAATGCCATAATACATTTGAAATTGCCAACCTGCTGAGACAATGGCAGAGCTTCGTGACAGACACTTGGTTCTGCGTGTTCTTCCTCTGACAATGCAATCAATGCATCCTGTATCTCAACAAGATTATGCCTGAAAGGTTTAAGGCAGTTGATCCGACATTCCCACCGTGTAGTGCATTGAGGCTTTAACGTGAGGCCAGATACATGGTCTGTCAAAATCTTCCACCTCTTTACAGATGCAGATAATAAAACATAAATGCGTTGAATTACTCCAAACAGCTCTAGTGATTCCTTGCCTGACCGTGCTGCATCACCAATGACGAGATTAAGGCAATGACATCCACATGGTACAAATATGGCTCTTGGGTTAATACTTAAAACTCTTGACTGGACACCACTGTTTTTTCCTGCCATATTTGCCCCACTATCATACCCTTGTCCACAGCAATTATCAATATCCAGTTTTTTTTCAGATAGAAATTAAAGGAGGAAGTCAGCCAGTCCCTTTCCAGTTGTGTCATCTACTGTTTGAAACCCAATAAAATGTTCTTTTACTTTCAAATCCCCAGTGCTGTTATCCAAAAATCTAACTGTAAATGATATCTGTTCCTTGTGGCTAATATCTGGGGTGCAATCCAGGATTATTGAGTAATATTTTGCTTTTCTACAACGTTCCAAAATGTCCTCAAGTACCTGTTTTGCCATTAGGTTTATTATTTTATTTTGAATTGTTTTTCCACAGTAGTGGTCTGCTGTCTCCTTTGAGGCCACACGGCGTAAGTGCTCTGCCATCACATTGTCATATTTTCCCAGTAATTCCACAAGCCCAAGAAAATTGCCATTATTGGGTGTAGAAAAACGATCTGAAGATCCTCTAAATGCCAAGTTACGCTCAGTTAAAAAGTGAACAATGTTTAGTAGCCTCTCCATTACTGATCTCCAATGTTTTCTTTCTTGGCTCATAAGAGATTGTAAATTGTGATCAATTGCACTTTTGGACTTCAATCTCAGTTGTGTTTCCATCCACATTTGTTGAGCTAAAAAGTGACTGCTGGAGGTTTCATGAGATTTGAGAATATTTGCCATATGTCTCCAGTCTTCTGACCCTCCTGAAGCCAAAGAACTTTTTGCATTCCAGTCAAATAACTTGCAATAAAAACAAAAAGCTTTATTTGCAAATGGAGAGTACACCAGCCATCGCCTTGTCTGCTCTTCTCCACTTTCTAACTTTCGCTTATAGAATGTAGCAGAGAAGTGGCGATTATGAACATCTTTTTTAAACTCCATATTTGTTACCTGCACAGGGCCAAATTCCAAAATACGGTCAACATTCTTGGAAATTAATTTCGGCCATAAAGCAGGATCTGATAGACTTTCAGATGTTGTCTCAGAAGACACTGAGTCAGGGGGACTATTAGAAGACAGTGGGTTAGAGAGAGCACTTGAATCCAGATCTTGTAGACATGAACTTGATGTTGAAGGTTCATTCTTCTCAAGATGGACATCATCAGCTTGACTGCTGCAGCTAACGTCATCTAGTTTTTCTTCTTCTGTTGCTTCGGAAGCACTATGTGCTGATCTTCCCAAGAGCTTTTTTTAAAGCCCCTGCACTCTTCTGGTCCTCTAAATTCATAAGCACCTTACGTTTTCGATTTTGGGAACCGGAGAGTTTTTTGGGACCCATGATGTCACTAGGTAAGGACAAGGTACAATCAGTAATGCAAATATTAAACATACTAATCGTAAATAACAATGGCAGTTAAACAAAACCAGTTGCAAAATGTATCAGAATATACATTTGTGGTCTTCATATTTTCATGGCGAATATCATGCCTCCATTTCCGTAATGTGGAAGTAAAAAATTATGGTTTTTGACTCTTCATATTGATCCATATCGGATAATTCCTATTTTAAATGAGATGGAAGAGACCATTGTGGCATTCTATTTGGTGTAGCCAGCTGCTCAGTCGTAAATAATGCAATGCTGAGTAGTAATGCAAAGTGCAGAGGTCAGTAGTAACACACAGAATGTGCAAAGTGCAGACGTCAGGAGGAAGTAACGCACAGAGTGCAGACGTCAGGAGGAAGTAACGCACAGTGTGCAGACGTCAGGAGGAAGTAACGCACAGTGTGCAGACGTCAGGAGGAAGTAACGCACAGTCTGCAGACGTCAGGAGGAAGTAACGCACAGTGTGCAGACGTCAGGAGGAAGTAACGCACAGAGTGCAGAGGTCAGTCGTAATCAGGGCCATAGGAAGGGTAAGGTGAGTGATGCACTCGCCTTGGGCGCAGCTGTGAGGGGGCGAAGCCAGGATTGGACCTGTATTGAGTAAACACAGCACCAATCTCTCCTGTTTAGTAGTGCTATTATAAACACAGAGCTCCCCTCTGGGACTAGTAAGCACCCTCACTTGGTCCAATGATTATGGTATAATAACGCCACCTATACTGTAAATCACGCGGTATAATAACGCCACCTATACTGTAAATCACGCGGTATAATAATGCCACCTATACTGTAAATCACGCGGTATAATAATGCCACCTATACTGTAAATCACGCGGTATAATAACGCCACCTATACTGTAAATCACAATACCGCTACCTGTAAATTTACTATCAAATATCAAACATAATTACAATAAAGTATTTTTTAACTTTCGTATTTACTGGTCCTTTAACCATTTCAGGGCCGGCCGTTGTAAAAAAATGGCCGGCCGAGAGGTCTCTAGATCTGAGCGGGCGTCTTTAGATGTCCGCTCAGACACACCCCCTAGCGCGCGAGTGACAAATGGCCGATCTTTAAAAACAGGCAGCGATGCCTGTTACCATACAAGCGATCCGCCGGCTGTAGAGCCGGGCCGAACGCGTGTATGGGGTGCCGATCGGGGGTCCCCTCCAGTACACGAGCTCCCTCTGGTCCCCTCTCCTCTGCAAGAATGCGGAAGTGGTGTATATGACATCACTTCCGCATTCTTGTGTCACTCTCTAGCTTCAGAAGCTGGAAAGAAGTTGATGGAGCAGATCTGTGCTTCCTCAGCTTCTTTTGGGGGGGTCTTGGTGACATTGGGGGTCTTGGAGACATATTTTGCTATCACATAGGGGGAGTTTAATTAGCCCCCGTATGTGATAGCGATAAAGTCCCCCCCCCACCCCCGCGTCACCATGGCATTGGCACATTTCTCCCTGTCCCCTCCAGATGGGCAGCATCAGCACATCTCTGTCCCCCCCACCCCCGCCCCCGCGTCACCATGGCATTGGCACATTTCTCCCTGTCCCATCCAGATGGGCAGCATCAGCACATCTCTGCCCCCCCCCACCCACCCCCGCGTCACCATGGCATTGGCACATTTCTCCTCCAGATGGGCAGCATCAGCACATCTCTGTCCCCCCCCACCCACCCCTGCGTCACCATGGCATTGGCACATTTCTCCTCCAGATGGGCAGCATCAGCACATCTCTGTCCCCCCGTCACCCACCCCCGCGTCACCATGGCATTGGCACATTTCTCCTCCAGATGGGCAGCATCAGCACATCTCT
This sequence comes from Bufo bufo, assembly GCF_905171765.1. Lineage (NCBI taxonomy): Eukaryota > Metazoa > Chordata > Amphibia > Anura > Bufonidae > Bufo > Bufo bufo. Next base: position 54,611,848 of record NC_053389.1, on the reverse strand, counting down.
GTCCCCCCCCCACCCACCGCCGCCCCCGCGTCACCATGGCATTGGCACATTTCTCCCTGTCCCATCCAGATGGGCAGCATCAGCACATCTCTGTGACAGAGAGACTCTGTTGTCCCCCCCAGTGACCATGGCATTGGTACACTTCTCCCTGTCCCCTCCAGATGGGCAGCATCAGCACATCTCTGTCCCGTCCCCCCATCCCCCATGGCACTGTTGGCACATTCACATAATCATTTCTCCAAATAAATACCTACTTGTTCTTTTGCTGTAGCTCTCTAGCTGTAGTGCTGCCGCGTGGGCCTTGCTGTGTCTGCTGGCTGGGCGCGCTCCGTCTTCTCTCTGGGGGCGGAGCTCAGTGGCAACGTCAAAAGGATAAGGGAAGAGGTGCCTGTGCGGCAGCTACGCTCCAGCAGCCACTGGTCTGCTCTCTTAAAGAGACAGGCAGGCCAGCCATGCAGCAGAGCGGAGCTCAGAGTGGCCACGGGCCCCGCCCCCTCCTCACTCCTTCAATTGTCCGGAGCGCTACCTGTGTTAGTCGGCCGCCCGCCCGCAGGATAAAGATTCGCGTGAGTAGAGAGTGAGACGTCACTCCTCTCTTCTAGACTTAGTTCACGGCGGGCTGTCGGCCGCCCGGCGCCCCTGTTGCTATGGCGCCCTGTGCAGCCGCACAGCCCGCACACCCCAAAGGCCGGCCCTGCTCCCAGAGAGTACGGGGGTTTGTCTATGGGGATCTGGAGAGCAAAACAGCAATGTATGCAAATGACACTTTGCTATTTTTGGGAGATACGGCGACCACTTTGACTGCGACAATGGCTATAATAAGGGAGTTTGGCAGCCTGTCTGGCCTAACCATTAACTGGGGAAAGTACGCCTTGATGTTGATAGACAGGCAGTCTTCTGTCTCCACTCCTGGGGGAGTTTCCATTCCCTGTGTGTCCCAATTCAAATACCTTGGGATAGTGGTCTCCCATCGGTCTATGACTACAAAAGATTGAACCTTCTCCCCCTATTGACAACTTTTAAGGAGAAGATCTCTGCCTGGTACAAATTATTTATCTTGGTTATAGGCAGGGCCAATCTGGTCAAGATGATATTAATACCCCAACTCTACTTTATGTGCTACATAACGCCCCTATATGGATTCCCCTAGATAGGTTTCAATGCCATCTTCAGTGACTTAGTGTGGAAAGAAGGACAGGCAAGAATTAAACTGTAAATATTGCAGTATAATAAGACGGAGGGGGGTATAGTGCTCCTGAACCCCTGGAATTATTATTTGGCAGGACAAAGTCAACATATGCAATACTGGAATAACCCCAGCAGAATGGATACTTCCACTCAGATTCTATGCTATTTTTCGGATGTAAAGATCTGGTGGCGTGGCTGGAAGGCGTGGGGGGGGGGGGGGGGGAGTAGTGACAGGAGGTTGATGTCCTGCTCTTATTAGGCTGATGGGTAAGATATGGGGGAAAATAGGACAGCTTTGAGGGATTTCTACATATACTGCCTTTTCCCCTTTGTGGATGAATCATAAGTTGCCAGAGTTCAAAGTATTGGAGGGTTTAGAGGTGTGGGAGAATAGGAATAACTAGACTGGGTCACGTATTGGAAAATAATACCCTCAAAACTTTTGGTAAATTGCAGGAGGAATTCCATCTGTCTCATAGATGCTTCTATTTACAATTCCGACATGCCTTTGACACCATGCACAGAAACACCCGTCAGGTGTTCTGATGATGCATTTCTCAACTTGTTGAGCTCTGGCAAGGTAAACCGAGGGATGATTTCGTTAGTGTACAAATTTCTTTTAGACAAGTTTCTTGTGAAGCACCCACTATCCAGGATGAAAAAATGGGAACAGGATGTAGGAGGGATCCTGGAAGCCGATTAGTCAGATATTCTGGAAGCCGTCCCCAAGTCGTCCTTGTGTGAGGGAGCCAAGTTGTCACAACTATATCATACACCGAGTATACAAGATGCCGGTATTTTTACGAAAGATAAGTATTTGGTCGGATTATTGGTGCCCCAGGTGTGGGGAGGAGGGGGCAGGGATGATTCATATGCTCTGGCGGTCTTGAATGCTTATCTTTTACTGGGATTCAGTATTAAAGATGATCTCTGATTGTTATCGAGTGGACATACCAAGAACCTAAGATGTGTATACTGGGTCTGGTAGAAGATCTTAATTTAACGGAACATGAGAAGGTGACTGTGGGGAGACTACTTTATGTTGCTAGGAAACGTAAAGCTTACCATTGGATACAGGCATCTCCACCGACTACAGTCAAGTTTATAAGGAAAGTAAACGCTAAGCTAATACAGAAAATGGCAGTATATCAGAAGAGTGGAGTAGCGACTAAATTTGATAAACTATGGTTGCCATGGATAACCAACTGTAACTTGACCACACATACTCTGAGAGTGGCTTTGGTATAAGGTGGTAGAGAGAAAGGGATAGAAAAGCTGGCACCTGAGACCAGGATGAGAATGAGAAGGGGTAGGGCTGGGAAAAGGATGGGGGGGGGGTTGGGATGAGGGAGGGATTGGCTATACGATGGACAATATTTCTGACTGTGACTAATGGATGTATACTTGCAGTGGATGCAATTTGTGCAATTTTAGGCTACTTTCACACTAGCAATTTAATTTTCCGGTATTGAGATCCGTCATAGGGGCTCAATACCGGAAAAAAAATGCTAACCCTGACCCTAACCAGACAATATTAAAGACAATTCACCTTTCACAATTAGTGAAGGACCCTACGTAAAGGGTGGAATGGGCAGTTCTAGACCTAATTCTAACCAATAGACCTGACAGGATATCAAAGGTAAAGGTTAGGTGTCCTTTAATAAGTCAGATAGCCTAGGCGGTATGTTACCCAACAAGGAGTGTGCTAAAATAGATTATACTCACTCCTAAATTCTGTGGGAATTAAGAAGTGTAATAAACAGACCCTTTTTTTCTAATAATTAAGGATTGTACAATGACAGGATATTGTTCCACAGGACTGGCACATAGCAAATGTGGTGGCAGTATTCAAAAAAGAGTCCCAAAACCATAGGCCTATAAGCTTAACTTCTACTGTGGATAAGTATTTGCAGGTTTTCTTAGAGATGCTATCCTGGAAAAACTCAGTGATAATAACCTTATAACAAAGCATCAGCATGGGTTTATGAGGGATCAGTCCTGTCAAACCAATCTGATCAGCTTCTATGAGGAGGAGAGTCCCAGACTGGACCAGGGTAATGCTGTAGATGTTGTTTATCTTCACTGTTCAAAGGCATTTGATACCTTCATTCTTAAAGGGGTTCTCTGGGAATACATTATTTCTAACAGTTGTGGGCATCCTGCCTCCCCTACTGAAAGGATTATGCATACCTGCTCACCACCACTCCAGTCATTAATGCTGGCTCCCATATCTTCATCTTCCGGCCCGGGGTTTGTTTTTCTTTCTCCCCTGCATGGGCATGGTCACCTGATCCTAGAGTTGAGCGAACACCTGGATGTTCGGGTTCGAGAAGTTCGGCCGAACATCCCGGAAATGTTCGGGTTCGGGATCCGAACCCGACCCGAACTTCGTCCAGAACCCGACCCCATTGAAGTCAATGGGGACCCGAACTTTTCGGCACTAAAAAGGCTGTAACAGCCCAGGAAATAGCTAGAGGGCTGCAAAAGGCAGCAACATGTAGGTAAATCCCCTGCAAACAAATGTGCATAGGGAAATGAATTTAAAAAATTTAAAAAAAAATAATAATTAACCAATATCAATTGGACAGAGGTCCCATAGCAGAGAATCTGGCTTCACGTCAGCAGAGAATCAGTCTCTTCATGCCGTAGCAAAGAATCTGGCTTTATGTCAGCAGAGAATCAGGCTTCATGTCAGCGCAGAATCAGTCTTCATGTCATAGCAGAGAATCAGGCTTCACGTCACCCACCACTGGAACAGGCCACTGTCACATATTTAGGCCCAGGCACCCAGGCAGAGGAGAGAGGTCCCGTAACAGAGAATCTGGCCTTATGTCAGCACAGAATCTGTCTTCATGTCATAGCAGAGAATCAGGCTTCACGTCACCCACCACTGGAACAGGCCACTGTCACATATTTAGGCCCCGGCACCCAGACAGAGGAGAGAGGTCCCGTAACAGAGAATCTGGCCTTATGTCAGCACATAATCTGTCTTCATGTCATAGCAGAGAATCAGGCTTCACGTCACCCACCACTGCAACAGGCCACTGTCACATATTTAGGCCCAGGCACCCAGGCAGAGGAGAGAGGTCCCGTTACAGAGAATCTGGCCTTATGTCAGCACAGAATCTGTCTTCATGTCATAGCAGAGAATCAGGCTTCACGTCACCCACCACTGGAACAGGCCACTGTCACATATTTAGGCCCCGGCACCCAGACAGAGAAGAGAGGTCCCGTAACAGAGAATCTGGCCTTATGTCAGCGCAGAATCTGTCTTCATGTCATAGCAGAGAATCAGGCTTCACGTCACCCACCACTGGAACAGGCCACTGTCACATATTTAGGCCCAGGCACCCAGGCAGAGGAGAGAGGTCCCGTAACAGAGAATCTGGCCTTATGTCAGCACAGAATCAATCTTCATGTCATAGCAGAGAATCAGGCTTTACGTCACCCACCACTGGAACAGGCCACTGTCACATATTTAGGCCCCGGCACCCAGACAGAGGAGAGAGGTCCCGTAACAGAGAATCTGGCCTTATGTCAGCACAGAATCTGTCTTCATGTCATAGCAGAGAATCAGGCTTCACGTCACCCACCACTGGAACAGGGCACTGTCACATATTTAGGCCCTGGCACCCAGACAGAGGAGAGAGGTCCCGTAACAGAGAATCTGGCCTTATGTCAGCGCAGAATCAGTCTTCATGTCATAGCAGAGAATCAGGCTTCACGTCACCCACCACTGGAACAGGCCACTGTCACACATTTAGGCCCAGGCACCCAGGCAGAGGAGAGAGGTCCCGTAACAGAGAATCTGGCCTTATGTCAGCACAGAATCAGTCTTCATGTCATAGCAGAGAATCAGGCTTCACGTCACCCACCACTGGAACAGGCCACTGTCACATATTTAGGCCCAGGCACCCAGGCAGAGGAGAGAGGTCCCGTAACAGAGAATCTGGCCTTATGTCAGCACAGAATCTGTCTTCATGTCATAGCAGAGAATCAGGCTTCACGTCACCCACCACTGGAACAGGCCACTGTCACATATTTAGGCCCCGGCACCCAGACAGAGGAGAGAGGTCCCGTAACAGAGAATCTGGCCTTATGTCAGCGCAGAATCTGTCTTCATGTCATAGCAGAGAATCAGGCTTCACGTCACCCACCACTGGAACAGGCCACTGTCACATATTTAGGCCCAGGCACCCAGGCAGAGGAGAGAGGTCCCGTAACAGAGAATCTGGCCTTATGTCAGCACAGAATCAGTCTTCATGTCATAGCAGAGAATCAGGCTTTACGTCACCCACCACTGGAACAGGCCACTGTCACATATTTAGGCCCCGGCACCCAGACAGAGGAGAGAGGTCCCGTAACAGAGAATCTGGCCTTATGTCAGCGCAGAATCAGTCTTCATGTCATAGCAGAGAATCAGGCTTCACGTCACCCACCACTGGAACAGGCCACTGTCACATATTTAGGCCCAGGCACCCAGGCAGAGGAGAGAGGTCCCGTAACAGAGAATCTGGCCTTATGTCAGCACAGAATCAGTCTTCATGTCATAGCAGAGAATCAGGCTTTACGTTACCCACCACTGGAACAGGCCACTGTCACATATTTAGGCCCCGGCACCCAGACAGAGGAGAGAAGTCCCGTAACAGAGAATCTGGCCTTATGTCAGCGCAGAATCAGTCTTCATGTCATAGCAGAGAATCAGGCTTCACGTCACCCACCACTGGAACAGGCCACTGTCACATATTTAGGCCCCGGCACCCAGACAGAGGAGAGAGGTCCCGTAACAGAGAATCTGGCCTTATGTCAGCACAGAATCTGTCTTCATGTCATAGCAGAGAATCAGGCTTCACGTCACCCACCACTGGAACAGGCCACTGTCACATATTTAGGCCCAGGCACCCAGGCAGAGGAGAGAGGTCCCGTAACAGAGAATCTGGCCTTATGTCAGCGCAGAATCAGTCTTCATGTCATAGCAGAGAATCAGGCATCACGTCACCCACCACTGGAACAGGCCACTGTCACACATTTAGGCCCAGGCACCCAGGCAGAGGAGAGAGGTCCCGTAACAGAGAATCTGGCCTTATGTCAGCACAGAATCTGTCTTCATGTCATAGCAGAGAATCAGGCTTTACGTTACCCACCACTGGAACAGGCCACTGTCACATATTTAGGCCCCGGCACCCAGACAGAGGAGAGAGGTCCCGTAACAGAGAATCTGGCCTTATGTCAGCACAGAATCTGTCTTCATGTCATAGCAGAGAATCAGGCTTCACGTCACCCACCACTGGAACAGGCCACTGTCACATATTTAGGCCCCGGCACCCAGACAGAGGAGAGAGGTCCCGTAACAGAGAATCTGGCCTTATGTCAGCGCAGAATCTGTCTTCATGTCATAGCAGAGAATCAGGCTTTACGTTACCCACCACTGGAACAGGCCACTGTCACATATTTAGGCCCCGGCACCCAGACAGAGGAGAGAGGTCCCGTAACAGAGAATCTGGCCTTATGTCAGCACAGAATCAGTCTTCATGTCATAGCAGAGAATCAGGCTTTACGTTACCCACCACTGGAACAGGCCACTGTCACATATTTAGGTCCCGGCACCCAGACAGAGGAGAGAAGTCCCGTAACAGAGAATCTGGCCTTATGTCAGCACAGAATCAGTCTTCATGTCATAGCAGAGAATCAGGCTTCACGTCACCCACCACTGGAACAGGCCACTGTCACATATTTAGGCCCCGGCAACCAGACAGAGGAGAGAGGTCCCGTAACAGAGAATCTGGCCTTATGTCAGCACAGAATCTGTCTTCATGTCATAGCAGAGAATCAGGCTTCACGTCACCCACCACTGGAACAGGCCACTGTCACATATTTAGGCCCAGGCACCCAGGCAGAGGAGAGAGGTCCCGTAACAGAGAATCTGGCCTTATGTCAGCGCAGAATCAGTCTTCATGTCATAGCAGAGAATCAGGCTTCACGTGAAACACCACTGGAACAGGCCACTGTCACATATTTTGGCCCCGGCACCCAGGCAGAGGAGAGAGGTCCCGTAACAGAGAATCTGGCCTTATGTCAGCACAGAATCTGTCTTCATGTCATAGCAGAGAATCAGGCTTCACGTCACCCACCACTGGAACAGGCCACTGTCACATATTTAGGCCCAGGCACCCAGGCAGAGGAGAGAGGTCCCGTAACAGAGAATCTGGCCTTATGTCAGCGCAGAATCAGTCTTCATGTCATAGCAGAGAATCAGGCATCACGTCACCCACCACTGGAACAGGCCACTGTCACACATTTAGGCCCAGGCACCCAGACAGAGGAGAGAGGTCCCGTAACAGAGAATCTGGCCTTATGTCAGCGCAGAATCAGTCTTCATGTCATAGCAGAGAATCAGGCTTCACGTCACCCACCACTGGAACAGGCCACTGTCACATATTTAGGCCCAGGCACCCAGGCAGAGGAGAGAGCTCCCGTAACAGAGAATCTGGCCTTATGTCAGCACAGAATCAGTCTTCATGTCATAGCAGAGAATCAGGCTTTACGTTACCTACCACTGGAACAGGCCACTGTCACATATTTAGGCCCCGGCACCCAGACAGAGGAGAGAGGTCCCGTAACAGAGAATCTGGCCTTATGTCAGCGCAGAATCAGTCTTCATGTCATAGCAGAGAATCAGGCTTTACATTACCCACCACTGGAACAGGCCACTGTCACATATTTAGGCCCCGGCACCCAGACAGAGGAGAGAGGTCCCGTAACAGAGAATCTGGCCTTATGTCAGTGCAGAATCAGTCTTCATGTCATAGCAGAGAATCAGGCTTCACGTCACCCACCACTGGAACAGGCCACTGTCACATATTTAGGCCCCGGCACCCAGACAGAGGAGAGAGGTCCCGTAACAGAGAATCTGGCCTTATGTCAGCACAGAATCTGTCTTCATGTCATAGCAGAGAATCAGGCTTCACGTCACCCACCACTGGAACAGGCCACTGTCACATATTTAGGCCCCGGCACCCAGACAGAGGAGAGAGGTCCCGTAACAGAGAATCTGGCCTTATGTCAGCACAGAATCTGTCTTCATGTCATAGCAGAGAATCAGGCTTCACGTCACCCACCACTGGAACAGGCCACTGTCACATATTTAGGCCCAGGCACCCAGGCAGAGGAGAGAGGTCCCGTAACAGAGAATCTGGCCTTATGTCAGCACAGAATCTGTCTTCATGTCATAGCAGAGAATCAGGCTTCACGTCACCCACCACTGGAACAGGCCACTGTCACATATTTAGGCCCCGGCACCCAGACAGAGGAGAGAGGTCCCGTAACAGAGAATCTGGCCTTATGTCAGCACATAATCTGTCTTCATGTCATAGCAGAGAATCAGGCTTCACGTCACCCACCACTGGAACAGGCCACTGTCACATATTTAGGCCCAGGCACCCAGGCAGAGGAGAGAGGTCCCGTTACAGAGAATCTGGCCTTATGTCAGCACAGAATCTGTCTTCATGTCATAGCAGAGAATCAGGCTTCACGTCACCCACCACTGGAACAGGCCACTGTCACATATTTAGGCCCCGGCACCCAGACAGAGAAGAGAGGTCCCGTAACAGAGAATCTGGCCTTATGTCAGCGCAGAATCTGTCTTCATGTCATAGCAGAGAATCAGGCTTCACGTCACCCACCACTGGAACAGGCCACTGTCACATATTTAGGCCCAGGCACCCAGGCAGAGGAGAGAGGTCCCGTAACAGAGAATCTGGCCTTATGTCAGCACAGAATCAGTCTTCATGTCATAGCAGAGAATCAGGCTTTACGTCACCCACCACTGGAACAGGCCACTGTCACATATTTAGGCCCCGGCACCCAGACAGAGGAGAGAGGTCCCGTAACAGAGAATCTGGCCTTATGTCAGCACAGAATCTGTCTTCATGTCATAGCAGAGAATCAGGCTTCACGTCACCCACCACTGGAACAGGGCACTGTCACATATTTAGGCCCTGGCACCCAGACAGAGGAGAGAGGTCCCGTAACAGAGAATCTGGCCTTATGTCAGCGCAGAATCAGTCTTCATGTCATAGCAGAGAATCAGGCTTCACGTCACCCACCACTGGAACAGGCCACTGTCACACATTTAGGCCCAGGCACCCAGGCAGAGGAGAGAGGTCCCGTAACAGAGAATCTGGCCTTATGTCAGCACAGAATCAGTCTTCATGTCATAGCAGAGAATCAGGCTTCACGTCACCCACCACTGGAACAGGCCACTGTCACATATTTAGGCCCAGGCACCCAGGCAGAGGAGAGAGGTCCCGTAACAGAGAATCTGGCCTTATGTCAGCACAGAATCTGTCTTCATGTCATAGCAGAGAATCAGGCTTTACGTTACCCACCACTGGAACAGGCCACTGTCACATATTTAGGCCCAGGCACCCAGACAGAGGAGAGAGGTCCCGTAACAGAGAATCTGGCCTTATGTCAGCACAGAATCTGTCTTCATGTCATAGCAGAGAATCAGGCTTCACGTCACCCACCACTGGAACAGGCCACTGTCACATATTTAGGCCCCGGCACCCAGACAGAGGAGAGAGGTCCCGTAACAGAGAATCTGGCCTTATGTCAGCGCAGAATCTGTCTTCATGTCATAGCAGAGAATCAGGCTTTACGTTACCCACCACTGGAACAGGCCACTGTCACATATTTAGGCCCCGGCACCCAGACAGAGGAGAGAGGTCCCGTAACAGAGAATCTGGCCTTATGTCAGCACAGAATCAGTCTTCATGTCATAGCAGAGAATCAGGCTTTACGTTACCAACCACTGGAACAGGCCACTGTCACATATTTAGGTCCCGGCACCCAGACAGAGGAGAGAAGTCCCGTAACAGAGAATCTGGCCTTATGTCAGCACAGAATCAGTCTTCATGTCATAGCAGAGAATCAGGCTTCACGTCACCCACCACTGGAACAGGCCACTGTCACATATTTAGGCCCCGGCAACCAGACAGAGGAGAGAGGTCCCGTAACAGAGAATCTGGCCTTATGTCAGCACAGAATCTGTCTTCATGTCATAGCAGAGAATCAGGCTTCACGTCACCCACCACTGGAACAGGCCACTGTCACATATTTAGGCCCAGGCACCCAGGCAGAGGAGAGAGGTCCCGTAACAGAGAATCTGGCCTTATGTCAGCGCAGAATCAGTCTTCATGTCATAGCAGAGAATCAGGCTTCACGTGAAACACCACTGGAACAGGCCACTGTCACATATTTTGGCCCCGGCACCCAGGCAGAGGAGAGAGGTCCCGTAACAGAGAATCTGGCCTTATGTCAGCACAGAATCTGTCTTCATGTCATAGCAGAGAATCAGGCTTCACGTCACCCACCACTGGAACAGGCCACTGTCACATATTTAGGCCCAGGCACCCAGGCAGAGGAGAGAGGTCCCGTAACAGAGAATCTGGCCTTATGTCAGCACAGAATCAGTCTTCATGTCATAGCAGAGAATCAGGCATCACGTCACCCACCACTGGAACAGGCCACTGTCACACATTTAGGCCCAGGCACCCAGACAGAGGAGAGAGGTCCCGTAACAGAGAATCTGGCCTTATGTCAGCGCAGAATCAGTCTTCATGTCATAGCAGAGAATCAGGCTTCACGTCACCCACCACTGGAACAGGCCACTGTCACATATTTAGGCCCAGGCACCCAGGCAGAGGAGAGAGGTCCCGTAACAGAGAATCTGGCCTTATGTCAGCACAGAATCAGTCTTCATGTCATAGCAGAGAATCAGGCTTTACGTTACCCACCACTGGAACAGGCCACTGTCACATATTTAGGCCCCGGCACCCAGACAAAGGAGAGAGGTCCCGTAACAGAGAATCTGGCCTTATGTCAGCGCAGAATCAGTCTTCATGTCATAGCAGAGAATCAGGCTTTACATTACCCACCACTGGAATAGGCCACTGTCACATATTTAGGCCCCGGCACCCAGACAGAGGAGAGAGGTCCCGTAACAGAGAATCTGGCCTTATGTCAGTGCAGAATCAGTCTTCATGTCATAGCAGAGAATCAGGCTTCACGTCACCCACCACTGGAACAGGCCACTGTCACATATTTAGGCCCCGGCACCCAGACAGAGGAGAGAGGTCCCGTAACAGAGAATCTGGCCTTATGTCAGCACAGAATCTGTCTTCATGTCATAGCAGAGAATCAGGCTTCACGTCACCCACCACTGGAACAGGCCACTGTCACATATTTAGGCCCCGGCACCCAGACAGAGGAGAGAGGTCCCGTAACAGAGAATCTGGCCTTATGTCAGCACAGAATCTGTCTTCATGTCATAGCAGAGAATCAGGCTTCACGTCACCCACCACTGGAACAGGCCACTGTCACATATTTAGGCCCAGGCACCCAGGCAGAGGAGAGAGGTCCCGTAACAGAGAATCTGGCCTTATGTCAGCACAGAATCTGTCTTCATGTCATAGCAGAGAATCAGGCTTCACGTCACCCACCACTGGAACAGGCCACTGTCACATATTTAGGCCCCGGCACCCAGACAGAGGAGAGAGGTCCCGTAACAGAGAATCTGGCCTTATGTCAGCACATAATCTGTCTTCATGTCATAGCAGAGAATCAGGCTTCACGTCACCCACCACTGGAACAGGCCACTGTCACATATTTAGGCCCAGGCACCCAGGCAGAGGAGAGAGGTCCCGTTACAGAGAATCTGGCCTTATGTCAGCACAGAATCTGTCTTCATGTCATAGCAGAGAATCAGGCTTCACGTCACCCACCACTGGAACAGGCCACTGTCACATATTTAGGCCCCGGCACCCAGACAGAGAAGAGAGGTCCCGTAACAGAGAATCTGGCCTTATGTCAGCGCAGAATCTGTCTTCATGTCATAGCAGAGAATCAGGCTTCACGTCACCCACCACTGGAACAGGCCACTGTCACATATTTAGGCCCAGGCACCCAGGCAGAGGAGAGAGGTCCCGTAACAGAGAATCTGGCCTTATGTCAGCACAGAATCAGTCTTCATGTCATAGCAGAGAATCAGGCTTTACGTCACCCACCACTGGAACAGGCCACTGTCACATATTTAGGCCCCGGCACCCAGACAGAGGAGAGAGGTCCCGTAACAGAGAATCTGGCCTTATGTCAGCACAGAATCTGTCTTCATGTCATAGCAGAGAATCAGGCTTCACGTCACCCACCACTGGAACAGGGCACTGTCACATATTTAGGCCCTGGCACCCAGACAGAGGAGAGAGGTCCCGTAACAGAGAATCTGGCCTTATGTCAGCGCAGAATCAGTCTTCATGTCATAGCAGAGAATCAGGCTTCACGTCACCCACCACTGGAACAGGCCACTGTCACATATTTAGGCCCCGGCACCCAGACAGAGGAGAGAGGTCCCGTAACAGAGAATCTGGCCTTATGTCAGCACAGAATCTGTCTTCATGTCATAGCAGAGAATCAGGCTTCACGTCACCCACCACTGGAACAGGCCACTGTCACATATTTAGGCCCAGGCACCCAGGCAGAGGAGAGAGGTCCCGTAACAGAGAATCTGGCCTTATGTCAGCGCAGAATCAGTCTTCATGTCATAGCAGAGAATCAGGCTTCACGTCACCCACCACTGGAACAGGCCACTGTCACACATTTAGGCCCAGGCACCCAGGCAGAGGAGAGAGGTCCCGTAACAGAGAATCTGGCCTTATGTCAGCACAGAATCTGTCTTCATGTCATAGCAGAGAATCAGGCTTTACGTTACCCACCACTGGAACAGGCCACTGTCACATATTTAGGCCCCGGCACCCAGACAGAGGAGAGAGGTCCCGTAACAGAGAATCTGGCCTTATGTCAGCACAGAATCTGTCTTCATGTCATAGCAGAGAATCAGGCTTCACGTCACCCACCACTGGAACAGGCCACTGTCACATATTTAGGCCCCGGCACCCAGACAGAGGAGAGAGGTCCCGTAACAGAGAATCTGGCCTTATGTCAGCGCAGAATCTGTCTTCATGTCATAGCAGAGAATCAGGCTTTACGTTACCCACCACTGGAACAGGCCACTGTCACATATTTAGGCCCCGGCACCCAGACAGAGGAGAGAGGTCCCGTAACAGAGAATCTGGCCTTATGTCAGCGCAGAATCAGTCTTCATGTCATAGCAGAGAATCAGGCTTTACGTTACCCACCACTGGAACAGGCCACTGTCACATATTTAGGTCCCGGCACCCAGACAGAGGAGAGAAGTCCCGTAACAGAGAATCTGGCCTTATGTCAGCACAGAATCAGTCTTCATGTCATAGCAGAGAATCAGGCTTCACGTCACCCACCACTGGAACAGGCCACTGTCACATATTTAGGCCCAGGCACCCAGGCAGAGGAGAGAGGTCCCGTAACAGAGAATCTGGCCTTATGTCAGCGCAGAATCAGTCTTCATGTCATAGCAGAGAATCAGGCTTCACGTGAAACACCACTGGAACAGGCCACTGTCACATATTTTGGCCCCGGCACCCAGGCAGAGGAGAGAGGTCCCGTAACAGAGAATCTGGCCTTATGTCAGCACAGAATCTGTCTTCATGTCATAGCAGAGAATCAGGCTTCACGTCACCCACCACTGGAACAGGCCACTGTCACATATTTAGGCCCAGGCACCCAGGCAGAGGAGAGAGGTCCCGTAACAGAGAATCTGGCCTTATGTCAGCGCAGAATCAGTCTTCATGTCATAGCAGAGAATCAGGCATCACGTCACCCACCACTGGAACAGGCCACTGTCACACATTTAGGCCCAGGCACCCAGACAGAGGAGAGAGGTCCCGTAACAGAGAATCTGGCCTTATGTCAGCGCAGAATCAGTCTTCATGTCATAGCAGAGAATCAGGCTTCACGTCACCCACCACTGGAACAGGCCACTGTCACATATTTAGGCCCAGGCACCCAGGCAGAGGAGAGAGGTCCCGTAACAGAGAATCTGGCCTTATGTCAGCACAGAATCAGTCTTCATGTCATAGCAGAGAATCAGGCTTTACGTTACCCACCACTGGAACAGGCCACTGTCACATATTTAGGCCCCGGCACCCAGACAGAGGAGAGAGGTCCCGTAACAGAGAATCTGGCCATATGTCAGCGCAGAATCAGTCTTCATGTCATAGCAGAGAATCAGGCTTTACATTACCCACCACTGGAACAGGCCACTGTCACATATTTAGGCCCCGGCACCCAGACAGAGGAGAGAGGTCCCGTAACAGAGAATCTGGCCTTATGTCAGCGCAGAATCTGTCTTCATGTCATAGCAGAGAATCAGGCTTCACGTCACCCACCACTGGAACAGGCCACTGTCACATATTTAGGCCCAGGCACCCAGGCAGAGGAGAGAGGTCCCGTAACAGAGAATCTGGCCTTATGTCAGCACAGAATCAGTCTTCATGTCATAGCAGAGAATCAGGCTTTACGTCACCCACCACTGGAACAGGCCACTGTCACATATTTAGGCCCCGGCACCCAGACAGAGGAGAGAGGTCCCGTAACAGAGAATCTGGCCTTATGTCAGCGCAGAATCAGTCTTCATGTCATAGCAGAGAATCAGGCTTCACGTCACCCACCACTGGAACAGGCCACTGTCACATATTTAGGCCCAGGCACCCAGGCAGAGGAGAGAGGTCCCGTAACAGAGAATCTGGCCTTATGTCAGCACAGAATCAGTCTTCATGTCATAGCAGAGAATCAGGCTTTACGTTACCCACCACTGGAACAGGCCACTGTCACATATTTAGGCCCCGGCACCCAGACAGAGGAGAGAAGTCCCGTAACAGAGAATCTGGCCTTATGTCAGCGCAGAATCAGTCTTCATGTCATAGCAGAGAATCAGGCTTCACGTCACCCACCACTGGAACAGGCCACTGTCACATATTTAGGCCCCGGCACCCAGACAGAGGAGAGAGGTCCCGTAACAGAGAATCTGGCCTTATGTCAGCACAGAATCTGTCTTCATGTCATAGCAGAGAATCAGGCTTCACGTCACCCACCACTGGAACAGGCCACTGTCACATATTTAGGCCCAGGCACCCAGGCAGAGGAGAGAGGTCCCGTAACAGAGAATCTGGCCTTATGTCAGCGCAGAATCTGTCTTCATGTCATAGCAGAGAATCAGGCTTCACGTCACCCACCACTGGAACAGGCCACTGTCACATATTTAGGCCCAGGCACCCAGGCAGAGGAGAGAGGTCCCGTAACAGAGAATCTGGCCTTATGTCAGCACAGAATCAGTCTTCATGTCATAGCAGAGAATCAGGCTTTACGTCACCCACCACTGGAACAGGCCACTGTCACATATTTAGGCCCCGGCACCCAGGCAGAGGAGAGAGGTCCCGTAACAGAGAATCTGGCCTTATGTCAGCACAGAATCTGTCTTCATGTCATAGCAGAGAATCAGGCTTTAAGTTACCCACCACTGGAACAGGCCACTGTCACATATTTAGGCCCCGGCACCCAGACAGAGGAGAGAGGTCCCGTAACAGAGAATCTGGCCTTATGTCAGCACAGAATCTGTCTTCATGTCATAGCAGAGAATCAGGCTTCACGTCATCCCACCACTGGAACAGGCCACTGTCACATATTTAGGCCCCGGCACCCAGACAGAGGAGAGAGGTCCCGTAACAGAGAATCTGGCCTTATGTCAGCACAGAATCAGTCTTCATGTCATAGCAGAGAATCAGGCTTTACGTTACCCACCACTGGAACAGGCCACTGTCACATATTTAGGTCCCGGCACCCAGACAGAGGAGAGAAGTCCCGTAACAGAGAATCTGGCCTTATGTCAGCACAGAATCAGTCTTCATGTCATAGCAGAGAATCAGGCTTCACGTCACCCACCACTGGAACAGGCCACTGTCACATATTTAGGCCCAGGCACCCAGGCAGAGGAGAGAGGTCCCGTAACAGAGAATCTGGCCTTATGTCAGCGCAGAATCAGTCTTCATGTCATAGCAGAGAATCAGGCTTCACGTGAAACACCACTGGAACAGGCCACTGTCACATATTTTGGCCCCGGCACCCAGGCAGAGGAGAGAGGTCCCGTAACAGAGAATCTGGCCTTATGTCAGCACAGAATCTGACTTCATGTCATAGCAGAGAATCAGGCTTCACGTCACCCACCACTGGAAC